>NC_069130.1:2363681-3563681 GCF_026914265.1 Mya arenaria
CTTTCCCAGCCTGATCACGTGTAGGGATGCTGAGATATCTTCGAGATTGCCAACCCCATTTTACGGCATTTTGTGCTGCATTTTAGTGTATAAAATAACGTTATAGGCGAATGGAAACGGTCACGTAATAACGACAGCGATGCACCGACGTGCGCGTGACGTAGGGAATGGTGAGACGTAAATTTCAATACCAGAACCAAGCTCCTATCACTCTTGGTTCCGAAGATACCTTCGAGATTAGCTCCCCCTTAGTAGCTATATGGGAGCGCGTTTTGTGTACGAAATGTCGCGAATTTGCGCGTACTTTGACGCTGTTGAAACCAGTCAAAAACTATCATCCCGCACACCCCAAGGGGTGCATCTTGAAGGGTTTAGCGTCCCCTACATGGAAAAATTGGTCCCAGCCTGATCACGTGTAGGGATGCTGAGATATCTTCGAGATTGCCAACCCCATTTTACGGCATTTTGTGCTGCATTTTAGTGTATAAAATAACGTTATAGGCGAATGGAAACGGTCACGTAATAACGACAGCGATGCACCGACGTGCGCGTGACGTAGGGTATGGTGAGACGTAAATTTCAATACCAGAACCAAGCTCCTATCACTCTTGGTTCCGAAGATACCTTCGAGATTAGCTCCCCCTTAGTAGCTATATGGGAGCGCGTTTTGTGTACGAAATGTCGCGAATTTGCGCGTACTTTGACGCTGTTGAAACCAGTCAAAAACTATCATCCCGCACACCCCAAGGGGTGCATCTTGAAGGGTTTAGCGTCCCCTACATGGAAAAATTGGTCCCAGCCTGATCACGTGTAGGGATGCTGAGATATCTTCGAGATTGCCAACCCCATTTTACGGCATTTTGTGCTGCATTTTAGTGTATAAAATAACGTTATAGGCGAATGGAAACGGTCACGTAATAACGACAGCGATGCACCGACGTGCGCGTGACGTAGGGTATGGTGAGACGTAAATTTCAATACCAGAACCAAGCTCCTATCACTCTTGGTTCCGAAGATACCTTCGAGATTAGCTCCCCCTTAGTAGCTATATGGGAGCGCGTTTTGTGTACGAAATGTCGCGAATTTGCGCGTACTTTGACGCTGTTGAAACCAGTCAAAAACTATCATCCCGCACACCCCAAGGGGTGCATCTTGAAGGGTTTAGCGTCCCCTACATGGAAAAATTGGTCCCAGCCTGATCACGTGTAGGGATGCTGAGATATCTTCGAGATTGCCAACCCCATTTTACGGCATTTTGTGCTGCATTTTAGTGTATAAAATAACGTTATAGGCGAATGGAAACGGTCACGTAATAACGCCAGCGATGCACCGACGTGCGCGTGACGTAGGGTATGGTGAGACGTAAATTTCAATACCAGAACCAAGCTCCTATCACTCTTGGTTCCGAAGATACCTTCGAGATTAGCTCCCCCTTAGTAGCTATATGGGAGCGCGTTTTGTGTACGAAATGTCGCGAATTTGCGCGTACTTTGACGCTGTTGAAACCAGTCAAAAACTATCATCCCGCACACCCCAAGGGGTGCATCTTGAAGGGTTTAGCGTCCCCTACATGGAAAAATTGGTCCCAGCCTGATCACGTGTAGGGATGCTGAGATATCTTCGAGATTGCCAACCCCATTTTACGGCATTTTGTGCTGCATTTTAGTGTATAAAATAACGTTATAGGCGAATGGAAACGGTCACGTAATAACGCCAGCGATGCACCGACGTGCGCGTGACGTAGGGTATGGTGAGACGTAAATTTCAATACCAGAACCAAGCTCCTATCACTCTTGGTTCCGAAGATACCTTCGAGATTAGCTCCCCCTTAGTAGCTATATGGGAGCGCGTTTTGTGTACGAAATGTCGCGAATTTGCGCGTACTTTGACGCTGTTGAAACCAGTCAAAAACTATCATCCCGCACACCCCAAGGGGTGCATCTTGAAGGGTTTAGCGTCCCCTACATGGAAAAATTGGTCCCAGCCTGATCACGTGTAGGGATGCTGAGATATCTTCGAGATTGCCAACCCCATTTTACGGCATTTTGTGCTGCATTTTAGTGTATAAAATAACGTTATAGGCGAATGGAAACGGTCACGTAATAACGCCAGCGATGCACCGACGTGCGCGTGACGTAGGGTATGGTGAGACGTAAATTTCAATACCAGAACCAAGCTCCTATCACTCTTGGTTCCGAAGATACCTTCGAGATTAGCTCCCCCTTAGTAGCTATATGGGAGCGCGTTTTGTGTACGAAATGTCGCGAATTTGCGCGTACTTTGACGCTGTTGAAACCAGTCAAAAACTATCATCCCGCACACCCCAAGGGGTGCATCTTGAAGGGTTTAGCGTCCCCTACATGGAAAAATTGGTCCCAGCCTGATCACGTGTAGGGATGCTGAGATATCTTCGAGATTGCCAACCCCATTTTACGGCATTTTGTGCTGCATTTTAGTGTATAAAATAACGTTATAGGCGAATGGAAACGGTCACGTAATAACGCCAGCGATGCACCGACGTGCGCGTGACGTAGGGTATGGTGAGACGTAAATTTCAATACCAGAACCAAGCTCCTATCACTCTTGGTTCCGAAGATACCTTCGAGATTAGCTCCCCCTTAGTAGCTATATGGGAGCGCGTTTTGTGTACGAAATGTCGCGAATTTGCGCGTACTTTGACGCTGTTGAAACCAGTCAAAAACTATCATCCCGCACACCCCAAGGGGTGCATCTTGAAGGGTTTAGCGTCCCCTACATGGAAAAATTGGTCCCAGCCTGATCACGTGTAGGGATGCTGAGATATCTTCGAGATTGCCAACCCCATTTTACGGCATTTTGTGCTGCATTTTAGTGTATAAAATAACGTTATAGGCGAATGGAAACGGTCACGTAATAACGCCAGCGATGCACCGACGTGCGCGTGACGTAGGGTATGGTGAGACGTAAATTTCAATACCAGAACCAAGCTCCTATCACTCTTGGTTCCGAAGATACCTTCGAGATTAGCTCCCCCTTAGTAGCTATATGGGAGCGCGTTTTGTGTACGAAATGTCGCGAATTTGCGCGTACTTTGACGCTGTTGAAACCAGTCAAAAACTATCATCCCGCACACCCCAAGGGGTGCATCTTGAAGGGTTTAGCGTCCCCTACATGGAAAAATTGGTCCCAGCCTGATCACGTGTAGGAATGCTGAGATATCTTCGAGATTGCCAACCCCATTTTACGGCATTTTGTGCTGCATTTTAGTGTATAAAATAACGTTATAGGCGAATGGAAACGGTCACGTAATAACGCCAGCGATGCACCGACGTGCGCGTGACGTAGGGTATGGTGAGACGTAAATTTCAATACCAGAACCAAGCTCCTATCACTCTTGGTTCCGAAGATACCTTCGAGATTAGCTCCCCCTTAGTAGCTATATGGGAGCGCGTTTTGTGTACGAAATGTCGCGAATTTGCGCGTACTTTGACGCTGTTGAAACCAGTCAAAAACTATCATCCCGCACACCCCAAGGGGTGCATCTTGAAGGGTTTAGCGTCCCCTACATGGAAAATTTGGTCCCAGCCTGATCACGTGTAGGGATGCTGAGATATCTTCGAGATTGCCAACCCCATTTTACGGCATTTTGTGCTGCATTTTAGTGTATAAAATAACGTTATAGGCGAATGGAAACGGTCACGTAATAACGCCAGCGATGCACCGACGTGCGCGTGACGTAGGGTATGGTGAGACGTAAATTTCAATACCAGAACCAAGCTCCTATCACTCTTGGTTCCGAAGATACCTTCGAGATTAGCTCCCCCTTAGTAGCTATATGGGAGCGCGTTTTGTGTACGAAATGTCGCGAATTTGCGCGTACTTTGACGCTGTTGAAACCAGTCAAAAACTATCATCCCGCACACCCCAAGGGGTGCATCTTGAAGGGTTTAGCGTCCCCTACATGGAAAAATTGGTCCCAGCCTGATCACGTGTAGGGATGCTGAGATATCTTCGAGATTGCCAACCCCATTTTACGGCATTTTGTGCTGCATTTTAGTGTATAAAATAACGTTATAGGCGAATGGAAACGGTCACGTAATAACGCCAGCGATGCACCGACGTGCGCGTGACGTAGGGTATGGTGAGACGTAAATTTCAATACCAGAACCAAGCTCCTATCACTCTTGGTTCCGAAGATACCTTCGAGATTAGCTCCCCCTTAGTAGCTATATGGGAGCGCGTTTTGTGTACGAAATGTCGCGAATTTGCGCGTACTTTGACGCTGTTGAAACCAGTCAAAAACTATCATCCCGCACACCCCAAGGGGTGCATCTTGAAGGGTTTAGCGTCCCCTACATGGAAAAATTGGTCCCAGCCTGATCACGTGTAGGGATGCTGAGATATCTTCGAGATTGCCAACCCCATTTTACGGCATTTTGTGCTGCATTTTAGTGTATAAAATAACGTTATAGGCGAATGGAAACGGTCACGTAATAACGCCAGCGATGCACCGACGTGCGCGTGACGTAGGGTATGGTGAGACGTAAATTTCAATACCAGAACCAAGCTCCTATCACTCTTGGTTCCGAAGATACCTTCGAGATTAGCTCCCCCTTAGTAGCTATATGGGAGCGCGTTTTGTGTACGAAATGTCGCGAATTTGCGCGTACTTTGACGCTGTTGAAACCAGTCAAAAACTATCATCCCGCACACCCCAAGGGGTGCATCTTGAAGGGTTTAGCGTCCCCTACATGGAAAAATTGGTCCCAGCCTGATCACGTGTAGGGATGCTGAGATATCTTCGAGATTGCCAACCCCATTTTACGGCATTTTGTGCTGCATTTTAGTGTATAAAATAACGTTATAGGCGAATGGAAACGGTCACGTAATAACGACAGCGATGCACCGACGTGCGCGTGACGTAGGGTATGGTGAGACGTAAATTTCAATACCAGAACCAAGCTCCTATCACTCTTGGTTCCGAAGATACCTTCGAGATTAGCTCCCCCTTAGTAGCTATATGGGAGCGCGTTTTGTGTACGAAATGTCGCGAATTTGCGCGTACTTTGACGCTGTTGAAACCAGTCAAAAACTATCATCCCGCACACCCCAAGGGGTGCATCTTGAAGGGTTTAGCGTCCCCTACATGGAAAAATTGGTCCCAGCCTGATCACGTGTAGGGATGCTGAGATATCTTCGAGATTGCCAACCCCATTTTACGGCATTTTGTGCTGCATTTTAGTGTATAAAATAACGTTATAGGCGAATGGAAACGGTCACGTAATAACGCCAGCGATGCACCGACGTGCGCGTGACGTAGGGTATGGTGAGACGTAAATTTCAATACCAGAACCAAGCTCCTATCACTCTTGGTTCCGAAGATACCTTCGAGATTAGCTCCCCCTTAGTAGCTATATGGGAGCGCGTTTTGTGTACGAAATGTCGCGAATTTGCGCGTACTTTGACGCTGTTGAAACCAGTCAAAAACTATCATCCCGCACACCCCAAGGGGTGCATCTTGAAGGGTTTAGCGTCCCCTACATGGAAAAATTGGTCCCAGCCTGATCACGTGTAGGGATGCTGAGATATCTTCGAGATTGCCAACCCCATTTTACGGCATTTTGTGCTGCATTTTAGTGTATAAAATAACGTTATAGGCGAATGGAAACGGTCACGTAATAACGCCAGCGATGCACCGACGTGCGCGTGACGTAGGGTATGGTGAGACGTAAATTTCAATACCAGAACCAAGCTCCTATCACTCTTGGTTCCGAAGATACCTTCGAGATTAGCTCCCCCTTAGTAGCTATATGGGAGCGCGTTTTGTGTACGAAATGTCGCGAATTTGCGCGTACTTTGACGCTGTTGAAACCAGTCAAAAACTATCATCCCGCACACCCCAAGGGGTGCATCTTGAAGGGTTTAGCGTCCCCTACATGGAAAAATTGGTCCCAGCCTGATCACGTGTAGGGATGCTGAGATATCTTCGAGATTGCCAACCCCATTTTACGGCATTTTGTGCTGCATTTTAGTGTATAAAATAACGTTATAGGCGAATGGAAACGGTCACGTAATAACGCCAGCGATGCACCGACGTGCGCGTGACGTAGGGTATGGTGAGACGTAAATTTCAATACCAGAACCAAGCTCCTATCACTCTTGGTTCCGAAGATACCTTCGAGATTAGCTCCCCCTTAGTAGCTATATGGGAGCGCGTTTTGTGTACGAAATGTCGCGAATTTGCGCGTACTTTGACGCTGTTGAAACCAGTCAAAAACTATCATCCCGCACACCCCAAGGGGTGCATCTTGAAGGGTTTAGCGTCCCCTACATGGAAAAATTGGTCCCAGCCTGATCACGTGTAGGGATGCTGAGATATCTTCGAGATTGCCAACCCCATTTTACGGCATTTTGTGCTGCATTTTAGTGTATAAAATAACGTTATAGGCGAATGGAAACGGTCACGTAATAACGCCAGCGATGCACCGACGTGCGCGTGACGTAGGGTATGGTGAGACGTAAATTTCAATACCAGAACCAAGCTCCTATCACTCTTGGTTCCGAAGATACCTTCGAGATTAGCTCCCCCTTAGTAGCTATATGGGAGCGCGTTTTGTGTACGAAATGTCGCGAATTTGCGCGTACTTTGACGCTGTTGAAACCAGTCAAAAACTATCATCCCGCACACCCCAAGGGGTGCATCTTGAAGGGTTTAGCGTCCCCTACATGGAAAAATTGGTCCCAGCCTGATCACGTGTAGGGATGCTGAGATATCTTCGAGATTGCCAACCCCATTTTACGGCATTTTGTGCTGCATTTTAGTGTATAAAATAACGTTATAGGCGAATGGAAACGGTCACGTAATAACGCCAGCGATGCACCGACGTGCGCGTGACGTAGGGTATGGTGAGACGTAAATTTCAATACCAGAACCAAGCTCCTATCACTCTTGGTTCCGAAGATACCTTCGAGATTAGCTCCCCCTTAGTAGCTATATGGGAGCGCGTTTTGTGTACGAAATGTCGCGAATTTGCGCGTACTTTGACGCTGTTGAAACCAGTCAAAAACTATCATCCCGCACACCCCAAGGGGTGCATCTTGAAGGGTTTAGCGTCCCCTACATGGAAAAATTGGTCCCAGCCTGATCACGTGTAGGGATGCTGAGATATCTTCGAGATTGCCAACCCCATTTTACGGCATTTTGTGCTGCATTTTAGTGTATAAAATAACGTTATAGGCGAATGGAAACGGTCACGTAATAACGACAGCGATGCACCGACGTGCGCGTGACGTAGGGTATGGTGAGACGTAAATTTCAATACCAGAACCAAGCTCCTATCACTCTTGGTTCCGAAGATACCTTCGAGATTAGCTCCCCCTTAGTAGCTATATGGGAGCGCGTTTTGTGTACGAAATGTCGCGAATTTGCGCGTACTTTGACGCTGTTGAAACCAGTCAAAAACTATCATCCCGCACACCCCAAGGGGTGCATCTTGAAGGGTTTAGCGTCCCCTACATGGAAAAATTGGTCCCAGCCTGATCACGTGTAGGGATGCTGAGATATCTTCGAGATTGCCAACCCCATTTTACGGCATTTTGTGCTGCATTTTAGTGTATAAAATAACGTTATAGGCGAATGGAAACGGTCACGTAATAACGCCAGCGATGCACCGACGTGCGCGTGACGTAGGGTATGGTGAGACGTAAATTTCAATACCAGAACCAAGCTCCTATCACTCTTGGTTCCGAAGATACCTTCGAGATTAGCTCCCCCTTAGTAGCTATATGGGAGCGCGTTTTGTGTACGAAATGTCGCGAATTTGCGCGTACTTTGACGCTGTTGAAACCAGTCAAAAACTATCATCCCGCACACCCCAAGGGGTGCATCTTGAAGGGTTTAGCGTCCCCTACATGGAAAAATTGGTCCCAGCCTGATCACGTGTAGGGATGCTGAGATATCTTCGAGATTGCCAACCCCATTTTACGGCATTTTGTGCTGCATTTTAGTGTATAAAATAACGTTATAGGCGAATGGAAACGGTCACGTAATAACGCCAGCGATGCACCGACGTGCGCGTGACGTAGGGTATGGTGAGACGTAAATTTCAATACCAGAACCAAGCTCCTATCACTCTTGGTTCCGAAGATACCTTCGAGATTAGCTCCCCCTTAGTAGCTATATGGGAGCGCGTTTTGTGTACGAAATGTCGCGAATTTGCGCGTACTTTGACGCTGTTGAAACCAGTCAAAAACTATCATCCCGCACACCCCAAGGGGTGCATCTTGAAGGGTTTAGCGTCCCCTACATGGAAAAATTGGTCCCAGCCTGATCACGTGTAGGGATGCTGAGATATCTTCGAGATTGCCAACCCCATTTTACGGCATTTTGTGCTGCATTTTAGTGTATAAAATAACGTTATAGGCGAATGGAAACGGTCACGTAATAACGCCAGCGATGCACCGACGTGCGCGTGACGTAGGGTATGGTGAGACGTAAATTTCAATACCAGAACCAAGCTCCTATCACTCTTGGTTCCGAAGATACCTTCGAGATTAGCTCCCCCTTAGTAGCTATATGGGAGCGCGTTTTGTGTACGAAATGTCGCGAATTTGCGCGTACTTTGACGCTGTTGAAACCAGTCAAAAACTATCATCCCGCACACCCCAAGGGGTGCATCTTGAAGGGTTTAGCGTCCCCTACATGGAAAAATTGGTCCCAGCCTGATCACGTGTAGGGATGCTGAGATATCTTCGAGATTGCCAACCCCATTTTACGGCATTTTGTGCTGCATTTTAGTGTATAAAATAACGTTATAGGCGAATGGAAACGGTCACGTAATAACGCCAGCGATGCACCGACGTGCGCGTGACGTAGGGTATGGTGAGACGTAAATTTCAATACCAGAACCAAGCTCCTATCACTCTTGGTTCCGAAGATACCTTCGAGATTAGCTCCCCCTTAGTAGCTATATGGGAGCGCGTTTTGTGTACGAAATGTCGCGAATTTGCGCGTACTTTGACGCTGTTGAAACCAGTCAAAAACTATCATCCCGCACACCCCAAGGGGTGCATCTTGAAGGGTTTAGCGTCCCCTACATGGAAAAATTGGTCCCAGCCTGATCACGTGTAGGGATGCTGAGATATCTTCGAGATTGCCAACCCCATTTTACGGCATTTTGTGCTGCATTTTAGTGTATAAAATAACGTTATAGGCGAATGGAAACGGTCACGTAATAACGCCAGCGATGCACCGACGTGCGCGTGACGTAGGGTATGGTGAGACGTAAATTTCAATACCAGAACCAAGCTCCTATCACTCTTGGTTCCGAAGATACCTTCGAGATTAGCTCCCCCTTAGTAGCTATATGGGAGCGCGTTTTGTGTACGAAATGTCGCGAATTTGCGCGTACTTTGACGCTGTTGAAACCAGTCAAAAACTATCATCCCGCACACCCCAAGGGGTGCATCTTGAAGGGTTTAGCGTCCCCTACATGGAAAAATTGGTCCCAGCCTGATCACGTGTAGGGATGCTGAGATATCTTCGAGATTGCCAACCCCATTTTACGGCATTTTGTGCTGCATTTTAGTGTATAAAATAACGTTATAGGCGAATGGAAACGGTCACGTAATAACGCCAGCGATGCACCGACGTGCGCGTGACGTAGGGTATGGTGAGACGTAAATTTCAATACCAGAACCAAGCTCCTATCACTCTTGGTTCCGAAGATACCTTCGAGATTAGCTCCCCCTTAGTAGCTATATGGGAGCGCGTTTTGTGTACGAAATGTCGCGAATTTGCGCGTACTTTGACGCTGTTGAAACCAGTCAAAAACTATCATCCCGCACACCCCAAGGGGTGCATCTTGAAGGGTTTAGCGTCCCCTACATGGAAAAATTGGTCCCAGCCTGATCACGTGTAGGGATGCTGAGATATCTTCGAGATTGCCAACCCCATTTTACGGCATTTTGTGCTGCATTTTAGTGTATAAAATAACGTTATAGGCGAATGGAAACGGTCACGTAATAACGCCAGCGATGCACCGACGTGCGCGTGACGTAGGGTATGGTGAGACGTAAATTTCAATACCAGAACCAAGCTCCTATCACTCTTGGTTCCGAAGATACCTTCGAGATTAGCTCCCCCTTAGTAGCTATATGGGAGCGCGTTTTGTGTACGAAATGTCGCGAATTTGCGCGTACTTTGACGCTGTTGAAACCAGTCAAAAACTATCATCCCGCACACCCCAAGGGGTGCATCTTGAAGGGTTTAGCGTCCCCTACATGGAAAAATTGGTCCCAGCCTGATCACGTGTAGGGATGCTGAGATATCTTCGAGATTGCCAACCCCATTTTACGGCATTTTGTGCTGCATTTTAGTGTATAAAATAACGTTATAGGCGAATGGAAACGGTCACGTAATAACGCCAGCGATGCACCGACGTGCGCGTGACGTAGGGTATGGTGAGACGTAAATTTCAATACCAGAACCAAGCTCCTATCACTCTTGGTTCCGAAGATACCTTCGAGATTAGCTCCCCCTTAGTAGCTATATGGGAGCGCGTTTTGTGTACGAAATGTCGCGAATTTGCGCGTACTTTGACGCTGTTGAAACCAGTCAAAAACTATCATCCCGCACACCCCAAGGGGTGCATCTTGAAGGGTTTAGCGTCCCCTACATGGAAAAATTGGTCCCAGCCTGATCACGTGTAGGGATGCTGAGATATCTTCGAGATTGCCAACCCCATTTTACGGCATTTTGTGCTGCATTTTAGTGTATAAAATAACGTTATAGGCGAATGGAAACGGTCACGTAATAACGCCAGCGATGCACCGACGTGCGCGTGACGTAGGGTATGGTGAGACGTAAATTTCAATACCAGAACCAAGCTCCTATCACTCTTGGTTCCGAAGATACCTTCGAGATTAGCTCCCCCTTAGTAGCTATATGGGAGCGCGTTTTGTGTACGAAATGTCGCGAATTTGCGCGTACTTTGACGCTGTTGAAACCAGTCAAAAACTATCATCCCGCACACCCCAAGGGGTGCATCTTGAAGGGTTTAGCGTCCCCTACATGGAAAAATTGGTCCCAGCCTGATCACGTGTAGGGATGCTGAGATATCTTCGAGATTGCCAACCCCATTTTACGGCATTTTGTGCTGCATTTTAGTGTATAAAATAACGTTATAGGCGAATGGAAACGGTCACGTAATAACGCCAGCGATGCACCGACGTGCGCGTGACGTAGGGTATGGTGAGACGTAAATTTCAATACCAGAACCAAGCTCCTATCACTCTTGGTTCCGAAGATACCTTCGAGATTAGCTCCCCCTTAGTAGCTATATGGGAGCGCGTTTTGTGTACGAAATGTCGCGAATTTGCGCGTACTTTGACGCTGTTGAAACCAGTCAAAAACTATCATCCCGCACACCCCAAGGGGTGCATCTTGAAGGGTTTAGCGTCCCCTACATGGAAAAATTGGTCCCAGCCTGATCACGTGTAGGGATGCTGAGATATCTTCGAGATTGCCAACCCCATTTTACGGCATTTTGTGCTGCATTTTAGTGTATAAAATAACGTTATAGGCGAATGGAAACGGTCACGTAATAACGCCAGCGATGCACCGACGTGCGCGTGACGTAGGGTATGGTGAGACGTAAATTTCAATACCAGAACCAAGCTCCTATCACTCTTGGTTCCGAAGATACCTTCGAGATTAGCTCCCCCTTAGTAGCTATATGGGAGCGCGTTTTGTGTACGAAATGTCGCGAATTTGCGCGTACTTTGACGCTGTTGAAACCAGTCAAAAACTATCATCCCGCACACCCCAAGGGGTGCATCTTGAAGGGTTTAGCGTCCCCTACATGGAAAAATTGGTCCCAGCCTGATCACGTGTAGGGATGCTGAGATATCTTCGAGATTGCCAACCCCATTTTACGGCATTTTGTGCTGCATTTTAGTGTATAAAATAACGTTATAGGCGAATGGAAACGGTCACGTAATAACGCCAGCGATGCACCGACGTGCGCGTGACGTAGGGTATGGTGAGACGTAAATTTCAATACCAGAACCAAGCTCCTATCACTCTTGGTTCCGAAGATACCTTCGAGATTAGCTCCCCCTTAGTAGCTATATGGGAGCGCGTTTTGTGTACGAAATGTCGCGAATTTGCGCGTACTTTGACGCTGTTGAAACCAGTCAAAAACTATCATCCCGCACACCCCAAGGGGTGCATCTTGAAGGGTTTAGCGTCCCCTACATGGAAAAATTGGTCCCAGCCTGATCACGTGTAGGGATGCTGAGATATCTTCGAGATTGCCAACCCCATTTTACGGCATTTTGTGCTGCATTTTAGTGTATAAAATAACGTTATAGGCGAATGGAAACGGTCACGTAATAACGCCAGCGATGCACCGACGTGCGCGTGACGTAGGGTATGGTGAGACGTAAATTTCAATACCAGAACCAAGCTCCTATCACTCTTGGTTCCGAAGATACCTTCGAGATTAGCTCCCCCTTAGTAGCTATATGGGAGCGCGTTTTGTGTACGAAATGTCGCGAATTTGCGCGTACTTTGACGCTGTTGAAACCAGTCAAAAACTATCATCCCGCACACCCCAAGGGGTGCATCTTGAAGGGTTTAGCGTCCCCTACATGGAAAAATTGGTCCCAGCCTGATCACGTGTAGGGATGCTGAGATATCTTCGAGATTGCCAACCCCATTTTACGGCATTTTGTGCTGCATTTTAGTGTATAAAATAACGTTATAGGCGAATGGAAACGGTCACGTAATAACGCCAGCGCTGCACCGACGTGCGCGTGACGTAGGGTATGGTGAGACGTAAATTTCAATACCAGAACCAAGCTCCTATCACTCTTGGTTCCGAAGATACCTTCGAGATTAGCTCCCCCTTAGTAGCTATATGGGAGCGCGTTTTGTGTACGAAATGTCGCGAATTTGCGCGTACTTTGACGCTGTTGAAACCAGTCAAAAACTATCATCCCGCACACCCCAAGGGGTGCATCTTGAAGGGTTTAGCGTCCCCTACATGGAAAAATTGGTCCCAGCCTGATCACGTGTAGGGATGCTGAGATATCTTCGAGATTGCCAACCCCATTTTACGGCATTTTGTGCTGCATTTTAGTGTATAAAATAACGTTATAGGCGAATGGAAACGGTCACGTAATAACGCCAGCGATGCACCGACGTGCGCGTGACGTAGGGTATGGTGAGACGTAAATTTCAATACCAGAACCAAGCTCCTATCACTCTTGGTTCCGAAGATACCTTCGAGATTAGCTCCCCCTTAGTAGCTATATGGGAGCGCGTTTTGTGTACGAAATGTCGCGAATTTGCGCGTACTTTGACGCTGTTGAAACCAGTCAAAAACTATCATCCCGCACACCCCAAGGGGTGCATCTTGAAGGGTTTAGCGTCCCCTACATGGAAAAATTGGTCCCAGCCTGATCACGTGTAGGGATGCTGAGATATCTTCGAGATTGCCAACCCCATTTTACGGCATTTTGTGCTGCATTTTAGTGTATAAAATAACGTTATAGGCGAATGGAAACGGTCACGTAATAACGCCAGCGATGCACCGACGTGCGCGTGACGTAGGGTATGGTGAGACGTAAATTTCAATACCAGAACCAAGCTCCTATCACTCTTGGTTCCGAAGATACCTTCGAGATTAGCTCCCCCTTAGTAGCTATATGGGAGCGCGTTTTGTGTACGAAATGTCGCGAATTTGCGCGTACTTTGACGCTGTTGAAACCAGTCAAAAACTATCATCCCGCACACCCCAAGGGGTGCATCTTGAAGGGTTTAGCGTCCCCTACATGGAAAAATTGGTCCCAGCCTGATCACGTGTAGGGATGCTGAGATATCTTCGAGATTGCCAACCCCATTTTACGGCATTTTGTGCTGCATTTTAGTGTATAAAATAACGTTATAGGCGAATGGAAACGGTCACGTAATAACGACAGCGATGCACCGACGTGCGCGTGACGTAGGGTATGGTGAGACGTAAATTTCAATACCAGAACCAAGCTCCTATCACTCTTGGTTCCGAAGATACCTTCGAGATTAGCTCCCCCTTAGTAGCTATATGGGAGCGCGTTTTGTGTACGAAATGTCGCGAATTTGCGCGTACTTTGACGCTGTTGAAACCAGTCAAAAACTATCATCCCGCACACCCCAAGGGGTGCATCTTGAAGGGTTTAGCGTCCCCTACATGGAAAAATTGGTCCCAGCCTGATCACGTGTAGGGATGCTGAGATATCTTCGAGATTGCCAACCCCATTTTACGGCATTTTGTGCTGCATTTTAGTGTATAAAATAACGTTATAGGCGAATGGAAACGGTCACGTAATAACGCCAGCGATGCACCGACGTGCGCGTGACGTAGGGTATGGTGAGACGTAAATTTCAATACCAGAACCAAGCTCCTATCACTCTTGGTTCCGAAGATACCTTCGAGATTAGCTCCCCCTTAGTAGCTATATGGGAGCGCGTTTTGTGTACGAAATGTCGCGAATTTGCGCGTACTTTGACGCTGTTGAAACCAGTCAAAAACTATCATCCCGCACACCCCAAGGGGTGCATCTTGAAGGGTTTAGCGTCCCCTACATGGAAAAATTGGTCCCAGCCTGATCACGTGTAGGGATGCTGAGATATCTTCGAGATTGCCAACCCCATTTTACGGCATTTTGTGCTGCATTTTAGTGTATAAAATAACGTTATAGGCGAATGGAAACGGTCACGTAATAACGACAGCGATGCACCGACGTGCGCGTGACGTAGGGTATGGTGAGACGTAAATTTCAATACCAGAACCAAGCTCCTATCACTCTTGGTTCCGAAGATACCTTCGAGATTAGCTCCCCCTTAGTAGCTATATGGGAGCGCGTTTTGTGTACGAAATGTCGCGAATTTGCGCGTACTTTGACGCTGTTGAAACCAGTCAAAAACTATCATCCCGCACACCCCAAGGGGTGCATCTTGAAGGGTTTAGCGTCCCCTACATGGAAAAATTGGTCCCAGCCTGATCACGTGTAGGGATGCTGAGATATCTTCGAGATTGCCAACCCCATTTTACGGCATTTTGTGCTGCATTTTAGTGTATAAAATAACGTTATAGGCGAATGGAAACGGTCACGTAATAACGCCAGCGATGCACCGACGTGCGCGTGACGTAGGGTATGGTGAGACGTAAATTTCAATACCAGAACCAAGCTCCTATCACTCTTGGTTCCGAAGATACCTTCGAGATTAGCTCCCCCTTAGTAGCTATATGGGAGCGCGTTTTGTGTACGAAATGTCGCGAATTTGCGCGTACTTTGACGCTGTTGAAACCAGTCAAAAACTATCATCCCGCACACCCCAAGGGGTGCATCTTGAAAGGTTTAGCGTCCCCTACATGGAAAAATTGGTCCCAGCCTGATCACGTGTAGGGATGCTGAGATATCTTCGAGATTGCCAACCCCATTTTACGGCATTTTGTGCTGCATTTTAGTGTATAAAATAACGTTATAGGCGAATGGAAACGGTCACGTAATAACGACAGCGACGCACCGACGTGCGCGTGACGTAGGGTATGGTGAGACGTAAATTTCAACAGCGTCAAAGTACGCGCAAATTCGCGACATTTCGTACACAAAACGCGCTCCCATATAGCTACTAAGGGGGAGCTAATCTCGAAGGTATCTTCGGAACCAAGAGTGATAGGAGCTTGGTTCTGGTATTGAAATTTACGTCTCACCATACCCTACGTCACGCGCACGTCGGTGCATCGCTGGCGTTATTAAGTCACAGTTTTCATTCGCCTATAACGTTATTTTATACACTAAAATGCAGCACAAAATGCCGTAAAATGGGGTTGGCAATCTCGAAGATATCTCAGCATCCCTACACGTGATCAGGCTGGGACCAATTTTTCCATGTAGGGGACGCTAAACCCTTCAAGATGCACCCCTTGGGGTGTGCGGGATGATAGTTTTTGACTGGTTTCAACAGCGTCAAAGTACGCGCAAATTCGCGACATTTCGTACACAAAACGCGCTCCCATATAGCTACTAAGGGGGAGCTAATCTCGAAGGTATCTTCGGAACCAAGAGTGATAGGAGCTTGGTTCTGGTATTGAAATTTACGTCTCACCATACCCTACGTCACGCGCACGTCGGTGCATCGCTGTCGTTATTACGTGACAGTTTCCATTCGCCTATAACGTTATTTTATACACTAAAATGCAGCACAAAATGCCGTAAAATGGGGTTGGCAATCTCGAAGATATCTCAGCATCCCTACACGTGATCAGGCTGGGACCAATTTTTCCATGTAGGGGACGCTAAACCCTTCAAGATGCACCCCTTGGGGTGTGCGGGATGATAGTTTTTGACTGGTTTCAACAGCGTCAAAGTACGCGCAAATTCGCGACATTTCGTACACAAAACGCGCTCCCATATAGCTACTAAGGGGGAGCTAATCTCGAAGGTATCTTCGGAACCAAGAGTGATAGGAGCTTGGTTCTGGTATTGAAATTTACGTCTCACCATACCCTACGTCACGCGCACGTCGGTGCATCGCTGTCGTTATTACGTGCACAGTTTCCATTCGCCTATAACGTTATTTTATACACTAAAATGCAGCACAAAATGCCGTAAAATGGGGTACGGCAATCTCGAAGATATCTCAGCATCCCTACACGTGATCAGGCTGGGACCAATTTTTCCATGTAGGGGACGCTAAACCCTTCAAGATGCACCCCTTGGGGTGTGCGGGATGATAGTTTTTGACTGGTTTCAACAGCGTCAAAGTACGCGCAAATTCGCGACATTTCGTACACAAAACGCGCTCCCATATAGCTACTAAGGGGGAGCTAATCTCGAAGGTATCTTCGGAACCAAGAGTGATAGGAGCTTGGTTCTGGTATTGAAATTTACGTCTCACCATACCCTACGTCACGCGCACGTCGGTGCATCGCTGGCGTTATTACGTGACAGTTTTCCATTCGCCTATAACGTTATTTTATACACTAAAATGCAGCACAAAATGCCGTAAAATGGGGTCGGCAATCTCGAAGATATCTCAGCATCCCTACACGTGATCAGGCTGGGACCAATTTTTCCATGTAGGGGACGCTAAACCCTTCAAGATGCACCCCTTGGGGTGTGCGGGATGATAGTTTTTGACTGGTTTCAACAGCGTCAAAGTACGCGCAAATTCGCGACATTTCGTACACAAAACGCGCTCCCATATAGCTACTAAGGGGGAGCTAATCTCGAAGGTATCTTCGGAACCAAGAGTGATAGGAGCTTGGTTCTGGTATTGAAATTTACGTCTCACCATACCCTACGTCACGCGCACGTCGGTGCACTGCTGGCGTTATTACGTCACAGTTTCCATTCGCCTATAACGTTATTTTATACACTAAAATGCAGCACAAAATGCCGTAAAATGGGGTCGGCAATCTCGAAGATATCTCAGCATCCCTACACGTGATCAGGCTGGGACCAATTTTTCCATGTAGGGGACGCTAAACCCTTTCTTATGGGAGAAAAATTTTCAGCATTTGACTAAAATACTTTAAGGGCGCAGTTATTATGTGTGAAATAAACTTCGTAGAGGGTTTGTGATGGGCAATGGTATACTGGACAGAGCAAAACAGTGGTCCGACCAGCCCCTACAATTATTTGTCGGGAAGGGTCATTAAACTGTGTACACAATTTTGAAACAAGAGTGATCTCCACGAATAAAATACATTTCAATGAATTGTTGTTTGATAGAAACCGCATCACACAATTTATAGTCAGTTTATTTACGTTAAAGATAAAACTTATCAAATACAAGACAATTACGGCTGATAAAATATTTTGCAAGATTCGTTCCTCTTGAGAAGTTAAAGAAGAAATCCACTTTATTACTTCTTGTAAAGTTTATGATTGGCAAAAAAACATGTTATGCTAAGATTGCAGTGCAGAATTCGACCTGTTTATCTTAATAGTACGATATTCTACATTGTATATAAATATCAAAGTGTACACGGTTCTCTCAGTTAAAGGATGTGAAAGAAAAAAACTCTGTATTTTGAACAAAGGCATTAAATAAAGTCTAACATATAAACCATGGGAAACATGTTAACCAATATAATTCCACAGAGCTTTGTTAATTGTTTTTTTAACAAACAGAAATAAGATTTATTTGCCTGACAACCTTCGTTACTGAGTGGATTGTTTTCTGCATTACGTATATATTGTGATTTATATGTCATGTATTACATGCGCCATGTTCAAAAAATGGGAAAATGTCAAAGTCATACACCTTCATAACAGAATTAGAGAGCGAAACCTTACCAAACAAACCAGTGAAGGAAAAAAACATATCATCTGGCGTACAATAAATTCACCGTACTTGCAATTTTTTTAGGTGTTGTCCAATATTTACCGTCTGTTACAATCTGTTACAAATAAAAGATATAGGGTATTTATGAACATAAACTTTGAAGAGTCTATGTAAATACAATCAACGTAGAGGTAAAGTACGCCCCTCCACTTTCGATGATCTGTGAGGCAGTGCTCCATCCGGGTCTACGTATATTGCCCAATATCATTCAGTTCATAAAAGTAAATTTCTCGTTTTAAGTTTATTTTCAATGTGGTAATAATTGGTAAGGCCCTGAAGGATATGCATGTTATATTATACAATTGCAAGGAGTACGACCGTAGTCGAGAAAAGGGACATGGTACTCTAGGCATTGATTGGTATTAAACAACTGACGTAGAACCGGAAAAATGCGATTTTATTTGTACACTTATCTAGGGCTATTCTAAATATATCTCAAAATTTGCAGAAGACTGTTAAGGTACAATTATATACTGAAAACTACAGGGGAAATTAGTACAGTTGAAAATTCAAAAATATATCCTGTTTATAGGCACAAGGCAAGGGTCCAAACAACAATAAACTAGAAAACCTATACATGAACGCATGTGTTAATTGCGAAGGTGCGATATGTCTCATGTATACAGCTATTGGCTAAATATAGTAAATACCGACAGTTTTGTTATTAAAAAACGAATTTGAAAAAGATAATTGCCTTTTTGGTTATATTCCATCTATTTATACAATTGTTTCTCCTATTGAGTTTATGAAAAGAATTTGTTTGAATGATTTAATTTATTTACTTCATCACATGGAAACGTGATATTTCCTCTTGAATTCACGAAAACAACTTTTACTGTAACTCGGTGAGACATTAAACCAAGTTTAAAAAAAGCAAATTTACATTTATACGTATATTACTGTTTATCGTGTGTTTCTTACTAAATATCATCTTCGTATTAATTCTATTTTTAAACGTCATTCAACCGATCAGTTAGATCAGATATATTATTTGTTTTGCATTGCATTGTGATGTTTGGCTCTTTTTCACCGGAAAAAGTATGCTATAAAAAAACTTTCACAAGAAGTCATTATATAATATACGATTGTTGTTTCGACGGAAAATATATAAGTAAGCCCGCGAAAAGGCTTATTTATTAACAGATTTCCTTAAATGTGTTGAATACATTTTTTAAAACCATTTTAAATCATGTATGCTAGTGAAATCTTTGTTTATTCAATATCCTAAGATATGGAGGAAATACATCTCAAGCTTTGCAAAACACTTTTAAAGGTAGATCTTAATAAATACAATGAATGACGAACGTGTGAGCTATTCCCTGTATAAAAACATATATAATATATAATTGTCTATACATTTTGGTATACCTTGTAAAGGAATTATCGACTGGTATAAAATATTTGATACTGTTATGCTTGTTTTGTTTGAAATTGTAAATAGAGAGATACCTTTTAACAAGACTATAAAAAGAGATTGCTTATGATATGCAAAGAAATTGAAAACACTCCGGAATAATAAACGTAATGAGATATTTTACCGCAATTATTTTGTCTATATTTTACAAGAATTACACTGAATGTTTATCAACTTCGAATTCAAACATATGCCAGAAATGGAAGCCCTTGAGAAAAGAGATATTGTTTAGTTTGTATTTCTATTGAAGATGAATTAAATTGTTTGTGTATATGTCCATGTTATTTTGATATAAGAAGGAAGTACTTCAAACGTTATAATGGCACAAATCCTGCTGTGTAACAGCTCTTGTTAGATTTAGTCAATGCTTAATAATTAACGTGCTTAATATGTAAAAGAAGCTCTTGTGATTAGAAATATTTAATTAATCGCTTAAAGAATATTGTTTACTTCAATTTCCGTACCTCCATTTATTTTTCAACGAAATTAGAAAGTGACTAGTTTGCAACAGTGATATATTGCTTTATTTCATCCTTAAATATTTATAAACAACCTAATAAAACATAATTTGTTATATTTTTGTCTTGACAACACATATATCGGATGTTCTCAAAACATGTCCATACCAAAGCAGAAAATGCATTTTCCGAAAGTACATTTAACTCATCATCTTTCATATATTGGTTGTACTTCCCATGCGTTTGATAGATAATAGCTGAACAGAAATGGAGACTCTCAAGCTATTAGAGGGAATTAAACTGCCAAAATTTAGGGAATGACTTCCAAAACTAATAACTGGTTTTTACTCAAATCCTTAATGGAAGCCCTGCATGCGTGTAATAAAGCAAAAAATATATATCGGTATTCAGCCAATATATAAAATATTGCACATCCCTCGTTGATGAGACCCCTTGTAATGTTAAGAGCAACTCGATTAGGTCATCAAGGAGATAGTATTGTTGATAAAGCGTTATCAGTAAAAAGAATCCCCTTTACAATGAATGTTAAAGTAGGTAACATCTTATTAATTTTCAATTACGTTGTGTAATAATAACCCTCGCGCGAAAAAGTCTGGGAAAAGAAAATTTTATACGTTCTTGTTAATGATCAAATCATTGTTTAAATAATATACAAAGTGTCTCAATTATATGGAATAAGCCAGGTATGCTTGTTCTTGTGATCATATTTGCTACAGTTTGCATTTAGTTGCTATTTGTTTCCTTTATTAGTAGATTCTAGCAAACACTTTAATATATCAAACTATTTGTTATTAGTTGTTAACTAAACCTCTTGCTATTAATACTTTTGTCATTCTGACAGTAAATGTGGTCAATTTGTATATTTCATGAATTCACAGATTTCCAGTAAAAAGCAGTTCACAAACAGCATTCTACAACAGTTCGCTGAGACAACCACCACCGAAGTCTGGTAGAATTAGAGTAGGAGTGGGTATTTTTGTTAACTTTACTAGTCTTTCGAGATGTCTGTCAATATATAGGAACCCAGTTAAGTTTGAAATGTGTTTGTTTAACGGATTGAATCAACGTTGCGTAAGGCAAAAACAATAGAAAATTAAACGTCCGGTTTATTTCCTTTAGTGCACATCTCGTTTTAAAATAAACAAAGAAAGAATAAATTGATCAGCAAGATTTGATAAAATGCTTGCCAAAATGGTTTGTTATCGGCATCGACGCATATGAGTAGCATGGATATACAAACACGCGAATACCTTGTTTAACCCTAACCCTTACCCTTTTTCAATCATATTAAAGGGACTAGACACCAGATGGTCCAAAACTCCACAAATACAGTATTTCCTCAAACAAGCCCAGAATTATCAATACGAGCTAGTATGAGGCCAATAATACATCATTTCACATGATTTAATGAATATTTTGTCGCGGTCTCAGCTGAGTTTACCCGTTTAAAAATAGCGCATAATGATTTCCGAGTTCATAGTGTGTATATTTAGCATTATATTTAGCCAAGTGATAAGTACATGTTACATATTCCGAGGCTGTTTTCTATTGGGATTTACATGGTAGACAAACCCTGTATATTTTGAAATGTAAAAAAGAATCCGGTAAAACTGCGAAAGAAACATGCGTTGTAAGCATCAGTAAGTAAGATTCAAAGAGTTCTACATAACGATATCAAATTAATGTAATATTTTTGACAATCATCCTTTTTTCGTGCAAAGGGATCATTTGGTGTCTTGTGCCTTTAAGATCACTATTCAAAGGTCTACGTAGTTCAGATGTACAGAGACTGACATATGCATAATGTTCGGTTTTGTAAAAACTAAACGCGTTTACAAACCAATAAAACCGATGAGTCTAGAAAGAAATAAGCAAAGAAAGGCGCAAGATTGAGGAAGTGAGTGTAAGCGGACTGTCATACAACACATGGTTCAATTTATTTTAGAATATTTTGAGCAGAGGAAAGAGTCTATCGCTTGCTTTCATTCGCGTCACATCGTTATTTCCGTTTGTAAAACGGTTATATTGACAGCGACGTGCAATTTTCACTTCGCACTTATATCACTCGTTAAGACGTTTTGTATAACAAAGTGCAAATGTCTGGAAAAAACAAGTACCCCGACGATAACCCCTTGGTTTTCTTATTAGATGATAAAGGTATGTCATAAATTAAATAAAAATAAATATATGTCGCCTCAGATTATTCGAAAACAACTTCAGTATCTTTCGCAGACTAATTTCAATTGACTTGCACATGTTTGATCGAATCCTTGAATCGTTTTGTTAATATAGTTTTGAGGTATATTGACGATATCAAGATCTAATACTTAGAAGCCGTGTGGTAACATCTTAAATATCTTTGATTTTCTTATTTTTTAAGTTTAAAGTCTTCTTTTTAAAGTTTACCTGCAACCCAGTTGTACATTCTTATTTCCTTCTGGCTTGACTACGATGAGTATACTCACTCTCAAATAGAATTTAGTTTTTGAGTTGCTCTAAGGCATACAATATTTTATTGTCATTTTATGTACCCACCAATTTAAGATTATCACCTTGAAAATTCGACAACACGTCCATCCGGATTTTTCTGTACGAATCACTGACATCTGTCTATTCTATTCAATAAACATGAACACTTAGCGAGTAGAACGACTGTTTGTACTTAAATAAACCAATACCTCGTATTATTGATGTCAACATGTATGAACAGTTGCTGTTTTTCAAGTAAATTCAATTGTGCCGCTTCCTCTGTTTTGTTTTTTGAATGTCAATGCAGAATAAAAAACGCCGCCCTAACGGTCAACACCGGTTATCAAACACTAGCATATCTTCCTTAATTGCGTTCGCGTTTGCCTACCTATAGGATTTTAATAATAAATATGTTCAAGCAGATCAATAAATTTTGATTATTTAGTCAAGACATTATTTCACAGTCGCCAAATTTGATGTTTTGGGCGAAAATTGAATTCACGTGCGAACGTTCTACGATCCGCAAAATGATAATCGATAATCGGCCCGGGCCGCAAAACTGATAAACGCTGAGTCATGCAAATAATCGCGGAAACCCTGTACAAATGTGTAACTATATATAAAAACATATGTATTAAACCTAGTTATATTCTCTATGTTAAATTCCCTATACCAGGGCGGGCAATATTCGTTAATACTGCCCGGTAATGTTGACTAGCAAAATAATATCGCAAAATAATATCACATGCGCAAGTAAGATGCGCGTTCGTTTAAAAAAAAATAATGGCCGCAAACATGATAAGAGCAGATGCTCGCACAACAAAATATGCTTGCACAATTGCTCAAAGTATCGACCTTAGAATGATATCAAATGAAAAAAGTTAATTATTTGTCAAGGGAAATCATTGCATTAGAGATTGGTTACAGATAACCTAAAATCCGTATCACACAAACGCGAAGTTGTGCTTTATTTACGTCAAAGGTCAACGCTGTTTTTTCTGTCGTCTGAGACCAGCGGCAGTGGAAAACTGAACTCAAAATAGTTTGCCTCTCTTACGGAGGCCAATTGTTATAAATTAGTTGTGTCTAAAATTCTAAAAAAAACGTGCAAAGTGTTCAACTTTTCAGGAGATTTCTTGGTAAATATTGTGAAAGGCTTTTCAAAGGATTTGGACAGAAAGCTTTGCATTTTAAAGAACGAGTGCTCTAAAATATCACTTTGTGATTGTTCAAGGCGATCAAGTTTCTGATCAAGATTGTCTGGAGTGTTTGAGTTATATAAAGCTTTGCTATACCGTAATCAGAGTAAACAATACTATCACAATTGTATTCTGTATCAATCAGACGTGTTTCCTGTTTGACACTGGTTTATTATATTTCTATATATGTCCATCTATTATTTTAACATGATAACGTGACACATTTGATTTGTTGACGTCTTCTGGGAGTCTTTACCACATACTTAAGATCACTGATCGGCTTGCAAAAAGTGTATGGATCAAAATATCTAGCCTGTAATGATCTTTGTGGTATAAGTTACAACTTTTCTCTTTAGCATTCTCATCACTTTTGTTTCATCTTGCTGTGTGAAATTTTGAGATTGGACAATCAAACCTTATATGCCTTTGACAACTGGTTTCTGAAGTTTTAAGCAAATATACTTTTTAGTCATTAAGATTATATTTCAGTTAGAAAATCAGTTTGGTGTATTATTTTCAATACCAAGATGAGTATTCGATATCATAGTCTTTAATAGAATGTTATCTGTTTGATGCAGTTTAAACCCAAGCTTAATAATTCTATAGTACATATCAATATTCAGCGTTATTGATTGTCTAATTACAAGTAAAGTTTGACAAAATGTAAGATGAATGATTCCGAAATGTTTAGACGTACATAAGCCCCACATTACACAACCATGCGAAACAATGGGAAATACAAAAGCATAAAATAACTGTAATACTACCTTGGGCACAGTATCATATTGTTTAAGTCTACTTAACAATGCATTCATTGCTTTCATATATTCAAGTATTACATGGTAGACATAAAAAAATCATATCATTTACCAGTTTGCGCTTCAAATATTACTGACATTAACAAGATATTTGTTGAACGAATTTTGTATGATGCGAAATTTAAAAAAAAATGGCCACACAAAATATAATGATTATCATGAAATTGTTATATGAATGCTAAATTTCGTTGAGCAATGAGTGGGTTAATCAGGGTATAGAGATAAATCGGTTTGAAAACTGCATAATGAAATATAGGAAATGTTATATAATATAATCACTCAAGCACTGGTTTGGTAACAGAGAAAGAACACAGTAAATATGTGATACTACCAAATGTATTGTATGTACGTATTCTTATGTGTTTTCTTTCTTTTGGCGTAAAAGCTTCGGGAACTAACGATAAAAAACGTTCCATTATCAAGATTTCATAAAATATGAAGAAAAAGAATTTGTTATTTAGTAGATTTTTGGTAAAAAATGTAAACGGTTTTTCATTTCTTTACAAATAATAATTGTATTTACATTTCCTGAAACATATGTGCGATAAATCCGACAAACAATACATCAATTGGAATTTGGCTTTACACTATTCATTGTACTGCTTAGTTGTCAATGACGTTTATGTCTGCCTTCATACCGATTTTAAAATCCATTGCAAGTTTCAATGCCAAAGCCATGTGCTAATACGAAGTCCATCTGCAGGAAAATTGATCAATTTGAATTCAAATTAATTATATTTAACTGTCTGTCTCTTATAACATAGTTTACCACAAAATATTTACCTTTATTCAAATGTATTCGTAGTTCATGTAGGCGTGTAGATTGCCGAGCACATTCCTGTGAGTAAGTCTGCCAGACAGAGTGTCTGATGATTCTAAGCCTGTTAAAGGGGAGAGTAGCAAATATTAGTAGAAAAATATGCTAATCGCTAATTACTTAACATTAATTGTAAGAAATACTTTATTTCACTATTTTATAAAATAAATTTCTCTAAGAATGTAATGCATATGTAGCCAAGATAAATTAGACAGTTGTGGTTCTATTCAACTTTTTTCACCTAAGTTATTAAGTTTGAAATTTTGAATTTTAGGAAGAAAACAGCAGTCCGTATATATTCTAGAAGATGGTATTTGACTGCACATTTGAAGGGAGAAAATTGAGATGGCTGGCGTTTGGATTGATGACTTTACTAATTAACCAGACAGGCATTTTTTTCGGACTGTTATCGGGATGGCGTATGAAATATGATACTTCCTCACCACTCGAGACAAACAAGAAGTGTTTGGCATGCGATGATCTTATGCCACCCTTATATGACTTCCTATACACTGATAATGACATCAATGCACTTAGACAAAGTCATAACTCTTCCTTATGTTGCAGCGATGTCAACAATATCGTACGGCTTCTTATTATAAAGGTAAATGTACATAGTGTCAACTGAATGAAAATAACTTATTTAAAATAATTATTCATATGTAGATATGTGCTTCATTTTGTATTTATAAATCATGTGTATATTATCATTTTATTCACTTTGCTAATGGACTAAATTGCTTACATAAAAATGTATTAAAACTAAACTGGTTTACAAGCACTAACGTTTCGTAGTTATTCTAACAACAATATAAGTTAAATCATTTTTACGCAGAAAATAATCGCAACATCAATCATATTTTTTGCTGACGGTTGTTTACTTTTTTTAGGATGTGTCATTGCGGTATTACGATTCCAGCAGAGCATATTCAAGTAAATTATACCCATTTATTAAATGAATACAATTGTCAATTTTGATGTCCGTTCTGTCGCTGAAGCATCTGTACAGAACAAAAGTTAATTGCATGAACATAAATCGTGTATGGATTGTCATTTTCTTATATTTATATTATGTTTACGTTGAAGTATTTAGTTCATCAATGTCTCTTGTCATCATCCATGAATCACCAATAAAAACTATGACCAGTCAGTTCGAATGCAAGGTCATTGACAAGAACAGGTGTAATGTCATTGTGTGCATTTCTGGTTAGTTTTAAATGGCTTTGAAATTATGTGGCATAGGATTATACGTCCTTTAAAGCTATTCCTTTTTTGACTAGTAGATTTTAATCAGTAGGTCATCATCCTGTCATAAGCGAACACAGGAAAATATAATAGGATCATTACCCGTTGTCTATGAATGAATCCAAGGGATATTTGGTATTTAAGGCCAATATCTCGACCACCCGTTTAAGTTCTTTCGAACAAGATGATATTGTTCGTAATAAGTAGTGTGCTGTGACAATACTATACACAAATGATTCGGAAGGGGGAATATGTTTTTTCAACAAAGTCTTGCATTGATCTTGTAAGCGAAACAGAACACGCATATAAAGATACCATCTTCTTTAACGTTTTTTAATAACGCTCAGTTCTGATCGTTGTTTAATGTGATGTAACAGTCAGAATTAATCTCTGAAATAAAAATACTATATCGGAAATCTGCACATTGTAATACAATTACGTTTAATTATTATTATGCTTTTCGGTGGTTTATCAGTGAAATACAATTGATTTTGCACTGTTTGACAAAGTGAAAATATCAAATCGATTTTGAAATATTAGCCCGCTCTATGGTCCAAATCAAATACAATTTTAACGACGTCATTTCCCAAATTGGCGCATTTGTCAAATAAAGTGTAATCAAAAGACTTTTACTCCAATATTTGGCTTATGATAAAAAGAAAAAAAATGTTTATTTCAGTGTAATATAGTAATATAAAATAATACATCTTGCGTCGTGTCACAGCTTTAGTTTTATTACAGGTATAATTGGGGAATCGTTTATCAACAACTGTGACTTAGAAACGGACTTCAAAACGCCAAAAGCTAAACTAGTCGGCGTGGTAGATAGCGTCCCAAGTTTCATTGTTGAAGGTACTCATTTTACCGTCGTTTTGAATATAAGATATTACTCACAGAAAATTATTAAAAAAATATTATTTATTCATTTCATTAACCGCGCGTATAATCAGGTGTTTTTTCTCAATAAATTGGTAAAGAAACACAAATATATTAGCCGATATTTGTTCAAGTTAAGATCTAATTTACTCAAAAACAGTAATTATTTCTTTTTTTATAGGCGATTCAAAACTTAGATGGAACAAAATCAGCCGCACATTCACTGCTAACAACTGCATTCATCTTGAACTTGAGGGGGAAATTTTCATTAAGGCACCAGGCTACTATATAGTATCTTCAACGGTGATAGTTAATGCCACGAGAAGGAATATTACACCAGAGACATTCAGCCACCGCGTTAATCTTCTTTCCCATAAATTTGGAACGACCGGTGTCCTGATGCAACGCCAAACATCCACCAAAGATCCAAACGACTGTGTCTTTACAAGTTTAATGTCTGCGGTTTTCAAGCTCCAAAAGCACGAGAGGATCTCCGTATCTGTGAGCCACCCAGAGTATATATCTCGTAACTCTTCAGCTGACAACTTTATTGCATACTTCACTTACAACTTCACGTAAATGCAAGCTTGTTTTCGATTAATTAATATGCTCTTAGCCAGAGTTTTGAGTAAAAGGATTCGTGAAATTCAAATAAAGTATTGTTATTTTTGCAATGGTTCACGTAAGTTGGGTTTGCTACATACATTCGAATCTGCTTAAAACCAGATATATTAACATGTTCTGCCTTGAGTAATGGCCGCGTTTTTCAAATCGTATAGGAAAATATATATTTTGGATATTTAAGTGATATTCGACGGTTCAAACTTGGGAATTTATTTGATCATGATGTGGAACTTCTTATTAACAGGACTAAAAAATCAAACAAAAAGCGCAAGGATAGGAATAGTAGTGGAAATGATAGTGATTCAACAAACAATAGAAAACTTGCAAAACAAAGAGGCCCTTCAGAGGAACAATCTATTGACATTTCTGTCAGTGAAATTCTTGGTCAAACTAATTATGTTTTATATGCAGAGGATAATGTTAACACTGCAGATTATTGTACCATTGCATAAAAAAGGCGGTGTAAATGATGTTAACAATTATAGGGGTATTACTCTAGTTAGTTGCTTTTCAAAATTGTTTACGACTGTATTAAATAAACGCATTGAATTTATATGCGATAACAATAATATTATTTCGGACGCACAATTCGGATTTCGTAAAGGTCGATCGACTGTCGACGCTATATTTTTACTTACGTCATTAGTGTAAAAATATATGAACGAAAATAAATGATTGTACGTTATATTTGTCGATATGATGAAGTGTTTTGATACTATTTATAGCAGTGCGCTGTGGCTGAAATTATATAAATGTGGTATTCAAGGGAAAATATTAAATGTTATGAAAGATATGTATCAAAATGTTAAATCTTGTGTAAAATCATGTTCGTCATACTCAGAATACTTTAGTTATGCAGTTGGCTTACGACAAGGGGAGGTAATGTCCCCAATATTATTTTCACTATTTGTCGAAGACCTAGAATTGTTTTTACAAGATAGCGTTGATTCTGGTATAAACATAGATGACGTTATATTAATTATGTTACTGTTTGCCAATGATATGGCCATTTTAGGAAAGACACCGGCTGAAACTCAACATCAATTGGATTTACTTAATACTTATTGTAATACTTGGGGTCTTAGAGTAAATACAAATAAAACTAAAATTATGATATTTCGTAAGCGCGGACGTTTATTACCGCATGAAAGCTGGACCTATGATGGCCAAAACATCGAAGTCGTTAGCGATTTTAACTACCTAGGAACTGTTTTTAACTATACTGGTAATAATGCATTAAACCAAGAATATTTAGCTGGAAAAGCTTTAAAGGCTTTAAATGTGTTACTGTATAAATGTAAAGAGTATGATCTAAAGCCTCATATATTTTGTCAGTTGTTTGACACCTTTGTAGGGTCTATATTAAACTATTCATGTGAAATATGGGGTTATACTAAATCGAAAGAAATAGAACGTATTCATTTGAAGTTCTGTAAAAGATTATTACATGTTAAAATCAACACTTGTACTGCTAGTGTATACGGAGAATTAGGTAGATATCCTTTATATATTTCTAGATACATACGTATAATTAAGTACTGGTTGAAAATAGCTAACACTAATAATATATTGATAAGTGTTGTATATCTGCAAGCAGTAGCTGATAGTAATAAAGGATACTCCAATTGGGTTACCAATGTTAAAAAACTTCTTAATGATTATGGTTTTACACATATATTTGATAATGTACAAAATGTAAACGTAAATACATTTGGTCACGAATTTAAATGTAGAGTTATAGATACATTTAAGCAGGAATGGCATGGTTCATTATCTAATAGCTCTGTTCTTGATATGTATAAAGTATTTAAAATGCATTCCAGTATGAAGAATATCTGAATATACTACCAAGGAAATACCGACTTTATATTTGTAGATTACGAATATCTGTACATCCATTAAGGATACAAACTGGACGATATGCCAGAAATAATACACCGCGTAATGAACGCTACTGTATGTGTTGTAACCATCTTGATATTGAAGATGAATACCATTTTGTATGTATATGCCCATGTTATTTAGTTATAAGACAGAAATACGTTAAACGTCATTATTATGTACGCCCCTCCGTGTTTAAATATCACCAACTATTAAACTCTGTTAATAGATTTGAGCTTATTAAGCTCTGTAAATACGTTAAGGAATCACTATGTATCCGTAACTGTATTCTAAACAATGATACATAATTCTGTTCATCCTCTTTTATAGCCTGTTTATGAAGCTGTTACACTACTGCGTTTACATATTTATACCTTATAGTAGTTAATAATAATTGCATAACGCTCCTGTAACACAAATATTTGTTCAACTTTTAAACTTACCTTGTACAAACATATGACCTATTTAAGTGAATTATTATATGTGATTAGACAATGTACGTTAGTATAAGTCTTAATAAAATGTCTGTTCTGTTCTGTTCTCGATCACATTATTTTTGTTTGTTTGCCTGTGTAAGTTATTCTCTCTCTCTCTCTCTCTCTCTCTCTCTCTCTCTCTCTCTCCCTCCCTCCCTCCCTCCCTCCCTCCCTCCCTCCCTCCCTCTCTCTCTCTCTCTCTCTCTCTCTCTCTCTCTCTCTCTCTCTCTCTCTCTCTTTCTCTCTCTTACGAGGCGGATGATAATGCCTTAAAAACGCATTTTACGACGTTGACAATAATGCAGCAACCATTGTTCTGTGTCGCTGAAACCAAGAGTCTAGTGTTGTAATACTTTAGAGGTGATTTGATCTTCTGTCGGATCTCGATTTCAATACAATAATATTCATTTGTTTGTAATATAAGGCCTCCAGCCCCAAATACATTCCAGCTCTTCGACTGGTTCTAACTTGTTAAAAATGGCCAGGACCGTATGTATGACAATCAGTTTTAGCATTTCACCGCATTTAAATCCGTCGGCAACTTTTTAAAGATATAAATTTAAATCGAAAAGTTGCGACCGATTGCAAAATTCAAAACCAAACCGATTGTTTGTTGTAAGGATTATTGTCGATAAAAAAATTGGCCAGCGGTTGAAATGAAAGCAATATACTATGTTATCTAGTATTTTCACGAGGCTGATAATTTCCCAAAAAATTTGAAAAAAGACATACCAAAGACAACTGTCTTATGTAAGAAATTTGACAGATAAAACATTTGCTTATTACATGTTAACAATGCTGAATTTATTTCAATATACATGTTTTTTAAGACGGTAGCGATGGTATGTACAGGTAACGAAAACTAAAGCGATAGTACAAGATATTCGTTCAGTTTGAAGGATGTCGGTGCGGATACAAATGCGAATAATCTAAAAAAAAAGATGTCTGATATATATTGTACCATAAGGAATTTAAACAGGAACGACGCGTCTTCAGTTAAAGAGGAATAAAATCAAAACGATTTACAAAATACTGAAATGACTCATAATAAACGGATAATTTAGTAAAATAATTTAGGTATATTTGCAGGTCTAACGGAAACGAAGGTCAACTCGCTTTAAGTCAAATTTCAGGACATTCATTGTGACTCCAGTGCAAAAGAATTTACATTGTACATTCTATCATAGTATCTCAGTTTTCATCTGTTAATTGTCAAATTGGTTTTTCATTCACTTGTTCTCTGTTCAATTCCAGCATTTTTGTGCAAATAATATCATATAACGCCACAAAGTAAATAAAATCAAGGCAGTATATAAAGTATACTAATACTTAACTGCACTTTCATTGTTTTTGTAATGTCGATCATACATTCTTGGGAGGGTCCATTTAACTAAATCCATATTTTCTTAACTAAAGAAAAACTATTAACATTGTAAGTATGAATAATAGTAGGATAGATTGACAGAGTTTGATGATAATTATGGAATGAAAGGAAAACGCTTAAATTAACGAGGTGACGCATTCCCGGTGAAATCAAATTATATATTGCTATGCGTGCATATCAAAGGTAATATAATAATATAATCATAAACACTAGAAAATCCGAAATCCGACAAATCCCGACATTTTATGGTGCAATCAGGACATATAGGCGATATCTCAATACAGAGTTGTTGTTACGATAAAAATGAATTTGGTGACCACGTCGAGACCGAGTAGCAGACGAGACGTATGAAGGCTAATACCCTGAACGGGACGTGATATTGGCCGTCCAAATCGTACTTTGATGATATGCCTCCTTTAATTAACCCCATTTTCAAAGCGCTGTATATATCAAGGCAACTGAACTTAGCTTGAACACAACATTTTCAAGAAACTATATTCAGTAGTTGATCAAATTTATGATTAAATGCATTTCTTGACATTTTCACAAATCAGCTGTTGAAATCGTTCATCACACGGCACTAACATGGTAGGGGATCAAATATTTACAAGAGCGTGAAATGGATTGTTTTAAACGTCATCCTGAAATGATTGCTATGGAAACGAAAATCAATAGGCATGTTATAAAGGCAATGCATTTAATTTCATTCCATCCAGTCCCAAATACTATCGAAATTACTTCAATGTATACCAAATTCATTCACTACACATCATTCAAAAATTTACCATAATTCGCAGATATACCATATTTAAAAAGCGTTTTCTCCCACCCTATACGTGAATATCTGGTATGTTCAACCATAAAATATGGTATATCATACGCTTATCTTTACGCACGAGTGAGTGATAATAAAAAACTCCGTTTGTTGGGGAATTCGCTTTGCTTACAGTTGTCACAAATTCATCTATTGTAGGATATGAATCTACTGACAGTAATAAGTACCTCGACGATTTAACTCCTTCATAAAATATGCATTATTAAATGTAGTAAAGCATTATTAATGCTGTTTTTTTTTTGCAAAAAAACTAGCCATCGAGAATATACAATTCTTGACTGTCGCCTAAAGGTAAAGCGCCGGATGTTCATGAAAAAGTTAAACCTTTGGGAGAAGTGTAACCCAAAGGTTGTACTGTATTTAAAGAACTTAGTATACTCTTTATTTCATTATTGTGAAACACTTTTAAACAGTAAACGTCTTTTGAATGAAATTATGAACAACTATAAGGGAATGTGTTTAATCAAATAAGGGCTTAATTACAATCAATTAACAAGACACCCAAAGCAATTTCATGTAAATGAAAAATACAAAAGCTATGTCATTGGCCTTTTTTTTCAGATTTTCTGATTCATAGTTTCATAGTTTGTTGCAAATTCATAAAGGCGTGAGGCCTATGATATATTCTTTTAATGCCTTGGCAGCTTTTTTATTGATGTTAAATGTCTGTGTCTTTCAAAACTGGTCATTTGTGTTAACGATACTCTAATAGAAGGGTAACACCTGGGTAACGTTTGTAAAATATCAGTTGCACCAGACGTTCAAGATCCGTTGTTCTCCAATATTCACACAATACCAGATGCTTGTCCAACCATTCAACTTTTCGAGCGACCGTGAGCGCTCTATTTTCAAACAGCTAAGGTACCCGCATAGGCATTCGCGGGCACTCGTGGTTCAAATTGGTATATGCTTCGCTGAAGTATTCAATATAACGCCAATAGTGTGTCTAGGGTTATATATAAGGAAGGTAAAATCATGTTTAATACTTGCGAAAATATTTATTTTCACGTATACATTGGTCGCCATGGCGACTAAATGAGTGCGTGTAATGGCATTCAGTAACATAACAATTCCTGATCGAGCGCCAAATGACTTGAATGTGCCTTATGGGATTATTGTGTTGGCAGAATGCGAAAACAATATCTTTCTGTTACGCTGTGAAAATCTATATTTATGAACACGTAAAATAGTTTCCCAAATAATTTGTTTTGGCACTTTAAAGGAGGTTATTGCGAAAGAACTGTATTAGTTGGTATAAAGCCAAGATATATTAATAAAAGACTTAAGTCATTTAATATTTTTTGTCGAGCCCGCATTCAGTGAGGAATTTAAAGTTTTCACAATGGTGGTTGTGTGTGTGTGCGTGTGTCCATGCGTGCGAGTGTATATGCGTGCGTGCGTTAATCCGACCGGATGGAATCTTGTCCGGGCTGTATCTTGACCATGCATTGTAGGATATTTAAAGAACTTGACATGAATATTCATCATGATGAGGTGGCTTGTCAAGCACAAGACCCAAGTCTGTACCTAAAATGCCAAAGCCACAAATAAAAGTCAAAGGTTGAAATTGTCCTTGTCCGGGCTGTATCTCGACCATTATAGGATTTTTTTTTAAACTTGTCATGAAGTTTCACAACGATAAGGTGGTTTGTCACGCACAGGACATAGCTCTGTACCTCGAATGCCAAGGTCACATTTAAGGTCAAAATTTTGAAATATTTTTGTCCGGGCTGTATCTTGACGATGCATTATAGGCTTTAAAAAAGGGTTCACCATGATAAGGTGGCTTGTCGTACACAGGTCACAATGTAAAGGTCACGCTTTGAGGTCAAATGTTGAAATGATTCTTAGGTCAAATGTTGAAATAATCCTTATTCGGGCTGTATCTCGATCATGCATTTAAGGATTTTTATGCCATGAAGGTTTACCAAGATAAGGTGGCGTGTAACGCACAAGACCCAGGTCTGTACCTCAAATGTCAAGGTCACATAGAGGTCAAAGGGTAAAATTATCCTTGTTCGGACTGTATCTTGATGATGCATTCTATATTTTTCAATTCACTTGCCATCTATGTTAACCTTGAAGTGGCGGCGTGTCACGCATGAGATCCATTGCTGTATCTCAACGGTCAAGGTCACACTTAAAGGTAAACAGTTGAAATGAGTACTATTGATAGGACTGTACCTTATCCGGGTATAATCTTAACCAAGCATTGTAAGATTTCCAAAAAACTTCAAATGTCAAGGTCTGGACTGAACCTTGTCCAGGCTGTATTATTAAAATGCGTATAAGATTTGCAAAAAAACGTGCCATGGAGGTTCTACATTACGAGGAGGAGTGTCACAGGTTTCACATTGTTGTTCAACTCAATGTAATTCTGAGGTGCAATTGCATGGAAGAGCATTATGTTTGTGTCAATTGCTCTTTCAACAGGCTCGACATATCGCCATTTTGGCGTATAGGTAAGATTAAGCTTGTATCTGAAAATAAAAAATATGTCCGTTTTCATGAATTTCAATACTATTTAGTTCTTGTGAAACATTTACTCGGATAAAACATGGATTTCGGACACTTTAATGCCAGTTTCTGTATTATGTTAACACATTATGACTTGCAAAGTGTGTATTCTCATATAAATTATTTATTTTCATGATCTGCGAAATAGGTCATACGTTGAATGTTGGTTGCATATTTATCTGTAATTGTTGTTTGTGGTAAGCTGGCATACGTGACAACGAAACATCTTAAACTGTACTTGATTAACGAAATAGTATCAACCGATTACTATTAGCATACACATTTATGGCAAACTCACAAAATAATTGGAATATTGATATGCATTATAACGTTATATATTTTATTATATTTGTTACGTAATGTAAATATAACATACCTAGACTAACTTCCGTGTTCGATCAGCAGCTAGGTATGTCCATATATACGGTAAGATATGTAAAATAAATCGATCTACTAATAATATGTATTAAGTGGTGCCAAAACATCCAGACAGTCGCAAAACGATTTTAATAAATGCATCATGTTATAATTGTAGGCATGAAATCAACCGAAGCTAGCCGGTAAAATATCATATTTAATTTGTAATTTTGGTTAACATCTGAGACAACAATTAACATTTTTTAAAATATTTAAAATGTTGGGAAACCAAATGATATGTTCCTTAATTTAAATTTGGCAGAGAATCAACGTATTCAAACCTCAATAAGACAATATAATATGTTCATACGACATTGCTCGTTTAGCATCGCAATTTTTTTGTCTTAAAATCATCCATGCAAATGTTTTTTTTACAAAACGGATATAAACTACTCGGACTTTATGAATCAAATTATGGCCCTTGATTGACTATGTATTACAGCCGACTCTGTTGTTTTTGTGGCGTTGCATCGTTCGTAAATGTCTGTGAGGCCTTAAACTTAATTGTGCCTCGGGTTTTTCGTCTTATACAATTGACAGGCTGTGATTCAACAGAAAATGATGACAACCGCCACCAGTCCTTACGTCTATTTTACTTAGTATTTCAGATATTTACTCATCTTGTCGAAAATAAAGTATGGTCATGACGTGTCAAAAACAATGAAATGGGAAATATTCTAAGTTATTTTCAACCACCGCGAATTGAAAACTCATGTAACACATATGAGCTCTAAATTGTTGGTCTAGTTTTTGTTAAGTCATTGCTGTGCACAAGCACATTTAATGTTATTGTTTTTGAGTCAATAAAAAGTAACATATAACTAATAATTTGTGACCATAGATTATCTATAAATGGCAAAAGATATGCAGGAACCTAATTATTTAGTTTCTAAAAAATAAGTCATATTTTATTTGATTAGTAATACTTTTGATCATTTGAAAAAAATGACAAATCAGATTTTGAATATACGAATGAAAGATTCTAGAAACAGTTTCAATGATTTTCGTAAGACATTTTAAAAGCACATTACAGTTCAAAGAGCACTGTAAGAAACACCATTACAATTATCTTTGTTTTTCTTCCTTCCTCCCAAATCTGATAATCTTTTTTTAGTCAAAAGTATGAATTACAAGAGGTTTCTATAGATATGAAAACTTATGATTCGTTTAAAACATAAAAATATATAAAAAAATAAATTTCGGCTGCCAAGAATGGTTACAGAAACTGGTTGATTTTTGTCAACCAGTAAACTAACTAAATTGTCAGTAGCAGGTGGTTATGACGTCATCAACCTTTGTGCATATAAACAAACTCATGCATATATGTTGCCAATATTCTTTTTATTTATAAGCATTATTATTGTTTACTGTCGTCCATTATCAGGGATCAGCGAGGATTTCGAATCCCGCCATCGCAGTATTTCCCTCTCTAAAGGATATGCAGATTGCAGTATTTCTCCCTCTCAAGGATATGCATGTATGACAAATCTATTGTTTTATGTCTGTGGTCCATATTGTTCTATGTACTATCGCATGTTTGTCGATATAGGTAATGTTATTTGCTTTAAGCTGTATAGGTCTATAAATGTCAATTTATCTATTGTATTTGGAACATCGTACATAATTGTTTTAAACAAGCATTGTTATACTAGGACTTATGATGAACTACATTATGTCACTTAAGTTTAAACGAAAACTATATGCATGTTGATTTGACTTATATACTACTGTTTACAACCAGTTTAACGAATCACGATCGCACAGAAAGTTTACATTTAAGATACCGCCAATAAGCTCCGTTTGTAACCGCGCCATTTCCTGCGAATGTAATTCGAGCTATGATTTAATTGCAACATATGCAAACTGTACATGAATGGATGCTTTAAAGGGGAATTACCCAACCCTTTCGATTGGCAAAAGATAGATAATCCAATGCTTCAAAACCTTGAAACACTAAGTTCACTTTCCACACAGTAGTATTTGCAGCAGGTTGGATGTTACTGGATTTTCGAAAACGGCCTAGTAGTTCCGATTGGATTTAAAAAAGACTCATATATGTTGTTAAAATTAAACCCCAAAACCTTCTTGTGAATCGGTCTTTTTTCCATGTAGCTGGATCACTTGCGACGGTAGAAACAATCAGCGAAGTGCAGAACATTCAACTTGTTCTTTATGGAATTTCTAAAGAAAATCAGAGAAAAATTAAACAAATGTTTATTCGTCTGAAAGACAACATCGATATTGATGGATTTTTGGACCACTTCATTGAAGATGGAGATTTAACCGAAGACGCCCAAGAACGAATAGTTAACAACAACTCCCGAAGGAAGCAAGTCGAATTATTTTTGTTTAGATTGTTTAGATTTAAGAGGGACGCGTTCAAACGCTTTGTTTAATATATACGAGAGGACGAATGTCTTGTCCATGTTGCCGATCAATTGCAAAATGGTATCAAATTACCAGGTTTGTGTATGCTTTCAATAATCACTCCATGCCTTTCAAGTATTGTTTGTTTAAATTGCCATTTATCTACATTCCTTCGTACAGTAGTTCTTGTTATTACATGTCTTGTTATATAATGAAACTTGAATTTTAATTCCACTGCATTAAAGGCTTTACGATAACATTACATTACACACGAACAATAAACAAACCAAAGCCTTAGTAATTGAAACAAAAAGAAAATAATTCTAAATAAATAAAGACTATACTGAAAAAGGCAGATAGCCAAATATGTACCTAAGACCCTGTTAAAAACAAAAGGATCATGGCAAAACTAACATCAAACAAGAGACAACAAATAATGACTGTTTTAAACTTACGTTTCAGCTCTTCAGTTCACAAGACTCAAACCATTAGAAAATTCGAGCGCAGATTGAACAGCAACAGGAGCATATTTTACAACAAATAGAGCCAGAAGAGATTGCAGAATATTCAATTGTATACGAAGCATGCGAAGTTAACGAGTATGAGCAGGTTGTGAGTCATTTCAAAACGTCAAGAGAAAAAGGGTTAACTTTGCTTGATTTGATACAAAGACATCTCCCGAGGGGCTATCAAGTGTTTCTGACTGCTCTAAAGGAGTTGAACAGGACAGGGCTTTTACAAACGTTGCTAAAACGCCATTTTGATACGCAAGGTAGTATGTATTATATCACTTTATTCTAACGTTAATGGCCTGATCTGACATGTAATATTTTAGTGCGTCCTTCAACTGAGAAACAAATTTCAAGCAAACAAAGCTTGTGCTTTTTATGTTTAAAGATTATGAATAGAACAATGGTTTGCTGATACTATTCTTAAAGATACACTCTTACTCCCAAATAAGATGTACCACAATTAATACAATTGTTTTTATTTACCGTATGATGAATAAATATCAAAAACAATGGTTCTTATGAAGGATGCCGTGTTAATTTTTTTTAAAAAGGTGCAGAAAACACGGTACTTCTACCTTATGAGACGATAGCTGATCAATATTAATCATTTAGAGCCACAAGTCATTTAATATTTATGTGCTATTCAGTTATTAAATACAAAGTTACAATCGTGTTTTCAGTTATGAATATTGTCCATACATTATTGAGTAAGTATTTAAAGGTTTACCACTCAAATTTTATGTTTGTTATACATGTGTATGTATTAATTTTAAATACGATTGTCACTTTAACCTTAACGGCATTGTTCTTGTAAATATGACCATATGTTCAGTGAAAATGAGTTTTCTAAATGAGGATTGCAAGCAGTAGTCTAGATTTACATTTAACAGGTTCGTAAATTCGTTTTAACATTTCAATTTAGTTTTGGTGTTTGTGAATACCTCAAAAAGACCCATTTTAGTCACAACGTCTCAATCATCAGTGTGTAAGATGTCTTAAACACTCAATACATTTTGCATTGTTTTTCATTCCTTACAGGTCATAATATAGACATTACGAGAAGTGGAGTAACAGCGAACTTAACATATGGAAACCAGTCTGATTTGTCGTCTCTGGTTCAGCAGGTCGGAGGTAGATATATTATATTACCACGTGATAAAAATCATATCAGACAAATGTTTTTAAATGATAAAATCGTGTCGTCGGTTAAATCATACCAAGTGACATAAGTCGTATTAGCTACTAGTAAGTCCAATACTATTAAATGAAACGAATGGGAGCCTAAAGGCCATAATCGATTGTTTTACCGAGACTTACCTTTACAGCACCGAGATATTTTAGCCTAAAAGAAACAGAACCCAAAATTAATACTTAACGTTTTCTCCGATTCGCTTTTAGGTCATTCTGGCTACAGTTTACGGTGTACAAGTGCAACTCAGTGTGATAATAGACCTTGTGGAGAACTTCAGAAGTGAAACAGTTAAGGCAAAGATAAATCGTAGACTAATACCAGAAACAAACACAATGTTGTACGACACAGTCAGAGGATCGTTGATATTCCACCTGAAATGGACCTCTCAGGCCTGGATACAACTGAGTGTAGACAGGTTGAGAGAAGTTGTTGGCACGGTAGTAAAGATACTAATGGAAGAAGGAAGCAAAGAAGATAACGAATCACAAACGTGGAATGTTGAAGTGTGCGCAATATCGAGTACACTGAATGTTCGCCCATCTACAACAGGTAAACTGTCAGCAGTTTTGATAATATCAAATCTCATATTTCAGTAGGAACTTAATAACTTAGGAACAATATTACCAATAAGAATCATAACATATTTCAGGAATCATTTTTAAAGTATAACTGCTATTCAAAATATATAAGATTATTTTTCTGTTTGACATAACATTTATTTATTTGCATAATCCACATTGTATTTCTTTGTACGACACATTTACATTCGCATGTGATATGGTGCTTTATTTTAAGACCCAAAAGACGCTGGGAAAGTCATAACCGAAAATGAAGAATTCCTTGCAACATAACTTAATGGGCTGCGAATGGCTGAAGAAATGAACAAATGTGGCGTACTTTCAAGCGATGATTTATCTGACATTCGGAGGAAATCAGACCGAAAGACAAGAGCAGAGGCTTTTTTGAACAAAATAACCAGCAGGGGGGAAATTCAGCTGAAGCTTTCCTAGAGAAACTCAAGAAGGTGGAGTCTAGGAACCATTTCATCACTCGCCATTTATGGCCGGAAAACGATGAGGGTATACATTTGTTTATTAGATGAAGCCAATATATGTGTCTCTTGTTATTGGAAAAAAATAGCTGTTTGTAATATCCGTCGTTCGTTGCTTTCATTTGTGTTAAAATACCGATATAATTGATATACAACGAGTTTTCAAATGGTGTTTTGTATAAGAATGATATTTTTCTAGGCCTTTTTGGTAAAAATTGTTAAGCATAGCACTAACAAGAATTGCTTTAGTTAAAACAGAAATAATACAGATTTGTAATTGAATCACCAATCTCATAGTTTGATGTTGTCATTAACCTTCGTTTTATCTCGTCAATTGTTTAAAATAGGGAAGGCAATTTGTTAAAATGGGGTTAAAGGGAATAGGTAAGGAATGTTAATATTAATGTTAGTTTTGAGAATTGTATTGTTTTCAACTTTGTCAGTCGAGTTATTGTCTAGTATAATAATTATTTGGAAACCACAAAGATGAATATTTAGCAATTTTGTAAACCAGAAGTTAAAAGGTGATACCCCTTAGTTTGTTTTGAAATGAGTTTGTCCTTATGAGGTTTTATATATCAATATTAATATAAAGTATATAATGCGCTATTTTGCTGAGTTATTAGTCTGATATTGGAATGTAATCTTCGGACATCAAGGTAGTTTAATCGATGTAAATGACCTCTGGGAATTTGTCAGTGAATATTATTGATTCGACATGATTACAGCAACGTCAACTCCTCTCAACATTCGCGACTCGGGGGGTTATATTATTGAAATTAGTTACAACGGTAACTGTGCCTGTTGCTTCACTCACCTCAGTCATTAAGATAATATATATATATATATGTATTAGCCTTTGCAACGGTTTACTAGAATGTATTTCTATTAAGTACAGTAATGATAAGAGTCATAATAAAATGTAAGGGAATAATTATATCTCAAATTTTCCCGGATGTCTGTGTTTGCAGTCCTGTTTTGATATAAGATTAGGAAGTTGAAAGTACGTGAGTGTTGAGAAGGACTGCATAAATTATATTTAGAGAGTTATGGTGACTTGCAGTTAATTTTGATGACCGGAGGAAAGTTTAGAAAAAGTGTTAGCGTGATATGATGAATTATTTGTCTTACAGGTATAAAACGTACAATTTAGAACCAGAGATGTAAATTAAGTAAAACTTACCTGCTAGATTGATCTATATTTGATTGGTAATGAATTGATTGAATAGTTAAAGGAATAATTATGGTTGGTCTTGGCTTAAAGTGAATGATTCAATTTGAAGTCGTTGAAGAGAATAACGTGTGTAACCACGAAGTTGAATTTAAGATAATTGTTGTTAAATACAATGTTTTGAGTTGACATTTTTACTAATCTGGAGACAAGGACATGGAAGTAGAAGTTTGCTTTAAAAAGACGGCTCAGAAAGCAAATAGACATTAAATATTTGTTAGCTTTGTAAATCATTGGTAACAATTCACGACATATTTTGGTATCAGAAGTTTGATTGTTTTACACGACGAATGTACGAAACATTTTGTGACAAACAAGTGTTTTAGTTGCGAACGAGTAGGTATCCGCCTGTTCTACAAGGCAAACGTGGATTTGAGTCCATAACGAGGGATTTGCGAACTCTGAAAAGGGTTTCCTGTTTAATAGTTAGGCAAATCATGTTGAATAACAACAATAAAATGTAGCATAATATGTAAAACTCAGTTTGAAATCTAACGTTTTGTAACGAAGATGCTCATTGTGTTTTGCAGTTCTAGTGTTGAAAGCTAAAATATTATTTCTGCTTCTTTATTTCTTAGAACCTTTCCTAAACTGTTCATGCCACTGCCATGTCAATCAAATAAAATGTTTACTTTTGCAGATTTGTGTTGGATGGCAAACAATATGGAGACAATATACCCATATATAATGGAATGTCTCCCCCTAGTCACTTTGTCGCAACATCAGCGTGAACTAGGTTTACCAGATGAGTGTGTTAACAGTGAAGATGCTGTTTTAACTGCTACACAATACATCATGAAACAAGAAAATGAAATAAAACTTCGATTTCTTCTCATACTATTGGAAAAGGAAATTGTACACAAGGATTTGTACACGAGTGTTCGCTCGAATATGTCTCATGACAACATAGGTATTACCTTTTGCTTAATGTCCTAAAATCACTGCTAATGCACAATAATTTCTAGAACAGATGTAAGTAATGTTCTTCAAACAGGTCATGCTACAAAACATAATGGATACAACTACACAAATATAATAGTACGAGTCCTTAACAGATATGAACAAATATATGTCATGGCGACATACATTTCTGTTTGCTTCATATGGTTATTTTTACATTTTGTTTTCAGCAAGCGATGAAAAGCCACCAAGCAAGAATACTCCTCAGACCGATACTTCCGCCCGAGTCCAGCTTGGACAGTGTATCGTCGTAAAAGAAAATGGTGACCTATCCGTTATTTAGTCATTTAACCAGTTTAACTTGTTTAACATCAAAGAAGGATACAGAAGATCTGGTTACAAACTGCATTTTTTTATTTAATTTCAAACCACATTTTTACGGAGTATGTTCCCTTTTCAACTTAGAATTTGCAAAACTTCGTTTTCCGAACAACAACTCATGAAAGTTATGACGGATATAAATATTTTGGTACACAAGTATACCAAATACAAGTTTTTGACAAAGTAGGGCCCCTTCTCAATTTAGAATTTCCCGAAATTAGAGTGTCCGTACACTTACTCCTGAAAGGTTTGACGGAATAATTAATTCTTCGTATACATGATAATCCCATAGAATTAAGGTCAATTTCGAATTAGGTTCCAGGCCACTAATTTATACGGAGTTATTTCCGTTTTTAACATAGATAAAACGGTGTCGTCATGAGGGTAATTTATGACGGGTACAATGGACAATATGTTTTGTTCACATGTTTGACACTGTGAAATACAGGTCAATATTTATGCAATAAGCTACAGAAACATGCTCAGTAGCAAAAAGTTCGACTCTGGTTTTAATTCACCAATATTTGACGGAGTTATGGTCTCTTTAAAGGCGCACACTTTAGGTTGATGTATGTTTGTAATGTTAATGTATTTTCATGTTTAACTTATTTAACTTAAATTATTTAACCCAAAAAAGCATATGATTTAGGTACTACACATTAAAAACATAACCATTATTATTAACCTTTATAAATGTGTTTTTAATTAATAGCTGCGTGGCCACACATTCCCCAGTTAAAAAGCGCCAAATTATCGCCAATAATTTTAAATATAGTTCAGAAAACAAATGTTTAATAAAAGGGTCAGTGAATTTAATCAATGCTCATAACATTTGAACATGGGTTTCACACAATAAAATACCATTCCAATGAATGTGGTTAACCATTCCTGTTTCAATGCGGCGTGTGAGGTAAGTCGTCACTCACATGACATCTTTAGTTAACATTGCTTTAAAATTAAAACTACTTTTTAAATCATTAACCATTAAATTATAAACATCACAGTTTGTGGTAGAAAACGTATTCATTGCGTGTATGACATAGAAAGGCTCAAAATTGTACTTTTAGATGCAAAAGGTTACCAAGCAGAGAAATGCGCTGGCACTATTGATGAACACGGGTCGTTCCTGAGCACAATACACAGATATCTTTCCAAACTGATATTCTGTGGACGATTTGTCGACGGAAGTACAGATAGGCTCAGGTCTGCAAGACCGAAGCCAACACCGACTGCCTGTGTTGATTATGCTGTCAATGCTAGTAACGCTGAAATCTGCCAAAGCAGGGATGAAAGAACGCATGATGAAGGGTATTTTACGGCAAGATCCAATAATCAATCAAGACAAAGTTTAGATTCGGATTAGTAACAGACGTGAAAGTCATGGAAACAAACACAGAACGCCTCAAGGGCTTTTAAATTGAACAAAAAGTGCATGTTATCAACTAAATCCGTTGACGATACCATAAATTAGTAAGATAGTACTAGGAACTGGTTTCATATTGTTACTGGTGTGACAATGAGTAGTGTTGCAACGGTTTGGTTACCAGGGAAGCAATAATCATGTTCAATTATTTGTCTGTTAACTATTTTACGTAAGACTGCACCCGTCTATACATATTGCTGAATGGAAGTTCCGTGCCATCGATAAATGCATTGGGCGATATTTGTCTGCATTAATATTTTGTATCATATATATAAATGTCACAACTATTGACTTTTATTCAACTTAACGTTTCTTCGGATTTAACGAGTTTGAGTTTGATGAAACTGTTCCTCGTTGTTATTTTTGCAGTTCTATTAACGAATTGACACCATGAGGTTCTTTTAGATTTTTTCGATGAATCGACTCCACAGATTTCACTGGTATAACTGCTAAATGAATAAATAACCCATAGAATTTCTCCAATAATTTTGGCACCGAATATATAAACTGACAATAAGGAGGTATTCAAGCTAGAAACTATATACCGAATGGCTGTGAACTTACTCCTGGTTGGCACAAAGGAATTATTCCAGGAAGCAACTATATCCGGAATGAAGTTGTGAAAATTTTCCCGGATGACACAAGCATGCAGCTATATATGGAATGGGCAATTACATTTACAGCTTATCACAATGACGCTATTCAAATATGTTTAATGGAATAATGATATGAATTAGTTCAGGGTCCAGGATTAGTCACGGCCTCTGACTCAGAAAACCACTTATTAAAATACAACGAAGCATCCTTATTTCAATCGTTTTACAAAAAACAAAAGCAAATGTTAATAATGGTACAATTACAAATAGTTATATAAAAATGTGCCACTTGAGTCTGAACTCAGCCTGGCATTGCCTCAATGAAATGACATGACACTATGTTTGTTTCCGTTTTTTTTTTCTTTCAATGAATTTACGGACACATTGGAAATATCCCGGACTTTGTTTCATTGAAATAAATGACTCTTCGGATTTTGTCAATGGAAAATGACGCTATAGAACTACTCCTGGAAATTTTAAATTACTCCTGAAACTTGCTCAATGAAACGACATAGGCTAATTTAATGATATGGATAAAATGTATGTAAAAACTCGTATTGTGAAGATTTTGATCTAACTTGCGTGAATATCAGTTTTATCATTTATTGTTAAGAAGTTTGTAAACAGAACCGTATGGTATTAGTATTTTTAACCTAGATTCTCTAATGGATGAATTTGTCTCTCTTTTCTCAACAATTTGGACGTCTGGTACAATCCATTATGTTGAAGGCTAATTTCTTCAGTGTATTTTTTGTCAATTATATAATTATGTTATATGTATTGTATGTTGATATGAATACCGGGTAAGAGATCTGGTGGAAAGTGTCCGCCTTTCAACTGAGCCGGAAAGCAGGATTCATCGCCACTTTTGAAATTTTCTCGTGATAAATGTGTTGTTATTTGAATGATGTGTGTTGTCTGGTGGCGCTGTGACTCTTTTGACCCTTAATCCTTAAAACAGGATCTAAGTTAATTCTTAAGTGTCGTGTGAAATAGCCATGTCCTCAGGTCAAATTGTTTAGGTCACACTTAAGAGTCATAGGTTAAAACTGCTTGTATTTTCACTAACTACTCCCTTCCGTTACATGGCCATGCATTTGGAGATTTAGACTCATGCCAGTAGGTCACAATCACACTATTGTGCCCGTCCTTGCGTTTTGGCGTGTCAGTGTTGTAACATGTGAATTCATTTTAAAATCACTTGGTACACATGTTGACTATGAGTAGCCAGCGTGGTGCGTGCTAGACACACATAGGTAAAATGCCAAGGTCACACTTAATGGTGATTGGTCATTAATGTATTTTGGCTTGTTAGAGCTGCAACTTGGCCATGCTTCGAACGATTTTTCAAACACCTTTTTCGACGAAAGATATGAAAAAAATATAATACAGCTCTGTCCTAACACAGTTAAATGACTGCTATTTACTTTAGGCAAAAGGTACACAATCTTGTTAAAACTAGTTAAAAAATCAAAATAAAGCAGCTAGCATTTGCTTACAGAAACATAGTAAATCTCCGTCTATACCACTTTCCAATGAACTGGGGTGTTTAACATTTGGAAACCACACGGTATCACACGGGCGTAATCGTATACGAGGATTGTCTGGAAAGTTTTGAGACTGAGTTCATAAAAAGCATACCACTCATAGGATGCATTAAAAAAATTATCAGCTGAAAATTTTATCTAATATAAACATATCCTGAAAGTTTCAACAATACATATACGTATACAACAAACATTACAAAAAGTACGGGTCACAAGGCACGGAGCACTTCGTTATCTCATTGCGTCACGTCATTTACAATTTTTTCTTTAAAATACGCTCCTTTTGCACGTACACACTTACGGTGGCGTTCAACCCATTGCTTGAATATCTGTCCGTACCACTCTTCCATGATATTATGAACAACTGTCCTTTTAGCTTAACAAGGCACCAATTTCCCTGACTGTTCTCCTCCGGTCTTCTTGTAGTCTGTCCCGCACTGAATTTACGTCACTTTTACTCACGACTGACGGTCTGCCGCTCCGCTTAAAATCGCACACATTTCCATGCCTGTCACTTAAACGTCCATGCCAGCGAAATACCAAAGCCCTTGAACATGTTGGCTTTGATTTATCCCGTGTTGGAAACGTATAAGTATTTATAGGAGCTATCCTCCTGCGAACACCGTCTTTGATCAAAGCGCGCTGCTCCGTGCGTGACGTCAATGTTGCAGGTTTTTTTCCGTATAAACCCTTTATGGTGGTATATGAGTGCCGTTTGTAAACCTGATACGTTCGCAAATTGTTTCGCGTTAACCACTTAATTTTCGCGAATTTTCTTTCGGTAAGATGGATATCATAAACCTTGAAAATGACTTGAAAGTGCACAGAACTGCCACCTGTTACCTTTTCATACTGTACAACACTAACATGTTATCTAGTTAGGATTTGCGAATTCATCTTTATAAGTTACATACGTATTGGTAACTAGATAAGATATGTGTTACAAGTTACTTTTAAATGCATTTCAGATTCAAGCACTAACAGGTCACCCAGTTATGATTTTTGTATTCCACTAAGTATGTAAGATAATGTTCGTGGTACCAGTAATTAATTATCTTATTAACGAGTGTTTGTTGAAGTTTATATACCATGTCTTATGGTAAATTTTCACATTTATATGTGTAGTCGTGCGCATATGCTTGTGTGTATGTTTGTTTTGTGTCCTTGTTTGTATATTTGTTTCCATTGTTGTTATATTTTGATGAAGTAGTCTAAGTTAAATTACTTTTGTCACACAGCTAAATGAGTTTAATTTAATGAATAAATTCATTATAACTATTATTGTTATTATTATACAATTATAAAATTTGGCTATCTACAGAAAATAGAGAGGGCTTATCTCGTACACTTATTTGATGCATTAATTCGGCGGAATCGATGAACGTAAAATTAATGAATTTTATTTTCGAAAAGTTTACTCATAATCGTATGATGTTAGGTGAAATGCATATATAATAATGGAAAAACATATTTTGGTTAAGCGTATGGTGGTCTCGAAACGTCTGTTTAATATATTTTTGAAAGACCCCCTTTGGGAATGGATGGATTGTTTCGCTTGGTTTAATTAAGCCTTTTCAGTACATCGAGTAGCCTCTAGATTAAAAGTAAATATATATTTATCCGATCAATAAAAGAAGAACGCTGAGCCCCAGGGTACCCTGTAGGTAGGCAGGTGAGATATATAATATATAATTAATTTATACATCTTTTTTCGTAGTTTGTTTATAATTTGGTTTTGTTTTGGTTAAATGATTCTTATATTCGCCCTCAAAACACTGAGCCTTATATTTGTTTTTGGTAAAAATTGACATGTTTCATGAAAGTAATATATATGAGAACATAACCTGTTTGCGTAGATATAACAAGGCATGTAAGTATAATCACTATTCAATTACTAATTGTACATAATAAGGATAAATCCCCAAGATCAGACACATTCTCAAAGCATTGTATAAGACATTTACATACCCAGTTGCAAATCAAGGAAAAGCAACCACGATATAAATCCCCTATTGCATTAGTTATATATGAAGTTAAATTGAAAAAAATGTGTTTGTCCTCATACAACTTTTGCTTCAAACTGTCAAAGATGCCAACCATCATGTGCTGATGAGCGTGAATTCAGGATACTGTGTTAACTGTCGCGTACATATTGATGAGGATTTTATTTTACTATTTATTTATATTGTCACAAGTGAATAATTACATGTTCAATGCACAACGTACATTTATCCTCAGTCGATCCTAGGTACATTTCTCATCGGAAAACATTTTAAAATAACTGATACTCGTTTACATGCTCAATGAATGGTTCTTGAATATGGTAACATTTTTGTTTCGACAACTTGTTCGACAAACATCACATATAGAACATCCCTCATACAAAAAAGGACACTACAACTAAGAACAAAATTCGTTATATCTTAAACATGTCTAAATGATGCACGGGCACTGGATGTTGATGAGATTTACTCCGATCAACAACAGGAACATTCCCCAACATGCGCATAATCAGTTTATTGCCAAGGTTAATACGAAAGACCAGTGGTGACATTTCAACTTCAATATTGCATGTCCGGTCTTTCGTACGGTAGATGAATCATTATACTTAAGGCTTTACATTGTATCAACTGTCCTATATTTGATAATTTGAGTATAAAAATAAATACAGTATGCTATTGCAACGTCTTATTGAGAGAAATGTAAGACAGATATCACATAAGTGATAAATATCCCCAGATGCCACCTGGACACAAGAATGGTGCAATAGTTTTGGAGGTACATGTTACACGAAGCATTTTTGCAGATCACTTTGACTTAGTTAGACGACGTGCAAATCGCAAGTGCACAACTGACCATGCTGACCACATTGGCATTGGTGTATTTCCATGAGTGTAATATTTTGGAAGTAAGCGCGACACAAGCACTTTCAGACCATTTTTACCTGGTCAAGAAATAAATTAAATGGAAAAGAAATCTTAGGAACATGTATCGAAGATGCTGACCTAACTCTCCCATGAAGTTTCATGAGTGTAGGTGCAATTCTTTTGGAGGTACATGTGACATCACCTTTTCAGACCGTTTACTTACTAAGGCAAGGGCCATAACCATCATTAGACAAATTGAAATGTCGAAGAAATCATAGTTACATCATTGCCTATGCCGACCATACATGCGATGTAAGATTCTTCGATGCGTAGGTTGCCGGAGCGTGACAGGCCCATGTCCTGAATTAAAGATTATCTTGGTGTTTTTTTGCCTTCGTTTAACTTTAATCCAGATACTTTTTATTTGAAATACAATGTTTGTAGTAAGTCTCGGCAAGTGTATATTGTTATTAATAATTTTATTGGATCCCCATAATAATAACAACAATCAGGCATGCTTTTAGGACATCCATTTCGTCATTTTATTGCTCTGAAAAAAAATGTAAATTCAAAGGTGACTGAAAATTTTCGACAAATTGTAACCAAATTTGGTAATGATTAGAGGAAAATGGGACAATTGTCTTGACTGTGATTCTGTTTTCAATTCAAGGGCCACAACTCTAGGGTGATAAGAACTTTCCAGCTTTTCAATATAGAAAGCAGACATGTTTTTATATTTGTTTGAGCAATTCAAATGTTATACCTCTTAAAATGTTATACCTCTGGGTGACTTAAAGAATTTCCTGAATAGTCATCAAATTTGCTTTATATATAACAAAAACAGTCTGTCCAAGTTTTCCTGATATGTGGTCTTCTTTTTCTTTAGTTGGAGAATGGACATTTGTCAATTTGTGATTTTTTTGTTAGTTCAAGTGTCATTACTCTGGAGTGACAGGCACTGCTATTTTTTTACCTAGTCTGAGATAATGACCATAGTCAATGTCAATTAATTAGGTGAGGACTGTTATATACTTGCCTTAAGACGGAGAATAGACAACATTTTGGATGCTGCATGCCCTGACACCAGTTGTATTATAATACCAAATAAGTCGTATGATGGGTATATGCAAAGTTTTGTGACAATTGGTCTTCAATTGCCAAACTCAGGGAATGGACGCTGTCAATTTGTGTTTTTGTCAATTCAAGGGTCACAACTCTGGAGTGACAGGCACTTTGCTAGTGTTTGACCTAGTCTGAGATATTTTGACCATTATTAATGTGAATAAATAAGGTAATGACTGTTAGTGTTATCACATGCCTTAGTCAGGGAGTGGACAACCTTTTGGAAGCTGCTCACCCCCACACAGGTTGTCTCATAATACCCAATAAGTCATATGATGGATATACACAAACTCTTCAATCCATAGTACATTCCCTCTTTATTTTCGATAGATTATCCATTCAAGACAAAAGATAAATACAATAAACTGAGAACGTAACAAAACAATGTCCCTCTAATATAATTACTAATATTTATCATGTCTAAAATTGCCACAACAAAATCATAAATGGTCTATGTACATACAAATATCTGTTATTATATATAATTGTATATTTAAAGCATGCATAGATCAACAATACAGCACATGAAATGTTAGTAAAATGGTCAAGAAAGATTCAGAGCTATTCCAGAAAAATATATAACCCACAGGGGGAAGGCAATTATTTTCATAGTATATGGGTGGGTGTCTTTGTCATTAATTTTCGTAGTATATGGGTGGGTGTCTTTGTCGCTAATTTAGACGCCCAAGGGGTGAATTTGCTTTTGCAGGGCGGTTTAATTTAAAAGTGTCTTCCCCCGTGGCTTTTATGTTTACATGGAATGGCTAGCCCTTAGTAAACAGTGAATTTCAGACTATGGAAATGGTAACATATTATACTGTATATTATTTGACTTTTCACTGCAAAAGATACTGAATAAAACCTTGAAATTAATAATATATAATTTTATACTTAAGTTTGTGTTTATGTTCACATCTCTGACAAATGAAATTGCCGGACGGATTCTGATTTAATACTTTAGAAAGCCTCTGACGGAAATAATCACCAAATTTTCCTTATATTATATATAGTCGAACCCAGGTGCCTCAAACTTGCTTTGGCTTGAACTTGATGTAAACAACCAACTTCTTTAAATTGAAGGTAAGATTTCCCCCGTTGCTCAAATTTTCGGGGCTCGAGCTACTTCCGCCGGTCCCTGGGAGTTCAAGCAAACGAGGTTAGACTGAATAAAGTATGACATCTAGCTGTTTGCAAATAAAGAGGCATTCTTATCCAAAAAGTTTACACTTGCCAAATTAATGGTTCATTTAAGCAAAAATAAACAATAAGTATAAACTTGGTTTACCATTGTACATACATATGTACATGTGTTTAGTCATGTTTGAACATGTGTTTAGTTATGTTTTGCACATGTGTTTAGTAATGTTTGATTTTGTGTTTAGTTATGATTGAAAATGTGTTTAGTTGTGTTTGAACATATTATTAGTTATGTTTGAACATGTGTTTAGTTATTTTTGAACACATTTAAAGGAAGTAAGTTATCTACATAACCAAAGAGACACGTTCAGCTGCAATATGACGATCTATATAATAACATGTACATTTAAACGAGCAAAGTTTACAGACAGCAACAAACCAGGTTATATACTCAAATGATAATGTAGAATCTACTTTATATACATGTATATATATAATTGAAACAAGGGCTTTTTAAAAGCGCATTGTCATTCATGTACAAAACTCAGAACAGAACTAATACATTCACATCAACAATTGATAAATGAAACCAAGCTGAAATAATCACTCAATAATATGTCTGGTGTGAAGTGATTTGTCCTACCCTCATTTTAAACACAATGAGTCAAATATAGGATCATATTAAATTCAAAAAGCACCAGCTTTTTATAAATGCTATTTTTTATTAAACTGATTTTCTATTAAACTGATTTTCTATTTTGCCTAAATTTAAATTTTCATTGTTTTTACCACATGGTGTGTTGTGAATTCCCAGGAAAACCAACCAAAATATACGTTCTTAAAGCTAGCCTCTTTTGGAATGAAAGTTAAGCTTGATTTTAGAGATAATTAGAGAAAAAAATCTTACATAATTTATATATGTTCCCTTCAAGAGATCAGTTGGAAAAATACATAATACAGTCAAAGAATTGTCCAGAATTGATTGTGACCCAATGTCTTTGCATGCATCAGATAGAAAAGAAGGGGTTTTTTTTAGAATGTGCACAAGAAGTATGTGACAACTGACATTAATTATAATTCATTTTCAACAACAACTGTATTCACTTAAATGATATAAAAATCTGTACATAGAAAAATGCCCTGCATATAGAAAAAAATAATATGCCCATTAAAATGTGAATAAGAGAAAGAATTATTTTAGAAATTGATTGGTAGAAGTATCAAAAGGATGTTATCAAAATCAAAACCATCAGTTTTTTCAAACATTATTGTAAATATGAGTGCATAAAGAGCAAGTGCCAATGTCCGACTGGTGTTGTTGAAATAAGGGGCATAACTCATTAACCATTAAGCCAGAGTTATGGACCTTGCTGTATATGTGTGTATCGCCATTAGTGAAATGTGTGGCAAGTTTCAGTTGAATATCTTGGAACTGTTTTTGGCCATGGTTAAAAGGTCTTTCACATATGATGACCTCATAGTCAATGAAAACAAGGCTATAACAATATCTCATTGATTTTTCTTTCTTTGTAAATCAGATAGGCTAAATGATTACAATGGACAATGGAAAAAAGAATGACAATCCACAAATGTATGCTTCATATTATGTTACTACCTCTCCTGCATTCATAAATGTACATACAATTGGAATTACAATTAGACAAATATGTAAAAATACAAAGCCATATATACAAATGATGTTAACTTCTGAAGAAAACTCTTGAGCACACAAAAAAAGCCTGATCACCAATGTACCAGTATGTAATAGTTACAATGCAGACAAACTTTTTAAAGCACATAATATCAATGTAGAAAATAATTAATATGACCAGATATTTTTATTTTTAGTATGCATTCAATCACAAACAATCAATGAAAAAGGTTTTACAAGTTGTTTTTTTAAAAGGGACTCTACCAATTTGACGACATTTTTTTCCAAAATGCGTTCAATTTGATTTTTTAAAATTTATTTTCTTATTATGAACAATCTTAAAATAGAACCTGACAGATTCTAATTGTCAGAACAGAATTTTTTAAAGTACAGCCTAAAATTCATCAAATTTTCTTAAAATCATCAAATTTGATATTACTTAATTACCGTAAACTTTTCTGCAAAAAAAAGTTCTGTCATATTTTCAAATACTTAAGAAAAGTGTTCCTTTATGATTTTGATTGATGGTGACTTAGCATTCTTAAAGAAGTTTATTCACATTATACATGAAAAAAGATGTCTGACTGTATAAACCATGAGGCCCTTTAAGCATACAACTATTGTTACAATAATCGATAAATAAACCTCGTCTTAAAGATGTCAACACAATGCATATATGTATGAACTTCGATAAAAAAGAAACAATTCACTAACAACATGATATAAACAATCAACTCAATATTGGCAACAATAATACTTTAAAACGCTTTACGATTATCATACATAATGAATAAAACCATAAGGCCACAATAATCAAAAAGTTTGTTTGGTCTTCCTTGGCCGCCTCACAAAAACCCCACAACCAGATTATATATAGCTTCGCTCTTTGTTTTGCGTTTCCCCATTCTACCTCACATTGAGCCAATTGTTCAGAACTTTCTTAAGATTAACAACGCTGTTAATGTCAACGTTGTAAATGTCAACGCTGTAAATGTCATCTTTGTTAACGTTCAAATCATTTAAGCTTTGTAAGTTTATAAGATACAATTGTGATCAGCAGTGTTTTCTTAACAAGACTTGAGACACATGTTTCAGCTGTACTTGTTTATATTTAAATATGTGAGCACATTATCAAATATTTCACATCTAAAACAATGTTGTTAATCACTTTCTTAAATTTAACAAAGTTCTGAAAAATTGACCAAATATATTTTTTCGTAAATGCACAAAAAAAGCTAAGTCCAACTAAACTATTGAATAAGTGTGGCCTATTTAAGTACACAGATCAACCCACATAGTTTTATTTGCCGTGGGCAATATGACATAGTTCCATACAAGATTCAACGGAATGGCTTAAATTATCACAGACATGAACTACTTACAACGCAAGTGAAGAAATGATTCCTCTATAATATATAACAGATCAATGTTGTGATAATACATTATTCTTGGTTCTGATGACAATGAAAACTTTAATATTAAATTTGTTACATTATGTTAGTATTAAATATGGCTTAATCCTTCCTGAATTTGTTTACTTAAGTTATCAGAAACACAGTTCAGATTGTTTGGTATAATATCTACTTGTCTTTGATTAGTTTTGGGTAAAAAAAATAAATAACACAGTTTACAATTTAAACAATTCACAATTTCTGAAAAATAACATTAATGTAATATGAACATTGACAAAAGTCTATCATTTTACCTGCTTCATAGGAACATCCATGTAATATAATAAAATCTGTTTTAAATAAGGATTGCAATTCACATAATTAACATGAGCAAATCAATAAGCTACAAAAAATATTTCATCAAAACTGTCCTTCAAATGCAGCATGAAGCACTCAAGACTTATAATGTTAGAAACATGACAATAGTGGCCCATCCAGAATCAATACAAATAACAATAAAGTTAGCTAAAAAAAATTGAAATATCATTTTTGCCACCTATTGCGCAATCATTTTAATCAACATTTTGACTCCAAAAACCATTCTATCCCAAAGTTATATAAATATTTGCGATCTCTGATTTCATCAATAGATAATTGAGTCTTCAATATCGCCCACTCACATTTATTAGTATTGTCAATTTTATTGATCGTGGATGGGCAGCCAAACATTTGGATCATGAATTCTTTGCATCATAAACAAAGCCCAGTCTGGTTTGATATGACACTATTGTTGGGAGCAATATTCGGACTTCTTCTGGTACAATAAACCTCATCCCAATCTGAAGAATGATTCTATGCAGCGTTACCATGGTGATCATCATACACGACCTCTATCTTTGTTATTGACCGGTGCCACTGGTAACTTGCCGTTACCGCCTGTAAGTATACAATAACATGTTAACATAGAAATCTTTGGCAAATGTAACAGTAGAGCTGGTGTCAATTGACTGTGCAAAAAATGTAATCAAGCAAATGTCACAGAAAATGATCCAAATAGTTGCTGTTTTGTTGACATTGAAGCAACTTTCTTGGAGCCAACATAGAGGTTTTAACAGCTAAACTAACTTTGAAAATATTTATGTACGGAATGAACTATGGGAGCATCCATGTGGAGTAAATAACCTATTTGGATTAATACAGTGAATTAATTAATGAGACGTTTTACATAAGAGTAGACATACTTGATGATTTTCATTTGTTGATCATGATCTTGCAAGTTTCTATCTTGGCAATTATGAATGCTTGCTACCTGTGTACCAAATGAAACTTAATTTAAACCATTTTTTGACAATTGACACGAGCTCTCATTTAATTAAAGCATATAAGTTTTTCATCAACAGTGATGCCAGATATACAAAATATATAAACCATGCTCTCTGGCCCATTTAAGACAAGAGAGTGGTCTAACATGTGAACTAAATAACAGCCCATTCTTATCAGATATAAACATTAACTATTTTTTATACCTAAAATTTGTTCAATTGCGTTGTTTATGTCGATATCTTAAAACATACAACTTAAAATAAATTTTAAAAAATAATATCGCATGCAAAACACACACGCACAAAAATGAATGGTTGTGTCAAGAATATCTGGCGAAAAAAGTAAAATACATACAAATATTAAACACAATTTAATACGAAAAGTGGGGGATTATAACCATGCGACCAACATACATGTATATACTACATATTTACATTATATGGCGCCGGTGTACATGTATATTGTACATTGTTTAATTGCGTGGATAATAGTTAACTACCAGTGATAGAAACATCAATTGTTAGTAACTGTTATCACCTAAATAAGAAGCTTATGTTCTGGAAACTAAGAATACTGTTGAATCTGTTAATTCTTAAGTCATTAGAAAGCATTTAAATATATGTTAAAACAGTACAAAATTTTCAAAGGAAAGGATTTTATTATGTTAAAATGATGATGTTCATTAGCAGTTAAATGTAGCCTTTCGGTATTTAAAAATAATAATCATATTTTGTTCTAAAATAGAGATCTCAATCAAGGCTAAACACCTAAACCAAAAAAATTATTATAGTACAAATGTATATTGCAAAATTATATTAAAAATTTGACATGAAAAGCAAGGAACACATTATTACAACATAAATAAATAATACATAACTATGGGCTGAGATCTAAATGGTCCAAACTTAAAGTCTTAACTGATGCAAATTATTCACTGTTGTCTTGCTTGAACTCATTATTATAAAGTCAAAATTAAAAGTCTTCCTTATTTGTATGGTTGTTATTAGAAGAGTTAAAAATGGTTAAACTGGACATATGTGTTGCAAATACAATGTTAAACAACTATTAAACATTATTAATCTGAAAAAAGAATGGATAATACTCCTGATGAAAGCATTGTTTGAAACAAAGATTTGATGAAAATTAAGTTTCATTGTTACACCTATTTAAGCCATTTTATCTGTCAAAAAACAAAAAAATAACCACAGTGCTGGGAAGAAAAAAACATGACACCATTTCTGGTTTGAGGTCGTTAGTTAAGATTTAAAGCGATTTTCCAATCAAATGTAAAATAATTTATTTCTTTCTGAATTTAAAGCATAAAAGGAAAAGAAAAAAATGTTTGTTAAAGTGTTGTAAGATTGCAATTAATTTCAAAGTAAATTAATGCCTTTTTCAATGCCAAAAGTAAACATTTCACCCCTCGCAAAGCAATTCATGAAACATAGCTTTCCATGCTTATTATTACTTTCTTACATTGTGACAAACACTTCAATATCCTCTATTTAATAAATCGAACAAAAAGCAATTAATATTATATACTATTTAAATCTATATATTTCTACCAAAAACATGCTTTCATTAATTACTTATATATTCAAACTTGCTCACTAAAACAAATCACTACAAAAAAAAAACCATGATATAATGAACATGCAAATTGAATTCAAAACAGAAAGTTAACTAGCAAAGAAAACAAGAGCTGTCACAGAGACAACGCGCTCGACTATTCCGCCGCTTTTCAATGTAAGGATTGAAACGTTTTGGCGAAACATGCATGGATCACTGTAAGATTAGATTTCAATGCAATACATGGTGTGCTGAGATATTAACATAAATGTGGTTCCATGCAAAATTTTAACAAGAATTTCTAAGTCTAATAGTAAAGGGCCATTATTTGCAACATACAGTTATCTAACTTGGTTATTAAGTTGGGTGGTTGAGTACCATTGTATAAAGTCTTAATGCAATACATCAAGTAGTTGCTGAGCTATTATCCTATGTGTGCTAACATGCAAGACCTTACCAGAATTTCTAAGTCGCATAATAAAGGGGCAAAAATTATATATTATAAAAGATAGAGTTATCTTACTTGATTAAATAAGGAAGTTAAATAGATGGGAGCCTCTGTGTAAATTTTCAATGCAATACATGATGTATTCGCTGAGGTATTGACTTAAAACTGGTTACATGCAAAACCGTAACCAGAATTTCTATGTCGAATAAAAAAGGGGCCATTGTTTTAATTTAAAGCAAACTGGAGTTATCTTACTTGGTTATTTAAGTAGATTGGATGGTTGAGTACCATTGTATAAAGTCTCAATGCAATCCATCAAGTAATTGCTGAGATATTAACCTATGTGTGCTTAAATGCAAAACCTTAACCAGAATGTCTAAGTCAAATAATAAAGGCCCATAATTTGCATTATATTCAAAAAAGTTTTATCTGGGAATACATATCTAATGTTTCAATGTAATTCATGATATATTTGCTGAGATATTGACTTAAATGTGGTTACATGCAAAACCTTAACCAGAGTTTCTAAGTCGAATAATAAAGGGCAATTATTTTGCATTAAATGCAAACTAGAGTTATCTAAGTTGGTTAATTAAGTAGGTTGGATGGTTGACTACCATTGTATAAAGTCTCAATGCAATACCTCAAGTAGTTGCTGAAATATTAACCTATATGTGCTTACACGCAAAACCTTAACCAGAATTTCTAAGTCGAACAATAAAGGGCAATTATTTGCATTAAATGCAAACTAGAGTTATCTAACTTGGTTTATTTAGTAGGTTGGATGGTTGAGTACCATTGTATCAAGTATCAATGCAATACCAATACCTCAAGTAGTTGCTGAGATATTAACCTATGTGTGCTTACACGCAAAACCAGTTTACCAGAATTTCTAAGTCAAATAATAAAGGTCTATTATTTGCATTATATTCAAATAATTGTTATCTAACTTCATTAATTGAGTATGTAAGATAGTTGGGAATACATATCCAAAGTTTCAATGCAATATCTGATGTATTTACTGAGATAATGACTTAAAGGTGCTTACATGCAAAACCTTAACCAGGGTGAGTAGTATAGCTCTCCTTATTCTTCGAATAGTCGAGCTAAAAAAATCATTAAGGTCAACAATACATCGTTGGAAAGAACTGATTAGGCACAAGTCCTGTACTTTACGTGTAGAACAGAACATTGTCAAATGTCTTCAGGTAATAGGGACCATCTTACTAAAGCACCTGGGGCCATATTCAATAAGCAACTTAGACTGAACTTTAAGATAAGAAACTAAGTGTTTTGATTGGCCTGTATATTTAGCTGACCAATAGGCTGAATGAAATCACTGAGGCATGTCAAAGGATAATGCTAAGATCAATATTGAACACTGGCCCTCCCCTGAGGCTGGATTCAATACAGTTCTCATCCTTGTCCTTAAACATGCCTAAGTGATTCCAATCAGTCCATTGGCCAGTTATTTATACAGTCCAATCAAAACAATTTAGCATTCAATTTAAATATTATGTGAAATCTGAGGTGTTTATTGAATACAGCGCCTGGTCGTAATGAAATATGTTTTGAAACAAATAGTAAGATTTGAAATATAAGACTAAGGTTTGTTTGAGCTGTTGAGGTAAATTTTTTAATTTGATTTCAGACGATTGCTTATAATTGACTGAATTACGTTCAACAAGAACTTTCGATATTTTGTCCAACACTCGTTAATAAGATGATCCCATAATCCTTGCTTGATCTGCACAGCAATATGGGTGAAATACATCATTAAAAAACCACAACATGAATCCTTTTTTGAAAGTTTTTAGACATGAAAGGAAATGTAAAACACTATGAAGGCAAATCAATGTTTTAGGAAGCATAAACAGGTTTTGTTATTTTATTTTAAAAAATAAAGTGTAAAAAAAAACCTGTTAACCCTCCCCCCCAAAAAAAACGATGAAAAGATAATTTAAACTCAACCATTAAATCGTGAAACTAAATACCATAATACAGGGATGTCACATTTAAGCAAACAAAAATAAACTGGACAGAACATTAATTTTACCCTAATAAATAAAATGATATTTAAGATAATAAAACTTAATACTTATGATTATTAAGTTAACCAGAAGTTCGCAAAAAGGATGTGTTAGGTCAAAGTGCCCTTTTCTTAATTTAATTCTATTTAATTTGCTCTGGCTGTCAATTAAACTTGGCCAATAAGTTATGCAAAGTACACATTTTGACAAAGTTTGGTAAAAATTTGAAAAGAAATGCTTTAATTAGAGACCAGACGAAGCCGCGGACAACAATAAGGACACAGCTTCTGTCGGGTGCAACAAGTCCACTATCTGTATGCAATGCTACATAGCTGACAGAAAAATTATCCAATAGCTAGTCTAGCTTTTTCAATATAATTTTAATTGGTAACAAAAAATAGGATGTTGAGTTCCGAATAATAGACATTTACTATCAAAGATAATAATATATAAAATGATAAAACACATTGTTTGCTAATTTAATGTGACACAATTAAGGAGAGTGCTCGCCCCAATCCCTGTGCAGACCAATCATATTGCCCAGAATGCCACATGGACAGATGAAAGCGAAAAGGTTCTATTTGAATTGTATATTACATATTATTTGATATGCAACTTGTAAGACATGAAAACTTGATTGAAAATGAATAAGGTAGTACAGTTGTTAACTTTATTTATATTTATAGTAAGGTATCTGGCCCCAATTCCTTAAATTGTATCAAGTCCCTTATTACAGGATCAACTCAGGTTAAGCTCACTATTTTTGATTCAGTATCATTTAGGTAAAATTTACATTCTGAAGAATTTTTGGACTTTTGGATATAACCTTTATGATAATCAAAGTAACCCAATTTTTGTTTAGTAAAAATCAATAGCAAGTGATAAAGGAGAAAGATTATTAGCTTAAGATTACTTGAGGATTTTTGTTGTATCATACCATTGACTGTAATGTTAACTTTTTGATGCCTTAAGTGACCCCATGTAATTTTGATATCATTTAAAAGGGTTATCTGCTTGTTGTTTACTAATAATGTAAAGAAAACAAGCGAAAATACTTTATGGATAAAAATATTGCTTTGTTGTATTTTTGTAATATTTATATTTATAAACTAAAATGAAATGCTTAAAATGATACAATGTTCAATCTTTCAAGGTCTAAAACAGCTTGGAAGCAATATTTATATCGGTGTAAAACTAAGATATTGTTCATTTACACAATAAACCTATTCAAAAGATATCAAAATAATATGTGAGTCCCTATGAATCAAAATTTCACTTTATTGTATGTCAGATACCTTACTATGCTTTCAAAATATCTGTGAATCCAATTATAAAGAAGCAAAAATTGTAACGTTAGAACATTTTCGCGCTCACAGCTGGCCAACAGTCTACATGACCTTCACCTGTTAAACTGATCATCAGCCTCATCACCTTCAATATTATCGTCATCTTTATCATCATAATCATCGTCATAATTGTCTGAAATTATTATCATTATCCAAGTATGATTATGTGATAATAATACTGAAATACTTCCACAATACTTTCAGGGAAGTCTTAGTTAATATTGGCGTTATTTTCACCAAAATGTACATAAAGCATGCACAACAATTTCCATAAAAAAATATCATTGTACGCAAAGGCCATCCCTTAAAATATAAATATATGATTCAAATGGCATCAATGCAACATTTTACTGTGGAAATAATCAATTTTCATTAACTATGTGCAACTGTTTTGTTAAGTGTTAAATTATCACTACAGACCAACTTAAAGATTTTCTAAAGGAACGCCTAACAGTATATGTTAAAACTTTAGACTAAAAAGCATAATATTATCAACAGTACCGGTAGTAAAAATATTTCATTCTGTTCATATTCTTTCAACCTTTCCATTCTTAAGCTACTCTCTCTTCTTGAGAATCGTTTCCATTTTTTCCTTCTAAAGCATATTTCCCTTCTAAAGCAGCACTTACATCTTTTCCTTCTAAAGCATATTTCCCTTCTAAAGCATCATTTCCATCTTTCCCTTCTAAAGCATATTTCCCTTCTTAGCAATTGTTCCAATCTTTCTGTTTTAAAACATCATTCCCTTCGAAAGCATCTTTCCATTTTAAAGCATATTTCCCTTCTAAGCAATTGTTCCAATCTTTCCCTTGTAAAGCAAGCATCTTTCCCTTTTAAAGCATCTTTCCCTTCTAAGCAATTGTTCCAATCTTTCCCTTCTAAAGCTTTTATATTTCCATACTAAAGTATCTTTCCCTTCTAAAGCATCTTTAACTTCTAAAGCATCTGGCCCTTCTAAAGCATCATTCTCATATTTTCCTTCTAAAGCATCACTTGTGTATCTTGACTATCATAACACACCATAGAATGATCTAAAGGGACATGTGGGACATTGAAGTAGCATCATGCTTGTATTCACATGTGGCTAATAAATAATGTTCCTTGATCTAACAGCATATTGTATTTTTTCACTTAAGAAAGATTAACAAAAAGCAGCAATAAATAAGCAAAATTAACAAATAAGACGTAAATTATGAGTATTAGAGCAGTTAAATTAAAACAATTGAATGTTCTGTGAAAACTGCAATAAGGTCTTGTTTCAGAGTTCACATTATTTCCATGTCTATAGTTTATTTACAGAACACATTGTAATATCAGCCAATCTCATAGTATAAGCACTCAACTATGAGGACATATCAAATAACAAAATGTGCATGAGGAGTTTCGAGTTCAGTTCCACATCACCCGGCCATAGCACAGGTTATTAGCTCCACGCCAACAAGCCCAGGAATTTATGACAGATTCTCTGTTAATATTCATTATAATATTTTCATGCATCGTCTTTAAACCTTTTGTGTTCAATTCACGAATAAATAGTTGCAAAATGCAGCATAATCCAGTCAAAGTGCAAATTCCCATCATGAAAAAAGCTCTGCCAAAGTAGTTTAACATATGCCGCATGTTTAACACTTGTGTATACCCATCCCCTACCCGGCCAACCCCCACCAAAAAAATAAATAAAATAAAACAATGCTCATAGAGTAATTATACCTACCATCATCATCTTCTATTGCTCCAAGCTTATGGCCTTCATTTGGATCCTGAAACAAAATTCTAGCATAAATCAACTTGAACCTTGAAACACATGCAGCTTGAAATAGTCATAAGAATAGACACAATCATGTCAATAGTAGACACATCCATGTCAATAGGAACATTATTTCATTCAGAAGATAGGTTTTACAATGGCCTTTCAGCCATTAATGCTGCTATAGATATGTATGGAGAAAATTGTCATTTTGCTCAGTCCATCCATAAAACAAGTTGTAGAACTTGAAAGAAGAAATTTGGACAAGCTTGCAATGGATGCTCTGGTGCTGTCAGGCTTACTAAAAATAATGTTAAGTTTCCGACTGACTGATCCAAGAGCCTAATTTCTATGACTGAGTGATTTAAACAGAATGATAAAATTAGCTTCACATATATTAAATGATGTTCATGAGAGTAATACTTACCAAGTATAATGCAAATGTATAGTTAAAAAGATGAGAAAAAAATTAATGTTTTGCATGAAGTTAACACTGCCATACCAACAATGGTCATGATAACAGAACCAGTGGGAACTGTTTTAATAAAGATCATAAGGTTTAAGATTGCCAGGCCAACCTTCACTTCTGACATAAACTACATTTCAGTTCAAGTATTGTAAGGTCATTTATTGCAATCTTAAAGATGCACTCTCACAGATTGACAGTTTTGACATTTTTTTAGTTTTTGTCTCAGAATCAGGTAATTTTGGAATCAATGCCTTCATTCAGTCATATAAGGTAACACAATATAACAGATCTGGATTGTTGAGAAAGCTGCCGAAAAATCTATATTAAAGCATTAGTGACGCTTTTAGCTATAATACATCAATTATCAAACATAAATATGAAAGATTGCAATCTGATCTTTTGTCGGCAGTCATGTATCACTGGTTCCCAGACATTTATGAAATATTGGCTGATTCTTGACAAAAAAAAAAAGTTGTCAAAATGGTCAATGTGAGCTTGCCGCTTGAAGCATTGTAAATTAACAACAATGGTATCTTATTGAAATGGGGTCCTGGAATTTTTCTTTGATAACAAACAAGATAAAAAACTCAGAAAGTCCATCATCCTGCTTGTACCTGTATATTATGTCTGGCTGGAATCTCCATCTGTTCCTCCTTCCTATCCCCGAGATCATCATCAAGGCCAAGCTGGGGCTGGATCTGGTTGTCCACATGTTGCACAGGCGGTCTGAACTTCAAACTGTCATCATGGCCCGAGTCCCGGGCATGTTCTGGGCTCTTGCCGTCAACAACTGCAGGAATTCTGGGCTCCTGCACCTAGCATGCAAAATCAGAGTATATAATCAGATTAATCTAAGCATATATAGTGCAATAGTGTTAAATTAGCAACCTCTGTACAAACACATCCATTTATACCTTAAGCCACATGGCTGGCAAATTTGACCAAGTTTTCCTGCCTTAACACATTCTGACCAAATTTGGTGATGATTGGACAGAGGCTTCTGAAGTTATTGATTGGAGACAGACAAGAAAGTTTCTAGCATTTAATTTCTTTAATTAAAGTGCGATAACTTTAAAGGGACAAGAGCGATACGGCTGGGTATCCAACTTGTCCAAGATATTATTCCCATACACTCCATACACATTCAGACCAAAATTGGTTAATTATTGGACAAAGGCTTCTAAAGCAATTGATCAGACAAGCCTGATTTAGTCTGGAGCTCTTGCCTTCAAAAGCTGGAGAATTATGAGACTTGAAAACCAACCAACTAAATGAAAAATTCTATCCTGACTTAATTTTTCAAACTGGTTTTATCAGTAAAATTAAAATTTAAAAAAACCCAAACCTTTGTGTCAAATTAGTGTCCTATATAACTCTCATATCATGTTTGATATATATTTAAAACATAAGCATTATTTATAGTTCACTAATCAACTTAAGTTGAGAATTTAGAAGAACCTGTGAGAAACATTGATCTGTTTAATATTATTTTCAGACAATCACAAACACACATTAAAGATGCACTCGTAGTCCCAAATCAGGTTTACCACATTTAATAATATTGTTTAAGTATTCCAAAAAGGATAAATAAATGTCGAAAACAATGGTTCTTATAAAGGATACCAAGTTTAATTTGAAAAAATTGCGCATAAAACTCTGTATTTCTACCTTATAAGACATTAGTAGATCACAGTTAATCTTTAAGCATTCACCAATCATTTAATATGTTTGCGCATTCTGCTGTTAAATGAATGGCTACAATCTCCTTATCAGTAATTAATATTTTCCAAAAATGCATTATTTAGTAAGTAGATAAAGGTTCATTAGTCAAAATTGATCTTTTTTATACATGTGTATGTATTGGTTTTGAATAAGAGTGTCACTTTAATGATGTGTTAAGCTTTTCTTCTCAACAGCTCATCCCCCACTGACCTGAAGATTGACTGGCCCCTGGTTCTCTATTCGGTTGTCATGGTCGCCGGCACCATCATCCTCATCTGCTTTGTCATGGTTACCAACACCATGAATACGGCCTGGGTCAATGGCGTCCAGGTTGGGTTTGTTTATTTGGTGAACTTGATGGTCGTCATTTACATTCTGGAAATACAAACTATGACTTTATGTGTGTCATCTTCAGGCACATGCTGGACTACTTTTTTCTTAATGTAATTCTCAATTAATTTTAAAGTCAAATGAACTACCTTTGAACTGATAAATACAACTATCACTTTCGATATATTAATTTACTGCTACATAGAAATATTGATTTCAAAAAAGCGATTGTACCATACAATTGTCGATAAGATGTGGCCACAGACCACTGACAGATTATCAACAATATTTATAATCAAGTCTTAAAGGGACTAGACACCAGATGATACAATTGCAATCAAAAAAGAAAATTGTCAAAACTAACATAAAATTGATATTGGTGTGTACAACACATTGAATTTTATCTATTCATGTATCACATTGCTTATGACACATGTATCTTTCGCAGTTTTTGCGTTTTTTTCCAATTCAATATTTACTGGGGTTTTCTACTAAGTAATTTTAAAAATAGAGTCAGCATATGTATCTGTACTAATTACTTGACTTTCACATGCTAAATATACACACTTTAAACCAAGAAACCATTATTACCATTATTATTAAATGGGTAAACTTAACTAAGACAGCGACAAAATACTTTTTTAATCATGAAGACTGATGTATTATCGGTTTCATACTAGCTCATATTAACATTTCAAGGCTTGTTTTGAGTAAATACTGTATTTGCTGAATTTTGGACCATCTGGTGTCAAGTCCCTTTAAACTGTATATTGATAGTAATGTCATCAACCCATACCTTATTGACTACAGCAGCATTTTTCTGTGCACTGTGGTAATCATCATCCTCCTCTTCATGTTTATTTTTTGGTGGAACAATTTGGTGTTGTTTTTGCTGCTCCTCTAACAACTCAGAATCAATCGGTTTATGCTTGTCTTTCAGACTTTCTAGCATAGAATCTATATTTTGAGCCTAAAATAACAGCAAAAATAATTCCATACAAAGCATTATAAAAGCCATTTTAATGCAACAAAAAGTCAGATTCCCATTATAATTTACATGAACTTCATACATTAGCAATTGAAACAAGGCTCAGGTTACTTTAATATGGCTCTTCTTTGGCTCTTAACAAAACATTATTTAAACCCAGTCTTTAATATGAAATAGACAACAGGAAAATTCACTCATTAAATCCAAACGAGTGCAACATATTCCCTTATCTGGTTGAAAAGGTATGCCCCTTTCATCTAAGGGGCCATGAATGTGAAACCTTATTTCTCTTGTTCTTAGCCCTTTGCCTCTCTGAACAGACACCAGTACGTTAGTTTCTATCCAAGTAATTGACTTCACATGATTTTAAGGGTCAGTGTTAGCTGTTTTCATAATCAACTAAGATAAATCTGTTTTAACTTTATCCAATACACATGAGATAGCAATTCAACACTGTTAATCTGAAGTCGTCTGGACCTAAATAAAACTTTCGGATAAACAATTTTTCTGATTAACAATCTTAAACAAGAGGCCCAAAAGGGCCTATGCTCTACTGGCATGGCTCTTGTGGTCATTTTCAATCCAGAGCATGTATGTTTGAGTAATAAGCAACAAATATATAGTTCACTTTTAGTGTTTGGGTTAGCTGAAAACGCTGCACGTTCAACATCTGAGGACAGGAAGTGTTGTAAGCAGATTAGTTGCATGAGCTATTTTAATATGTGCCAAGTAAAGGTAATCTGAGGGTAAAAAATATTTGCTTTCAAAACTGTACTCATCGTCAAAATTTCATTTCTGTAGCTTTAAAAATAAAAGTCGGTCAAAGGTCAAAGTCAAGGACATCCGAGGACAACATTAATCCTTGTTTGCAAAACTGTTCATATGGTCAAAATTTCATTACTGTAGCTTAAAAAATTAATAAATAAGTCAAAAGGGGTGGGGCCAGCTTTTGCCCAAGGGGCATTATTTCAAATGTTTTCAATTGCATCATATGATGCTTCACAACAAATATCAAGGGGCATAATTTGAACAACCATGGTAGTGGATCACTAAATAAAGCCTTGTTCAAAATAGCAAGGATTTGCATAGTGATTTCAGACAAAAAGGTTTTTAATATTTTCCAATTTAAAGGGGGGAGAGTCCGTCCCTTACAAAAAAAGAGAACTCTTCCCTGGGCCTCCGCCGAGGTCGTTTGCATTTGCCGCACTGGTAATAACCAGTAATGACCCCAGGGGCAGAATTTGAACAAACATTCACAAGCAATTGTGACTTTACATGTAAACTTGGCTAAAAATAGACTTCGCTCATGTAGACTTGGCTAAAAATAGACTTAGCTTAAAATAGCATTTTTTATACTTTCAAGAACCATAATCCAGGCATGCATGGGCAGATCTGGCTGGTTTTCAAAAGGAACCAAGTTCTAATGGATATCTAAATACTGTACAAGTTTCATCGAGATGCAATCAAAACTGAAGACTGTATCATGTTCACAAGCAATTGTTTACAGACGCACGGACGCACATACTACGTACACATTACCATCGCATAAGCTCTTATGGCCTTTGGCCAGTAGAGCTAAAAATTACATCGTTTTGCATGTTGCAATAAGTATGAGTGATCAGTGTTTAAATGTATACCTACGGTAGTCATAATTTCAACAAAAATCTCGCCTTACCTCATTAAGATCTTTTGCAGCATCTGAGGGAGCTGTATCCTGCAATTGTAATAATGTATGTAACAATGTTGTAAAAAATGTTGTCTTCTACAATACTTATAACACAGCTTTAGCCAATCTTTGTGCTGTAATGATACTACCATTTTGCCACACTAAATGACCATAGCACCTTATTAATATGTTTGAGGATAAGGGTATTAACATACAAGATTCCCCATGGAGCAGATGCTAATGTTTGTCTGTTTTAATTTAATCTAGTTGGAAAAAGAAGCATAACTTTCTTTTATTTAAGGCAGAGTTATTGGCCTTGCTGTACATGTATATATTGTCTCTGACAACATGTGGAACAAGTTTCATTTGAATATATTGCTTTTTAAATGATAGTCAACTGGTTTAAGTTTTTTGTGGCTATCACAACACCTTGACTTTTTCTTCAAAAAGAGACAAGCTTATAATGTATCTTAATAACCCATCTATAAATATACATAGTTGTATTTATTTCAATTGTGGGTGTATAAAATAAAACCATGCCAGTTCCTACCTTTCCACCTGCAATGTTATTTAATCCTTGTAAGGCACCTTGTCTGTAGAACCCTCCTGGAATATTAGCAAGGCCTTGACCTTGGTTCATTTGTCCTTGAAATCCTTGACCTTGGCCCTGCATTTGACCGCCTAACCCCTGACCTAAATTAGCACCCTGCACAATGTTCTTCTGTCCTAGATTTTGAACATTATCCTGCTGGTCGTAATTATTTTGAATTCCTCCTTGACCTCGCTGTGCTCCAAAGCCAAGTTGCCCTTGACCTTGGCCCATTTGGTTACCAGCTTGAAGCACTTGATTACCAGCTTGTAGTCCTTGGAAACCATCCTGTTGCCCTTGGTTACCAATCTGTTGACCTTGGTTACCAATTTGTTGCCCTTGGTTACCAGCACCCATTTGTTGATTTTGAACAAATTGTTGCTCCACAAGTTTCTGTCTTTCATGAGCTTGCTGAACCAAATTCTGGAAATATATAGAAAATATACATTGAATAAATAAGAGTTTGTCATAAAATTTGGCCAACAAATGCAGTTTCAACAGGTATTTATTTACCTGTCAGTAAAACATTAGATTAAATAGTTCAGTACAAGAATGAAAGGTTACTTACTTAAGAATACCTAAAGTTGTTTTCTTCAAAATGATTTAGCCTTCATTTGGTCAAATAACACAAAAAATGTTGGCATAAAATGAGCTTGCCAACCAGAAGTAATATGCTCCATGATTTAATTTTCATGCTTCTCAAAAACCAGTGTTATTGAATCCTTAGTCCATTATCATAAAAGCATACAAAGAGAGATACAAGATTTAATGTTGACCCTTTCCAAACTTGGCCCATTTGTTCATATCTGAGTTTAGGGTAATGGTCTCAAATGCTAGAGGCAGGGTAGGAAGAAAGTTGTTTTTTGAAGTACAGTCAAAACAGCAAAGCAAGGCATGGATGCTTACTATGCCATTTCAGAATATATTATGTTAAATAATTAATATCTTATGTTTTAAATTGTTATCAGCATAAATGGTTAACTAAAAACATCTGAAAATCACACTTTATATTTTATCTGGGGTCGAAATAAAACCCTCTAGGGTCAAGAGGTTTTGTCAGATGGAGTCAGGTTGCTCTAAACACAGATAAAAGTTTTTAGGCTCTCATTCTGAAGAATCACCTCAGTTACAGAAACAATACTATTTTGGACATTAACCATACCTGCAAAAGAGATTTTTAGCTCTTTCAAGCTGCTTCAAGCAATCTTTATGAACTTGTTTGTTTGCAGTGATCCCTCCCACGCATCCAACATGCCCCAACTCTTATTATTTACCCCAGGGGTAGTATTCAATATGCAACTTAAGTTAATCTAACGGTCATACATCACTGACTTCATTCACTCTGTTTGGTCAGTTATTAATAACCAGTAATCGGATTAGCTACATCGTTCTTAGATGCAATTAAGACCAATTTTGAATACCAGCCCAGAAGCAAGATTTATGCTGTATATTATGCTGTAACCAATTGCTCGTGTTCTTGCCATGATGACTCTCAGCCTTTAAAAGAATTTCCAACCTACCTATCCACTGAAAAAGCCTAAGTTGGATCAATGCAAACAAAATGCTTTTAGGCATGACTCCTTAAACATATGAATTTGCAAAATACAAAATCCTTAAGCAATGGGTAATGGGGTGATCTTGGATGGATTTGGATGAAATTTGTAGTGAAGAAGCTTTAAGAGTCAAAATTCAATGGTAAAAATGACTATCCTGTTTTCAGTGCATTAAATAATACATTCAAAAGAGAATTATAATTATTATAATTAACACAAGTGACAAAAATGTAAGGCATTAGAGATTACAAAACACGACTTATATGTGAACTTCCTCATGCAGCTACATGTACATATAAACGTTTCAATGGAATCTAAGTCATTTGCAAAAACTCTCCTTAAACTTGTATTTGTTACAAACTCAATGATTTTATCATAATGCCTCGGTCACAAATACGTACAATGTCCTACGATGATTTATAAAATGATATTTGGCCATGATTAGGAACAGTCTCCAGTCTGAGTTCAGACTAAATTCTATGACAAACTGTAAATCTTTACTTCATTGTAACTTAAACTATACCTTTTACTTATGTTTTGATGTTGAAATTTGCTGAATTCTCTAACTATTCGAAACTGTCGATTATTTACATTTTAATTTGTAAACAAATGCAATAAAGATGATTTTAGGTAAATTGATATAATTGCTAGAGTAAAATGGACTTGAGCCTGTTTGTAATCATGGCCGGGCTAGAAGCTGACTGACATAGGTGAGGCTGGAGCCTAAGAAAGGTTTGGACTGTGCACTAAGGGCTTCTTGAAATGGCCATTTGGCTTATCAAATACTGTTATATACTAAAAGTCTTGTTATAACAAAAAAATCTCACATCAAATACAATAGTTCTGTTTCTTCAATTTCCAAGCCTTATGTATAGATCATGTATACATCAATCTGCAAGTTAAGTCAAATATTATATCATTTAAGTAATTTAAAGTCTTTTCCTTTTGTTTTACAAATTACTAACTGAAAAAAGTTTAGTTCAGTAATCTGATAACTGATTTTCTGAACTTCTCAGAAATAATAAAGCCTTAAGCTTCACTCTCACTGATTGACCATTTTATTTTAAAAATTGAAGTTTTGGCTTTAAGAAAATTGAGTTTTTTGGCAATAATCATCAATTTTCGAATGTAAATATGAAAAAACTGTGACCAGTGATCCTTTAGTCAGCAATCTTATATCACTGGTTCTCATACATTTAAGCAAAAATTGGCTCATTCAAAGACAAAAATAAGAAAGTTGTCAAAATGGTACATCTGTGATAGTGCAGCTTTAGAGCAAGTTTTGAAAACACCTTTCATGGAACTTCATTTCTATGTGATTTCAAATGGCCATTTCTCCAAACAGGTAAAGCATTGCAGTAAAGCTAATTAGCAGAAACCTGGGCATATAACAGAAGTCCCTGATTTTTCCCTATTGTTTCTTGGTCTCGCTTGATTTGTAGCTAAAATATATCAAACAATTGGTTAGGAATACTATGGAAGCAAAAAAACCACATTCTAACTAGTATAGAAACAGCAGAGTCATTTTAATTGAAACCATGAAGTGCACCACACTAAAAGTTTGTCTATCATAAATGTCCAATTAAACATACCAGGCACGTGTCTTTTTGAGAACATAGTGGGCTAAATAAGAACCATTTTTTCCCATTCAGCAAGGTACCAAAATCCACTAAACTCTATCAGTCAAACAAAGAGCAGCTGGTCTAAAATTGCCCAGATGGAATGCTTTCCATTGAAAGAAATTGCATTTTTTTGTTTGTTTTGAGTTCAGGAAGGTATGATGCAGAATCAGAAAAAATACCTACAAAAAGACAGAAGCGCGTACATTAGGGCATACACATTTAATAGGACATTTACGATATTCAATTATTAATTTTCAAGTTGGTATTTCAGACCCTTAATAATTACCATTTTAGTATAGTAATATTTTGAAGACATATTATTTTCACATGTGAAATACAATTAATAAACAGATGTTAGTTATAGAGTTGAGACAATAAATGTTATTGAATAAGAAATAAGAAAAACATACAGACATACAGGCATTGTGTGCATTTGTACATAAATATCAAATCATTCATAATTTTAAACGTATGCTTTCAAAGTAAAAATAACTATCTGCAAACACAAACAATAAAATATTAAATTAATACAAAATGAACTTATATAAATTTAAGGTTAAATTACATATTACTTGAAAACTGCGTGCAAATGACAAAGCTCATCAATCTCTGCCAATTAAGGGGCATAACCAAAAAAATATTCAAGTTCCAAGAGTGACAGTTTTTGCTACACAAAAATACTAATTTTATGTGTGTTATTCTCTGCCTAAATTGCGCCCAGTTGCCTCTGGAATTTTGCAAATCTGGAGTATTTTAGCAAGGTATTGAATGGTACAGGCCAGGGCTTCTGAAAACTGACAATTCGCCGTTTTTGACATATATTGACCATGCCGGACTGATTTCAGTCAAAGAAAATGATTAAAAAATAATTCTGAAATTTGTTCATTTTTCTATATTTTCAGTTCCGAACCGCTAAGTAAGTAAATATAATGTAATACACAAACTGGGTTTGTCATTCACACTCCAATAAAAGTGACAAGATAACCATCACATTAACGCGACCAGCAGCTTTGCTTGCTACGATGAACACTCAATATCTTTTATCGGCAGATGCTTGTTATTGGTCCAAATACATGGTAAATCAAGGAGACACATTATGCTGACTATAATGCAAATATTTTGAATATTGTTTGCATTTTTATTTTTTCCATGTACAATTTTTTTTTATTTTTTTTTCTTACAATCAGGCTTTGCATCTATACACGCAAAATGGCAGGTTTCGATATACATTTGATTATCATTACATTGATTTAGCTGCAATTATCAATGGTTATTTATTACGCCTAGTGTTAGACCCATCAACTGCAATCCAAAAACACTTGCAAGAGTTTAACCTATTTACACACTGTGTGATGTCAGTGCATAAGCGGTGAAGAATTTTAAAAGCGCGCGTAAGGTATTGCAAGGCGCTAAAGGAAGCAACACTTAAAGGAAAGGCGATTTGTCCTATGATACCATTATACTCTAGGCTTGTTAAACAACTACCATTTATCTGCAACATTTGCATCTAGGCTGTTTAGAAAATACCATTGATCGGGAAAATAATCAATAATCGTCTTCTGAGAACTTTTAAACCTGATGGCACGAAATGATTGATTGCATAGGAATGAACCGGTGGGTGTATGAAAATAAGTTATTTTTGAAAAAATAATTATATGTGTGCCTTAATTAAAATGAAGAGTCCATTAACATGAAGAGTTCAAACTTTTAGGGTTTATGTTTTATTTATTTTTTTAAAAAAAAAATGGGGGGGGGGCCTATTTGAAATGTGCCATGACTTTTAGAAGCCCTGTTATCGGCAATATTTTAGGTATTTTTTTAAAAGTCATCACTATAAAAAAATATGTCTAAGTCAAAATTAAATGTACCAATTTCAAAAATATGGTTTCATAAATTTTGTTGACATCCTTTTAAAATACTCTAGTAATATGATGCCAATACATGCAATAAAAAATATACATTCTGCTCATCATAACCTTGTAAGACCACACAATGCATCTACAAAGCTAAAACTTAAACATTAAAGCATCAAATATGCACCAACAATCCCACTGTGGGTTTAAGGGGTGGGTGGGGTAACGTAATATTTGTACCTTCTGTTGATCTACTTCCTCTCGCAGGGTTGCTATGGATTCCTTATCAAGCGATATTTGTTTCTATGGAAGCAAGATTATCAGGTCAACAAAACAAAAAGGAGATACATCGCTAAAAAGCAACATCTACAGCATTGAGATATGTAAGAAGTGGTCAACAATTGTCCAACTAGAGCGTGAAATCAGTAAGCACACATGGAAAAGATATGTTAATACACTGCAATAGGCACATCGTTAAGGTGCTTTGATAATCTTATATATTATGGACAATATTTCTTTCTTCCTGCTACTAGACCCCTAGTAGGGCACAGGTGGTGTTCATAAAACATCTTAAGTCAATTCCTAACTAAGTATTTCTCTTAGCATACGTATATTACTTCATAATATCTGAAATACTTCATTCTCAATGATTGACTTAAGTTAAGTAATGACATTAGTAGTTTTATGAATACCACTCCAGAGCAGCACAAATTCTAATCTGGTTAAGCTACAACTTAACTTAATCCCTTCTTGCATCAAAGTAATGTACAAGTACATGTATCTTGAGCACTGGCATTCTGTCACTCACATTACCACAGGAAACATAATCCCAGGTGCAAAACTTCATCACCAAAAAAATATTCCAATTATGTTTTTTGACACTAAGGTAATATATATTTTTATTATTTTTGAGCAACACATGTCCAGAAATGCTAATTTCTGCTAATTCAAGGGCCATTACTCTATATACACACTACTATAATGTCATTACCAGGCTGTTTTGTAGCTGGATCTTCAATTCATCCACCTGAGTCTGCATGTCCTTTTTGTCTCGTTCCAGGTTTACAAGATTGTCTGTGAGAAAAAAAAACACTCCATAATTTACATAAATACTATTTATAAATAACTATAGTTCTAACAAATTTTAAATTTATTGTACCGGTATTTTCATTGGCAGTGTTTTTGCTAGAACATGCCTTATATTACACACCAGCTCCTCATTCAAGGGTCATAACCCTTACCTCCATATTTTTCCATCTAATACTTATCCATTATTGCAAGTGAATAAGCTATAACAGATATTATGTTACAACAGGCGTCCCAACAATTCATAAAGCATCTTTAGTCAATTCCTAACTTAAGTCGATTTTTTAAAATTTTCATAGTCAAATTACAAGAAATGATTAAGTATTATTAACATTAAGGTATCTGTTTAATTTAAAGTCAATGAAAAAAATATATTTGGAAATACTTTATTTTTTTTATTTCATATGACTAAAGAGATACTAAAATTAGGAAAGTGACTTAAGTTAAGAAATGACGTAAGAAGTTTTATGAATACCGCCACGAGAGCTTCAGACTCAATGGCCATAACTCTTGTCTCCATCTTTGTTCTTCTAATACTTTAATTACAATTATTGCAAGTGATGTAGCTAGAACATATTGTATGTTACACCAGAGCTACAGACTCAAGGGCCATAACTCTTGTCTCCATCTTTGTTCTTCTAATACTTTACAATTATTGCAAGTGATGTAGCTAGAACATATTGTATGTTACACCAGAGCTACAAACTCAAGGGCCATAACTCTTGTCTCCATCTTTGTTCTTCTAATACTTTACAATTATTGCAAGTGATGTAGCTAGAACATATTGTATGTTACACCAGAGCTACAAACTCAAGGGCCATGACTCTTGTCTCCATCTTTGTTCTTCTAATACTTTACAATTATTGCAAGTGACGTAGCTAGAACATATTGTATGTTACACCAGAGCTACAAACTCAAGGGCCATAACTCTTGTCTCCATCTTTGTTCTTCTAATACTTTACAATTATTGCAAGTGATGTAGCTAGAACATATTGTATGTTACACCAGAGCTACAAACTCAAGGGCCATAACTCATGTCTCCATCTTTGTTCTTCTAATACTTTACAATTATTGCAAGTGATGTAGCTAGAACATATTGTATGTTACACCAGAGCTACAAACTCAAGGGCCATAACTCTTGTCTCCATCTTTGTTCTTCTAATACTTTAATTACAATTATTGCAAGTGATGTAGCTAGAACACATTGTATGTTACACCAGAGCTACAAACTCAAGGGCCATAACTCTTGTCTCCATCTTTGTTCTTCTAATACTTTACAATTATTGCAAGTGATGAAGCTAGAACACATTGTATGTTACACCAGAGCTACAAACTCAAGGGCCATAACTCTTGTCTTCATCTTTGTTCTTCTAATACTTTACAATTATTGCAAGTGATGTAGCTAGAACACATTGTATGTTACACCAGAGCTACAAACTCAAGGGCCATAACTCTTGTCTCCATCTTTGTTCTTCAAATACTTTAATTACAATTATTGCAAGTGATGTAGCTAGAACATATTGTATGTCAGTCTGCGAAATAACCCATGTGCCCGATGCCCGGGGCAAGTAAAAATCCCGCCGGGCAAGTAAAAAATCGTATTTGCTTGCCCGATCGGGCAAGTGAAAAAAGAGAACGAAATCGTTTATCCGAAAATCAACAAACAAAGTAAATACGCTAAATTTGATGACGTATTACTCGTCTTTGTAAAAGTCGCTAAATTTGATGACGTTTTACGCGGTCTGTATCGACTGGTACACTTACTCCGCAGTCCGAATCAATAGACGCTTATAACTATAACGGGTGAGAGTGGTTTAGTGGTATAGGTGTCCGCCTCTCACCCAAGAGGTTGTGGGTTCGATCCCCACCAGGGGTACTTTCTCATAGCCTCTCAAAAAGGACACAGTACTGGTTACTGCCCAGGAAACGGACTCGAGAGTGATTCTATAAGCTATCAGCTTTCGTCACAATCGAGCTAAAATACATTAGTATAAACCAACTATGCGTATAAAATTGAAAGCCGATTGGACGCTTGATTAAAACCAGTCCGATGCAAGCCTTTCAAAGACGAAGGTCATAGATCAGAAAATGTCATTTCTGATACAGATGAGGAGCCGGAGGACCTAGTAGGGATAGATGATGATGATGATATTGCACAGCAGGTACTTACATATCTAAAACTTGTGTTGTTGCTGAGAGGTAATTGCATGAAATTTCATTTCAGAAAATTATTATACCGTTACATGAGTAAATATGTGCCTTGTAATTTTTCAGGAAACGAGTGTCATGAAAGACTTCTTTGGTGAAAAAGACGAAAAAGACGACGATGATGATGATGATGATGATGATGTCGAGATGACAGAAGATACTGTTTTCTCTCATCTTTTGTCATTTAGAGAATGAATAAAACAACTCTGATGTGATCTTTGCTTTATATTTTATTTGAAATTTATTCGGGCAAGTGAAAATTGGTCCGGGCAAGTTAAAATTGCCAGGGAGATGCCCGAAAGGGCAAGTTCATCTGAAAAGTTATTTCGCAGACTGGTATGTTACACCAGAGCTACAAACTCAAGGGCCATAACTCTTGTCTCCATCTTTGTTCTTCAATACTTTAATTACAATTATTGCAAGTGATGTAGCTAGAACATATTGTATGTTACACCAGAGCTACAAACTTAAGGGCCATAACTCTTGTCTCCATCTTTGTTCTTCTAAAACTTTAATTACAATTATTGCAAGTGATGTAGCTAGAACACATTGTATGTTACACCAGAGCTACAAACTCAAGGGCCATAACTCTTGTCTCCATCTTTGTTCTTCTAATACTTTAATTACAATTATTGCAAGTGATGTAGCTAGAACACATTGTATGTTACACCAGAGCTACAGACTCAAGGGCCATAACTCTTGTCTCAATCTTTGTTCTTCTAATACTTTAATTACAATTATTGCAAGTGATGTAGCTAGAACACATTGTATGTTACACCAGAGCTACAGACTAGAGCTACAGACTCAAGGGCCATAACTCTTGTCTCCATCTTTGTTCTTCTAATACTTTAATTACAATTATTGCAAGTGATGTAGCTAGAACATATTGTATGTTACACCAGAGCTACAGACTCAAGGGCCATAACTCTTGTCTCCATCTTTGTTCTAATACTTTACAATTATTGCAAGTGATGTAGCTAGAACATATTACATGTAACACCTGGGCTACAGACTCAAGGGCCATAACTCTTGTCTCCATCTTTGTTCTTCTAATACTTTACAATTATTGCAAGTGATGTAGCTAGAACATATTACATGTAACACCTGGGCTACAGACTCAAGGGCCATAACCCTTATCTCAATCTTTAACTTTCTGAATCTCCATTATTGCAAGGTTTGACAAATTTCATCTTTCACATTTCCAACTGATATCACTCATATGCCGAAGGGTGTCCGTATTGTTAGTTACTAGTGATTTTGTCAGATTTTAAAGGGACTAGACACAAGATGGTCCCAAAATCAGCATATACAATATTTCCTCAAAACAGCCTAGAATTGTCACTACAAGGTAGGCCAATATGTGGCCAATAATTATTTACAACCTTTTACAAAAAAAATGATCTTAAGAATAAACACAACAATCATGTCGCCCCACACACTGTCTTAGCGGAGTTTCCTTGTTTAAAAATAGTTCAAGTGAAATTATTATTAATTCAACTGATTATGTATTATGTGAATTGAATATGTTATTATAATAACATTATTAGTGTGAATGAAAACAAAAAAATATTTTGTCAGAATCAGCATTTAATTCTATGAAGACAGAATGAAACAGTTTTTACACACTTTAGTTAAAACCCTACACATTGTGACAGGTTATTGAACTTATTCTGTCGAAGAAATAGATATATTCTCATCAGGGAAAAAATCTTTCCCATTCACTGTGTTATTGAGAATGGCGAACCATTAACATTCAACTCATGTGATACAGCTTGTATTTATGAATGTAAAATATGAGCGGCTATGTCTTAATTAGCTTTATCTTCAGTTCATTTTTTTTTATTATATGGCAGTCATTGTAACGCATTTATCTACAGTAGGTAACTGTATATTTAAAATTCTTAAAATTAAACAAATGAAAATAAATGCAGTGATTACTAGAAGCCATTCTTGTATTTCCAAGTTTAGAAATCTTTTGTTCAAAATTTAAGGTTTTCATTTGTACTTAAGATATTCCCAATCATCTTTAAGGCATCACAATATTTGTATTTTTTATGAAAAGGCAAGAAAACAACAAAGAATTTACTGCACAAGAAGCTATTTTCCTACCTTCTATTGTTTTAGCACTCACTTCGTTTCAATGTGTTTTCTTCCACAGAAATATTCATGATACAAATTTAAGGCATCAAAATACTCATAAATTTCTGATATTTTTATTTTGAAGGAATTCTTTTCGTAGATTTCGTACCTCTAAGGTTTGAGATCTCAAGCTCCCGTTCCTGTTTAAACTGTCGGTACTCTGTGTCCCGTTCATCATCTTCTTTTCTGTGCATCTCGTTATCCTGTTCGTGCTCATTCTTCAACTTGCCATACTCCGTCTGTAAGTCTTCATGTTGACTCTGTACGGATTGAGTGAACAAATGTTATAACTTTTAAGCTGCAAACAGTCAGGGGGTTGATTTAGTTAAGAATTCAGGCAAACCAAAATGTAGGCTACAGTTTGCAGATTCAGGGTAACAATTTCATTGGAGACTTCTGTAGACTATCAAACTTCCCGAGAGTGTAATATATGGGATTTTAAGCAATCAATCACTGAGTCGGGAAGCATTTATAACTAGCCTTATATTAATTGACTTATGTTTGCAATTAATGAAATAAAAAGTGTTATACTAAATTGAATACAAGCACATGGTAGAACAATGTTGGAATTATTATTCAGGGGCGAGTCCAAACTTTGAGATAAGATGGGGCGTAACTTGGCATGCAACTATAAATGCCCAACCCCCCTCTCCACCTTCACCCCTGACCTCCTATCATACACCATAACATTTATGTTTTAATAGTTGAACAAGGTTTTGATCACCAGCAGAAATTTCCGGCATATTTTTGGTCAGAAATGATGCATGCTACCATGGTCACAGTGATACATGTATTTGATACATACCTATTCTCCGGTATATAAGTTTAAAGTCCCACTTCCCCCACCCACAAACCAAAACCTGTGTTTATAATTGATGAGAACTTACATTCAACATTTTATGCTGCTGTTGTAAGGCTGTTAAACTCTTCTTCAGCTGATCCTGCAACAAGAGAATTATGTTTTAAGTTTACGGAAATATATGTCATTGAATATGATAGTTTTGCAGAAAAATGTAAAACAGTCACAAAAATTATTAAGAAATAAGAGAGGCGATGTGAGTAGCATCCCTTAGAAATTAAAGAAACAAACTCATTTTTTAAAGCTAAACTTAGGTGAATTCGGCTTGAAATTGACTTCAAGAAAATTGTCAAAATCCTAGTACCATAGATAAGAATAATGGTCTTATTCTTGGAAACTAGAACTCCGCGAGTCGGATGTGTCGCCTGACGAATTATTAACTGTCAACATTATAGCTGTTAGATTGGCATTTTATACATTTATAGACAATGATGTTGCCATTTAACTTTCAAGTGTAGGTGGCATTTGAACTGAAGGTAACAATGTTAAGCCAGGAGCAAGCAATTGGTAATATAAGCAAAAATGAGCACAATAAATACTGAAGTCAATGACATTGAGAAATAATTTGAAGATAATGGATTAATACGTTTTCATGTGTGAAATGAGCATCTCTGTCTTGCTTCTGTCTAAACTGCTATCCAGACCGGTTTATGATGGCTGAAGTAAGACTCCATTCACCAACAGACAAAATTTAAGCTTGAAAATTAACAAAAGGGCAATAACTCTAAACATATAGATGCAAGAGGTACGGTTTTAGTGCACTGCACTTTCCCTCAATCAGATATACCTACGGAATAAGATTCAGGTTGATACCTCCTATAGTTTACGAGATATGCCACGGACAAAACCTAAGCATGAAAATTAACAAAGGGCAATAACTCTAAAAATATGGCAGCAAGAGTTAAGGTTCTTGTGCACTGCACTTGCCCTCAATGAGATCTATCTAGCCATGAAGTTTCAAGTTGATACCTCTTATATTCTTCAAGATATGCCCCGGACAAAACTTTAAGCATGAAAATTAACAAAGGGCAATAACTCTAAACATATAGATGCAAGAGTTACGGTTTTTGTGCACTGCACTTTCCCTTAATCAGATATACCTACACAATAAGTTTCAGGTTGATACCTCCTATAGTTTACGAGATATGCCACGGACAAAACCTAAGCAAGAAAATTAACAAGAAAATTAACAAAGGACAATAACTCTAAAAATATGGCAGCAAGAGTAACGGTTCTTCTGCACTGCACTTGCACTCAATGAGATCTATCTAGCTATGAAGTTTCAAGTTGATACCTCTTATATTCTTCAAGATATGCCCCGGACAAAACTTTAAGCATGAAAATTAACAAAGGGCAATAACTTTAAAACTAAGAAAGCAATTTACTGTTATTGTGCACTGCACTTGCCCTCCATGAGATCTATCTACATATGAAGTTTCAAGTTGATAACTCTTATATTCTACAAAATATGCCCCGGACAAAACTTTAAGCATGAAAAATAACAAAGGGCAATTACTCTAAAAATATGGAAGCAAGAGTAACAGTTCTTGTGCACTGCACTTGCCCTCAATTAGATCTATCTACATATGGAATTTCAAGTTGATACCACTAATAGTTTAGGAGATATACCCCGGACAAGCGAAAATGGAACGAAGCCGCCACCGACGCCGACAAAAGTAACCCCTATATGTCGTCTTTTCAGGCGACACAAAAAACAGAGTCCTATACAGAGACATTTACGGTACTTATAAGAAATAAGGGGCAGGTAAATTAAATTTATTTTATTCACAAAAACCTGGAAAGCACCAGTATTTAGTAGTGATGGGCAATCGGCTTGGATTTTCATAATCAATTAATCGGAGACCCTGATCGATCGATTATCTGATTAATCGGCTGTGATCGGAAAGTATCACAAAAGCACAATTTTCAGATGTATATATCAATAAGGACCTTAGTTTTCATGTGTATTTCATTTCTAATGCTCCAGTCGGAAAACAGGTATTATTTCTGGCATATTGAAAAATTCTAAAAAATAATTAAAAAAATAAATATTCAAAGGTTTATGAAGTAAGAGAACATTTCATGGTGAGGTTTACTCTATAAGTTGACTAATAAATTAATATTATTAAAATAATATTATTACATAATTATGTTATTTATAAAATAATACATAGTTGACCATGGCGTTGGTTGATAATTGCCCAAGTGCAAAGAATAATTGCCCGAGGGTAATTGATTTTCACTGGGTCAATTATCAGCCATGTCTTATCCTGTATGATACATTTGTTTTGTCATTTGGACAAATTTGTCAATGACTTGAACCGGTTTTGAAAACTAAATTGAAAAAAATGAGACATAACAAATTGGTTTTGGATTAGCATTAGCTATTAGAAATAACGAGTATGGAAATTAAAATAGCAAAAAGTTTTCTCACGTATTTTCGGAGTTGGACGGCAAACATTTCCATTCTTCAAATATTTCTTGTTTTTACATCGACTGATCTTGACGTTTAATTTAACATGTGAGCATAGCTGGGGTCGATCTAGCCTAGTTTCATAAGATTCTGGGCTTGAATGACCCTAACCATTTCGCTGGAATATTTTACACTTTTTCAGCACCTGGACGACCTATTACTAGGGTAATCAAATCTTTTGAGATCGATCTTCCCCTGACCGTCTGCCATCATCAGCAATTTGAACGCAAAGAAAAACTAAATGAAAGTACTGATAAACTCAAAGTAGCGCTTACTTCCCTTAGCTCTAAGTTACTGTGCTATATAAAGTTGGTAATTTACTAACTTCAAGAGTTACGAATGTCTGCCAATATAATCGATTATCGGCGATTATCGGCCCATCACTAGTATTTAGCTATATTTAGTTTTTGACATGTTTATATGTCTCAACTACTTGATCAAAAGAGCGAACTAGAGATTGCTTTTTTGAAAAAGCGCTTGTCTCCCCTATTGTGTGGTCGTAGCTGAGAAAAAATATATGGTGGGCATGAAATTTGTAATTTTGGACTAGAGACGAAACAACAGTGAAGTTTGGTTTATTCACCTATATTAAATAGTGAAGAGAAAAAGTTTTGTTGATTGATCTTGGAAAATGTAAACAAAGTTTGCAATGTATGAAGATCCTGGGCACAAGCATGATTCAATTATTGATCGGAAACCATTTTTCAGCTTAAGGTCATCGTGACCTTGACCTTTGACCTACTGATCACAAAATCATTAGGGATCATCTACATGACCAACTTGCATACGGAGTATTCAGTTCTTGGGTGCAAGTGTTCTTTAGTTACTATAAAGCGGTGCCCGTTTCTTCACCTTAAGGATACGGCAACATTGACCTTTGACCTACGGATCTCATGAACGACTAGCATGCCAAGTATGAAGTGCAAGCGTTCTTTATGTATTGAGCAGAAACAAAGTGTGACGTACAGACTGACAGACTGTCTGATTGACTAACAGACTGATCACAAAATCAATAGGGGTCATCTACTAGTCATGAACAACAAACATACCAAGTATGAAGTTCCTGGACCAAAGCATTCTTTAGTTATTGAGCGGAAACTGTTTCTTCACCTCAAGGTCACGGTGACCTTGACCTTTGACCTACTGATCTCAAAATCAATAGGAGTCATCTATTAGACCCGAACAACTAGCATACCAAATATGAAGATCCTGGGTACAAGGGTTCTTTAGTGATTTAGCAGAAGCCATTTTTAAGCTTAAGGTTACTGCCAACATATCATTTTTTACCTGAAGGTAACCTTGACCTTTGACCTTTTGATCTCAAAATCAAAAGGTGTCATCTACTAGTCATAAACAACTACCACATCAAGTATGAAGTTCCTGGACCCAAAGGATCTTTACATATTGAGCGTAAACTGTTTTCTCATCTCAAGGTCATGGTGACCTTTGACCTAGTGACTCCAAAATCTCTAGGGGTCATTTACTAGTCATGACCAGCTAGCATACCAAGTATGAAGTTCCTGGGTCTAAGTGTTCTATGGTTACTGAGCTGAAACGAAGTGTGACGTACAGACAGACTGACAGACTGATGGACTGACTGACAGACTGAATGAGGGAGACATAAATATCTTAAAGCTTATAAAATATTCATAACATTTCATATGTATAAGGTTATAGAAAGCAATAAACACATTTATTACAAGGGAGTGACTGCAGCCGCTAGAATTAGTTTGTTTAATTTATTATAAATGAAATATAAATAACTTATTGTTGAAACTTGGGTAAGTAAATCATAAGGATGACATCACAGCAAAATGAATAACCAACTCGGTCACATTATGAGGGCAATAATGGAATTAATGTGCACATAATACTGGGCACAGATTGTTTTTCTTGCAACTTACTTTATCATGGTCACATATTTCTTTCAGATCTTGCTTTTGACGAGTCATATCTGAAATAACAACAAACTGATTAAATCTGCAGTGAGAATATATCTTATGGTACTCCGTATAATGTGTAATTCAAGTTTTGTACCCTGAGACTAAAATATTTGAAAAAATATATGCTAAATGAGTAATGACCTTCGGATAATCATTAACCAGGAAAAAAAATCTGTGAGGAAATATGTCCATTGTCCAAGTATTCAAGGACGTAGAAATATAATTAATACGAAGGTTTTTGCAACATCTTACAGTCAATAAGAAATAGATTGAACGCATCTGTACTAACACTAATGTTGTACTCAACTATTTCTAATGAAAATTTCCAAGATTCTATCAAAATACAGTTGGGATGGGCTCATAATGCAAGGGACATAGTGCTCATCAAAATGCATTTACTTCTGGTATGACAAAGCGTTTTTTGTATTTTAATATAGTATGCTATGCTCCTGTTTCTATTCTGAAATTTTGCTAAATATAGTGACAACATGCTGAGTGGGGAATAGTATCTATCTGGTTAGTCTGTTGACACTGAAATGCAATAAATACTCCAGGGACAGATGAATTAAACCTCTGTCATGCATCAAATAGTACATGGAAACCATTTTTTCTTTCTTCATGAAGTTCAGTTTATACAAATTATGAAAAAGATGATAGCTCAAATAATCACTGGTTTTCTTTGCCTGAGTAGAAACCAGTACTCAGGGTGTCCATTCCTTGAGGCGGCAGATAGTATCCATACTGGGGATCGAACCCACAATCTCTATAGAGTTGAACACCTTACGGTAACCACTAGACATCTCTTTTACTCTATATAGAGAGGGACTTTATTATGGGTCTGCCAACTTAAAAATTATTTTCAGAACTGTTTTTGTATCATATTCAAATCATGATACATCTCTTAACCAGGCACTCCTTTAATATAATAAACAATAAATCTGGATAAAAAGTGTGAGAAATCAATTGTATGGATCATAAATCATTCATGGGCAGGTATAACTCTCCATAGACAGCTATCAATTATCAATAAACCAATACATGCAGAATATCTGCAACTACAGATGAATTCTATAATGAACAAATCAATTTGCAGCCAATTTACATCAATACATTGTTGCTGCTCTGGAGCTCTTTCACAATAATTAAGACGTAACATTTAAACCATTGCCAGTAGGGTTTGAGCCAGGAACTAAAAAATTACAGATTGCTGCAGAAATGGGGCATGATGATTTTTGGATGACTATAGGGCAGATTGTACAGTGAATGGGCTACAGAGAACTTATGAACTTGCCAGAAATTATTACATGTTTAGTTTAACCTTTTATTATTTGACAACAATTGTGAAGAAAGTTCTGTTAACTAAGTCACTCTCGTTGGCTATATTGCGCGAGAGGGTGGTCATGTGTTGAGGGGGAAACCGGAGAACCTGGAAAAAACCCACTTGCCCGGCTTGGTGACTACCAACCAAACACATGTGCCAAGGCCAGGAATCAAACATGGGTCATCTTGGTCAAGGGCAAGTGTGCTAATCACTGTGTTAACCGGACAACCAAATTGAGTTTGATTATAGTAGTTTTAAGATTCAACTGCCATCTTAACTTGGAGGCTGAGGAGTGATTCTAAAACAGGACAGATGCAGCACCCTTTAAAACTCTTTAGATATAACACTAAATGGACACACACAGTGGTGGCAAATTAAGGGAAGGGCAGTGTCTCTAATCTTTCTCCGGGCAAAACAATCGTGATTTACAATGCCACAGGCTTATAAAAGTATGCAGCCAGTCCAAGGATTGACCCCTGGCCAGAGGCCTACCTCACCCCTGGCTTGTAAATCAGTTGCTCTACAATCAATAGACTTTCTCATCTTTGCAAATCACTACTGTGCCATATCAGTTACTATTTACTTTATATACTTTTCGTGTATAGGCATCGGGAAAAATTAGTACAATAGGATAATCTATATAATGCCATGCTACTAGAAGTCTGAACTGGATTCATGCTCCTTCAAAGACACTGAAATTGGGTAATCAATATCTTAATTAAGCAGGCATTTAATACTACTGTATACTAGTTTCTTGAAGTAATACTTTGTCTTTGGCATACTTATATTGATATGGATTAAGACATCAGTCGTATATGCATCATCAAGTCATTGGCTATAATGTTCAATTTTGATGGCTGCTGGACCCCTTTAATTTGGTATCATTTGAAAAGGATATTCCTATTATGTGAAATACATGACTGTATAGCGATAATTGCATGTTACTTTTGTTCTCTCATTACCTATGTTGTAGTTGCACACAATTTTACATATAAATGCTGTTAAAACATGCCCAATGCTGGCGGCATACTTGGCTTACCAGCAAGCGAAGCTTTACATTTAAGCTTTTCTTTTTGTAGTGCTTTTTCTAACCGGCCTACATGACCGTATTGAACTGAAAATCAGTGAGTATACTCAACTAAGAATGGTGTAAAGTTATATTTTGACAGTAACAAATTTGACTGATTCTGAATCAATGATTCAGGTATCAGATATTTCTTAAGACCATTCAAATCAAATATTGAATATCAAGGACATCTGCAGTCATGAAAAATAGACAAGTCTTCTGAGCACCTCGGAGGGAATGAATGGTAACGCTCTGCAATTACAAAACTCAGAGCTATGGCCAATATGGGCCTTGCTTTACATATTAAATGCCTATGGCAACATGTGTACCAAATTTCGTTTGAATATCTTTAATGGATATTGAGTTATGGCCATTTTAGGATGAAGTTTTACCATCTCAGCACAATGTTGACTTCAAGGCTAAAACAACACCTCAACCTTTTTTGGAAAAATAGATGAAGATAATAAAAATACTTCGAAACAATTACATAGTAATTTATGTGATTGTTTTACTGTATTGACTCATTACTTGACTTCTCACAATTTTATGATGAGTATTAGAGAAAAATGTTTCAAACGAAAATGTATAACATAATTGTTTAAAATCAGCCCAGCACAGTAGATACATGTATGCAGTTAACATTAACAAACAAGCAAATTTATATCAGAAGCAACAACACATATCACACCAAATCCAACTCAAAAAGAAACCAAATTGCCTTTGAATATAAACATACAACAGCTTGAACAGCTCAAACAAATAAAAAAAATCCATTTTTTCTTGACAGTACCTGACAATGGTTGTAATGCCAATGTTTCATGGTGTATTTAATGATAAAACTTACATTTGTAGAACTTTATGTATATGTGCGTATACAATGTAGTTACTGCTAAGGAGCTTCACTCCAACAGCTAGTAACTTTCTCAGACAAAAGCATACAGACTGCTCGTATTCCAACAATCCTTGCTACTTGTATAAAATTGATACATGTTTCATCAGCATACTGGGACATCCGAAATATCAGCCAGGTAACATGATTGTGTTGTATTAAGTGCATTCGATAAATTTAGTTAAGAGTTTTATAAATCAGTCAAAATAGAAAATGGCAACACATGTCCATAATTAAAGTCATCCGAGTCTGGACAATCAGAATCCTCGGTCTTTGCCATCAGTACAGAAACAACACCAAACACACAGGTAGCAGTTGCCAAGACCACTTAATGACAAAGCATCCTACCCCATTTTTAGAATGGGATTGAATTATATGTACACAAATCATAGATGTCTGTACTTGTTGCAATTGTTTATTTACATGTATTGTCAATATATTTTTTTTAAATAATAAACATTAAAAAATGGAAACATAGATATAAGCAGCATTATGCAACATAGCTGCTCCCTGTGCATAAAGTGCAACTGAACCACCACTGAGATTGTAAACCAGCTTATGCTACAGCTCGGTGACTTATCAAATCAAATCAAATTTTATTTTCAGTCGGTATGACATAACAGAGAAAACATTAGCTATGAATAGCTATTGACCGACTACATATATATAGTCATTCTAAAATGTCATTCAGGCTTCTTTTTTTAATGATGTTTAAGAAAAGCCTGGACAGCATTTTAGAATGACTAGTCGGACACCTATAGTATACACTAGGGGCAACTAAAGTAAATGAAATGCTTCCCTAATTCTCTAAGAAATAAGGTTTAGCATTACAAATTATAAGACATAATTGCTGTGGCAGCCGAAAGCTTAGACATTATATATATTTATGTAAATACCTTGAAGCTGGGAAGCTACCGTCTCCTGTTCCCTTCTGTATCTCTCAGCAGTTCGCTCTGTATTTTTTAGCTGCCCTGACAAGTCGTTCATGCTATATACAAGGTACACAAGGCCAAAGAACAGCACAACACCGACGATTACTTTCGGCAGATTGCTGTTCCTTCGCATCATATCGCTGTCAGTTGTCATAAATTGCAGAAAACAGCAAAAAAATACACTGACAACATCAAAACATCAAAAACAACATGGACGTGTCAAACTTAGACTGGTATGTGACAGCAAGAAAAATCAGAGGAAAGTAATTTTTAATCAAATACCGGACTTACGCTGAAATACCGAAATTCGAAGATATTATAACACACAAGAAAGTTACCGAAATCTTTATATGTTTTTTTACATAATATTATATAAATACCCTACCAAGTTAAATTTCAGTGAAGATATTGAAAAATATTGATATTGTACATACAGTATCCATTTGTAAAGTCAAATGTTGAGATCGAATTCCTTGTTCTGAATCATCGATCGAAAGACAGATAAAAGAGCTACCAAAGTACAAAACAATGAAAACATTAAGAAAAAATTTGAGGAAAAGGTCGAAGATATCATTAAAAACATTATTTTCCAGACCGATCTTCTATAGACTTACTCAGACCTATAGTTCATCTCTTTTAAATAGATGGAAAAAAATATTAAAATTCTTAGGCAGTGAAGTATTCTTATTCAATTACATTTGCTTTATTACAGATAAAATTAAGCTGACCTCATCAAATTACCAAAATCAAGAACAAACTATCACCAATTACCAGTGAAAGCCAAAACTGATTTTTAATAAAATTATGATTAGAACAGCTCCACTTTGTAAGTCTATTAAGGAATATTTGAGAGTAAATCTTATTAAAGAATATAACTATGATGAGAGTTATTCCTATATAGTTCTTTGGATCGTCCACATTGCCCCCTTTAAAAACAGAAAATATATAATACCTTTCCTAAAGGACTTTTGATATTGTCATGTAGGAAAATACGATTGAATAGTTATGATAGAAACGGTGATACATGTATATATCGGTATATACAGTTTTAATATTTTCTGCGCGTATTCCATTTAAACCACAACTTTTATTGTCATTTTGGGGACATACCGCTTCCTTTATCTCTGCTTATGTAATTTCTTTATCAAGATACTTATCGCTTATATTTTCTCTTAATTCTTGGTTGTCATTTTCATTATTAGTACTTGAGTGTTTTGGAATTATCGTATAAATCAGACGCATTTAGATTCCAAGAAATGGGGGGAAATTTTGTATTGACTCTAAACTCGTTTCCAAAATTCCAAGGTTTTGATTTACTCAGATTTGTCAAAGTTTCTTTTTTTTCTTTTGAATTAAACTGATTTTCAAATTTGCGCTTCAACCTAATATAGTTCTAGACTTTGCTACAATGTATTCGTGTCATGAATTTGCAAAGGTATTATTATGCACATATTTGTTTCTAGCTTTTTTTGAAATAATTCCTTGCATTAATGCACTCTTCATTAAACCATTTGTTTTTATTTGGTTGCGATTTCCTGTTTGTTCTCTTGGTTTGTAATTGGACAGACATACAAGCAGATGAATCTTGAATTATCCGTTTGAACGAATGCGTTATATTATCAATATCATATACAAGTTATATAGGCCACAGTCGTGGTAAGGTGTGATCAAGGTGTGAGATGAACTAAAATAGGCATCGAATTGATATTTACTAACGAGCATAATTAGTACAGATTTTCAAAATAACACAAAATAAATACACGTTATAATTTGAAATAAACATCTAATCACACCATGCATGTAAACATATTAAAAACTGAAAAATGGAACCTAATAGTACTTGATCTTGCTTGCATAAAGACCTGACGGTCACGCATGGTCTGAAAGATCTTGCTTTCTAATATTGTAATTATAAATTAATAGAAATCTCTTCCGGGAGGGACATCAAATAAGAGTAACGTGTGTCAGTGCTACACACTGGTACACGTTAAAACAACAGGGTAGCCTTTCGTCTGTGAAATATGCTCCAGAAACCTATTATAACCTGATAGTAGCGAATGCATGGCTCTGCCCGAGGGCGAGTATAGCTAACTTGTTCTCGTTGTCTTGTATTTAACATTTTTTAAACAAACATTCGGACTTTGGTGATTTACTTGTTTAAATTCTTGTTCTAGCAAATTGTTAAGGACAAAATGTTTATATATATGCATTCTACGTTTACCTTTAATTGCAGAATAGTTCACTACTTCTGATTAACAATCAACGATCTTTATGTTCACATTTTATTATTATTATTATGCTTCTCGCTAAATTTTACCTGTTTGCTCATAAACTGTTTGTATGCTATATACATGATTGCATGAATGCATTTTAAGCTATTGTTGTTATTTTACAATGTTTTGTTATATGTATGGTATGTCTATAGCATAATTTGATATAGGGTACACCGTTCCCTGTTATCTTATAGATAGCTCAGTATGCGTTTTTTACCCAAATGTTCTTAGTACAAATCGAGTCTCTGTTTTGTTGTCAAATGCTCAACTGGACAAATCGCTGTAGAAAAGCTTGCTAATGGATCACAAATTCAAATTTTATCTCTGAAACGATTTAGGTGTCCCAGCTTCATATCGAATGAATTTAACGCCCTGCATTAGGAACTTCTCTGCCATTTTATCGAAAACAACCTCGGATGTATGCCGGTACATATATATGTAGAAGTATTTCGTATTACCGCCCATATACATCCGAGTAGTTTTCGAAAAAAAATAAGGCCGAGGAGCTCCGAAAGATGTCCTCGCCGATATACAATTAGTGGAAATACGCCTCCTTTTCTGTAACAGTGTAAATCACGTGATAAGTCGTGTCATAAATGCTACGTCGGAAGGTAATGTTTTGCTTTGCATGGAGACTTTAAACAAAGACAACTTTACTATTTCTACATCATTTTAAATGAAACATAGCGCAGTCTACGCCGCTGACCTGTAGATCCCCATACTAGGTAATTATCAGAGTTTGATTGAGAGTTTATATTCTGATTTTTTTTTCGCAAAACCGCCGCCTCATGTAGCACTTTCAAAACATCATTTTGGAAACTGGTTTGCTGGTCTGGGGAAACTAATCACCTTATCAAACTCTCCAGTAATGAAACGAAGGCGGGCTTTTTAAGCGGCATACATGTAGACTGCCCTTTAATTTATATAAAATGGTGAAGAAGAAAGTTATTTTGGTTTAAAGCCTTCATTTTGAGCAAAATATTGCCAACCGACGTAGCATAGATGACGTAATTTATGACGTGTATATACACACTGTTATTTGGTGGCAGGATTCTCCTGTTGGCGGTTTTATCCACCCAGATATGATCTTTTGGAAAAACTACATGGGTGATACTATTTCCCGGTCTCTCCTCGTAAAATCCGATCTCATCCGGTCTCATAATTCCCGGTTCATAACTTAAGGCCCCAGGCAACGGATTGTGTTGCTGATGTTTATAACACGATTTTGACAATCTTATTTGTTTTATATGTAACAAAATGGTATAAAATATATGAACATTATGTCTTAATTTATGCAATTTGTTATACGTCTACACTATTTATGCAATTCGTGTTAAAGGTGTAGAGAAAGATGCGATGGCAGTACAAATGCTCATGTTTTTTGCCTTAAAGATTGAGGACGGCTAGAGTATTAAGTAACTTAGAATTGCACCTTTTAAATTATGTTATGTCAAAGTTATTTATTGTTCTTCCTTTTTTGTTTACCCCCCCCCCCCCCCCTCCAGACATTATATTTGTTAAGCATTAATGATTACAATTGAAAAATTCCATGTTTGCATATCCGACTCATATCGATACGATACGATATGTTTATTGCGTAAAACATTATACAATGTTCATAGCATGTAAACAAGTAAATCAATGAATGGATAAAAAGTACAAAAACACATTTTCTGGAGCTAATAGTTGCAATGTTATAACATCCTATTATAGTAAGTATGCGTGTGCTTAGACATTAAAGCTACTAGATGAATAGTGTTAATTGAAGTTGCGCCATTCTTAAGTAATCAACACATTATGTCTCCATTTTTCGTTTATAATTTTGTGCTATTCGCTAACATTGAATACATTTGAATACCTTCGTCATTATTACACAACTTTAGCCGAATATATTTTATTTGTCAACTTGAAGTTTGCAATAAAACTCTAGCTGTTTAAGAAATCTGATGCTGATTATTTTATTTTTTTTTGAATTTGGTTATATGTTATCATCGTATTATTTTTAATCAAGCTTATAAGAGTCTTTGCATAACAATCATTTATTCTATAAAATTGTCTTTATAATAAACAACAATATTTTTAGGGTATGAACCGAACAGTAGCCGTGTTTGTGTAATAAAAAACTGGTTAATCCGTTCATCATGCCCTTAACGAGGGACATTCGCTAATCTCTGACACGCGTTGCATAACGCATTTACACCTTTCATGGTATGACATTATTGTGTATTGTCATAAACCTGTTATGAAGAGTTCCTTGACAAAATAAAATGATAATAAATAAACTTCTGAAATATTCGGAAGGCTATTTTACAAATGAAATATAACTTACAAGATACAAGAATCTTTATTTAAAGTCGTCATGATCGGTGGAACTACGATGCTCCTAATTTATAAAAAGTAACAAATCTCAGCTTTTAAAAGTTCCACGACTTCTATAACAACCAAATGTACATGCCTGTGGTGTCTTTGCAACTGCTAATGCTGTGGATTCTTGTTTTAAGAATGGCTATGTAAATACAAATGTCAATTTCGTTGTAAATGAAATGAGGGAACATCTAGTCAGCTGTCTACAAAATAAAAAAAAATCCGTTTCATAAAGAAAATGAAAAATCGCGATCCCTATGAATTTCAAATTAAAACATTCTGTTCATGTGAAATGCCAGAATTCGTCGATAATTTAGTTATTTGCGAAAATAGGACATGCAGGACAAGATTCCACATGAAATGTGTCGGCATAAAAATTAAAATTAGACGATCAGTTGGCAGAAATATATAAGGCAACTGGTCGTGGAAGTGCATCTGCTACAACAAAATCAATCGTTAAACAAAAGAAAAATAATAAAATTCCTGAAGTACTGAGTTAACTTACAAATTTGATTTACATGTAGTCAAGCATTGTTTCTTTTTGTATTACTATTATCAATAGCATACGTATAACTGAATTTAATATGAAAAAAACACACACACACAATGTGTTTGTTATTCATGACATTAATTTTAGTACATGTGCATAGTTCATGTGTTTTATATGTTATATTGATATAAAATATGAAATAAATGGTGACATAATTATCATCAAATATCTAATGTTTTAATCAACTGTAATCTTTTGTAATCATATTACCCCCCGCGGTCATTAACACCTTTTTGATCACATGCCCGATAGCTACTATAAAATTTGGAAAACAGAGACCGGAGGAGACCGGGACCGGATGAGACCGGGACCGGGAAATAGTATCGCCCAAACTACATGTGTATATATATTAGTTTAGAACACTTTTATGGCATTTTGAATAAATGCCCTTTTTTCACTCAATCAACGTGTTTATTTTCCCCTTCGTCCATATACTAGTTCGCCTTAGACTGGTTTTCGTTCTACCTAACCTTGGTCAATATATAAATACATACTGTTATTTGGTGACAGAAAGGTCGCCAGAGCATGACCTCCTTCTCGTGAGCTTTAGATTCTAAGATGGAGTGTACAGTTCTCTGCAAATTCTTGATATACTCGTATGTTGTGACACAATTAACCTGATGCGTTTGTGGAATTAAGTCGGTCAGAAAATAGTTTCAAATGAATGTACGCCTAATAAATCTAGTCTTCATATAGGAACACATGACAACAGAACAGACTACAGTTTTAACGTATTGGTCCTTTCCCCGTGCGCTTATCTGAAGTGGATAATCAATAATTTGGCTAATGTTTAATATTCAGGTGTTAACGAATCGACCACAGAACTTCATATAAATAATAAATTTGCGTTTATTATTTGGTGCATGATTGGTGTCCCTATTCTTTTCTTATCATCACACGTTAACCCCTTCGGCATTTTCACTGACCAAAGTATGTTTAACACCCCTTTGTTAACTGATTCGAGAACAATAAAATGCGATGTTACCTTTTGATAAGTGCGGCAATTATCCTTTTAAGGTCTATATCATACATGTACGCATGAATAAATGTCCATACTGGTAGGGATTTAGGATATTTGTTTACATACATGTATTTCTGACGGGGAAAAAGGCGATACAAGGATCGAGAAATATTTTGATTGTACATTAAGAGGTAAGCGATCTTTTTTCGTGGTAATAACTTGGTTATTTTAATGCATATCGATGCAATTATAATGATGAATATGAAATAATAATTTTAACTTATATCTTGTTAAAGATGGTTTTGGAATAGGCCATCCATATTTCTCAATAACAGTAACAATTTGCTCTTGACCAACATAATATTTTTTTTCATTTCCTGCTTCAGTTTTTAGAACTTGAAATATATTTTAACCATTTTTTTTTAAAATTCATTGAAATAGTGTTAATTAAGCCTTTTAAATTGCGGATTGGTCTCACTTCATGTTTCACAAACCTTAAAAGGCTTGAAACATGTTGATTTTTTACATTTCTTTAAAAGTTTAACCTTTTGTTCATTTTATAATGGCTAAAGTTCAATTTACTCAAGTATGTAGCGACCTGATGAATCTGAGAGTTCACGATTATAGGTAGTTCAATGTACAAATAAAATCGCCTAACATCCTTACACTCGGAACTCCTCGGCAGTTTTCATTCGGAAACAACCACGGATGTACATGTGTATGACGGTAAATTCGTAAAAGTAGCTCGTAAAATTTTAAATAATAGTTTTAATTAAATATAGTGTTTTGCCGTATATTTTATATTACTAAGTTTTAATTGACTGCCGGTGAAAGGTATTATTGCATAAATAATTAATACTCCGAAGTGTTAAGTCATAATGTTTAACTGCTAAATTGAAATTACTGCGCGATCTGATTAATTGTAAAAATTCTGACATAAACATCCGAAGTTGTTTCCGATGGAATATGGCCGAGGAGCTCCAATTGATATGCTTATTGAACTTGGCCGCTGTTTGATAGTATTAAATACAGAGATGGAGAGAGAAACACTCTTTATTTCTCAATTATGAAGAGACATAAATAAATAATAATAATCATACAAAAAAGAATGAGGCATAAAAAGTCATAGAGAATGATAATATAATAATACTTACATGAAACATCCAATTAATTTCAAATTAACCACAAATAACATAAATTAATTATCATAAATATGTAAAAACTTTGGTATCATATTCATAGTGCATAAAACATCAATACATTTATAGCCTTTATTTTTCATCATACATTTTTAAGTCTTTTCAACTATACTTAGCTACCCTAATCAAAAGCTAAAGAAAGGCCATGGTTATTTCAAACACTTTTTCGATAAATAATAAAACAAATATATACTTTATTGCCACTTTAAAGCCCTGATGGCGTTCTTCATGGAGGGATTCCAATGCAATACGCGTTGCTGTACACGTGATGTAATATACATCAGTATAATTTTTCTCCTCCTCATTCTCCTCCTCATCATCATCACCACCAGCACCACCCCACCACCAACACTACCACCCACACCAGCACCACCACCATCATCATCATCATCATCATAATCATCATCATCATCATCATCGTCATCATCACCATCATCATCATCATCAGCAGCAGCAGCAGCAGCAGCAGCAGCAGCAGCAGCGGTTGTTTCCATATTTACGTCGTTTTAGGTTCACATGCATGGATGTATGCAGCGTATTTTAAATAATTTCAAATAGCTCTATTCATCAAATTTCAGACAGTCCATTTCTCGGACCAAGATGAGGAACACGGGTTCATCGTTAGCACTGGCCCTTGTTCAAGCAACATGTGTACTAGTTCATTCAGTCAGTTCTGCCAGTACAGCCAGTACAGAACCATCCATACGAACACCCCTCCATACAACAGACAAAGATAGTACAGTTAAACTACACAACGCGATCTCTGTCGATCCAGCTCTTCGGGATCCCATCATTTATCGAAATGACGACTGCAGACTTATTGCCAACACTGAGTCGGATATAGAACACTTAAACGAACATCTCCGCAACGAAGATGTGAAACTCATACGGTATTTTTTTACCATAGATAACACGACAACTCCCCTCAATACTACTTCCAGCAAACTGTACCACCCAATGTTTTGGGCTCGGACGTTTTCTGCCCAAGGTATTGGGGTTCTCCTGTTAGGAGAACTTTACGAAGTCTACTCGTTTCGCCTTCTTGATATTGGCGTTGAAACTCTTAAAATCCACTTATCTCAAAACCCAGCTGATTGTCTTCAGGGAAAGGCAGCTGAGGAACAAGAACAGCTGCTTCGTCTTGTCGTCCTCAGTGACCTTCAGATGCCCAGCATTGCGAACGATAGTGGCTTCAAAGGCGTCAATGAATCACAAAACATTTGTAATCAGCACGCCCTCACTGATGCAGGGATATTAAACATTTCCTACTACTGTTGCACCGTGGACAAAGACAATCAACTTGTATGCAAATACCTGACCTTCACCATCTGGATGAAGATTATTTGTTGGCTAACAATGAGATTGCCGGCGATAGTAGTCCTTTTTTTTACCAAACTATCTACCAAAGTCAATGCTGGTTTCAAAGAAGCTCATGGAATCGTTCACGTATAAACTTAATGCCATTAAAGTCTTATGTGTTACACGCATAACATCCAGGGATCAAATTGATACAAGCCAAGGACATAAGGTCATTAAGATGGATAACATAAAACACATGAAGCAATTTTCTGAAACAGTTTCAAACCTTCCAGTAAATACCACATCTCCTCTTCAGTTGCAAGACATCAGATTTAAGGTTCCCAATGAATCTGTTTATACAAAAGAGTATCAACCCACGGGCCTGTGGGATGTTTTCAGAAGGCTTTTAATTAACTGCAGATTGCGTAAAACAAACCACCTAAAGACATGCTGCGAAACGAACTTGTGTTACACATCCGTTAAGTGGTATATGCTACTAAAAGAGATTATGAAATTTCTATTTGCTGTTATTTTACTGGCCCCGGTACTAATTCGTGTTGTTATATTCTACGTTTTCGAATACATGGGCGCAATTGCACAAGAAGAGTCTGCAGAGAAACATTCAGTGGACGTTGTTATTCAGAATGGTTTTACAGTGAATATACCACCCTTTCACCCGCTTTATATCACTGCATGTGCAGTTATCGGAATCAACATGGTGGTGTTTTGTTTAGTAGGCGTGTTTTGCAAAGACTCCAGGTATACCCTCCAGTTTCTTGTGAAATCATGTTTCAAGGATATGATGGAAGACATGGCGAATAGGGGGAAGTTTTTAAGAAATTCCACGAAGAACCTCGGCCTTCTTATTAATAGATGCGGGATTTAAGGTCTAATACTCGTGCCCCTACTAGTTGTTTTACTGACGCCATTTTGGATTATATACTTGCTACCGTTGGCAAATTTACTTTTTAGATTGTTCAAGTACGTAATTGTATTAGCACCGGGGAGTAGCTGTTTTCTTAGTAGGCGGTGTGTGTTCATTCGATGTTATGACTGGTGCAACATCAAATTAATGGATAGAGGGGTATGGTACGATATGAAAGTCTGGAAAAGAACGGACAACACAACATTTGAAATACGAAGGCCAGACCTCGCAAACTCAGAAGACGAATCAACTGAAGTAGCTAACAACATTCAGGGTGGTTTTTGTCGACAATTTGTTCAGTGGCTTATTGTCAACTTTTCTATGTTAACAATTGCTTCTCTGATGTTTATAATATACGACTGCATTTGCTTCTATGTTGACATTTTTGTGTATACGTTCATAGGCCTTATTATCAACTTCAACGCGGCTGCAGCGTATGTTTCCGTTGTCGTTCTTGTGATGTTTTACGGCCAAAGATGCTACGGGTCTGTGTATGAAAAGTACTCTGCTTTCTTCAATGCTTTATTGAGTTTTTGCACAAAGCAAGCCAATTCCTACGTTCTTGAGTATTTAGTTCGATTAAACGAAACAATTCGCGCTGAACGCATGTTTCAAAAGCGGAGTGCAGCGTTTCATCTTCAACCTGGATTTGGTCAAACCTATCAGAACATATTCAGTTTGTATGTGAAAGAAAACGAGATTCCGAGATGGAAAATTAGAGCAGCACCGCTATTGATAAGAAATACAAATGAACCTTGCCTTCTGAAAACATTTTATTATAATGCCTGCAATATGCCATATGAAAATGCCCCAGGATTTGAAGGGAAACTTTTACTACAGTACGTCAAGGCAACGATAGAATTCATCCTGATATTGGTGTTCCTTTCTCTAGTGATGGTAATTGTGTTTGCGTTTGGCGACGACTACAACTTGTCTACAACCAACAAAAACATTGTCGCCGTGATGGGAGGAGTTGTGCCTTTCATTTTGACAAAAGTTGTGCTCAAAAGCAAGAATACACCAGACTGGGACTCGCTGATTGAAGATCCCTGTTTTCAGGCTACGGTGACCCAAGTGTTGCACAATTATGAGGAGAGATGGCCAATAGATGATATAGCAGTTGAAAATCCCTCTTCGACGACATTAGATGAATTAGTGAATACTCCTTTCATTCCGATAACCGAGATGAAGCATGATAATATAGGCCTTTTTGTAAATCCAAACAACCCGAATATACCTGATGCAACGCGTCTATACATTTTGGACGAAGACCGAACAAACACAATAGTAGATTGCGAAAGTGCGACACTCAAGATGCGGGAGTATGATGCAGGTTCAGATGCAGGCTCTGGGTCTCGTGGCGCATGGAGCTCCAACTGTTGCTGTAGCTCAAGACAAAACAATTCGAGACATGTGAGAAAAGGTGTTATGTTGGTAAAACCTGCTCAAGACGTGTACTTGATGGCAATGGAGGGTGAATCTGAAGACGACCTTGACGGAGAAAGTCCTGGCGTCTCTGATGATGACAGACAAACCAATGCGGCGTTATCCGTCGATGGCATGGCCAACTAAGAGTATTGTGGATATGCGGATGTTTGATTTCAATCCTTACACAACTCTTTTATGCTTTAGATCATGTGAATACAAGTCTGAACCTATATACTGCAGACCCTTTTCAATCAATGGATTGTAAGACGTTATATGTTTTAATGCAGATGCTACAATAAAAATATGTCTATACGACAGCTTTACGATAACATTGCAGATTGTAATTGAATCCAGTGAGGATTAACTTGAATGCACTCTTGGTGTTTAATAATGTAACATATTGGTATGTTTATTGTTTACACATGAGACTGATTTACGATTTCGTCATTGTTTCCGGGAGAATCATGGATCTTTGTTAGTTTTAATAATATACCCCCCCCCCCCTGTACATTTTTATAACTACCAATATCGTCAACAATACACAAGTATGTATATATTTGTACCTTTCTATCAGCATAATATGTTTTTAGTTATCATGCACACGACAAAAATTAATAAAGAATTAACTTTGTTTCAATATATCTGCTTTTTGCTTGATTTGTTTGTATCTTATGGGCAATTGGGATGTTTCTACCGATATGTACTCGCTGTCTTTATTATATACACTACATAATAGTTATAGTATAAATTGTTCTCTTCTATATCTTCAACCGAGGCCAAGCGTTATTGTGGCCAAACCTACGACCTTCTATGGCCAAACCTACGACATTATGTGGCCAAACCTGCCAAACCTACGACCTTCTGTGGCCAAACCTACGACATTCTGTGGCCAAACCTACGACCTTCTGTGGCCAAACCTATGACCTCCTGCGGCCAAACCTATGACCTTCTGTGGCCAAACCTATGACCTCCTGCGGCCAAACCTATGACCTTCTGTGGCCAAACCTACGACCTTCTGCGGCCAAACCTTTGACCTTCTGTGGCCAAACCTACGACCTTCTGCGGCCAAACCTATGACCTTCTGCGGCCAAACCTACGACCTTCTGTGGCCAAACCTATGACCTTCTGTGGCCAAACCTACTACCTTCTGTGGCCAAACCTACGACATTCTGTGGCCAAACCTACGACATTCTGTGGCCAAACCTTCGACCTTCTGTGGCCAAACCGACGACCTTCTGTTTTGTATTCTAGAGGGCAAATACAAAAAATTCTGTGAATAAGTTTGTTTATAAAACGTTCCATTTTTTAAATATCTGAACGATTTTAAAACCCCAGATGAGTATCGTTTAACTTTATCTCTACCACTGACTTACAATTTAGCGACAGGAAGCCTCTTCTTGGCTGATAGAAGGCCAGAAATGACATAATACAGAGTGAATATTAAGAATATTGTTGCTATCAAATTGCAGGGGAAACAATTGCGTAGGCCTTGCCAACATGCATGTAAATTAATTGTGCACTCATTAATATAAGTGTAGAGTACATATATACGTTACAACAAAATGCAAGCTTAAAAAGCAGACTCAATGCATTTCAAATACTAATTCGATTACAAATGAGATTCCAAAATATGCTCGCGTAAAATAAGTGCAACCTGTTGTACTCCGCAAATAAATAATGTTTTGTATTATGATGTGACAACATTTCGTTGAGGCGGAAGTGGTTTTAAGCCAGTTGGTGTATGACATATAATGAGTGTAAGACTAGACATCTAGTTAACATATATGAACGATCTGTTCACGGAAGTGTAATAATATAGGGGTCGAGTAGATAAGCTGTTCTCATGTACGCGTTTCTCTGAATACATGTAAACCGGGGGCACACCAGGCGCGGGCACCTTCGAAAGGATTCTAGTTTACTTTTTTACGTCAATATACGACAACAATAATGAAAGTACTACTGGAAGTGATTTATACTGCTTGGTACACAAATAACGAACCATTGAATACATATGTAAATGACTTGCGACTTGCCAATTGTTTGTCATTTGGAAGATTGACGCTTCGTACCATCAAACTTAATAACTCAGATATGTTGTGGACGTTTCGTACCAAACATATACATTTATTCTGGACATTAAGCACATTGATCACTCGTTATTAATCAGCATATGGAAGATTTCATTTGCCCTGAAAATATGTTCCATACCATTATTATATTTCATTATGCCTCTAGAGGCAACATCATGCCAACAGCCCCCAGTAGTACTTACAGTACTTTGATTGAGTTTGCAATCATTGAAATATGTGCTAACAAAGTCTAACCCCTCAAAACTTATGTTTCGTTAACCTTCCTAAGCGGTGGTCACATCATTGTTTTATCCATGTGTACTCTGTCTTATTTTTCATTGTGACCTGTCGCAAGTCATGTTAGAAATATTGGCTTTCTATGAAGGCAATTTATATACACGTGGTTATTTCAATATATCGTACTAGTAAATAATTATGCAAGAATAGACTGCCATATGGGGAATAAAAAGTTTAATTTATGTATTTCATTAAAGATTTATAATGGCCGAACCACGAAATAGATTAACTTATTTAGATTCAAGGGATGTAAAATTTCAAAGCTTAACTTACACGATTTAAACCAAACATTTATGATTAAAAGAAGGCCGACAACACTGATTGTGAAATCAAAGTTGTATAAATAGTGTCCGAACAAATGATGTTTCGATAAATTAAAAGAAAAAAACATAAGAATTATTTGCTTCCCTTTGATTGGGACTGGCTGTTATTTCCCTTTGTCAATGAAAAGCACTATGCTTTAAAATCGCTACTATTCAAGCGCATACCCCAGGCTGGTATACCTGTCGAAAATTTTAACGACATAACCACAGGATACAATTAGCATATGTTATAATATAATAGTAGAGACAACTGTAGTGTCTGTAATCTTATCATTCCAATATCTTAGTGAGAGAGCATTCGTTTCGGATGCGAAAGGTCGGGGTATTAAAACCCCGACCCATTCGGAGCTCCTCGGCCATTTTTATCGAAAACACCCTCGGATGTATTTGGACGGTTTACATACTCAAAAAGTGGTATGTTTAAGTCCGCTTAAAGTAAATCGCGTAGTAATTTATATTTAGCAGTTAAACTTTTTGACTTATCTCTTGGGAATCTTAATTTGGTTTGCAATAAAACACTTCAGTAGCAATCAATTTAAACTTTTATCAATAGATACAACTCTAAAACACTACATTTAATTAATGATATAATTAAAAAAATATGCACTACTTCAACTGATGTACCGGCAAACATCCGAGGTTGTTTTCATTAAATATGGCCGAGCAGTTCTGAAAGACCCCGACCGCGTCAAACCGGAAGTTGCTAAAACTATGGTGCCGGTAGCTCCCGTTCCTAGCGCTCAGCATTTAAAGGAAAATGGTGTAAAGGTTTCAACCAGATCGTTGTATCCTATATATATCGATGCTATACAGTGAGCATGTTAAAGAGCCACGATGTCTCTTCACAGAGAGCTAGGGTATCGCACCTGGACCTCTTGCATCTCACTGTTTCTATATCTTGATTCGACTAAGAACTGCAGTCACTTCTATCTTATGTCACTCATGGCATTTAACAAAATTTAAGTCGTGATGGAGTCACTGTAAGGTCAAGCCATACTGCAGCCAATGGGCGCGGGCAGACCTTCATAAACTCGAATACAATTTAAACAAACATTCACGGCATTACTAGTTCAATATTCAGAGTGTGTGGAGCGTAGATGGATGTATTATGCTGCTATAATAACGAGAAAAACGTAGATGCATAGTATCTAGTCGGCTAACTGGCGAGAGTGAAAAGGACCCTTTAAAACAAGCATTTTTCGGTACGCGCATTTTTGGACTAGGGCACTTGTGGCCTAGTTCATAGCGATACTCACGATATCTGCATTCTCAAGCCGCATCTGGGGGTTCACTGACGTAATGTATTCATACGCTGTATTTTGATTGGATCCCCGTTAGCGAATTTGAATAATCAAAATAGTACCAGAACTGATTACAATGAAAACAATCGAATAAAAATAGTTCTCCTAACAATTCAAGCTAACCGTATGTTCTTTTAATGAAGCACAAGAAATTCATACGAAGCGAGTGAGTTAATCGGGTTAACTACATGAATGTTCTTGCATACGGTCAGATTATATGCAATAAGAATATGAACATATTGGAAAAGTACACATCGGAATTTTCCCGTTCAATGCTCTGTATTGATAGACTGGTACCCTCTTTCTCTTTTATCCGAAAAGAAACCAGTATCAGATAACCGCGGTGCCCATCGCGCATTCGAAATGTCTTGTGAATTCATACGTAAAGCGACTAAAGTGTGCGGTCTAAGTAGAAAACAACCTGGAAAGTTTGTTTAAAAAAGTATTGTTAATATCCTTTGTATAGAATGTTGGTATTTATTTATAAAGACGATATCCATTGTTAATAAAAAAAATCCGAAGTCGGTCCCTGTTCTTTTTTTCGACATAATTTGCATGTTTCCGTGATATTTTCTTTTCGATACAAAGTTTATTTTTTTTAACTAATCATTGCATGGCACTAAGCACTTTTTCAAACACAACATAATTTTTGCTTTTTATTGTTCAAATACTATTAATGTTAACTAAAACCCATATGCCGCGTACCTGTATAACTTTATATTTTTGAGGAAAAGTAAATTAGGGTACCAGTCTACTGTATTGACCTCATTTACTCTGATCACATGTATGTTATCACTACTTCCGGATGCTGATGATGTGAATTTCATACTTGTTTTATTGAAGAAATTTATCAATAAAGCCGCCATTGAATGATTACCAATATCAAACGGATTTATTTTCATCTTACCGTGGGTAGCATTTTCAATTTGACATGTAAATTTTCAAGCAATACGTACAAGTTCGTTTGATAAAATCATGTGATTTCAATTTTGCAAAATGGAGATAAAAAATATCAAATATGCGCATACTTATTTATGAAGTTTCATTCTAAATAAAGCCAAATGTATGTATATGTGCACAGCATCTGGCTTATGAATAAGATGATTGTTTACCTATGTGCATAGAAAAGTCTTGAAGCCACCCTCAGTGTAAGTACATTTTGTTCAATGACATTGTGATAAACCATCGCCGTAGGTAAAACAATCTTGCCTGCTCAATTATGATTTCCTCTCGTATAATGCACCAGTCAATTGTTACCACGGCCCCTTGGGGATATACCGGGGGGGGGGGGAGGGCTGTGTTTTAACCTTTCAGGTGTCCTCGTAGCTAAAAAACTTCAGCGAACACATTATATATTACCTTTTTGGACTTGTTCAATGTGTTGTAAACATAAAAAATATCAACATTAAAGTTATGGAAGCCAGAACTAGTGTCCTCGCAATGCCGGGAGATTGCGGTGGTTTTGTCTTCCCGCAAATTATATCAGGGAATTGCTCTTACCTTAGATCCCCGGGGTGCGGGGTTATTCACAGGTTTTTACCACCAGTTTGTTCCCGCAGGGCAGGGATTTTACCGGGGACTGGCTGGACCGAAAGTCAAAGTACCTGCTGTTCCCTGCGGGGGGGACGTGGTTACAATTGACTGGTGCATACTTTACAACTTCTTTTTCTGAAGACGCTTTGTGCTCATTTTTTTGTTTTCTAGCCAAGAATGAAAATCAATAATCAGTCAGAGATACAGTATGGATCACAAGGATCATTATGCACCAGTCAATTGAAACCAAGGCTCCCACATCCAGGGGTATATCTGGGATAACCGTCGAAATGGGCCATGTTTTTACCTTTCAGTGCCGGGTCTTCCCGGAAAATACAGTGTGGATGGGGCTTAACCTAATGTATCTTTGGAGCGGGTGCATTTGGTTGGGACTTAACCACCAGATTATCTCCGCAGGGCGGGGAATTTAGCTGGGGTTGGCTGGACCGAAAATAAAAGTCCCTGCTATTCCGGTGTAGCGTGAGAATTAACAGACCGTGAGATTTGCAAGATCTTACAGATTTCACACTACGGCGTGAGAAATGTAAGTCGTGAGAAATGTAAGACCGCTGCATCCAATGCACTTATAGGATGGTGAATTATTATTGAAGACGTATATATTGTATGATGTCCGCGTTTGTCCGTTTTGTATAAAAAGGGGATACAAATAATAAATATGAAAGACAGTGTTTTTGATATATTCCAATTAATCGCCATTTAATGTCATTTTGTATGAACAAATCTAATAAAACTTGACTTAATTAACAGAATATAGAACGGAAACTGGTGGTGTTTGATTGACAATTGTAAGACATTATTGTTAGACGTAATGTTTTATTGGCCCTGAAAAGGGCCGTTTCGTTATATTCCTTAACTACCGGTACTGCATGATACAGACACCTGAGCAGAACGCGATTACCCTCGTGCGTGAGGTGTACACCGTCGCTTGAAATGTGCCTGGTTGGCACAACTGCCGCCGTCTTGATCCGCTGGGAATTGACGACCAGGAAGACATGCCGCCGCTTTTCAGCTGACGCGTGACGTCTCGGCAGGAGTTCGACGACACTACTAAGTGCCGCCTTCCCGACGAGACGGCGGATCTGCCCACATATCTCAAGCAGATCCTCAACGATCTCGTCCGGCACTCTTTCACATATATCAGTACGCCTGCAACTGATTCAAATATTTACAACCGTCGTGCCACATGATTTTGAAATAAGAAGTATATATTGATAAATCTATATAAATTCATCTATATATACCTTTTTTCCTCTGTAAAGCTATGGGGAGCAAAACAATAAGTTCATAAACATACACTGCACAATAATTTTTCGTACAGCTATTCTCACTGACCTGTCATAAATATTTTTAAAATAGACGGATTTGGCTCGTATACCTCTGCGGATATCAAGGTTGTTAGCTTCAATGTGAGCCCGGCCGTAACAAGTCACAGGCTTAACAGACATGTAGTGGCCTTATGAATGCCAATATATATTTGGTCAAAATGCCTCCACAATAAACTCGATTATTTCCATTGACCACAAATAACTTGACACATCAATAGCTGACGTGCCAGACGATTCCTCAACAGTATCATTTAGTGCGTCGTACATATGCTCATAATGAACCAACAGGGTACTAATGAAACACGGAGTGTTGGGAGAGTCTGTCGTTTCGAGGCACATTGAAATATGACAGCCCCGTTTTCCTCCTCACACTCTGATGCATCGGCTAAAAAGGTCGACACTGCGCTTTTACCCGACATGTGTCTGTTAAGATTATGTTTTCCTTTTTAAAGATTAGTAAGATGTTGAAAGGTGCTCATACAATTGTGAATTGGTGGAACCTGAGTGCATAATTAGATTTGCCTCTCCTTATCTATGCAACATCAATCCCTTTCCCTTTCCCTCGCCACTTCGTTAGATCTAAGTCCAGTTGTGTAGGTTTTCAATAAGGTTGTTTGAAATGGTCCTTGCATCACTTCGTGGCAGTTCTAAAAAAACATTTATTTCCTTACCAACAATATACCGCACACAAACACTCATCTGTTCTGTTACACTAATATCAGTCATTTCATCAACTATGATGCCAAAAAACTGGCATTTTGAAACATCACATACAATCTTTTCACGTATATAGTCAACCATACATGTAATGTTTCCATTTGGAATTGCGATGTATACTTCGCTTTCTTTAGACTACTTTTCAGATTGTTAGAAAGTTGTTCATCATGTCTGCTTATCCAGTTAATAAAGAAGTTAAAATTGCTATCCTCGCGGTTTTGATCTTTTAACCACCTCCCTCTAAGAGGAATTTCTCGTGATGAAAGTGTTATAATAACTTGGTGAACTATGGCAATAAGAACATGTCTGTTTTCGAATAATTTATCGGAATAAGCTGTGCTCAACAACGCATTTATCGATTCTGTTTTTCCTGTACAAACTTTTTATAAATATCACACTAGCGGTTACCTCTTTAATACCCATGTGTTTTAGAACTGTTGTGACTTGGTAAGATACCTATTTTAACCCTACACAGCATCTTTAAATGGTGAACAATTAAATTCTATGTGCCTAACATCTGCATGTGCAAACACAAATTCACTATCGGCATACCGTAGCCAGTTACAGTGCGTCTCCCTAGAAATGTTGAAATTTCTCTGTTTAATTGCAGGTTACTTTGAACATTTTAACATTGAAGTTAAGAATGTTAAATATCTCTTCATACGAAAACTGTTTATGACCAAAACTGCTAAATCCGGACAAACTGTAAAGAATGTGGAATACAACATTGGAGCAGGCAAAGTAGTTACGACATGAAGTGATAAACACCGGTGCTGCTTGCTTTCGACTTTTTTGCATCACACAGGCGTTTTATTTATAGGTCATACTAGTTAAATGCAGTTCTTCTCAATGAATCATTGTCGGACCTGGACCTTAGTATCACTTTGTGCAAGTCGTAATGATTTTGTAACCCTTACGTTCATGACCGTAAATCTTGACAATGCAGAGGATCATATCAATAAAACCGTCTGCGCCAACCACTCAAAATGTGTCCAGGTCCATCACAAACCCCGATTCTTGGCCTGTACGAAGCGATGTCTACCAATGTAGGGTAAAATTCATGCGGATCTTTTGAACAATGGCGCGCAAAAATTGCTGTCGAACGGAGTCGGACAAGGCTCAATAACAGCGAGGATCGTGCCTGAACTTGCCTTAGCATCTATAGCTGTTACTACGACATTATGCATAATTGTTCTTAGTTCTGTTATATTGTGGTGGTGTCTCGAATTCAGATGCAAATTTATTACTTTTCATTACCTTTTTTTATTTTTGCATTGCAAATTTTAACCGATGCTGCTGCCTCGGTGTGCCTCAGTGTGGCTACGGCGCTGTACAGAAGCAGTTGTAATACCGATGTTTGTAATGCTACTCGCAGTTTTACGAAATGTTTACGATCACCCTTTAAGTTATTTTCATAAAAGAACACAGCACTTTACAGAATGGGTAGTTGTTTCGTCAACATATCAAGTTTACAGTTCGTCAACCTTAATAATATAATTAGCAATTAATGTTATCACTGTGTTCACTGTTCAGTGCTCAAATTCATCTTACTTTTTGTAAATGTATGTATGGATATAATAAGGATTAACTTCTTTGAATGATCTTACTTTCTTATGATTGAGGAATTTGTATTTATTGACCACCATTTCTAGACAGCATCTGTTTTGAAGTTCAATGCTTCGTGACTCGTCGCCAACCAACAGAGTAAAAACGGCGTTGAATAAACAATTGCCATCACCGGTGCTACGGATAGCTATCTTGGTGGTCGCCTGATATTCCCGCAGGTATGTATTGGCTATTTCGTCCTGTTGGTGTGTTTCAAAATCAGAATGAAGTCTTGTTTGAATAGGTATGTCTTTGACAAACAGTTTTTCCTTTTTACTCCATTTACTAAACTCTCAACTCCTATATCTGAATCACGCCTAAGTATGCACTGGTTTTCGTTATATTATATAGGTAATATTATTTATTTTATTATTCCAGATATGTCTTCATGAACGCCGGAGGAAATGACATCGATGGGCAGTGTCGACCCGAAGAGATCGCTACCAATATAATGAGGCTAGTGTCTGAATTGAAGCAGCGTGGAACAGAGCGTGTGTGGGTGTCTGCCATCGTCCAGAGAGGAAGATTTCCGGCACATACGAACATGACACCAACAAAAATCAGAAAATCAGTAAATGAAAGACTTAAAAAGGCTCTTGTGGATGATTATGTCGACATGGGGAAGCGTCTGACATTCACCAGACATTATGATAGAGACTTAATTGGTTCACCCGGGCAAAAGGGAAGGTGGCATGGACGTGTTTCTTGGAACAGTCCTAAGGTCATTCGCAAAAACGCAAAGGGCAGACAAGCGAAACGTCCTCATGAATGAGGATAATAGACTTGTAGTGAGTTTAAACTGATGTTAAGTTTTATATAAATGTTTTTATTTGTACTCCATGATATGTTTCATTGCTATGTACGTGCTTTAAATTGAATGTATAAATAATGAAAATAATCTTTGATTCCTGGTCTACTTATTGCTTAAGTAAATCATTGCCATAAATCAACTCAAATATAACACATATATACTTATTCACTGGTTTCGTATTTTAGTCATACCGGGTATGACTAAAATACGAAATAGTCTATTTTCGCGAAAATAGCTTTGTTGACTAAAATACGAAAATAAGATTAGAAATGTTTGTCATTAGGTAGATTTGTTTTTAGATAAAAACTTTGTTTATATCATTCTTATATTCAGGTGACGGTTATTTAGCATTAATTAATGATTTTATCGAAAATAAGGCTACTTTGGGCGGAAATATTATTATTTTTTGGTGAAAATAGAATTATTATTTGGTACGAAATCATTAAGATATACTAAGATATATGTATTATATTCAAGAGGGAGGACGTAATGTGATTTCTGGCAAACATTAAGTGAGAAAATTTTCATGGCAAACAAAATGGCGTATTTTTATTGACAAGTGCCGATTCTGGGACCATTTTTGCCTTGTAAGTTGATCATTTACCAGGAGCGTCATAGAGCGCAGTAATTTTAAATAACTTAAAATAGCGTTTTTTACGATGAATTATGTTTTTTTTAAATAAAAGTCTTGCAAACATATATATTTGATTGCGCTTTATTGAAATGGCATACTATATCTTTCATAAACCATACTGAAATAAATGAAATAAGAAGTGGCGCGTTGTTGCGCGTGACTCATCTTACATGGGGTATGTAAGATGGGGTTTTCCAGCACTGGTCACATGACCGGAATGATAGTATCTGTCATGTGTTCCCGTTCCGAATAGAAAAATCCGACCCGAGGGCATCGCGTTGCCAGGTAACGAGGCTTGCCGAGTTACCGGCCACGCAGCGTGCCCGAGGGTCGGATTTTTCTATCCGGAACGGACACACATGATAAATATTTTTTCTAGCATACATATATTTTATGGAGAAAATACATAAAAAAAACGCATTTTTATAAGTATCACCAAAAAGCGCGTGCGATGATGTTTACTGACTTCATGACGCGCAGTAATTTGTATTCACTGCATACGTCAAGAAGTTCCTACAGTATCACGTCTTTTAAGGGTTATTATGTTTTTTGTTTTTGTTTTAAGTATATTTTTGTAAAGTTAATGTTAATGAAACTTATCTATTTAAATCTCATAATTATGATTACATAAAGTGTATTATAAAAGAAATTGAAATTAATACGTCACAGCGCGTGACTCATCTGGCAAGGGGGGATGCCAGATGGAGTTTTCCAGCACGGCTGAATTCACCGGAAATGCCTATCCGGTGTGCTAGAAACACACGTCCGGTTTGCAAGAAAACCTAAGAGCGTTTAGTTGTAGATGGATTAATTTTCTTAGCATAAGTAGTAGAACATAATCCATCTACATCCAGGCTACACCACGTGGAGGCGCTCTTGCCATGGCCCGTGTAATGAATGAATGAATGAATGAATGACCTATCGAATAAATGTGAAGTTTAGTCGGTGTGTAAGACACCCGGTGAAGCCGAAGCCCCCCTTCCCGACTAATGAATGAATGAATAATTGAATGAATGAAAGAAAGGATGAATGAATGAATGAATGAATGAATGAATGAATGAATGAATGAATGAATGAATGAATGAATGAATGAATGAATATGAATGAATAATGAATGAATGAATGAATGAATGAATGAATGAATGAATGAATGAATGAATGAATGAATGAATGAATGAATGAATGAATGAATGAATAAATGAATGAAGGAATGAAGGAATGAAATGAAGGAATGAAATGAATGAATGAATGAATGAATAAATAAATAAATAAATAAATTGATAAATAAATAAATAACTAAATAAATAAATAGTTGTATAAATAAGTAGATAAATAAATAATTATATAAATAAATAGATAAATAAATAAATAATTATATAAATAAATATATAAATGAATAAATGAGTAAATAAATAAATAAATAAATAAATAAATAAATAAATACCAAGACTAACTGAATGACTGACTAACTTAACTGTACTGTAAGAATGATTGAATATGTAGCATAATGGCTACACATGTTAGCACACTATACCCCCATAAGAGTCACTGTCACATAATTCCTACACATGTTGGCACTCTACAACCCACCCCCCAATAAGTGTCAGTGGCACATAATTCCTACACATGTTAGCACACTACACCCCCACAAGAGTCACTGGCACACCTTTCCTACTCATTTTAGCACTCTATACCCCCCATAAGAGTCACTGTCACATAATTCCTACACATGTTAGCACTCTATACCCCCCTAGGTGTCACTGTCACACAATTCCTACCCATGTTAGCACTCTATACCCCCAAGGTGTCACTGTCACATAATTCCTACACATGTTAGCACCCTATACCCACCCCCTAGGTGTCACTGTCACATAATTCCTACACATGTTGGCGCTCTATACCCCCATAAGTGTCACTGTCACCCATTTCCTACACATGTTAGCACTCTTTACCCCCCCCCCCATAAGTGTCACTGTCACCCATTTCCTACACATGTTAGCCATCCATCCCCCCCACATAAGTGTCACTGTCACACATTTCCTACACATGTTAGCACTCAATACTGCTACATAAGTGTCACTGTCACACAATTCCTACACACGTTAGCACACTTTCCCCCCCCCCCCACAAAAGTGTCTCTGTCACACAATTCCTACACATGTTAGCACACTTTACCCCCCCCCATAAGTGTCACTGTCACATAATTCCTCCACATGTTAACACTCTATACCCTACATAAGTGTCACTGTCACACATTTCCTACACATGTTAGCACTCTATACTCCTACATAAGTGTCACTGTCACACGATTCCTACACATGTTAGCACACTTTACCCCCCATAAGTGTCACTGTCACACAATTCCTACACATGTTAGCACTCTATACCCCCCATAAGTGTCAATGTCACACAATTCCTACACAAGTTAGCACTCTATACCCCCCAAATTAGTGTCACTGTCACATAATTCCTACACATGTTAGCACACAACAACTCCCCATAAGTGTCACTGTCACATAATTCCTACACATGTTAGCACTCTATACCCCCACATAAGTGTCACTGTCACACAATTCCTACACATGTTAGCACTCTATACCCCCGATAAGTGTCACTGTCACATAATTCCTACACAATTGCGCACTCTATACCACCGATAAGTGTCACTGTCACACAATTCCTACACAATTACGCACTCTATACCCCCCACAAGTGTCACTGTCACCCATTTCCTACACATGTTAGCACTCTATACCCCCCATAAGTGTCACTGTCACACAATTCCTACACAAGTTAGCACTCTATACCCCCCAAATTAGTGTCACTGTCACATAATTCCTACACATGTTAGCACACAACAACTCCCCATAAGTGTCACTGTCACATAATTCCTACACATGTTAGCACTCTATACCCCCACATAAGTGTCACTGTCACACAATTCCTACACATGTTAGCACTCTATACCCCCGATAAGTGTCACTGTCACATAATTCCTACACAATTGCGCACTCTATACCACCGATAAGTGTCACTGTCACATAATTCCTACACAGGTTAGCACTCTATACCCCCGATAAGTGTCACTGTCACACAATTCCTACACAATTACGCACTCTATACCCCCCACAAGTGTCACTGTCACCCATTTCCTACACATGTTAGCACTCTATACCCCCCACATAAGTGTCACTGTCACACATTTCCTACACATGTTGGCACTCTATACCCCCCCCCACATAAGTGTCACTGTCACATATTTCCTACACATGCTAGTACTCTATAAAAAGGATATCACTGTCACATAATTCCTCCACATGTTGGCACTCTATACCCTACATAAGTGTCACTGTCACACATTTCCTACACATGTTGCCACTCTATACACCCCCATAAGTGTCACTGTCACACATTTCCTACACATGTTGGCACTCTATACCCTACATAAGTGTCACTGTCACAAAATTCCTTCACATGTCAGCTCTCCCTACGCCCCACCCCCATAAGTGTCACTGTTACACATTTTCTACACAATACAACACTCTTTATCCCCATCACTATCACAAATTTCTTGTCACTTTTTTTATATTACCCATACTGCGCATCACAGACTTCACACTGGAATTGATTGTTGTTGGTGATTGTCACATCTGGCTTTGAGCAACATGTTCTGTGCCACCAGCAGTAACATACATCACACTGAACCCATTTTACTTTTCTACCTTTAGGGTCCTTGCACCAGAAAGAATCACACAGGTATGTGTTTCTTTGACCTTTAAATAGTAACCTGTCAGTGATGTAACGTCTGAACAATGGCACATGCACTTGGCGCAGGATCCATGATGCCTTTCCTTTGACAAGGCACTCAAGAGTCTGAAGGGGGGAAAATGATTCCATGAAATAAAAAAACAGGTCATAATAAAATAAACAATACCATTTTAAGTATCTTTTATGTAGCATTTTAGGTTCTCAGCATCATCTATTGCAACAACCTAACCAGTGAGAGGCCTAATCACTGGAAATAATGCTATAGTCATGGCCAGTCAAAGTGCATTTAAGAAAAAAAATCTAAATTCAATTTTGGCAATCTTAATAGAAATAAATGCCATGGATATGTCACTGACAATTTATACATACACTTACCATCAAAACAAACAACCCACAACTCGAGCCATCAGTTTGTTGATTTGTTGTGGAAGAAACTGGTTCCCAATGCTGAAGGCCATCATTGACTATCTTCAACCTTTCACTCATAAAATTGCTGAAAATAAAATATTAACCGATTGTATAATCCCTTGAGCAATGGTTAATGTTCACTTGAGAATGTAAAATTCATTTGGTATTGAAGCATTCCGACCAGGACCTTCTCTGGTATAATAACATTCCTGACAGTTGGGAAATTATTGTACAATTGATGAATTCATGATCAGTAAATGATAAAATCATAAAATGAGTGTATATGAAATGTACATGGCTTACTTATAAAGAGCCAAAGATATCTTTGTTCATTAAAAGATACCTTGAAACCATGTAAATCATCTTCATCGAACTGAGTCAAATAATAAACTATTCCATTCTTTACCGTGACTTAGTTTTTATTAATGCATTTCACACTTTTCTGTGTATTGTAAAATCATGTCTAGTGCAACATATTAAAATGCACACTCAAATTTCTGTAAGTATTTGCACAATAATGACAAGTGACTACAATGGTTTTAAAGGATTTAACTTTTTTGAAATCATAATAGTTGTGGTAATCAACTTACCAGAATCTGTCAATGAGAGGACGGTTGTCTGCACCAAGGGAGTCATAAACTGCCACAGTCAAGTCTTTAGGCCGAGCCACAAGAACTACCCAGTGGTTGCCATTTTTGTTCCATGGAACTACCACAAAGTCAAACTGGGTAAAATCAACCTGAAACAGACAAACACATTCTATTACCCAAGCTGCATGCTGACTGGCTCGCTTCATATCATATGCCTTAAACTAATTGTATGTCATATTGAAGTAGAAATATACACATCAAGACTAAAACTTCTTAAGAGAAAAAGGTGTGCTCCATACATATACATGAGAAACTTGAATCAATTCATTTTCCTTTCAAAGGGGCAAAAGTGTAAAACTTATTGTCATTTTACACATGATTCCTTTTAAGCAATGTGTGTACCGACTTGCATGTTATGGCAAAGGATATTCAAAAGATCTTAGGTAAAGATAAGTTATTTAACTTAAAAAATTTAAAGGAACATTAATTCCCATTGAAATGCTTTGTTTCAATGCATACAAAGTTTAATTGAAATTTGACTCGTTCAGATCAGGTTTTTGCTGTTATGGAACCATCTTTGATACCACATGGTAGATTCGACATTTCATACATATGAATTTTCATGTGCAGCATGGTATAAACAAGTGACTGATAGATATAAATTGACTTTTCTCAAAGTTATAAATTATATAAAAGTTGCTGGGAAGAGAAGAAAAATTTTTTTTTTCGCAAATCTCTACCTTTGTATACATGTATCTATCATACATTCCAGCATCCCATAACACTGCTGTATACGAGGGGATCACAAACATCCTTTTCGCACTGGGTTCGGATGAGTCAGTTGCTTCTCTTGCTAGGAGCTTCGCGTAACTGTTGAGCACCTAAAGGGAAAAAAATGGTTGATATGACAAATTCAGCTAATGACTAATACTGGTGAGAAATTCTACTATATCTTATATCACAAAACAGTCATAAAAGCTCTCAGTAATTAAACTGCAAATTGAACAGAAAACAGTTTTCATAATAACTCATACCCATTCATTGTGAAAAGCAAATGAATACTCAATATGTTTTGAAAGCAGGGACATTGCAAACATCATATCAAAATGCAACTATTACATACAGCATTTATTCGTCATTTACTGTTGCGTCATTTACTGTTGCGCAATTTTTCAAGGGTTTCTCAAATGTCACATACAAATAAGAATACAAAAGTGTCATCTCTGACTGGTAATGTCAAAATTGACTACAGCAATTATCATACCTTGTCATTCAGCCATTCATTTCCTTCAAGTGTGTTCAGATCCTGTCGTTCCAAACCATCTCCTGCAACTGTCAATCGCTCCGATCCTGTCAATCCTTCAGGCTTTGGACACTCAGACAGGAATGCTGGGCGACTTTTCAGTGTCTCCAGAACATCAACAGGAGGTAGGTCCTCCATGTAGGCCTTGGCTAGGACAGTGAGCAGTAGTGTTCCAGGGTCCCCACTTTCTTTAACTCTGTGAACAGCGTCTTCCATATCAGGGAGCAGGTCACCATACATGGCTGTTACCTAGTGATAGACATGTTACATTTTCATTTAACTACTTCGGTTTAAACTAACCTAATTTCAGTCATTGTACATCTATAGCAGTCATTAATGGGGCCTCACCACTTGAAAACTCCATAAACTTAAACACATGTGTAGTAATGCAACACTCAAGGTTTCATCATACAAACATAACATATAGCTATATATATATTGAGCTTAACATCAGAACAAAGATTGTAAATAATCCGAATGATTAAATAATTATTTTCATCAACCATCAGATAATGTATACCGGGGTACTTCTTCTGCTCAACCATAATACAATGTTACTAACATATATCAATGTGTATATATTGTACATACCTCTTTTACAAAGGACAGAACTGGACAGGTTTCCACTTGTTTGCTAATCCTAAACATTCTGACAGGCGATTTAGATGTGTTGCATATAGCGGCGCATTCTTGGAGGAGACTATTTACATTGTTGTTTGCATCTAGATTGTCAATATACAAACGGATAGCGTTGTTAGACATATCATGTTGTTCTAGATTGCTATTATTGTCATTTGTCTCGTCAAGCACTAGCTTTACATTGTTTACTGAAACAAGACTTTTGAGAATTTTACCATCCTTTTCTAACTGAACCCTGTGTCCAACTACTTCCAAAACAACATATGGCCCAGAATAGTTATAACCTAAGTCGGCTTTGCTTTTCCGTCCGGCTCGTGCACTGTTAAATTTTAACACTTTATCACCCACTTTAATATCTGTATATCTACGTTTCTTCTTTTCATGTGTTTTTCTGAAGTCTCTTTGCTGTTTGAATTTGGCCTTTTCAGTGTTAATCTTAACCTTTTCGGTGGTTTCAGCCTGCTGACTTTCCCGTTCCTGTACACCTATGTTGATCAATTCTTCAGGGGGACACGTTGGGAAGATTTCCTGGAAAAAAACGAGAAAAAGTGAAGATATATACTTGTAGTGATAAGCACAGAAATTAGAATATGAACCAAAAACAGGGAACATGCACTACTGCTGGTTGCTAAGAAAGCATCTTTAACATCATTCTACCAAGTTTAAGGACTCTAGCTGCAATAGATCTGGAGTGGTGAGCTGCCCAACTTCAATAAATACTATAATATTGAGGGGACCATAGATCAACAGACCATTGCAATTCTGCCCCTTGATTCTGATACTGCTTAGAAAAAAAAACCTTTTTACCCAGAAACCAAATCATTTTTATAAGAGCTGTCACAAAGACAGCGCGCTCCGCCTATTCCGCCCATTTTCAGTGTAAGGATTGACAAGTTTTGGCAAAACATGCATAGATCACTGTTGGATTAGATTTCAATGCAATACATGATGTGCTGAGATATTAACATAAATGTGGTTACATGCAAAATTTCTACCAGAACTTTAACTTAAAAACACTTACATCAGACCCAAAGTCTGCAGGCAGTTGACTTGGATACTGTGCCTCTCTCCCGTACAACAGGAAGAAGGGGCTATATTTTGTGGAAGCCTGGGGTTTTGTCCGGAGGGAAAACAAGACCTGGTCTAAACGAGTGTCCCAATCCGTCTGGCCTCCGTTGACACACTTGCTCAATGCCCTAAAAATTTAAAGTTAACTTTTTTCTAGACTCTTTTCACAGAGATTTGTCACACACAGTGTCAGTATTTATTGCTTGTTTTGATATACTTTTTTATGTTGCAAAATTCAAGCCTATTGGTTGCAATGGACTTATCTTTCAAACTGATTCAACTAAAGTTACCATCTGCACTAAACAACATTCCTTCAAGCTTTCATGTTATATGCAATGCAATGTAATACTTCAAGCTTTCATGTTATAAGCATCGCAAGGTAACCCTTCAAGCTTGCATGTTATAAGAAACGCAAGGCAACCCTTTAAGCTTTCATGTTATAAACAACGCAAGGGTACTCATCAAGCTTTCATGTTATAAGCAACACGAGGGTACTCTTTTAGCTTGCATGTGATAAGCAACGCAAGGTACTTATACCCTGCCTATTTGGTTTTATCATTGGCTAATACTCCCAGCATACTAGTTTCGGCTGAAACCAAACAACCAGGTGAACACCTCAATATTGTTACCCAAATATCTAATAATTCTTTGTCTACTAGAATTGCAGTAAGGATAGGAATATTTTCCTGGTACACTATGATTACCAAAATCCATTAAACACGCATGCACACATGGCCGCAATTGCAAATCTTTATGTCAATGTCATGTGGGGCAGATTTGTTCCTGTAAAACATGTTCTTTGCATACCGTTTAATGGTCTGGTTCGTCCTTTCATCAAGCCCATTGGTCTGTGGATGGTAGGCAGCAGTAACCCTGTGACCAACGTCCCATTCAGCACAGAGATTTTTGTTAATCTAAATTTAAGAGAGAAGCTTTATTAACATGATGATGTTGAATTAACTTGATCAAGATTTCATTTAGAGATTATTTTTCACATTTCAATAATGATCCGAATTATATTAAATTTAAGGCAATTTGTTTCAAACTTATCAAGAAATTAATTTAAGACAGTTTTTTTTACTAAATTACTAATAAAACTAGTTTAATTTATATCTATTTATATTAAGCTGTCGAGAGCATTCAGTAGTTCTTATATATTTTATATTCTTACATCAATAATTTCACAACAGTTTCAAGTGCATATTCGGTAGAACACGTTTTTGTTCCATCCCCATGTGATGGAAGATCTTTTTGTAAATGTCAGATTAACACTTAATAGCACAGCGAACAGTGATATCACAGCCTTAAGTCATTACCTCATTAATAAATTCTCTCCCTTGATCAGTGAGAATTGCATTCATTGCACCATGTCTGTAGAGCAGCTTTTTGATGCATGCAGAGACATGGTTGGCAGATTTTGTCTGGATTGGGAAGGCCTCTACCCACTTAGTATAGTAATCTGTTGCAGTGAAAATGTATCGAAACCCATTCTCGGACTCTTGGAAAGGGCCCATGAGATCGCAACCCACCAGCTCAAATGGGTGTGTGACCTAGAGAAATAACCATTACTTCATTTTAGGGGATATAAGTATGATTACATCAGCTGATATATAGAATAATGCCATTTATTCATGTTTGCTTAGTAACTTGACATGATATAAGAGAGGATTTTGACATGGTAAGTAGCACATTGCTTATGGTCAATGAAAACTGACCAGAGAGGTGGGATACAGATCTCAAGTGCTTGAAAAGATTCCATGTTTTAGTGAACAATTGCCATAATGCAATGAGTATTCAACAAAAATTTTAGCATTAATGAAAAGGCATCAAAAACCTGGAAACTTATCAACATAACATTGTATATGTGATGACTATACTTTGTCTCACTGAACCATGATGCTTCTTATTTTTTTACAGGCTATTGTACACAGGTTTATATGCCAAAAGATTTTTATACCAAGCTTCATTGCAAGCACTTACATGGATTTGCTGTAAGTCAGGCTTTTTAGCTGGTTTCATAGGGTCTGACATCTGACACTGAACACATAGTTTCACCTGTATGAACAATACAAAGATGTTACAAAAAATATAGAAATAAAATGTGTTCTTGTTTTAACTTAACTGAGCTGAGGTTCAAGTGAAATAATTTAAAAAAAAAAGAACTATTGATAGAAAATACAGATTTATATCTTTTAAAAGACTTTGAATGAATATTCATGGTTTTCGTGCAATCAACATTTCCTTGGACTTTAATTTTTGATTTTTTGAAACATAAGCAGATGAAATGACATTTGGGTCATGAATTTGGGGATTGTCCATATTTAATGTCCTATGAACAAAACTGCTTTCACAATAGATCTTCCTAAACATATAAGCACAATATTGCACCAAAATGAAAGAGCTTGTTTAGTTTAATTTCCACAAATTTAAAATAACATTTTTTGGTGCAAAACTTTAAGAACACTATTGATTTACATCTTTGATTTTTTTAAGTAAAGGGTATGATTTGCTTCAAACCTAAAATGATATTAGATCATTAGAACATTTTGACCAATGATGCAGTCAAACTGTTCTTTACTAGTACACAATATATATCTATCTGATTGTGCTGTTACATACATATTTTCTAATGTCTTCAGTCATCCGCGGCCACCAGTAGCGCACTTTGATCGCGCTGTTGGTTTTGTTGAAGCCACTATGACCACCAATGGCACTGCTATGGAACTCTCTCATGATAGCATCACTGGAACCATCTTTTACCACAGTAACACCATTCATGAGGCCAGGCACGGCCTTGTACAGAACATCATCTGGAAAGGAGATGTGCACGAATAAACAAGTGTTTCAAGATATTTGTAAATGCTGTGTTTGTTAACGGCCTCATAGGTGACAGAGACCACATAAGGGACATCAGAGTGGCCGTGATAATTGTAAGACTATATGAAACTGGCATTGTGACCTAGAATTTAAGTAACTTATGTTCAACAAATACTAAAAGAGACAATACCAAGGCATTTTCAGTAATTAAATCATGTAGAGTTGTTAAATATCACTCAACATTACCCTAGGAATTGGTGTTTAACAGAGACCACATTAGGTACATCAGAGTGGCCGTGATAATTGTAAGACTATCAGAAACTGGCATTGTGACCTAGTGTTGGTGTATCTAATGTTCAACAAATACTTATAGATGGAATAACAAGGAATTTTCAGTAATTAAATCATGGAGAGTTGTTGAATAGCACTCAACATTACCATAGGAATTGGTGTTTAACAGAGACCACATTAGGGACATCAGAGTGGCCGTGATAATTGTAAGACTATCTGAAACTGGCATTGTGACATAGTGTTTATGTATCTTATGTTCAACAAATACTAAAAGAGAGAATACCAAGGCATTTTCAGTAATTAAATCATGGAGAGTTGTTGAATAGCACTCAACATTACCATAGGAATTGGTGTTTAACAGAGACCACATTAGGGACATCAGAGTGGCCGTGATAATTGTAAGACTTTCTGAAACTGGCATTGTGACCTAGAATTTATGTATCTTATGTTCAACAAATACTAAAAGAGAGAATACCAAGGCATTTTCAGTAATTAAATCATGGAGAGTTGTTGAATATCACTCAACATTACCATAGGAATTGGTGTTTAACAGAGACCACATTAGGGATATCAGAGTGGCCGTGATAATTGTAAGACTATCTGAAACTGGCATTGTGACCTAGTGTTGGTGTATCTCATGTTCAACAAATACTAATAGATAGAATATCAAGACATTTTCAGTAATAAAATCATGGAGAGTTGTTGAATAGCACTCAACATTACCATAGGAATTGGTGTTTAACAGAGACCACATTAAGGACATCAGAGTGGCCGTGATAATTGTAAGACTTTCTGAAACTGGCATTGTGACCTAGAATTTAAGTATCTTATGTTCAACAAATACTAATAGATAGAATATCAAGACATTTTCAGTAATCATGGAGAGTTGTTGAATAGCACTCAACATTACCATAGGAATTGGTGTTTAACAGAGACCACATTAGGGACATCAGAGTGGCCGTGATAATTGTAAGACTTTCTGAAACTGGCATTGTGACCTAGAATTTATGTATCTTATGTTCAACAAATACTAACAGAGAGAATACCAAGGCATTTTCAGTAATTAAATCATGGAGAGTTGTTGAATAGCACTCAACATTACCCTAGGAATTGGTGTTTAACAGAGACCACATTAGGGACATCAGAGTGGCCGTGATAATTGTAAGACTATCTGAAACTGGCATTGTGACCTAGTGTTGGTGTATCTCATGTTCAACAAATACTAATAGATAGAATAGCAAGACATTTTCAGTAATAAAATCATGGAGAGTTGTTGAATAGCACTCAACATTACCATAGGAATTGGTGTTTAACAGAGACCACATTAAGGACATCAGAGTGGCCGTGATAATTGTAAGACTTTCTGAAACTGGCATTGTGACCTAGAATTTAAGTATCTTATGTTCAACAAATACTAATAGATAGAATATCAAGACATTTTCAGTAATCATGGAGAGTTGTTGAATAGCACTCAACATTACCATAGGAATTGGTGTTTAACAGAGACCACATTAGGGACATCAGAGTGGCCGTGATAATTGTAAGACTTTCTGAAACTGGCATTGTGACCTAGAATTTATGTATCTTATGTTCAACAAATACTAAAAGAGAGAATATCAAGACATTTTCAGTAATCATGGAGAGTTGTTGAATATCACTCAACATTACCATAGGAATTGGTGTTTAACAGAGACCACATTAGGGACATCAGAGTGGCCGTGATAATTGTAAGACTATCTGAAACTGGCATTGTGACATAGTGTTTATGTATCTTATGTTCAACAAATACTAAAAGAGAGAATATCAAGGCATTTTCAGTAATTAAATCATGGAGAGTTGTTGAATAGCACTCAACATTACCCTAGGAATTGGTGTTTAACAGAGACCACATTAGGGATATCAGAGTGGCCGTGATAATTGTAAGACTATCTGAAACTGGCATTGTGACCTAGTGTTTGGTGTATCTCATGTTCAACAAATACTAATAGATAGAATATCAAGGCATTTTCAGTAATTAAATCATGGAGAGTTGTTGAATAGCACTCAACATTACCCTAGGAATTGGTGTTTAACAGAGACCACATTAGGGATATCAGAGTGGCCGTGATAATTGTAAGACTATCTGAAACTGGCATTGTGACCTAGTGTTTGGTGTATCTCATGTTCAACAAATACTAATAGATAGAATATCAAGGCATTTTCAGTAATAAAATCATGGAGAGTTGTTGAATAGCACTCAACATTACCATAGGAATTGGTGTTTAACAGAGACCACATTAGGGACATCAGATTGGCCGTGATAATTGTAAGACGACCTGAAACTGGCATTGTGACCTAGTGTTTGGTGTATCTCATGTTCAACAAATACTAATAGATAGAATATCAAGGCATTTTAAGTAATAAAATCATGGAGAGTTGTTGAATAGCACTCAACATTACCATAGGAATTGGTGTAAAACAGAGACCACATTAGGGATATCAGAGTGGCCGTGATAATTGTAAGACGACCTGAAACTGGCATTGTGACCTAGTGTTTATGTATCTTATGTTCAACAAGTTAATTTTACCGAACCTGTGAACCCTGGGTGCGGCCAGTAATGACCCCAGGTGCATAACTTGAACAAACATTAACAACCAATTTTATCAAGATGAATGTGCAAACTACAGACACTTAGAGCTAAAAAATGGCCTTTGGGCTTTCAACAAGAACAGGGCAGAGTAATTTTAAAAACCAAGTGTAGTACAAAAAGCAAATTTTCTCCCTTTGTCCTTGACTAGAATTTACATGTTCATTAAAACTTGGCTAAAAATAGAATTCGCTCATGCAGACCTGCAAGGCTAAAAAGAAATAAACTAAAAATAGCATTTCTTTAAATTAAAACTTTCAAGGCCCATAATCTAGGCATGCATATGCGGATATGGCTGGTTTTCGATAGGAAACAAGCTCTAATTGATATCTAAATACTGTACAAGTTTCAACAAGATACAATCAAAACTGAAGACTGTATGGCGTTAACAAGAAATTGTTTACAGACACACGGACGCACAGACTCACATACTACGTACACATTACCATCACATAAGCTCTTCTGGCCTTTGGCCAGTAGAGCTAAACATCAAAATAGCACATCTTTGATCAGAGTGGATATGTAGAAGAATCGCTACAATGACTAATGTGGATATTAACCTTTGATGTAGAAGCTTTCAGCCTTCTTTTTGTAGTGGTGTCTTTTGTCGACTAGCACCCGGCCTTGGCCTCTCAAACTTGGTGGATGTTGTCCATCTGAGAGGAATACTACAATGTCATCATACTCAGTGTTATCCATGGTTGAAACACTAATCACTTGTAACTAGTATTATTTGCAATAAGTACACAAAGGATCAATAGCAAAAGTTCACTTCTAAATTGATATATATATTTTTGTATAGAACTACAATTAAAGCATAACATGCAAATAACTGCAGTGAGGTAATATTTTCTAATTTACACACACATATATATATATTCAGTGTTAAAGCAATGCAATTCTTAGTAGGCACATTTCATTGGTGAACATTAAATTGACTCCACCTACTAAACACCATTAATATTTATGAGAGTCTGTCTACATGGTCCCTGTCACTTCCTGTCCTTGGCAAATGGCTTCAGTGTGAGGGAAATGACACCCATAAAAAGTGGGATCACAAAAATCTGGTATACTACCTGCCAAGATGACACTTGCTGCACCAGCCTGTCACATACTTTGCAATTCACAAGCATCAATGAGACAAAGGTAATTCCTTTCATGTTGAACAGTCCCTTAAATTGTTAAATAGAAGCAACATTTGCAATTCAAAAACATATTTCTAAAATTAATGAATTAATATTATTGAAATTAACACTTATGCCATTGCATATAAATAAAAGTTCGATTAAGGAATTAACATATCATGTGGTAACTAAGCCAGTTCAATAATTTTGATTAACAAACTAAGTATTTAGCTTATGCAAAACATGCAAAAGGCCCCAATCACACAGAACACAGCTATTTCTTGCTAATTTGATTAATATTTCTTTTAAAAAGGTCATTGCACTAGTCAAAAGTCAATATTTAAATGTATGGGGAAAACTAAGACTTAATGGTGTTTTGCCAGTCTTGTACAAATGGTATGAGGTGTCTTGTACTCTTATCCTACAAGATGGGAGGTGGTTTTTTTCCAGGGGCGAGTTATTTTACCATCCAAAATATGAGATGTTTTTTTTAATTATCCAATAACTTTGCCAAAGCTAAAAAATCAAGATTATATAATCCAAAGGCTTAGAAGGGTGATTTTTATAATTCAACCCAGCATACAAGAATAAAAATGTAAAACCCATATCTAATTGAAAAAAACTGAATGTAGAAATCAGGACAGTCCAGAGTGTTTGCCCTCCAAATTTATCTTTTTGATAAAGGTTAGCCAGGGCTTGTCTTTATTAACACCTTAAATGCTCATGATTTCATAGCATAAAGTCACACCAGCTATAACTATTCTTGTTTAGAATACAATCTATATTCTCAGCCAATGATATTGCAGATAGGCATTCAATAAGTTCTAGCCTGATTTTGAACTTCCGCAATGAGTTTAAAGGTCCCCCTACTGTTATGTTTATGCCTCAATAGGAACAATTAATTCATTCCATATTTTGTTACATCATAGGGTGGAGTCTTATACTCTGGGACTGGTTACATTCTTCAGCCTGGTTTGCCTGGCAATACAGCAACATGTACACTTTTGTTAATAAGATATAAATATTTTTATTTTTACTATTAATAATTCTTAATCTGACCTGGGGCGGCCCCTGTGGTTGGTTATATATGAGCATTTTCATGTACAGGTGCCATATACCACCCCTTTTATTACTTTAAATCACAAGTCCAATTACACCAAACCACATGGACAGCTGCAAGTTATAATTCAACTCCCGAAACGGGACAGTACTATTTATTTCTGGTGTTTCCATGTCAAAGGCATTTTTTATTAAAATACCATTATACTTAAAAAATCCTTGGTGCATACCAGTACTCACAACCCCTATCATTGCATTGATAGGTGAGGTTTAAAAAACTTGTTGGTATGCGATCCTTCAATTTATTGAATTTCAAACTAGCCAGATTATATACTGTCAAGAAAATATATGTTATACATGTAGGCTGAGCCTGAAAAAAATTACGATGTTGATAATTTTATTGATATATTTTTGCTGTTCCTTTCACCCATCATTTAATGGGTATAATTGTAAGATGATATCTTTTAAAAAGATGACTAATAATTGACTTTAGATATATATTTACTGTGTAGACATCAATATAATTTATAATCCAAAGCATCCACGCTACCATTACTGTTGCCAAACTTTTAATATAAGGATGTTATTGTTTTTTAATATTTGTGTAGACATAATAGTGTACTCGTCAAATGGGTATTACCAGATGGCAAGGGTAATTAAGTTTACCCCCCCCCCCGCCCCATTATGCATAATTTTGTTAAGTCTCTTTTGCTATTGTCACCGGGTTTCTTCTTGTCCCTATTTATTTATAACATAACACCACTTCCCTAACAAGTACTGTTTAAGCATAAGATGCAAACAGGCGATTTGGAAATAATGACATTTTTTTATGCTGCTTCCTATTTAGTTATCCTGAGTAAATGTGACTGTGTGAATAAAAGTGCTGTTTTATGAGTTAATGTTAATATACGTTTTAATTTCATATCAATTATTACATAAATTATAAATATTTAATATGTGCTTTTTAATTATACTGTTAAAATGTGTTATTGAAGAATATAGTTCTCCCTATAGTGTAATTATATATAATAATTCATAATTTAACATCAATACATTGTTATTTTATGTTCTTATTAGTAGTGTTGAACATGATATAAATATATATTCATCATTTACTCCCAGTGCTACGTTAATCTACAGTTTTCTTCATAGTATAGTATATCCTTGCATTTTTAATTATATGAAAATTTATAAATTGCAAATAAAAATCATCTCTAGTCTATAGATTTATATGTGTTATTTTATGAAATTTAAGAACAACTTTCTAATTTTGAGAAAGTATAGCAATTTTTGCCACTTATCAACTATCAACTCTATTGTTACAATACACAATACATCTTCCCAACCCCAACACCATACCATTTACATCACAACAAACAATTTCAGTTTAGGCCACGCCCATATAACATAACCAACCAATAACTTAACCATACACGATTTATAGTTATTAAGCATTCATTCATACCAGCCCCTGATGTATCTTACTATTGTCCAGAACCCATAAAAATCTAATTCACACCTTCATGTTATAATTGCAATCATCTAAATGTATGTCCAATAATTAAGAACAAGTCTAGCAGATGTCTATAACTGATATTGCAAAGACTATGAATTACCCACTATACCATAATAATATATAGTAACTAGTATCTATGATTTCCACATGTGGCCTTGCAGACAAATGCTTAAGCTTTTCATGACAAATGCTTAAGCTTTTCATATTTCCTTATTAAATATATTTGAGAGAAATATAAATAATAATTTTTGTTTTATAACTCTGTGACACAATGATTACTCTGACAGCCCATTCTTAATAATTAAGATCTTTCTTCATGTCACCTAATTTTTACTTAAATTTCGGTTGCAGAAGTGTATGATATCTGTGTTCTCATATCATATAACATTTTATTCAACATATATCTTATTAATCGTCAGATTATCCATCAGCATTTTCCCAAATGTGGGAGGGCATAATTATGTCACCTTTCTTTGACCGTATAAGTTATTTCAAAAACATTTTTTGAGGGGGGAACCTTTAAGTAAGTATTATCTTTATACCCATCAACATTTTTACAACACGCTGAATTGATTTAAAAGATTGAATATTAAACATGTGAATTGCAAACTTATCATATACCTATGCGACACCATTGGCTCAGAAACAAAATATATCATATATAGTCTCTGTTAAAGCTGCTCTCTCAAAGTTTGATTGACCAGTTTGACCACATTTTCTTGTCTATGAATTAGGCTTTTTCTGCATTAGAGTCTGAAAAACAGTAATATAAGACTACTGACAAAACATGTGATTGTTTTTTTTTAATTAACATTTGGAAAATGATGTTTTATGGCTATAATGATTTACGCTTTAAGAAATTGGAAATTTTCTGCAGTTCTTCAACTAATTGTGATCTGTTTTATTGTTTTTTCTTAAATTACTTAAATTGAAGGCTGAGTCACAAAATGTAAAATAACGTCAGACCTGTCAATCTGTAGAAGGCAGCTTTAATGTTACATTCTAAAATTTAACAACACAAAACTGTGTTCTGGATTGCTGTAAAGAGTGGAACAAAAATCCCAAGACTGAGACAAGATAATAGCATAATTTATGACCGTCAAGTTTCTAAGCCCAAAGCCTCACAGTATTTACAGTTACATGCACAAATAATGATGTGTAATGATGACAAGCTATATTGCTGAATTTCAGCAGACCTGTTAAATATGCACAAGACTGGCTGGGAATATACACAGTAAATGACTCATTGCTTTGCTCATTATTATTCAGACAAAAATCTGGACTGTATAAACCAGTGTATATTTGAGACGGGTTTGTCCAATGACTAAAAACCTGGTAAACACATTGCTGGAAAACACTTAAGAACATACAATATAGTGTGCAAGGGATGGGGGGGGGGCATTGTGTTCATAGACTATTGTGTAAGGGACTGCTTATCATGAATAGGGTCTGTCGGGGAAGTGGGGTATAAAATGTTTCAAATACTACCGGAAAACATTTGAAAATTCCTTATCTTACATTATTGTGTGCAAGGTGGTGGGGGAGGGTAGGACTGTCATTGGAGGAGTGTATATTGAATGAAACAGATGGCGGCAGTAGGAAAGACTGTAAAAGGGTCTCACAAATTTGTGCAAGGGGGTGGAGGAGACTGGGGCTGTCACTGGAGGGCCTGGCGCTATATCAAGTTTGAGGTGTGGGGGTTTCGGAACGATATCCAGAGAGGGAGTGCTATAAAAGGATCTTTTTCTTATCATTTACATCATTGTGTGAGGAGGCTTGAGCTCTCAAGAGAGCTTAATCAAATGCTATTTTATTAACTAAATGTTTTTCCTTTCACCAATTTTAATGTGTGAGTAGGGTATGGTCGGATATTGTCAGAAAGTTTGATGTTAAAGCGGCACACTCATAGATTGAATGTTATAGCAAATTTTTATTTCTTGTCTGGGAGACAGTATGTTTTACTTAAATGTTGAGGGCTTCCATTTAGAATGCCCTATTCAACTTACTTTTTGTAAAATTGTATGCATGAATATAAGTACAAAACGGCTTTTATAAATACTTGTTCCAATATCTCTTCAATTTACTATATGCTTTTATTTCCGGGCCACAGGCTCATTGTTATGTTTTTTTTAAATATTCTGTATGTTTGTTCATCATGTCAAAAAATAGCTCATTCTTGTTAACATATACCTGACTAATTAATATTCTTGTATCTTGTATATGGTAACTTGGAATTATGCACTTCCTGTCAATCAATTTAGGAAGTTTTTCACCATAATTTGAAAGATTTAAGTCTTTTTTGGCAAATATAACATGCCAATTTCACCGATTTATATCATAATAATTAATTTTGCTTGTAAACTGATCGAAATTTTGAGCATAAAAGTAATATTGACACCAGGTTTTGATATTTTGAACTTCCAAGCTTTCAATTTCAAAAGTTTTCTTCACATTTATGGAAGTTTTGGTACGTCCAATGAATCAATTCTGGAATCCATTTCTAAATCCTGAGTCATAAACTTTAAAAATTCCTTTAACAGAAGCCCTGAATGTTTGGACACCAGTAGTTGAAGACTGCTGACAAAAGATCGGATTGCAGGTTATCATATCAATGTTTATTATTTATATATGCAATTAGACACTAATTTCTTAAAGCATTTGAACGCTTTTAGCCATTAGACATCAATTTATAAGCACAAATAAGAAAACAATTGGTTTTAAGACAATGACTGTACTGATTCTGAGACAAACATTAAGAAAGTTGTCAAAACAGTCAATCTGTGAGAGTGCAGTTTTAAGACGGAATATGATGTTAAAACAACATCTGGATATGTTTTTTAGATATTTTTTAAAAACAATTTGGAGAGTTATAGTTTGGGGGAGTGGGGTTCTATGGAGACGGGGGGGGGGGGGGGGGGGGGGTAACAACGCGCAGACACCTGTGGTGCATACCAGACAACCAGACACGATTGACAGGTCATATTTGAGTACGTTCATGTTTCAATTTGACCTATTTGAAGCAAAAATATAAATTGTAACAACATGATGTTTATAATGGGTGTAAGTTAATTCAATCAAATGGAAATCTCCCTTAAATTCCTCTAATCGTCGAGTATTCATCGCATGCAGTGACGAATCTTGCATATCTCACGGCCATTACTCGATGATCATTGACCGCCGTCTGCGCATGCGCAGTATGGTAAGTCTGACCTATTTCACGGGTCTTAAGAATTTCATGCCACACCGGGACCGGGGAGGGGCATGGTTACAATTGACTGATGCATTAGCTTGTGTATTCAGATTCAGGGTTTTGGTGCGCAGTTGAAAAATTAACTAATTGTCTAATTATAAATTAAAAGTTAAGAATATATATTTTTTGTGTAAGTTATACTTTACAATCCAAATCAAAGATACATTGTACTATCCAACGCAAGAAATATTTGTTTATTCAAGTGAATAAAGCAATCCCCATACCAAGGAACTGCAGTATTGCTTAACCAACTTATTTGACATTATGAGTTGGAGTTCAAATTGCTGCAATTAAAGGCACATCTAGTTTTCAGAATTATTCAAACTCTGATTTAGCAATCTTATTATAGTTATATGAACTACTTTTGCAAAATGAACGCTTTTTTAGATTTACAAGGACGGGTGAAAAGTATTTGCCAAATGTACTGCAACACCTGATACATGTTGCCTACGAATGCAACAAATTCTAGGCACTCCAAATGTTACAGTACTATTCAATTCGAACTGCCTGAAAAGAAAGGTTCTTGATTCTACATTCAACATCTTCTTTCTGTATGACATATTGGACCAGGGAATCATGAACCTACAACCTTTTGCAACTATTGAAATAGGGAGCTATCAGGACAGTGACAGATAACAATACAAGAATGGTCAACTGCTGCATTTATTGAGTTATCTAATGCATACAAATTGAGACGGAGAAAATAATTCTCATTTTTCCAAACTACTTCCTTAGCATCTTGTATGTAGTCTGACATGTAGTTGTCTTTTACAATGATTGTTCAAAGTTACAATGGCCCTGTGGGTTAAAGATGCTCTGTCCATGGGGTGACAGGTTTTGTACATAACAGGGTTATAAGTACTTCATACAATGATTGTTCAAAGTAACAATGGCCCTGTGGGTTTAAGATGCTCTGTCCATGGGGTAACAGGTTTTGTACATAATAGGGTTATAAGTACTGCGTTTTGATCCAGGAGGTTGTATTCGACTCAAGTAGATTTTGGCAGATTCGGTTTTCACAAGGCACAAGCCGAGTAAAATCAAAATCTACAAACAACTACCAGAATCGAATATGAATTCCGCCATATCCGGATCAAAACGCAGTACTAATAATCCTTTTATTATATACATTACTAATTAGATCACTTAGAAGCCACACCTTTGCATAATCAATTGCATTTTAAGGATGCACTCATTGGTTTAATGACATCAATTTAATATTGCGCAACATACTTGTTATGACGTGACATCACAAGAGTGGTATATGGCCGTATTGCACTGGAGCGGAATATGGGTTAAAGTATTTTGTGATATGTATTGCATGTATATTGATGATGGGTAAATAATAAAGAACATGATTATGTTTAGTATTCCATTCTCACAAGCAGTGTAATAAACTGCTGACACCATGTTATGAAATTTGATGGTCAATGTATTTAAAAGACATTTCAATATTTCATACTTGATAAACGATATTCATCTCATCTTAGTCTACTCAACTTGCTTTGTACAAAAGTCTGCAGCAGTAATAACAATAGCATGAGCCAGAAGGCAATGCCTAATATTTATCAACAGCACTAAGTTATCATGGTAACATTTTATATTAATTGAATACCAAGCACTAATTAAGAGGGAAGTAATTCTTCACTTTTCAAATAAAAACTACTTCCTAATAGCATTGTGCATGCAGTCTGACATACGTGTACAATGTAGATGTCTTTTACAAAGATTGTTCAAAGTATGGCCCTGTGGTTTAAAGCTCCCCTGAAAAAGAGGTGACAGGTTTTCTATATAGTATATAATTACATCATTGAAAATCTTCTCTGAAACTGCAAATAACAGACCTTTGATATAAAAGATTTGATCAAATTAAAGAAGTATGTGTTCTTTGGTTAACATACGCCAAACACGTAAATTAGTTTGTACAAGTCTAATTAAACCTTTGAGAAATTCAAAAGAACTATGACTTTATCTGATTTAACGCTTTAGCCGCACACCGCGCCCCCCCCCCCCCCCCCCTCACTCTACACACACTTAACGAGATTTTTCAAATTTCCTTTGCAGCTTGCAAGCAGTTTAAGTCAAAAGTTTAAGCTAGCCTATTAAACAGTGACCCCTTGTGATGTGAGCCGACTTTTTCAATGCTTAGAGGATGGTTGTCAACATTCCCCTAAATGAAGCCCTAGTCCATCAGTGATTTAAGCACTTTGATTATAATATTTGATATCTTCATTTACCTGGCTATGGTTTGTTTACAAGATTCCGTATTATTCGAATAAATCTTTGCTTGAAACATAATGCGAATATTTCTAAAAGTTATGCCGAAATTATGGACTTAATAGATGTGGAACCTTTTAGCGTACAGCGTATAAGTGTGATACAAACGGCCTCAGCGGAAGCCATCTGAGTGACGACTAAGGGTGATGATTATTAAGAAATAAACACCTTTCAAAAATCTGCTTTTTTAAAACTTCTATGACGTTCTTTCAAACTTCATGTTTGTACGTTGGTTTTAATACTAAATTAACTTATTAAATAGGTCTATGTTCACTCGTCTAAAGAATCAAAGATCAGAATACTCATTTCTGTTTAGATATGCATAATTATCGTTCCTAGAAAAAAAAGGACAAATTGCTTATGCAATGATAAGAAAAGCCAATCCGGTGTATCGTCTTACAACAGAACACTCTTCTTGTCTCAGCGTGAACAGCCCAGTAAAGTATCATTCATGAACTCCTGACTTAAAACCGTGACGATAAAACTGTCTTTATATACATTAATTTTAAGCCTTGAACATAACCTAACTTATTTTCATTTCCACCTTATTTTAAATACAAACAATTTTAACTCTATTGGCTTTAAGTTGGAGGAGTATCACCCAAGCATTCAGTTGTTCAGGTGGTTATTTCAATATCGGAGATAAATATGATACACCACATTGAACCTTCTCAGGTTAAGAATTTTGTCCTTGGGAAAGGATTCCTACAACCCCTAAACATATTTAAACCATTCTTTTTCGGATTTTTGCGAGAAGACGAACGTCCAAAATTGCTCTCCAATAGCAGCGTTCCCTCTTAAACCAAATCATGGACCCGACCCTGATTTATATTAAGTGTTCAGCCCCATCCTCCCGTCTATGTGATAGCCGGAAATATTAAGCATTCAGCATATTACTATCAACTTTCCATTTAGTAACGAACCAGATAACATAACAACCGCGAAACTTCCATTTAATAATTGGTTTAATTCAGCGGGTTATTAAGAAGCTCGCATCTGCGAACTAGCTAATAAAGAGACGTTCAGTAACCATTTGCGCTTAACCTTTTAGGTCTGCAGCGATGCAAAAGTCGATTGAATGACCAAAATATTGAAAAAAATCAAGTTCTCTTTAGTTTTGAGGTTCAATATTTAACAAGCATGACTCATATATCCGATGCAACATGAAAAGCTATAATTAGGAGTTGAGCATTTTTTACGAAAGAATATTTTATCAGATTTCCATTCGAAAAGCATTTACGCTTTCCCGGAAATGTCGTAATGCAAAAAGAATATGTGTGTGTTTGTCAAATTTATCGGAACTGCCCAATCAATAATGTATTGTGGCTTTGTGGTGATTGCAGCTATTTTTAAAAAGATATAAGCATTTTTGTAACCCGGAAACGAATTTCATCAGCGAAAATTCATTATTTTTCTGAATAACATTCTTATTTGACAAGATATCATCAAAATATTTCAAGACATTGTTGAATAAGTAGTCTGTGGCATTTTGACCTAAAATCGAAGTTCTAATGTTGACAGACTGTTCCGTATTAATGTGAATGCTTTTTAATTCAAAATCTTTTAAAAAAATATTTTTTAAATTTGTAGAACTTCTAAATAACTCTAAACATGTCGCCAAGAATAAATATGTCGCATTCTTTATGCGTGATTGGCTAGGCGATGCTATCACTTGATGTTACTAAATTGGGTATGAAGCTTTAATATTCCAACCGTTTAGGGTAAGCCATCGTAGCACAGTGGATACAACCCTGGACTGCAAATTTGGCGAAGCCGGTCTCCGACCCGATTTTTTTTTTACATTTTGGTATTGTTTTTACAATTATGATATCAGAGTAAAACATTTTGTTAAATAATTGTCCTGAGATTCGTTACAGGAAAAAACTTTTTTGGGTTCCTATCTGGTGTATAGTCCCTTTAAGTTAGCATTTACTTTTGTTCTTCTAAATGATAAATCGGCGCCAGGCAGCTCCCGATTTGCATACTTTATCGTTTAAAAAACAGAAATAAACACGAACTATGACTGATGAATTGCGTGTATGCTATATTTCTGTTTAAAAACTATGTTATATTACAGATGTTCGTGGCATAGCTTGGATGCTGAAATATGGCTCTTCATAGATATATATTTATATATATATATGACATTTGTTTGACAAAACTGCATCTCTTAGACTATGTTATCTGAGAGGAAATGGGTTCAGATCTTGATCTTGTTCATCGATTACACAACTGTAGGGTTCGTATTTTAAAACTGTTTGAAATGGTTGGGCAAGTGTTTAATGTATGCAACGTTTTTAGGGCGGATTGTTTTGTAGTTTTCCAACCTCACTATTGTTTCGTAATTCTAATATTAGTGTTGAATCTGTGCATTTCGTCTGATTATGTAAGAATCGTAGCAGGAACTATCATTATTCGGCGCCCAGAAGGGCGCAAACTATATTTGATATTACTTTAGAAATATTCCAACTTAGGGACTAGTTCATAAATTGCAGAACAATGCTTTCAATAGTTTCCACGTTGCATGATAAAATATGAAGTTTCGTTTGTTTTATAAAACTTTGCACTTTAATTGATAATGAAACCTTAAATTATAATAGCCCTGCTTATCATTTTGAAAATTTTGATTTTAAATACCAACTCAATCATAACAACTCGGCCATCTCCGAGATAGATACAGGCCGAGGTGTTCCGATTGATATCAAATAGATGAAGGTTTCACGGTACTATTAAAATATCCTTTATGATTGTAAACCTCCTCCGCAGTAATCTCCCTTGGTGACAGCAAAAATGCCGAGTTTTGAAAAATTAACCTCGAGCTTAATTGTTTGTTTTGAAAATGTCATTCGAAAAAATGAACTCCAGATAATTCCCCTTTGATGTATAGTATTTTTATCCCCCCTCTATATACTCATATGAGTGAAATGTGTTTCAAAAACATATACAAAATATAAAGCAAAGAATTAACATAACATGCCGGTATAAATAAAAGGTGAATTTCATGCTATTGAAATGTATGTATTAGTCCATTGACTCTATTTCATCCGAAGAAACTTATGTATATTTTTGTTATAATTTAGTTTTAACCAGAGGATTAGCTTGGGGAAAAAAACAGAATATCTATAATTCCGGGCTTAAACTATTGTGACAATATTATTAACCATAATGTCCTTCGAGCATATGTACACCACGCATAAAACAAATTATTATCATTGAAATAATAACCATTTTCGGTTGTCTGCATGCACGCTTTTCTTCTAATTTCATTGCGCCGACTTGATGGTATGCATCAACCTTTTTTCTTGTAACAGGTGTGTTTGCTCTTAAATCATTCACCTGTATGGCAGTGTAAAACAAATATAAGATGTTGTTTATTATTTTATGAAATATTTGACGTTGAATAGGTCAATGTGCTATTAAGGATATCGGGACATGATCACCAGGTCTATTTAATAGAAATGTTATGATTTTTTAAGTACCTTTTTAAAAAATCATTTTATTACTTTTAAATCAATATCAAAGGACTGAAAGGCCATATTTTATTTTATTTTATTTTATTTCAAGCTGTGTGACGAGCACTGGGCGTTTTACATTTCTGCTTTCATGGAATGATACTTCATGGAAATCGATTTCTGTGAAAGCGTTCGAGGTCAGTGATTTTATAAAACTTCGTTGCGTGTTGATCAAATGACACGTATGCGAAACAATAGCTGACACCTGAAACGGCTCATCCGGTTATAACAAGGGGACACACAAACCTTGACGCAACATGATATCGTCTACAACATGCTAATTTAAGCATTGTCAGAGCCGGTTTGAGGTCGTTTTATCTACAAGTATGCATTTAGGTGACATACAATTAAACAAGGTATGTTTTGTCTGAATTACAGGGCACATAACATATGCACTGGGCATAAAACATTTAGTCGTAAAGCTAATTTTCTTTAAAAAAAAACATGTTTTCAAAGAAGGGCCATAATTTAAATATGTTAATTTATTTTCAGATTTCAACAATTCTAAAAAATGTATACATTCTCGGTCTAACGTAATAATATTTTTTAAGTCCTAATAACAATTATATTATTAATAATGATGATAAAAATAAGTGTTGTATTGAAGACCTAGTTTAATCCTTCTGTTAGTGACCCCCCCCCCGCCCCCCCCCCCCCCCAAAAAAAAACAACAACAACAAAAAAACACACAAAAACAACAACAAACAAACAAAAAAAACGTTTATTGTACACAACCTCTGTGTATTAATCTTAATCTAATTGCCTATTTGTCTTATCAGATCTCTGATCTGAATATCATACTTTGCAGTTTTAGAGGTTTTATTGTAGAAATTGATCCTAAATTGCCCTGATCCAATAAACGAATACACATGAAATTGGCCCCTACTGTGACATCAGTGCAATTAGCACGAGATGCACAACAGGGGATTATCATGCCAAACATTCCTTAAACTAGGCCTTTAAATATAATTATTCTATACATATCACAATTTAAGTCATTTCAATATACATCGTGTACACGTCGACAAACACTCAATAAAACAAAACATTTTATAAAACAACAGTAATTTCAATCTTTAACATAATGAAAAAATAAGCTGCCTTTTTGTTACTAATGGTATGCACATTTCAAGAGGTGCAGTTTGCATTTCTGCCTAGATGTGTTTAACCATTCTGCAGTTCGTATTTCATCGGGAATAGAATTTCAAAACTTCATACTGTAATACGAAAAAGAATCCGTGTAATAGTTAGTTCGCTGTGCTTTTATCAAAACTCAATCTTGTTTTGAAGTTGATCCTAGAGAATAGGGTTCACTTTTTGTAAAGATTAGCAATTCAGACATTCCATTAAGTGTAATATAGACAAGAGTTGCACAGTGATATTTCATCTGTCTGTAAACGTAAGCTACTGAAGTTCTTGTAACAATTTGTTTGAAGATGATCGTTTAGGAATTTTAAAAATGATTTTTGCAGCCCTGTTTTGCAAGGTATTAACTTTATGTATGTAACTTGAGTTTCCTTTGCCCAAAATATGACAATGCTATTACGATCCGAGTGGTTTTTAAACCCGTACGTTTAGGAATGTAAGCGGCAGTTTTCAGGGCTGGTTGAACAGGCATCTTATTCCGTAATATGATTCACAGGATGTTTACTTCACCTTAGGAAACTGAGTCGTTAACCTTATATGGTTTTTAGAAAACCGATTTTTGCCTTTCTAGGAACGACAAAAGTACAAACAGGAGATGTTTGTCCTTGACACAGATGAAGATCACGCTTTGCTACAATAAAATGAACGTTCTAGACAAAAATGTATTACAGGAATATTCCGAACACGCTGGTATTCACTCATAACAAGTTTGATAAGGTTAACGCCCTTTGTGTCCGCTCACATTCCAATCAAAAGTAAAGATTATCTTTTATTGCTTTATAGAATCTTAAATCTTGTTATGTTCGTCATTAAATATTATACTTAACTTTCTCTCGAAATAGTTATCGACATTTTTATGAGATACCGGATGAATTGGATGTGATATCATTTATATAGATTTGTTTAAAGTTTGAATCTAAGTTGAATTATATGCTATTGTTCTTTTTTGTAAACATCAAGTCATACAAATTATCATACATATACAAACAAATCACACAAAAAGAAAAATGTTTTAGGCTTCAAGTTAGACCAAGTTGTGCTCTTTCCATGCGTCATTTAAATGACGTATTTAAATGAATTTAATACGAAACGTTCAAAGGTTACGTATTTTGAATATGTGATACAGGTATATCATTTTTGAGCCAAGCGCTGCGCGAGAAGCTTCTATCCCGTTTAATTATAATTTAATAACGAGACATGTACATGATCACAAAGGTCGATATGACACAATATTCAACATGTCAAATAAAAGGCATTCGCGGATATGAAATATTATGTGAATTTATTGTTGTTAAAATTTTTAACAAACATTAGACAGTTACTTATACTTGTTTTATTTCATTGGTTTGTTTTTCAAAATAGGTGTTAGTATTTATTTATATAACTGTTCTTGTTGACACTACAGTAAGGAGAGATTTAATTGTTAAATGTCAAATGAATGGAAGAATCAATTTTTAATTAAAATGAAATTGTTAAAAGGTTGTTGACATTTAAGATACATATGCAAAGACTTTTTCCTGTGTTCTTTGTAAGTTCATTTAAGACTGAACTTAAATCTGGACGAATAAAACATACTATTCTTCTATGAAACTGCGTTCATGGAATGTTATTGTTACTTTGCCAAGTATGATGATGTGACAAAAAGGAATGTTTAAATGCAATACATTATCTAACAATTTGCATATCATTTGAAACATTATCAACCGAGACAGTCCTGTTTTGTAGATATGAATGTATTTTTGGTAAAATAAAGTATCGGGTTTTGTTTGTATAAAATTGTCTGCTGTCAAATTACCTAAATCCTTAGATTTTAAGATAACACTCACGCACTCTTTCGCTGACTTTTCTTTTACACTGTTTTAGCTTAAAGACGAACAGACAATTATCATCATATGGAAATGATGTTTTTGCCTCAGTTTCTCATCAGCCAAATTACTTCCTTACACTTGATTTTACAAAATGGAATCTAGTTTTTCTTGATTATTACAATTTATTGTCTTAAAAGTCTCAGAATAATAATAAACATCATGTGTTCCTGTCCGAATGATAAAAACGACCGCTACCGAGGCTTGCCGAGTTACTGGCCACGCAGGGTCAGTAAGCCGGATCGGTAACATACGACTGGTATTTCTTCCTAGCATAATTTTAATCTGAAAGAAGAAATTAACAGCCCAAGTTTTGTTTTGTTGCATGTCACAGGTGATTTAGAAATCGTTTTATGTACATGTCAACAGCGGCGTTGTTTATTGACGCCATGACCCGTAGTAAAGGTTGTTCATTGTTGACGTCAAACAGTTCATCGCGTTTTTGAAGATTATTTAATAATTAATTAATTGAAGTTCTTGAAGAAATATATATTGAACAACGCTTTATCAAAATGGCATTACTTGTTTTATAAACACTATACGTAAAAGAAATAAGACGTGGTGAGTTATTTTGCGTGCCTCATCTGGTATAGTGAGTTTATTGGAAAAGTTTGGCCCGTGTGCGAAAAACAGAAAATATTTCAAATTACCCATATAATGCTTAATCCTGATATAAGGGATTTAAGAAAGTTCGAGAAGTTGGGGCCTGATCGTTATCGGTATTCTGTAAAAAAGTGCGCATGCCTTTTAAAATATCGTTCGGAAATTATTTTAACTCGACCTGTTGTGGTTAGCTTGGGTTATTATGATATTCAGTTGAAATATATTGTTTGGAAAATTTAATGTTGTTGATTTTCTTACACTTGTTTGTCAAAACTCTATTTGTCTCTATTACAACAAGAACCCAATTAAAATCTCTAAAATAACGATCAAAGTTTAACGCTCTAATACACTTATATTTTCAAAATTAGATGATTAAAACATTATGATCAATGAATTAAGTAAAACTCATCCTGAACTGGCATTTTCTTTGTATAAAAACAGGTCTATACATTACTTTATTCATGGTACAATAGTTTATATATATTTCCTTGCTTTTTCTAAGGTAAGTCTTTTTATGGGACGTGTATATTGCACCTCGTGGTATGTATGCAATACGATACTAAACATTTGAAACTGCTACTGTTGACACGCTCACTGTCTTTGACCTATATAATCTTTATATAACTTGGTTCTAGGAAGTGTGAAAATATATATGCTAACAACTGTTGTCTTATCAGGATGTACCTGACTGTACATTGTACCATATCGACCTTTGTGTTTGTGTACATGTTTCTTAATAAATAAATAAATAAATAAACGGGTTAGAAGCTCCTCGCAAAGCTCTTGTCTCAAAAAGTCAGATCTGCATTTCAAATTTATTGTACGTTTTCTTTATACGTTAATCATTAAATACATACGACATTGACGTTATAATGACGCATTGAACGGGCTGAAACTAATGATGTTTTAACTTGTAGCCCAAAACATTTCTTCTTTTTGTGTCGATAATTATTTCAAGATAATGTAAAGTAATCAATCATGATATATTTAAGATATTATTATTTATAAAAGATCATCGTGTGAACATCGAAAGAAAGCAGGAAGATATTTATTCTAGCAACCTTTACTTTTGATTGGATGTAAGCGGACTTGAATTATCCAAATTACAAAAATAAAGGCGATAAAACAAAACCTGAGAACTATCGTCCAATAACACTTCTAAGCTGTCTCGGCAAATTATTTACTAGTGTTTTAAATAATAGGATTACAAATTATGTTGAAGATAATAATGTCATTAATAACTGTCAAGTTGGTTTTAGAAAAGGATACTCAACATCAGATCAAAAGCTTGTACTACAGCATCTTATAGCTAATTTGAATCACCACAGAAAGAAGTTATTTTGTGCATTTATTGACCTTAATTAAGCCTTTAACAACGTATGGAGATCTGGATTGTGGGCAAAAATACAAAATTGCAATATTTCAGGTAAATGCTTAAGGGTTATGACTAATATGTACAATAATATAAAATCGTGTTTTTTATCCGCATCTACTGCAAAGTGCTCAAATTATTTTCCTTCCAATATAGGAGTCAGGCAAGGAGAAATCTTTCGCCTCTTGTATTTTCATTGTTACTTAATGATCTACGTGAATACTTGCAGTCTAAGCCAACCGTACACAGAATTTCAAGCCGACTAAATGAAGACAATGAACTTTACCAGTTCTTGAAGCTTTTTATTCTGTTATATGCAGATGACACTGTTATAATGACAGAAACGGCACATGACCTGCAAAATGCTCTCGATACCTATTCTAATTACTGCACTGACTGAAAACTTAAGATCAATACAACAAAATCAAAATACTAATATCTTCAAAAGTCCGACAGCCAATTTTTGTTTCACTAAACAATCAACCGCTTGATACAGTGAAGGAATATGTATTGTTCAGTAAAACCGGTTCTTTCTATTAAACAATATACATGTTGCATCGCAGGCAACTAGAGCAATTTATAGTCTCCTCAGAAATTCTAAGACACTCAGTCTACCTATCGATCTTCAAATATAATTATTCAATAAAACAGTTAAAAACCAATTTTACTTTACGGCGCAGAAAATTGGGGTTACGGGAATCTTAAGATTATAGATATAGTTGCGCTGAAATTTTAAAAGTATATTCTCAAATTAAAAAGTTCAACTCCAAATTATATAGTTTATGTCGATACTGGAACAACACCAGTAACGTTAGATATAGAAGAGAAATGATGTCATACTGGGTACGTTTGTGTAGTAATAAAAATGCTAGCAACAGTCAATTTGATAAAATCTTCAAAACGTTATTTGGCAATGAAGAGTATCTTCATTCATCATTCAAATCATTATTTTATCCACTTATCAAGTTTAGAACAAGAAACCACAGACTACCAATAGAAACGGGCAATTGAAAAAGAAAATCAGTCAAGGAAAGGAAATGCCAAACATGTTACAAACAAGGGGATGAATTCCATTTTTTATTCGAGTGTAATAATTTTGATAACGAGCGTAAGCAGTATCTAAAACCATATGTTAACAGACATCCAAACATATATAAACTTGAACAGTTGGTAAACACAACTAATAAAAAGGATTTTTTGAATATTTGTAAAATGGTATCTGCTATTCTTAAACAAATTCGTTCACACATTACTGTTCTTATTTATCTAGGACATTTTTGCGTATATTAGTTGACTCTCCGATTGTACTTCACCGATTTTAAAATTCGTGCTATAACACTGTTTGAATCCAATGATTCATGTGCAATAAAAAAAATGTTACACGGGACATAATAATCTGGTCTTAAAATATTTGATACACTTGAATGTATGTTATGTCTTTGAATACTCAATTTGAGCCTCTGAATTGTAGTGTCTTTATCAATTACCCCAATGTTTTTATGTTGTGCGTGAATTTGGTAGCGGAATATCGCCTACACAGTTGTTTTGTTTACCAATTAGAGAGATTTCACCAAACATTTGACGTTGACGAGCGAATAAGTAACGACCATTAAGAGCAATGATTCCTGAATGGGCGTTTTGTTTGCAATGAGTATCGCAATTGATTGGTGGATATCATAATTCAGGAATTACTATTTCATAGAGTAAACATCTAAACAAATTTATAAATAATTTTTGTTCATTGTAATTCTGAATTGTGTTCATTATTGAGTGTAGTCTCGATCATCTTGACGCTCGAATATGATCCTAGTTTTACTTTCCATTTAAATTTTAGTAAAAAAAAATTAAATATTTTTTTTTTATTCTGTTAAGGAACATAATGACCGTCTTATTTAAAGATGAAACTGACCAATATTACGACCAACGCACAAGAATGATACATGTATGCACGAACTTGTCTTTTCCGAAAACCAATTCAAGTTATCCGAGTAATCGTGTACCCGAGTACTCGATCGGAATTTTGTCCGAGTACTCGAGTACCAATTTTACAACTCGTTGCCACCCCTTGTTTAAATCCACGTTTTTCATTATAGCAAAGCGTGATCTTCATCTGTGTCAAGGACAAACGTCGCCTGGTTGCACTTTTGTATGAAAGAAAATCGGTATTCTAAAAACCAGATAAGGAAAACTATTAAATTTCTTAAGATGATGTAAACATCCTGTGCATCATATTACGAAATGAAATGCTTGTTCAACGAGCCATGAAAACTACAGATTGCATACCTAAAAGAAATGGTTTAGGAATCACTTGGATCAGAGCGTTTCAGCTAAAAATAAAGCGTTCTGTGGGCCGATACTGCATCAGTATTGTTAACACAATTCCGCTTAGTTCAGCAACTGGAACAAACAGAACAGAACGTTCACCTTAAGTGCATTGCAATTGAAAACGGCTATATGGAATACAATGAAGCAAAATGAAGAGAATAACGAAACGTAAACATTTAATCGAGAAGAAACGATCATTTCCATATGCTTCGCCAGCAGTACGGCCAATCCACTCTCGCATGGTTTCACCAATCGATGAGAATTATATATAATTGTTTAAAGGGGGAATTAACACAACAAAGTCACTTTATCATGGTTAATACGTTTTAAACAATGCTGTATCCTGTTTAAGAGTCGAAGCCTATGCTAACAAACTTTTAAGTTATAATTGTTAATGAAATCGTATATTTTAATAACTTGCCGAAAACAAAAACACGTATTCTTAAAAGTGCATTCAAACAAGAGTTTATTATGATTGATATTTATTTATCTTTTAGCGTTGGAACTTTAAAAGGGTTAATTTTATTACACGATCTTAGTATTAACAGATTGTGTTTAATTACCACTGTTCCTTAAAAATAGCTAGTATTTTATGTCAAAATATACTTAATTTGTGAATTAATTCCTTGCTTTCGCTATTACAAAGGTATCTTAATTTCTGAATGATATGCCTGCTGTAATAACATTTATCTAAATAGATTCAAGATTCAATTATTAAACTTAAACATATACATGCTTCTCGTTACATGATATTATAAATGAAACATACATATGATCAACGTGAATATTTTGAGAATAAAACGTGAAAAAAGAAAGAAGAAATAAAATAAAATAAATCAATAATGTAACACATATCATTAAAGATATATCACAACAAGATGGTTTTTTATTTACCTCACACAGTAATTTGTTAAATCATGAAATGTAAAGTAAGAAATAGTATCAAGAGTATATATGTATTAGTGTCATGTGCAAAGGTATTAAAGTGACACCCTTATTTAAAATCAATACATACACATGTATAACAAACATACTTTTGAGTGATAAACCATTAACTATTAGCTAAATAATGCATTTATGGAATATATTAATAACTGATAACAAGATTGAATCCGTGTATTTAAGAGCTGAAAACGCAGAAATATTAAATGATCGGTGAATGCTAAAAGATATACTGCGATCTTTTATTGTCTCATAATGTAGAAATACCGAGTTTCCTGCACCTTTCTTTCAGATTAAACTCGGTATCATTCATAAGAACCATTGTATTTAACATTTAATTATCCTTTTTTGGTATATTAAAACAATATTATTAATTTTGGTATATTTTATTATACCCCCACAAACGAAGTTTGAGGGGGTATATAGGAGTGAGCTTGTCGGTCGGTCGGTCGGTCTGTCGGTCGGTTGGTCGGTCTGTCGGTTTTCATGGTTTCCGGACGATAACTCATGAAAGGCTCGACAGATTTGAAAAAAAATTGGAACACAGGTGTAACATCAGAAGATACAGGTCAAGTTCGATATTATGGCTGGTGGGGCCAAGGTCAAGGTCACTGTAACTAAAAATAGAAAAACGGTTTCCGGACGATAACTCATGAAAGGCTCGACAGATTTGAAAAAAAAATTGGAACACAGGTGTAACATCAGAAGATTCAGGTCAAGTTCGATATTGGGGCTGGTGGGGCCAAGGTCAAGGTCACTGTTACTAAAAATAGAAAAACGGTTTCCGGGCGATAACTCATGAAAGGCTTGACAGATTTGAAATTTTTTTTGGTACACAGGTGTAACATCAGAAGATACAGGTCAAGTTCGATATTGGGGCTGGTGGGGCCAAGGTCAAGGTCACTGTTACTAAAAAAAAAACCGGTTTCCGGACGATAACTCATGAAAGGCTAAACGGATTTGAACAATTTTTGGTACACAGGTGTAACATCAGAAGATACAGGTCAAGTTCGATATTGGGGCTGGTGGGGCCAAGGTCAAGGTCACTGTTACTAAAAATAGAAAAACGGTTTTCGGGCGATAACTCATGATAGGCTTGACAAATTTGAATTTTTTTTGGAACACAAGTGTAACATCAGAAGATACAGGTCAAGTTCGATATTGGGGCTGGTGGGGCCAAGGTCAAGGTCACTGTTACTAAAAAAAAAACGGTTTCTGGACGATAACTCATGAAAGGCTAAACGGATTTGAACAATTTTTGGTACACAGGTGTAACATCAGAAGATACAGATCAAGTTCGATATTGGGGCTGGTCGGGTCAAGGTCACTGTTACTAAAAATAGAAAAATGGTTTCCGGACGATAACTCATGAAAGGCTTGACAGATTTTTTGGTACACAGGTGTAACATCAGAAGATACAGGTCAAGTTCGATATTGGGCTGGTGGGGCCAAGGTCAAGGTCACTGTTACTTAAAATAGAAAAATGGTTTCTGCTTCATAACTTTAATTGGGCATGAGATATTGTGATGAAACTTGCTGTATAGGCAGCCTCTGTGAAGACAATGCTTGTGATTGAAAATGGGGCCAGTGGAGTAAAGGTTTTTGTGCACTGTTACGAAAATAAAAAAACGGTTTCCGGACAAACAATACATACATGATAAAAGAAGATGCAGTGTGCAGTAACCATGGAGTTATGGCCTCTTTTCAAAGAAAAGGTTTGCCATTTCTGTGTCCAGGCGGCATTTAGGGGTATTCGTCACTCCTGTGACAGCTCTAGTTTTGTAGTAAGAGTGCATCTTTAAGTAAACAAATAGTGAAATTCATCACCGACAGGTTATTTACCAGGTTCAATAGGATACTTGATTTTTGGTATTCAATTAGGGTATTTGCCGATGACCTTTTATATTACTACTTTGTGAGCAATTTACAAATTTCTAGAAATTAAGTGTCGCGGTCCTGTCAATGCCAAAGTGCCATTGTTGAATAGAACAGTCATATAACTTTAAATGAATTGCTTTATTATATCACATACCTGAATAACCGTTATTGCAAAAAATACATCCAACATTTTTAAACCAGGGGTCTTAAACACACCTTTCTGACTGTTTCAGTCCAACGCCCCCTCCCTCGAAGATTCGAAGATGACAGTGTGACCTCGTAACAACTGGTGTCATCAAAAATATTGAACTTAGTAATTAAGTTAAAAGCATTACACATATGCAAACAGAAGAAAACTATTCGAATTTCAGTTTACTACTGAAAAAGAAAAACTGGTACTTTCAAGAACTGAAATTAGTGAAACTTAAGAGGGGAAATAAGCTGAACACGAAAAAGGATGTATTCGTCCATTTTATGGACACCGAACGCATAACAAGCAGCATAAACAGCAGGCAAAACATTAAATTGCACCAATTAAAACGGAAATAATACTGATAACTCTAAAAATGGAACATTTATATGTGAATAGCAATGCGTGTTTGAATTGCTGGACAGAATATGTGACCATAGTGATGTTTGTGACCAACGTGTAAGATCATTTGTTTGCCCAATCAGGTCATGTGGTAAAACTGACTGGGGATTGCCCAAATATACATCTAACGGACGAATTTGGTAATCATCGTCCACTATTTCAAAGTATTACAGAATAATTTATCCAATTGTGATGGCATAGTTGTGCTCTGGTGTTTCTCAAATACAGAACAAGAGATTCGCAGAATTCACTGACGTCTGCTGTGACATTTGCTGCTAGCCTCAGAGCTTTAACTAGAGAGTCTATACTCTATATCCTGGATGAAGTTCTGGTATCCAAAGATAAAGGTGAGAAAGGAATAACCGTTCTGACGGACGCACGTCACCACTGTCGAAAAAAGCATTGATATACCGAACGTTGTTCCAGTGTCCCAGTGGCTGTAACACTTTTGCAGAAATTCATTTTTCGTCAAACTCTTTATAAAAGCTGCAGACTATGCAGATATCTAATTATACATTTTATGCTGAAAGTTCAATAACATTGTTTTCATTTCCTTGGACAAACGAATTCATTGCAAAAATTCCTGCTACCAAATCAGGATAGATCTAGCAACGCTACGCTGAAACGATATGTAGACCGACCATAAACATCCCGGTCTAATCTTCAAAATGTTAAGCATAATCGTAGAAACCTTGGAAAAACATATAAAACATACACATTTGGTAATGCCATCTGGTATTCCCTTTTAAGTGTGAATGAAGACGGACAGATCATACAATGAGCTAACAACAATGTAGATAATGTTGAGCATTATGACTCGGACATTTGAAATAATTGTTTTTACTTGTGATAATAACGTTACTCTTTATAAGTGCTCAGTTCTATCATTTAATACTTCATGTTGTATACTCTGATGATCTTCACAATCTATATAAGAATGTTTTAAGAATGATAAGACCACTATAGTTGTTCTCCAAAACTTTGTTCACAATTGTACTGATATAAGTATACTGCCATTAGTGTAATTGTCTAATGTGTAAAATATATTTGTACTCACAGGGATGGGCTCATTATGCAAGGTATTTTTCATGAATACTTTGGCATTGAGGTATACAATTATGTCTTTATGTGTGTAGAAGGAATGTTTCCCATAAAACATGTCTCACACATATTGGTATAAACACTTTGTTTATTGAGAAAAAAATGTTACCTAGTGCGCTAGGCCTGATTGTAAGGATAGAGACTGCACGAGAAACCCAAGAAGAAATGAAATGTCTTTACGATAATCCCCGTGAGCTTATTTAAGAGGATTCAGGAAACAAAGTACCAATACTAGATGCCACTGAATTTACAAACAGACGTTTGAAATTGCATTAACTATTCTGTAACGAAAACTTGCCAACCAAATCTCTGGTACATCAATAGAAAGAAAGTAAAAGCATTTATCAAATGTAAAGACACTCGACAGAGGCGATTTCAGCTTCGACCCGAATATGTTGCTTCCAGGAACGTGCTTGTCAACGATAGCGGAGTACTTAACGTTTCTACAAAAAAAGAAATAGAAGTGGCAAAATATATTGACAAAATGACAACCTTAAATCCAACCGAATTTTGGAAGTAAATTTAAGGCCTTGGTCATAGAAAAGATACATATATCCCAATAGGAATCGTTCACAGAAGTGGTAATATTTTACCAGGTGGAAGAATGACTTTTACAATCTATATAGTTGCAACGATCACAGTGAGTTCGTAGCTGCACATTATGATAGAGCAAAAGTACGTAGAGTGTTATAAGAAACAATGTGTCAGACCAATCATACGAGCCAATTTTTTACTTCATTCAAATGTGACAATTTAGAACGTATCTTAAATAATGTGCAGGCCGAAAAGGGGACCATCCTGTGATATTGATGTATTGATGAACTACCATATGACGTTGTGAAAAACCCAGCCATGATAAGCACTATGCAACTATGTCAACTGACACTAGAACAATACATTTAGTGTATCGTAGATCTATACTAAGCCCTATTTCGAAAGGCCCTTACTTTGAAAAGAGAATGTCTATAAACGTACAGAGTGATGAGCGTATCATACATCAAAAGTAAATTGTACACATCGTTTCTGAATAAGCGATTGTATTATGGTTGAAAGGTATTTTGCTGATCACGTGTTAACTCTTGGTAGTATAATACAAACTATCAGTGATGTTTACTCTGCGCACACAGATTCGATCGCTGTTTTGCTTAAATTAATAGGGATTTTATCCTGACTAAATTTCAGATTAATGACATATATGGCAAACGTTATGATTCCGCAAAGAACATGTATACCAGGTCAGTGTCTACTGTACGCGTAAACAACAAACAGTCTGTTTATTGCGGAAAAAGTGCTGTAATTTGACCCTGACATTATTCGCGTTTTTTGCAAACGACACTATATCAATTGTTCTAGTTATTCTGGATGTCAATGAAATGCCTTTTATTTCGGAAAAGTGCCATGTTAAATTTGGATATCCAGAGTCAACTACAATTTGCCCGGTTAGGCACTGTCTTCTCCCATTAAACTAAAGAGGGGATTCCCAAGGAGTGTGCTATATCGGAATAACCTGCAAACATATAAGTCAAACGCAGGTCCCAACCTGTGTGAAGAATAAAGTAATAATCTTGCGATTAAAGTTATCTATTCACCTCACTTCTGGTCGTTGATGTCTGATATGTGTTCCATTATTTATTTCTAAAACATCCGGACATCTTTTTCAGATCATTGTACATGCCCTGAATTTCCGTTAGTTCCGCATGTGATGGCCAACGAATAACCATTGAATGAATGGAAATCGAAACGAGTTTCGGACGGCATAGTGTACTGCACTCTCACTGACGGCAAATTTTCAACAGCTGGATATTTGTCCTAGTTAGCTTTATGTCATAATAGTACGAGGAGCATGTCGTCGAATTGTTTCTGGACTGTCCAACCTGTTGACAGCCGGGAAAGTATTCCAGCAACCTGATCACTCACACAGCTTTTAACGAAGCATTCCAAATATTGAACAGTCATCCTGAGAATTCTGAAGAAAGGTTTGAACACATCCACAGAAGCAGAAAATGCAACACCTTGTATAATGTTGTTGTTTTTTTGTCAATGTATATCATGTTATGTGTTTCTTCTGAATCAGATTAATGAAAACAGTCTAAAAGTTAAAGTATTTTTATGACAACGTCAATTGGCGTGCTAATACACTTGTTACAGTATTTATATTTAAGCATGAAAGCTGGCAGTCGATAACAGTCTTAAACTGTACTTTAACCACGGTAATTGATTCGTTTTATGTAGTATTGTAACAATGAGTTTATGTTCTATAAAAGCGTCAACTGTAAATGACATTTCAGCCAAAACAATAACAAGCAAATACACATTACATTCGACCCCTGCTGCGACATAAGTGCAAGAAACGAGAGTTGCACTCAAGGAATTAACATGCCAAACATTCCTTAAACTAGGCCTTAGAATAATGATCGACAACGTAACAAAGAAATACAGGGCTCGTATTGAAGTAATATATTTTTTTACCATTGTAATATGAATTAAAACTTGTGTAAAGCCAAAAATAAAGAGATTGAAATTGCATAATCGTTGGTCACATATAGAATGAATGTTGCGTCTCTGACTCTGTTAATATTATTTTTGCTATTGTTTTCACCTTCATCACGTTCGTTGTAGTGATGAAAACACCAATACTGCTGGTCACGTTTCATCAATTTGAAGAAAACAAGGTCCTGACATGCCATATATTTGCATCCGATAAACTGGGATTATACGTAACATATAACAAAAGGGTACGTATGTTTTCAGTTTCAAATCGTTTGTAATAAAGCTTTTATAACAAATGGGCTATTTCAATTAGAAAGCAAAACCCTTTATAAATATGTGTGTTGTTAAGGAAACAATTGCCAATTTGCTTACTTTTGAAAACACAATTCTGAAACAAAAATGAAATTTAGGAGTTTGATTCTGGAATATTGCTTTCAAAACATTTTCATGTGTGTCTAATCATACATTGACTGTCTGCACTTGTCTCATTTCTTATAAGTAAATAAATTGTTTTTCTAAATAAAAAAAATGAAAACTATCTTGTTTGTTAAGATGATGTTAAAAGCTAAAGATAGTTGTTCAACGAGCCATGCAAACTACTACTTATATATGTAACGTCCGGTGTGTTCGTCACTGCCATACAGAAGACGACAATAGCTAGCTGGCACGTTCGATACAAACGTCGAGTTAATGTGTAGCATGTCGGAATACTAGTAAATCGGTTCATAAACGGTACAATAAATTATGAAGTAAGTTTTTTGTTTGTTTTACAACAACGATATAAATCAGATGATAAACAAATTTTACAATATTAAGTTCTAACAATAATAAATGTAGATCTTACCTTACCCGAATCCTTAACAGAAAGACAAAGTTTAATTAACTCTGTTCTATTATTTGATTGCAATAGTTTTTAATTTTTAAATAAGACGGTCTTGTTTAATAGCATTTCTTAATATATTTCTTTCTAAAATCATTAAGAGATTGACACTCACAGACAATTGATATTCAATATCTTGTGTTCTTTCAATGAAAGTGCAAAAATGGAAAAAAAAATGTCAGATGACTCTGCCGCAAGCAATGCAAAATTTGGCTAATTATTAAAAGAAACGCAAGGCAGATATTGATAGACTTATTATGAAATATACAACCTTAAATGTGCCCGTGCAAATGTCAGTTCATACTTATCATCACATCATCATCATCGTCATCATCATCATCATCATCATCGTCTTCCACGTCTTCGTCGTAAGTAAACAGGTCGTATATAAAAAAAATATGTAGACCATTAAACAACTTAAAATTTGTTAGTACGTTCTTACACAAACTATATGGTTTTGCGACACATCAAACCATTTATTTTTGTAAGTACATATTAACAATCTTTAACCATTACCTAACGCTCTTACTATGCCATAACGCAAACTATAATGACTATATTCTACTTTTGTGAATAATTTCTGTACAAACCCGTATTTTGTTTGTATATCAAAAACTTAAAAAAGAAAGTAAAGCATCATCATCATAATCATTATTATTGTCGTCGTCGTCGTCGCAGCCGCCGCAGTCGCAGCCGCCACAACCACAACATAAATGCCTTCTTTAATCAAATTTCAGAGGGTCTAGCTCCCGAATCAAGATGTGGAACACGGTTTCATCGTTAGTATTAGTCCTTGTTCTAGCAGGATTAGAATCAGTAAATTCAGCAAGTACACAATCTTCTACAAGAACGTACCTCAATGAAAGTACAGTCAAACCAACTAAAGCGAGCTCAGCAAGTCCAGCCAATCGGAAGACCATAATTTACGGCAATGAAGACTGCACACTTGTCACCAACAGTCAGTCGGGTTTGCAAAAATTAGACGAATATCTCCACAACGAAGATGTGAAACTCATTCGGTATATATTTACCATAGATAACACGACTACTCCACTCAATATGACCTCTATCAAACAGTATCGCCCAATGATTTGGACCAGGACGTTTTCCGCCCAGGGTCTCGGGGTGCTCCAACTAGGAGATATGTACAGCGTGTACTCGTTTCGCCTTCTTGACATCGGCATTGAAACTCTTGAAATAAACTTATCCCAACAACCAGCTGATTGTTTGCAGGGAAAATCAGCGGAGGATTTTGAGCAGATGCTTCGTCTCGCTGTCCTCAGTGAACTTCAGACGCCCAGCCTTGCCAGCGATGGTGACTTCAAAGTCTTTAATGACTCTCAAAACATTTGCAATCAGCATGCCCTCACGGACCAAGGGATGTTAAACGTTTCTTACTATTGTTGCACATTGGACAAAGACAAACAACTTGTATGCAGATACCTTACCTTCACTACCGTCTGGATGAAGGTTATATTCTGGGCAGCGATGATTTTGCCTGCAATAGTAGTTCTATTTTTACCGAACTATCTACCAAAGTCAATGTTGGTCTCGAAGACAGGTGTTGCATCGTTTACGTATAGACTTAGTGGCTTTAAAATATTACGTGTAACTCGTATCGAATCAATTGATCAAATTGATCGGGGCCAAGCACATGAAATCATAGATATTGATAGGATAAAACACATGGAGCAATTTTTTGAAAAAGTTTCAGTCCTTGCAGTAAATACCACATCTTCTCTATATTTGCAAGATATCAGATTTTTGGTTCCAAATGAATGTGTTTTAACGAAAGAGGATATGGGTTTGTATAATGTTTTCAGAAGAATGATATTTAACTGCGGAGTGCGTAACACAAAGTGGTACAGGTTACTTAAAGTGTTGGTGAAACTCCTGTTTGCTGTTTTGGTATTCGCTCCAGTACTTGTACGTGTTGCGGTTTTTTACGTTTTCGAATACGATGAAGCAAGCGCACTAGAAGAATCTGCAAAGGAACATTCCGAGGTGGTTGTTATTCAGAATGGGTTAACAGTGAATATACCACCCTTTCACCCGGTATATATCACTGCATGTGCGCTAAGCGGAATCAATACGGTGCTGTATTGCTTGGTATGCGTGTTTTGGAAAAACTTAAAATATACTCTCGATTATGCTGTAAAACCATGCTTTGAGGCTATGATGGAAGACATGGCGAATAGGCGAAATTGTGTAAGAACTCTCTTGGCGAACAAGTTCGTTGACAAATATAAATATTTAAATCTGATACTCGTTACTCTACTAGTTGTTTTACTCGCACCATTTTGGATTATGTACTTGCTTCCTTTGGGAAATTTACTTTTCAGACTGGTTAATTACGTATTTTCATTGATAGTCGGGGCGACCAACATTCCGGACGAGTACTCTAAACGATTAAGTCAGTGTCTAATTGTTATCTACTCTGTAATTGCAATATCCTTTCTGATGTTCCTTATATACGACTGTATTTGCTTCTATGTTGACATTTTCGTGTATACCTTTATAGGCTTCATTATTAACTTCAATGCGGCTGCACCGTATGTTTCAGTTGTCATTCTTGTAATGTTTTACGGTCAACGATGCTATGGATCAGTGTATGAAAAATACGCTGCTTTCTTCAAGGCTCTATTGCGTTATTGCACACATCCAGCAAATTCCTACGTACAGGTAGATTTAAACGTAAAAAAATTTCAACCTGCATTTGTGCAGTCTAAGGATAGCCTACTCAGTTTGTATGTGAATACAGATTTCAAACCTTCCGAATTTCCGAAATGGGATATTAAAAGAGCACCTTTATTGATAAGAGAAACAAATCAGCCTTGCCTTATGAAAACATTTTATTATAAAGCCTGCAATATGCCATATGAAAATGCCCCAGGATTCAAAGGGGAACCTTTACTGCAGTACGTCAAGGCAATGATAGAATTCATCCTGATTTTGGTGTTCCTTTCTCTAGTGATGGTCATTGTGTTTGCGTTTGGCGACGACTACAACTTGTCTCCAACCAACAAAACAATTGTCGCCGTGATGGGGGGGGTTGTGCCTTTCATTTTGACAAGATTTGTTTTCAAACGCAAGGATACACCAGACTGGGACTCGCTGCTTGAAGACCCCTATTTTAAGGCTACGGTGAACAGCGTATTGGACAGTTATAAGGAGAGCTGGCATATAGATGATATATCAGTTGTCGATCATCCTCCCCCGAATGATAATGATGTTTTAATTCCAATAACCGGTACAAAACCAGACACTAACGCAACGCTACTCTACATCTTGGACATAGAAAACCCAGATATAACGGATCGAAATAGTGAAAATGGCAGCGTAAAATGCACTTGTTGCGAATCAAGAGTTTTGCTTCAAATGCCGCCTATAGGCATATTTTTGAAGGATATAAAGAAAGAATTTAAAGACAAGTTACAACGATAAATGTCTGAGACTTACAACGACGACAGTCAAAACGATGGTAAAACATCAGAGTTATAAATCTATGTTAAATTATTAAAGAATTCTTGTTACAACATTATAAACAACATTTCTAAAATACATGTTTTATTTATTTTCTTTCTTTATGTACAAACCCTTTCATGCTTGTATCTCATTGTCCACGGACAATAATGATATAAGATTGCTTCAGTATTTCCGGGAGTATAAGTGACCTTTATAGATTTAAATACATTTATGTATGTTTGCAATATTCCGTTTATCATGCGCAAGACATAATTGATAATTAAATTGCCATATTAATGTAGTAGTATTTTTCGAATGTAATGTATTTATCATTAACAAAATTGCAATTTTCTGATGACAAGGTCTTTAAATCGAGGATTATAATGTTATATGAGATTGTATATTGGGAATGTGTGCTTTGCATTGATATATAAATACTAACCCTTATCCACTATTGTCCAATAAATGTCAAGCATTTCCCTTGGTCCTGTCATTTCAATTACGATTTTAGACGTAAAGTTCAATTATCTTAGTGCCATATTTTCATTATCTGACAAATTTTAGCATGTAATTAATTTGAGATGGTATTAAAGAAAACATAACAGAAAGAAACAAACAATAATAATTTAATGCCGTCTGTGAGGTTACAAGAGATTTAAGATATTTTGAAGTTACGTCAATAATTCTTTACTATAACGGACCCGTTGTTACTATGGAAGCCTAACTTCGCCGCCACCTTTGTTCGTTTGTACATAAATGCTTATGTTTTCCATGTACTCGCCAATATAATATTGTCTTGACCTGACTTTATAAAGAATATATTTTGTTTCAATATGTTTGTCCATCCTCTGTTTATGTACTCTTGATAATATATTTAATTTCAATGTCCCAAAAACAATGAACAAAACTTTAAAATATATTCTTGTTCAATTTGAACGTTTTTGTACTTTGAAAAGAATGATATTATCTTTTGCTTACTTAAATAATTTGATTTTTAATAAACGGCTCAACTTGTAAGTTAAATACAATTTATAACATATATCAATATTAATGATCATACTAATATAATCTAGAAACTGTACGTAACCCATCTATTGCAATAAGCAGTTTTATAGTCTTATTACCTCGATTTTCTTCTTATTAAAATTATTCAGCTTTTAATTGAAATATTTTATGAAAATAACAGTGTAAGTATGATTGTTTGGTTTATAAAATATTGAAACGCATTACTTCTTAGTTTAAATACGAACAGATTTAGTTTTAAAGTATATAAAGCAATATTGTATTTTTGCAATAAGAAAGTTACGTGGTATGCAAATTTCGAAGAAACGTTGTGCGCGCAAAAAATGGACTATACTTACTTTCGCCTTTATGGCATGTTTGTTAATGCGATAAATGCTTTTTTTTATCAAACTGGGGGTTAAAACATGTCAAAGAGGTTAAGAAAAGTCATTACATTACAAGAACTACTGGGACTGTGACTTTAAACAATAAGGATATTTGCGGTTGAATTTAAAATAACACCTTGAAGTTCTAATATGATTTTGGAAATAGATGATATTTTTATAATTAATTGCAATATTAAAAATGAACTTTAGATGCTTTTGTGATAGGGGCCCAATTGTAAGATGTTTTGTGATAGGGGCCCAGTTGTAAGATGTTTTGTGATAGGGGCCCAGTTGTATGATGTTTTGTGATAGGGGCCCAGTTGTAAGATGTTTTGTGATAGGGGCCCAGTTGTAAGATGTTTTGTGATAGGGGCCCAGTTGTAAGATGTTTTGTGATAGGGGCCCAGTTGTATGATGTTTTGTGATAGGGGCCCAGTTGTAAGATGTTTTGTGATAGGGGCCCAGTTGTTAGATGTTTTGTGATAGGGGCCCAGATGTAAGATGTTTTGTGATAGGGGCCCAGTTGTAAGATGTTTTTGTGATAGGGGCCCAGTTGTATGATGTTTTGTGATAGGGGCCCAGTTGTAAGATGTTTTTGTGATAGGGGCCCAGTTGTATGATGTTTTGTGATAGGGGCCCAGTTGTAAGATGTTTTGTGATAGGGGCCCAGTTGTAAGATGTTTTTGTGATAGGGGCCCAGTTGAAAGATGTTGTGTGATAGGGGCCCAGTTGTAAGATATTTTGTGATAGGGGCCCAGTTGTAAGATGTTTTGTGATAGGGGCCCATTTGTAAGATGTTTTGTGATAGGGGCCCAGTTGTTCATCTAACATTCTTCTCAGTACAGTACAGTTTGTTTATTCAGACCATTGCATTCTTGATAGTTGTTGTGTATAGACTCATGTGAATTATATTTTATATATTATATATGCCTTTGTTCGATAATAAATACCATTAATCTTGTTATACTTCTTTTAATTTCTTTTATCATATATTTACTCCTAGGCTGGTATTCATAACATCTTAAGTCATTTCCTAGCTTAAGTCATTTTCTTCGGTTAAGTATTTCACAAATCATATGATATAATAACTTAATAATATCTGAAATGCTTTCTTTTTAATAATTTTATGTAATACACATAATTTTCTTTATAAACATCATGTAGGTTTTCTTTATTTGACCATGAGCATTTAAGGAAATCGATTTAAGTTAAGAAATGACTTAAGATGTTTTATGAATACTAGCTCAGTTTGTCATCATACTCCTTATAAACTAGAAGAGTATAGGATTTCCCATATTCAACCAAAGCGTTTGTCAATATTATCTCATAACGTAAAACATAAAACCTTTAGTCTATAATTGTAAGTATTACATCACCTTGGATGTGTATGACCCGAAGGCTGACATATAGTTTTATCGTATCGTATGTCCGTCCATCCGTCCGTCCATCACATCGGTTTCCGATCAATATCTGAAGAACGCTGAGGGTTCTTTAATCTTGCGAGCAGGTTGAGCCTTTTGAATTAAAGGTCAGTTGGTCAAGGTCAATGTCGTGGTGACAATAAGACCACCTACAGCTGAAAGTCAGTTTCCGATCAATATATGAAGGACGCATTAAGCCAAGGGATCTAAGACTTTTAAGATAGGTATGTCATGACCATGATATGATTTTGATGTCAGTGGAACAAAGGGCAAGGTCGTGGTGACCTTGAGCTGACAATCGGTTCACATTTAATCATTTTAACTTATGCCTGTTAATTATCCTTCAATATTGTAAGATTTAAGCATTGTATACGGACGAAATTTTATTTCCGTATTGCACACTGTGCACACACATAAGCTTTGTGCGCGTGCGCGAATCTATTTCCGCAATGCTACTCAAAAGAAAAAAGGACGTTTTTCAGCTGAATTTAAATATATAGTTTAGTCCGAGCTACACATACTTCGTTAACAATATTCCCAAAGAATCTAAGAGGTTTCCATAGCGAAACCCAACAGCCGTGTGGCTAAAATTAAGCCACGCTTGAATTAAAACATTTTCGTACGCATCACATCAAGCATTTTTTGTAAGAAGAATTTTCGAAAATGATGAAAGCCATGAGATCACATGCAGGAACTTAAAGGACTGTATTTAAGTTACCGCATGGGAACCGTTTTGATGAAGCTCTTTCGACCGTAAGGCTGTATGAATTCACCCTGACTTCCTGTGAAATTCACAAAAATGAACTGAATAAAATAAAGATCTAAATTTGTCGTTATAAACTTATAATGCCAATGGCCAATGTAAAATTAATCAAATGAAGTAAGGGAGTATCGGAAATGAGCTCTTTATATCTCTGATATTTTAAAAGTTGAAAGATTTTAATTCCCCACTACCGATTGATCAACAAAAGTAGAACAGATCATCTTAAATGGTAAACACAATTAAGTAGACTAAAATTAGTAGGAAATTGTTTTCGGACTTGATTGTAGTTCGGTCATGCTTATTTTCCTTTCTTCCTTTTAACAAAAACGACATTTCGGGTCGTGCTGAATTCCTGACCAATTAATTGACGATATAGAAATAGAGGGATACTGCTGACTAATCGCTTACCATATAAATAATGACGGAAAATCTTACTAGTGAAATGAAATTAGTTTGAAGAGGTCTTTTATGTACATAACGTACAATATGTTTGTTAAATATTAATTTTATAATGATGTTTTAATAAAGCTGATATGTATATATTTTGTTAGAGCGTTTAGTTGCAAGCCAGTCAAGCAAACTGGCTTACTACCTTCTAGGTCGACCGAGGTAGTTTTTAACGAATGTGCTCAAGAACTCTATTCCGGTTGGTTATGCATATTGACTATCAATCTTATAATATATCACATGGCGTTTAGTAGCCATTTTAGGGGTAAAAACATTTCTGTATCGAAAAAGAACACATGTTGAGTTAAACATTTCAATACCTTGCATGGTTTTGATATTCCTTTCAAAAAGCTGCACTAACCCAGAAATTACCAATAGCAAATCAACCAAAAACAATCACTAATTAAGCCAAATATTTCAACCACTCGGGCACTAGTCACTATCCCTCCCCCTACCCCTCCCCCTCCCTCCGTTACCAGAGTCCCCTCATACACCCTTTGTCAATGCTAGGTGTCAAGTATTCAACAGTTTAAATAAATGTTTAAATTTGTTTCGTTTATTTTTAATTCACTTTTAAATCATTGTTTTAATATATTTGTTCAGGTTAATTATTGCAGGAATTGTCATGTAAGTGTTACTGTCATTCAAAATCGAGTGATAATCTTTTGACTTTCATTTCAAAAACGCTTCAAGAATAATGCATACAATTTATTTCCGGAAGAGGAACCATACCAATATAGACTAAATAGCGTCCAAAACTTATAATTTGGTTTCGATCGTTTATGATGCTTTTAAAGCTGCACTCTCACAGATATACCGTGTTTACAACTGTTTTATTTTTGGTTTGGAAAGAGCATTTTTTTGCGTTAATATCAGCAAACCAATGATAAAAGAATGCTGACAAAAGATCAGATCGCAGATTTTCGATTCCCATTCAAACATTAATGTTTTATGGCTTAAACTGTTCCCAACAGTTCAAGAAAAATGTATAAAATATCAACTTTTGATCGTTAATACCAAAATCTGAGACCAAATTTTTTGTCAACAGTCTTATATAACTGGTTTAAATGCATTTTCGCAAAAATTGGCTCGTTCAAAGACAACTTAAAAAAACGGTGTCAAAACGTTCAATCTGTGAGAGTGCAGCTTTGAATCAAATAACCATAAATGTTTCCGAAAAAAATAAAGCCTAGAGTAAAAACAATGGGAACATCAGTCATTGCAATTTAAAACTGATTTTATTGGCCGATTATCCCAAGCAGTGCCCACTTTCATTCATGTACAATATGGGCTCCATTTGATAATTCTAGTGAATTGTGTGAAGCAGCTGTTCGATCCGCATATGTATTTGATACTATTTATATGTGGTATTTTATGAACTTGAGAATAAATGTTGTCTACCAGCATGTTTTTGATTGATTAGTGAATAAGCATGGACAAAATGAGTATTTAAAACACATGGATGCATTTGAAGTCATATATACATGTAATTTTTGTAAAAGTTACAGTTTTTATATCATTTGATAACATCATACAACTGTCTTGATAAACAAATAATTCTTTCACAGTTCTGTTTTATTTTTATTTAAATGGATAGTTGAATTGAATCCTAAAAATGGTAGAGCAAATTGAATCCCAAAGACGGTCTTTATTTTGAAAACATCAAGGTCTATTACTACATGTTTTTGAAAATCATGACAATTTCTAGAGGTAATGAATAGCATTCACGAATAACGTAGTATCAAGAATAAATAGATACATTTAATGGTGGGTTTGCGGATGAATACTATACCAATGAACAAGCTAATATTATTTTTATGATAAGTATGCTGACTCTGCATAAATATTATTTCATCTTGTAATATGCATTTATACAGAGAGCGTTTCCGGACAGAGAAAGGGGTTGAGGGCGCTGTCAGACAGACCTCTAAGGAATTTAGCTGACACATAAGAAGGAAACTTGTCACTACGTTTTAAATCCAGGGATACATGATGCATAATCTTTTCCATCCTCAGACAAGTTGACATTCCTCCATACTTTGGATAAAGGTGGTAGTATAACGGAGCAGATCAAGGAGTTGGTGTTAGAGAGGGCATATCTTTTGGGTACAACTTAAAACATGCGACGTATCCCCCGAACCCGACCGTTGTTTCAGAAAATGTTGGCTAACTTAAATCTGAAAAAGTGCAATTTGATTAATATGATTTAATGTCCTAGGGCCGTTTCTATAAAGATCTGTCTGGTATGTAAAAACGTACTTTATGTTAGTGTAACGTGTGTAAGATACGAATGACATAAATCTAGGTGTAAAAATATTTGGATACGTACTTTTACAATCAAGACTTAATACCTTGTGTAAAATACAATTTCCTATCAATCACATCGCATCTTTAGAAGCTTTCACACTCCAACCATTGCTGTTTCAATAATAAACACGTTTTGCGCAGTTAAGTTACACAATAATTCACAACCATAGAGATTTTTTGGCTTGAATTATGTTCATGTAAAGATCAAAGCTCACTAAAGTGTTAACATCTTTGGGTTGGACACTCCATGGGCAGCTATAGAACCTGAATTTTAAGCGGAACTTTGACATTGGAATCCTGAGTAGTTTAATACCCAAGTGGTTAACATTGTATGAATATATTACCATATATGATATCTACAGCTGGTATAGTCCTCTGTCTTGTAAAATTCACAACGTTGGATTTGGTAACGCTCTCAGTCCTTCAGTCATTGCAATAATCATACACATATTAACGTCTGAAAGTAAAGGGGAGTAACTGCAATCAACGCTATATCAGCCGGGAAGGATGGGTTACCTGCCTTCATTAACATGACAGTACTTCTGTAGTAAATGCTATCTAGTTTGACAAGTAGTTGATAGATGAACACCAAATTGAAAATAAAGTTGACAATACTACTCCCTGTGTTTAACATTTATCACCTTTGATGTACAGCCGTATGTTCGAACTACATATTTAAGACTCTCGTATGATTGTGTAATTATGCGCAAGAGTTTTCCGCAGATCCCAAACTGTCCAAGTTTGTAAAATAGGCACCAAAGCACACGGATTCGATTGCAGTTTTCTGGTCAAGACAAGCGGTGTTACCATTACTTCCGCTCTCAATCTTTGTGTAGCGTGTTTGGTAGAGGTTGAATGCGGAAGTAATGCAGTACAGTCCTTTCCTGGATCCTGCTGGAAACATTTTAATTTTCTTTATAACATTACCATAAAAATCGGGATAAGCAATACTATAAGCAATAAAAACTTATGATTGATTTAAATAAACATAAGCATAAAATGTATACAAGAGCTAGAGAAATTGTGAAAGAAATGGTTAAGGAAATTGATCCCTGATAGAAATATAGGCTTGCATTCTCTTAAGGATGTATGAGTTTCTACAGCATCTAATAACAGAATTGATAATAGATGTTTGAAACGTCATGGTCGGTGAAAAAACCGATGTAGTGAAACATATGTACATTTAAGATTTTGTTAAAAATAGACTTTCAATATCAATAAGCTTAAATAATTTTGAATATATAAAACCAAACATTTTTCTTTTGAGTATAACTGTGGGTGAAGACAGTTAACTAGGTATAACCATTCATCATTTTACGTATCCAAACATGGACATTGTATTGCAACCTCAATTTGACTTAATATATTTTTTTGTGATTTTAATTCGATGTATGAATTTGTGGTTGTCAGAAAATCGTTTAAACGATAATATGTAAATTTGGCCGGAACTCCAACTGGCGGATGCATGAGCTTGAATACTAAACAGAATTTGATTGAATAATTAAGAAAGGCTCACATAAAACAAAAAGTCAAATTTCCGGTTACTCTTCAGTAAGTTTTTTAGCGGTTTCAAAAACACGTCCTAGCTGGCATTAAAACAATGAGCAAGGTTATGATTAACTTCAACCAACCCCAATGTTTACTTAATGCATGCCTTATGAGTAACCAAATTGTTCCAATTTTAACCAATTTTCCGAAACATTATGTTTATAAATAGCACTTGCATGATTATAAAACTAGATTAAATAGGTAACCGAATCAAATGATTTGTTTAACAGAAGAGATCAATTTAATAAATTCTCAAGGCTCATAATTGAGCAAATGAGTTATCAAAGATCACTGTAAAGTCACCAACAAACAAAACAAGTGCATGGTATACACAAACATATTATATGAGACAGCACACGGTAATGTAGGGTTATTATATTATCATTTAAGAATTATGTACTATAATACTATTCTTCAATCTAAAGAATAGCAATATATCATTATCATTATATATTCTTTGTAAAGCACTCGCTGCACGTTGCATTTCTATAATAAAAAGTGCACAGCTGGACACTTAGATCTGATAAGCATAACAGGGCGATTAAGATAAAGATTAATACATAGAAGTTGTGTACAATGCACGCTTTTTTTGGAGGGAGTCTATTATAAAATTGCTTAAACTGGGCCTTTACTTCAGACCCATACAGAAATATTGGTGTGATCATACTATGAAATAATTGTAATTGATTGTCAATGCCTAGATGTAACAGAAACGATAACTCTTCTAGCCTACTCAGTGCAATAGTAAGTTAACCATTGTAAACTATATTTAATTTAACTCTTGGATAAAAAATCTTTAACGAGATCGAAAGAGCTTCCCTCAAAACAAAACATTTATTCCTTTCGGAAATACTACTTCATTAGTTTTGGAAACATTTACTATTAATTGCCACGACTGTTACAATAGTTATGCATTGAATCAAGCGCCATTCACAGATCATCAGATATTTCAACCAAAGTGACATTATAATCATACTATTATTATTATTATTATATACCGTATTTATATAGCACTCTTTTCATTCGTCATGAACGTTCAAAAGTGCTTTACAAAGAAATAAATATATCACATACATGTATATGACAAACAATTTAAAATAAGTTACAGATAAATACAGAGACAGTTAATACGTTATAAATAATAAACGAATTAAATGAGATAAAATGTCCATCCACAGGTGACTGTAAAACAACAGGAAATTGACATATAGAAATAAATTATAAAATGAACAGACCCGCTAAAACCTGTATTAATTGTCCTGTACTTAAAAACAAATAAAAATATAAAGATAAATCATTCAATATTTCCTAGTACATGTACACACAATATAAAAGGAAACAGGATAAAATGAAATAAAACGTTGAAATTACTGATAATACACATTACTCGATGAGAGTACGTCGGATCAATGTCACAGTCAAGTCAAGTACCGATACAATGCGGTTAACACGTTAAGTTTCATAGAACTGAATGAATAAGTGTGTTTTTAATGCCCGTTTAAAAGAGTACAAAGTGTCACAATCCCTTATTCCAGATGGTAGGGCATTACACAGTTTCGCGGCCGCAACTTGGAAGCTCCTCTCGCCATATTTCACTGTTCGACTTGATGGGACGACTAATGTTAGTGAATGATTTTTCGATCGTAGATTCCTGGATGGTATGTACGTTTGTAACATGTCCGTTAAGTAGCCAGGACCTTGGCCGTTTAGAGCCTTGAATGTTATTGTCAACAGTTTGTACTGAATCCTTGATTCAACCGGTAGCCAATGCAATTCGCGCAGTACTGGGGTTATATGATCGTACTTCGATGTTCTCGTTATGATCCTCGCTGCTGTATTTTGCACAATTGTGAGTTTATTGATCAAATGCTTAGGAGCCCCGTATAGAAGAGAATTACAATAATCCAATCGCGACGTTACCAACGAGTTGACCAGAGTTTTAGTTGCACTTGTAGTAATATATTTCCTGATGTGTCCGATTTTACGTAATTGTGAGAAGGCATTTCTACACAAATTATTCACATGATCTTCCATTTTAAGTGTTGAATCAAAGTACGCTCCAAGATTTCGGACGCAATCCGATTGTTTGATCTCAGAGCAATCAACTGTCAATGTAACATCTGAAACCTGTTTCAAATTTCTATCGGATGAGAAAACGACTAATTCAGTCTTATCAGAGTTAAGTTTTAACATGTTTAAGTTCATCCAATTAAGAATATCTCGCAGACATAGCTCAACTCGTTGCACTGCTACGACAACGGACTTTTCTTCAGTCGGTTTAAAAGAAATATATAACTGGGAGTCGTCTGCATAAAAGTGACTCTTCAGTTCATGATTCCTACAGATACTATGATAGGTGCAGTTTAAGTAACACTTTATAATTGTCAGTGTTACGGAAAAAATGTGAATATTGATTGTAAGTATCTCAATGGAGCTATATTAAACGGTTTTAAAACTTACTAGATCATTGAGGAAAAAATGACAGGGGAATCAAAACAATTCTTAAAATGGCCGCAAACGGATGTATCAGTCTATTTGTTCAAAACACGGCAAGAAAACGGCAGTTTAAAAAATGTTTGTGAAAACTTTTGCTCGTTTTTATTTCGTTTCACATAATTAAATAAAACATATGCCACAGCTGATTAAAAAATTTCATGATTATTTTGGTACCATTGTCAGTAGTTATTATTTATATCCACTGAACTGCGTGGTGGTATTAGCATTGTGCAAAATAGCGAAGCGGAAAATTCGACATAACGTTTTAATTGCTACCAATGGAATCCGTCGCCATAATTGAGACCTACCTAGAAACAACCTAATTAAAGCATAAACATAATGTAAACTGATTTCTATCAATTTATTAAAGCTTCTTCAACATAAATAAACATATATAAAATGCAAAATAATTATATTACCCGAAAATGCTTTTTGTATCATTCTCGGGGTTTTCATAGAAAGCCTGTGACTTTGTATGAAATTTTAAGTAAACCGTGACCCTATCAACACCAGTACGTGATATCAAATAAATGATTCCCAAATAAATCGAAAAAATAAGCGAACTAAGAATGATATTTTTATAAATCTTCAAATTCAGAGGACATTTTCGTTTTGCATAGCATCAATAACTATTTCATCTTTTATTAAAACAAGGCTTTTCAGCTAGAAAGAAAAACAAGTTTTTGCTATAAGAGTGTGTATTGTTAAAAAACAAGAACTTGCTTGCTTAAACACAGCTAAAATGAATTTAAATATTTTAAGTACAGAATGTGAATTCCAATATAACGAATCGTGATCTGCATCTTTGTCAAGGACAAGCGTCGCCTGTGTGCACTTTTGTGGAAAGAAAAACTGCATTAGTTTTAAATGATTTCCATTGGTGGAGGTAGAAGGGGCTTAAGCGGTGCCAATCATATCAGTTTTTCAGATTAGGGCTTGTTCGGATTAGAATTAGATTAACGTAGTTACACAACCCGCCGCCCAGTTTAAAAGATAACATAAGTGGGCGTACCTTTTTCGCCTTATACTGGATGTTTCATTGACACCACCTGCAAACTGCCGCTGTCCGGGTCTATTCGCTAATGGAGACGATCATTGCCGGTCGGTACTTTTGACAAACAGTGATTAAATGTGTAGCGTGTTGGAAGTGTTAAGCGGAAAACGGAATGGTGATGTAAGTTAATAATTTATAACTTATTTTGTGTTCTTTTAAATAAAAGTGAAAAAAAAAACGAAAAAAGAAATCGTCAAATAACTCGCTCGCATGTGGCCCTTTATTATTTGACTTAAAGGCCTAGTTTAAGCCTTCCATAAGTGATCCCCACGACCAACAACAAATATATAAAATAAAAATAGCCTCTGTGTATTTATCTTAATTTGTATTGCCTTGTGCTGTCTATCAGATCTCTGATCTGAATGTCCCGCTGTACAAATCTGGTGGTTTTATTATAGCCATGGACAATACATCTTGTCTTTTAGTTTTTTTTTTTGTTTTTTTTTTCAAATTATAATATTATTATTATTAATATAATGCCTTATATTAAGAGTTATTTTATTAATGATAGCCAATTAATATGATTTAACCAGGATGCTTTACAATCTTGATATAACAATTGTCAGTGACAATGCATTTTAAATGGAGTAAAATATATATTCTATGTAACTTTTTAAAAACTTGTCACTCTTAATTGTTTTTTTGTTTTTTTTTATTTATTTCCAATCGGTTAAATTAATAAATGCATTAGCTATGCATATTGTTTATATGTATAAGTTGACAATGCGATTATCTACTCTGAAAGATGCAACCCTAAATGGCCCTGAGCCAATATTTAAATACACATATTCAAATATGCATAGCATATGTATTTATCGTTTTGTCCGACGGTACAAAAAAAATTGCCATTTGATTTTCGTGTTTTCCCTGGGTTTCTGGGTTTTTTTTAATATTAAAGCTCGGAGATCATAATTGCCATATAAAATGTCGTGTTTTCCCGAAGCATTGTAGACCAAACCAGTTACATAAATGAACTCACTAATAACAATAATAACAGAAGGTCATCTTACACCTATCCTTGTAAAGAAACATTTGAACTTCACGATTACTTTAATGAAATTTCATACCAATGTTCCTACACTAACATAGGGTGAGTCCGTTCGACTTCTTTTGGCGGAGGTCAGACCCCGCAACAACATGTAAAAATTCCTTATCGGCCTCTACACGCCTTATATAACAATGAATGACAAGTTCCTTTTGCTGGTTCCCATCAGCTAAACAAAAATAAAACAGCGGCATCATACCAGTAATAAAAGGAATTAGTCTCTTATACACATGCGTCGTATAGGGAGTTGAATAGCCTCGCGTCGTAATAATCCATTACTATTTATTGGAAAAATAGCGCCATTTTTCCTAACGTTTGTTCAGTAAAACGGCCTAAATTGAGACAAAAAAGAATTCGATAACAATTCCGTTTCGACCATTCATTCATGCTTTTCCTATACGACTTAAAGATTTGGCCTATCAGACAATCCATAAAAAAGGTATCTTTGCGGTACCCGACCGAGTCAAAATATAATAGTTCCGACTACAATGTTTGGACGTCTGCGGTTTCTAAAAGAATAAAAGAATGAAACCCACCTATTTTTACATAGGAGCGTATGTAGCCAAAAGGTGCATATGACGGAGGACAGCATCGCTGCCTATTAAGTATCTACCCACTCCCCAAATTGTGGATAGGGTAGCCACAAACAAACATTCTTTTCCACTGTAGAAAATAGGTAATCATTTACAAAAATGTCAATGGAGATGAACAGAAACTCAAATCGTAATCAAACATATTAATCGGTGTTCTGTAAAAGCAAAGGAATGTTTAAATGAAAGGCGTTATTTTGTTATGTAAGACCCCATCACCACCATCATCATCATCATCATCATCATCATCATCATCATCATCATCATCATCATTATCATCATCATCATCATCGTTATTTTTATCGTCATAGTTGTATAATAAAATCTGATGTATGAATTTTACCACTGTGTATCGTTTTAGATACATATTCATGCTGTATATTTCCAATAATTTGAAATAGGTATATTTTATCAAATTTCAGACAGTTCAGTTTTAGAACGAACATGAGGAAGACGGGTTTCTCGTTAGCATTGGTTCTTGTACAAGCAGCAATATCACTAGTGAATTCAGCAAGTACATACAATACACAACCTTCCACTAGGATGTCCCTCAGTACAACGGGTGAAGCTAGTACGATCAAGCCAATAACAGCGAACTCCGTTGATCCAGGACTTCAAAAGACCTTCATTTATCGCAATGCCGACTGCTCACTTATTGCTAACAGTGAGTCGGGTAAAGAAAAAATAAACAAATATCTTCAAAACCAAGACGTGAAACTCATACGGTATATATTTAAAATAGATGACACGAAAACCATGGACACGACCTCAAGCAAACTGTATCGCCCAATGTTTTGGGCACGGACGTTTTCCGCCCAGGGTCTAGGGGTACTCCTATTAGGGGAAATGTACGAAGTGCTCTCGTTTCGCCTTCTTGCCATTGGCATACAAACTCTTACAATCCACTTATCCCAAAAGCCAGCAGGATGTCTTCAGGGAAAGACAGAGTTGGAAATTGAGCAGCTGCTTCGTCTTGCCATCCTCAGTGACCTTAAGATGCCCAGCAGTGCGAACAATAGTGACTTTAAAGGATTCAAAGGCTCACAGCACATTTGCAATCAGCATGCCCTCACTGACTCAGGGATTTTGAACCTTTCCTACTACTGTTGCACCGTGGACAAAGACAATCAACTGGTATGTGAATACCTGACCTACACAATCTGGATGATGGTTATATTCTGGGTAGCGATGATTTTGCCGGGGATAGTAGTTCTCTTTTTACCAAACTATCTGCCAAAGTCAATCGTGGAATCGAAGAAGCTCACGGAATCGTTGACCTATAGACTAAGCGAAAATAAAGTCTTATGTGTTACTAAAATAACATCAAAGGACCAAATTGATGAAATATCAAAGGACCAAATTGATGAAATATCAAAGGACCAAATTGGTCAAAGCCAAAAATATACGGTCATCAAAATGGAAACAATAAAAGATATGGCATTTTTTTCTAAAACAGTTTCAAAACTTGAAGTAAATAGGCAATCTCGTCTACCGTTGCAATATATCAGTTGTAAGGTTCCCAATGAAGATACTTTTACGAAAGAGCATCAACCAATTGGTCTGTGGGATGTTTTCAGAAGACAGATAATTAATTGCAGATTGCGTAAATCACCATATCTAGAAGAGTGCTGTGAAACGAAATTGTGTTCTACGTCCGTAAAGTGGTATATGCTACTGAAAGTGGTTATGAAATTCTTGTTTGCTATTATTGTATTCGCCCCAGTTCTTGTACATATTGCGATATTCTTTTATTTCGAATACAAAGAAGTACGCGCACAAAAAAAGACTGCAAACGAACATTCAGTGGACTTTGTTAATCAGAATGGGTTAACAGTCCATGTTCCACTCTCTCACCCGATATATATCACTGCATGTGCGGTTTTCGGACTCAACACGATTGGGTATTGTTTAGTAAGCTTTTTTTGCAAAAATTCACTGTATGACACCCAATTTATTGTGAAGTCATGTTTAAATGGCATGATGAATGACATGGCGAATAGGGGAATGTTTTTAAGAAATTCCACGAAAACGCTCGGCGTTCATATTAGCAGGTACGGGATTTTAGGACTAATGGTCGTACTCCTACTAGTTGTTTTACTCGCACCATTTTGGATTGCATATTTGTTACCTTTGGTAAATTTACTTTTTAGACTGTTGTACGTAATTGTATTAGCACCGGGGAGTAGCAGCACCACAAAAATTGAACATTGTAGGCGATGCCTCGCGAACTCAGAAGACGACTCAACGAAAAAAACGTGCGGTTTCTGTTGCCATTTCGTTCAATGGTTTTTTTGTATCTTCGCTATGGTAACAATTGGTTCTCTTGTGCTTATAACATACGACTGCATTTGCTTCTATGTTGACATTGTTATGTATACATTCATCGGTTTGATTATTAACTTCGACGCGGCTGCAGCGTTTGTTTCTCTTTTCGTTCTTGTGATGTTTTACGGCCAAAGATGCTACGGATCTGTGTATGAAAAGAATGCTGCTTTCTTTGAGGCTCTGTTGCATCTCTGCACAAAGCAAGCCAATTCCTACAAACAGAAGTCAAGTCATACTGAAAAATTGATTGATCTTCAACCTGCATTATGTCAGAATGATGATAATAATGACAGTTTGCTTGTGACAGCAAACAAAAATCCGAGATGGAAGATTAAAGGAGCATCGCTATTAATAAATAATAAAAATGAGCCTTGCCTTCCGACAAAAATTTATTACGAAGCCTGCAATGTGCTAATATATGAAAGGAATGTTTTACTGCAGTACATCAAGGCAATGATAGAATTCATCCTGATTTTGGTGTTCCTTTCTTTTGTGATGGTCATCGTGCTTGCGTTTGGCGACGACTACCATCTGAGTACAACCAACAAAACTCTTGTCGCTGTGATGGGCGGAGTTGTGCCTTTCTTGTTGACAAAATTTGTGTTCAAAAACAAAAACACACCAAACTGGGACGTGGAAAACCCCTCTTTTCATTCTGAGGTTAACAAAGTATTGCACAGTTATGAGGATAGATGGCTGATAGATGATATAGCAGTTGAAAATCCCTCCTTAACGAGATCCGATGAAACGGCTAATACTCCTTGTGTTCCAATAATCGATGAGGGAGAGAACATGCCAGCAATGTGTCTCTACATATTGGATGAACACGGAACAAGCGCGGATGCATGCTCGAAGATATAATCATTGGAAATGAAGGACGAACTTGTAGACGACCTGGACGGAGGAAATTCTGACTACTCTGACGATCAAAGACAAAACAATGTTGCGATAGAAGTCAAGGTCGTGGCAAGCTTAGAGCATTCTGGTCCTACGAATGATGGATCTCCGCCCTTGAATCAGAATGAATCTTCAGAACTTTACTTAAGATGTATTTACATTAAACATAATACAATTACAACAAATTATCACTATACCTTAGCATTATCAGATCACAAAATTCAAACTTACCACCATACTCAAGTTTAAAATATCACATTATTTTTCTTCAACAGAAGTTGTGCTTCATTTTCCTGTCATGATATCTTAAAAAGGTAAACCTCAAACTAAAAAAGTCATTGAATTCAAAGGTAACAACAATTGAAAGTTGTTTTTTATAATATCGACCAAGTTGTTATTGAATCCAGTGAGGATATACATGTTCGTACGTTTGATGTTTAGTAATGTTATATAGATGACGTGTTCTCTTGGTTCAGAATTTCAGTATTTATATTTCAACTACCATTCATAATACATAGAATATTATATATAATGGAAATGTATCACTTATAGTCGTAATATTTTAATTTTTTGCGGTTCACCCAAAAGTAATTTGATGTGAAAACAAAGAAAATCCATTATTTTTTAAACTTACATTTACAAATGTTATGATTTTACCACAATTATTTCGAAATAAATCTCCTTTTGTGAGATAAGGCGACCTTTATAATCATTGTTAGTTATATAATTAATAACATGTATCGCTTAAATTTTAACATTTAAAAAAAAAACAGTTAAGGAAGTTCAGGTATGATTTAATTTTTTTTTCGAAAACCCTGTCATGCTTGTATCTCTTTGTCCTAGCAGAAGACTGATTTCAATTTCATAGATGATTTCGGTAGTATCAGTGACACTGCTATATGCATATACTTTTGCATTTTATAAACATTTATATCTTTTTGCAGTTTTGCAATTTTAGTTTTTCGTACACACGACAATTTTGATTATTATTGGCTTAATTTGTAACATAATTATTAAAAGATAATGTACTGAATAACATTTTATTATTGTTAACCTATTAAAAGACGAAGATAAAGTTCTATCAGTATCAGATTATACATTCATAATATATGTCTTGCATTTATGAATATATAATACAACGTATGCACTAGTAACCATTTGATTTGTATAATTTTTTCATGAACTATTGTAAAGATACAATCCTTATTCCACCATTGTGTTTGTTTGTTTGTTTGTTTAATTGTTTGTTTGTTTAATTGTTTGTTTGTTTGTTTGTTTGTTTGTTTGTTCGTTCGTTCGTTCGTTCGTTCGTTTGAAATATATTGATAGCAATGTTCTTTATGTATTAGGAAATAATATATTGACTTGACTTTATTCAGAATATAAATTGTACAATATTTAAGTGTCTATTTGTATGCTTAAGAACTCCAAGAACCCGGTGGGCTATTACAGTCGCCCACGTGTTAATGTGGGTGTCGGTGTTTCGGCTTGTTCAATGCTTTGCTAGCCTGTCAATATAATATATTTCTGTCATGCTTTTTTTATGAAATATGGAGTTTTAACACTGAAATAACAGTAGTGAACATATCAATTTGATATTTGAAGAAATACCTTTAAAAAGCATTGTAGTAACTTCTTTTTTAAGCAGAAGATTTTGCCAAAATAATAATTCGATATTTGAAAAAAGGTTGCTTAAGTTTAAATAAAGATATGTTTTGGGAAAACAACGAACCGTTCATCAGAAAAAAATGTATTCCTGTTTTTCAAATGCGTTCTTGAACTTTGAAGCTGAATGTTCGAACATTTGGTTTCATACAAAAAAAATACTGGCGAAAAAACTGCTCGCACATAAATTCAATGATAAATCATTTATCAAATATATATTTTTAAACTAGTGGACTTTGTATTTCGAACTTCTTAGAAAATTCACAAATCAATAAAAAAATTGGCTGATAATTTGTTTACCGCACCCATAACTCAAAATTTGTCGACAACCTTACGTGGTCTTCACTCTTTATTTGGAAAACGACCCGTCTTCAAGGGAATCGAACGGTTCTCTGGCAGTGTAGAGCGATGATCGAATACCCATGTATCTAATTATTCCAATGATATTACGCAAATAAATTGCCAAAACTTCGACCTTTGGCGACCAGTGTCGTTATTTGGTAATGTGTTCGTGCTCTGTTCAATTTAAAGGTGTTTTCATGCATAAACTATTATTACTTTTGTAAGGACTTTGCGTGAGGGGCGTCCCACAGGTAGCAGCGTAGGAAGGACTTTTGTTTTTAAAAAGGGGATTTAAAAATTACCAATAGAACTCCAAAAAGAAGCATAAAAGAAACAGATTTGTTCAGTGTAAGATCGTATGGTATTTTACTTATGACCATAGAAAAACTATATTTCACTCGTGGCTTCCCCTCTTCTGAAAATACGTTTTTCAATGATACTCTTGAAATAAAATTCGATCTTAAAATCAACAAATATCCTCGAGCGGAAACTTGAAACGTCTTTTCAGCAAGTTACATGCAAGTTTGGATTAATTGCAAACAATGATCTTTCTTAGACAATAAAAATGTGGTTCCTTTATTGCACGGTGTATCCGACATACATCCATAACAATCGCTCGTGGATTAAGTTTAACTCCAGCAATGATTTTTGAATCACCAATATATAGTTTTAGAAATAAACGTTCAGGGATACGTTAGAAATATAAGCTTTTTACACATTGGCAATTATGTATTAGCGTATTCATGGCGCCTTGCATATGCAAACAGTAGGCGTGGCTATATGCGCATACGTATTTACAGCAATACTAGTATATACTAAATCATGAAGACAGTTATTTTATCGTAGGAAAAGGTATCAAAATATATTGTGGTGTTTTTAAATCATTGTAAAAATAATCAAACAAAAACATTTGTATGATAATTTACACTCTAAATCCATAAGTATAATGCAAATATTTACTGGACAGAGACAATGTCGTACAATATTTGCCCGAGCTGTATAAGTTGCTAGGGTAAGAAGTTATTGAATATAGGCCGACTAAAATCACTCATATGTAGGAAAAGCGTAGGCATAAGACTAAGCTTCTTAGACTCCCCTTCGCGTATAATGCTCCCAGGAGTGCTAAGTAAATCCATATTGAAACACAACAGCTATGTGGTTGTAGTTAAGCCATGTTTGTATTCGAACATTTTACTGTTTGCAAATGAAGTAAGCATTTGGAGGTTTTGGGGCATTAAATGGTAGTGAATTTGGCTCCGCCCAAATACATAACTGTATTCCGAATCGAGTGCATGATTTATAACCTGTCAATGGACTTCATTCATTATTAAAGTAATCATTCGGAACTCCTCGGCCATTTTTATCGAAACCAGCCTTGGATGTATGCAGGTACATCAGTAGAAATAGTTCGTAAAAAAAGTATTTATATAAATAATAAAATGAAGTGTTTTAGCTTGTATTTGTTTATCTGAGTTTATATTGATTCCCAGTGAAGTGTATTATTGCAAACATTATTAAGATTCCAAAGAGTTAAGTCATTCAATTTAGCTGCTAAAACAAATTACTACGCGATCTACTTGCAGCGAACTTAAACATGCCGATTTCTGCGTATGTAAACAGTCCATTAACATCCGAGGTTGTTTTCGATAAAATGGCCGAGGAGTTCTGAATGCAAAGTACGCCGGCTGCGACAGTCAGCGAGTGAGCGTCTTTTTTTACGTATCAACACGAAACTGACTACTTAGGGGCGGCCATATACACCCATAAAGGATCCATATAAAAATACATGTACAGTTTGGATTGGTTTCACATCAACCGGTTAATTCAATCGAAGTGTTAAATAACGCTCCTTGAGGTGCATAATATTAATGTTCGGAATAGCTATTAGGCAGCTCATATTGACACTTGACAAGTACGCTTTGCTGCGGTTATTTGCAATTAGTAGTATTGGAATGTATCACGCAAATTAATTTATAAATACATGATCAGTCTTAAACTTTAATTTTCAAAAAGATAAATTTTAATAACTCTTAAAATCAATCTTTGCAGCCAAGTGTTCAGGCGTATCAACTTGGTATCAACATATACCAATGCTTTTCATTGAGTTACCAAGTAGTTTTCAAAGGGCAGCAACCCTTGTCGATGTACATTTTACTAAATAATAATTTAACAAAAAGGTATAACAGAGTCACGGAACAGTCGGAACACCTCGGCCATTTCACATCGAAAAAAAAACGATGAAAAATGGCCGAAGTGTTCCAAATGAGTCATATACGCCAAGTGATCACATGCAGAAACTTTAAAGTAGACTCCTTGTCATTTCTTATTGCTCAGTTAGTTGATTTACATGCCCACCAGAGAGTCGTTTTGGTGTATTTGTTTCTTTAACCTTGGCAGACCTTATATCTTCAATACTCAACCGAGGATAAAATTAGAATTGTGAAAATGTTTGCCAAACTGTTAGGTGGTCCTGAAAAATATGACTATTAAGGGGTGTCACTGATTTTCTTCTAGCTTTTGTCTGCACAGAAAAAAGTGTTTTGTTTTCAGTGGGATGGTTACACCCACTGTACAAGATATGGTATTCGTATCCCAGTAAATACATCAGTGGCCTTGCTTATGTTTTATTTTCTCAGTAAATCATCCCGGGACAATAACGGTTTGATACAGTTGAGTTTAATTCTGTTTCTGATTTCTGTGGGGACGAACAATGTAGCGAGAGGATGTATGTGCAGTATATTTGCCGATCTTTTAACGGGATTTCGAGTTCGCAGTCCTCACATTCAAATCATTATTTCGACAACCATTTTTGTTCAACTATATGTCTTTTGATCGTTCAGTAATGGTTTTCATTCGTTATACGAATACTTTGTACGATGCAGTTTATACAAAAATGCATTTTTGGTTGTGTCTAAGGCGAAAGATTAGAAGGTTTATTTTATTAAGTCGTATAGACCATTTTATTTCAAATGAAACATTATAATCTGTATGCTCGTTTGGATGGAGAGTTGCATTTAAATTCGGAGGGTACCAATCGCTTGAGAAACTTTTCACCTAGGTTATTTGCATAAGGTTATTTCAAATCAGTAAATATAGTTGTCATATATTTAAGGGGGGCGAGTCATGATTTTTATCATATAGTTTATCTTGGGCTTATTTCCCTTTCATGGCGTGTTACATTTTATGTGGTTTTAGATAATTTTCAATTAAAGGGTTCAGTATGTATAGTTATTCTTAATTTATTACACGACTACTAGCATTTTATTTAGCAGTATTATTTTTCTTTCACTGACAGGACACCATTGCATGTATTTACATGTGACTTTTTGTGTACGCGTGTCTTTTTTCAATCGTATTTGTAAATTTGCTATGTTTTGGTTTCTACAATACAGTATGACTATCTTTTGGTTTTAGTTATTTATGATTCTCTTTTTTGTGTGTTTTTGTGTTTAGTTTCTGAGCTGACGAAACTTTTCAATGGTACATAACAATTTTGAAAATGGTAAGTATCCTTAAAAGTCAATTGTTGAGGCTAGGCGTCACGTATGCATCACTTTAAACAATGTTTAAGTTACATTTATGTTTTTAAATGGTTTTGACAATAGATGTGTTCATTTTTTTATTGCAGGCTTAAAAGGTGCGTGAACGGTCTTGTAGGGGAAGTAAGTGCTGCAGTAATAACCAAAATCGAGTGATATTTTCCTTTCCGTCATTTCGTAAACCAGTCTAGAAAAAGTACAGACAACGTATCTGACAAAAAGGTAAACTCACTAAAGAAGGGTAAATTACGTCCAAAATTATATTGTTTCGATAATTTATGAGGCTTAAATAAATAGAACGAGCAATAATGTTCGTGAATAATCAGATATCTTGATTAAAACAACGGGAACATCAGTTATGCGAATTTGATCAATACCGAAAGTAGCGTGTCACGAAAGTCAACTCTGTTTTTTATTGGCCCATTATTCAAAGCCACGCCCCCCTGTCATTCATGTACAATATCGGCAGCCTTTGATCGTTCAGGTGAATTTGTGAAAACAGCTGATTGATATTTTGATGTATTTATATATGGTGTTTTATGAATGTGTGTATAAATGAAGTCCGGCAATGTTTTTTAATTGATAAATGTCAGACATGGTGCAAGAGGAGTATTTTCAACACATGGATAAACTTGAAGGTATACTGGTATACATGTATTTTCTATAAAAACGCAGAGTTTTTGTATAACTCACTTATGTTGATAACATTAGACTACTGTCCAAATTGACATATAATATTTTCACATACATACTATATGTCTGTCATTTTCATCTAAATGGCAAGTGGAATTGAATCCTAAAGTGGTTTGTGGAAATTGATCCCAAAGACGGTCTCTATTTTAATAAAAGAAAGTGCGTAAGGTCTTTTGAAAAATCATGACAATTTCGTAAAGTGATACATAACATTAAAAATAGAGATATTGCAATAACTTATGTGTGAGTGTATGTTGAGGGGGGGGGGGGGTGTAAATGCAACAAGCTTTTTTTAAGGTGTATTTTTTTAAATAAATAAGTGATTTAAATTCCGGTATGGTTCGGGGGGGGGGGACCACCCAATATAAATTTAAATAATGTATTTTGGTGTGTTTTTTTCTCTGTGATATTTTCATATGATAAGTAAACTTGTACTTTTATTTATTTATTTTTTTGGGGTGTGGATGTTTTTTTTATGTGCTCAGTGTGCCCCAAGGTGGTGGGGGGGAGGGATTTAGACATTAACATTTAAGATTTGTGTACATTTTGCAGTTCATGTTTAGTCCCCTAGCTGTTTATGTTAAAAAATGTTAGAAATATTCTTCTATTATGCCATAAACCAAAATCAGTGTTTAATTGTACCTTTTTGTGATTGTACCAGGGCCCTTAGAATTTTTCAATTATGAAAATAACTACATTAATTGCCAAGATTTGTGAACCTACCATATTATCATACTTTTGAGTCCAACTTTTGTGAAATAATGATTACTTGGGATTGCAAATAGGGCCATAATTTTCTCTGAAAACATGTGTTATTTGTTTGATAATAAGAACATGTACTTAGTCTCTACAAATTATGAAATATTTTTTATATATATTGGATGAATACAATGTCATCTTTTTCTTCTACAAAGTAAATTTAAAATAAAATATTTGTTTGTTTGTTCTACTTATTAACCCAATGTTATTTACATGTAACCTTGCGTGAATCACTCAATTTTCAAGTTCAATATTCTACCACTTGTAATGTTAAGGTTATGCAGTTTTTACCACTTCAGACTTAATCAATGAAGTCTTCCATAACGGGTGATAATATGTCATAAAACTTGAGCACTTTATTTTGTCATAAAATGAGTTACAAGTGATAAAATCACGGTCACAGTGATGGGTATGTCAAATGACATATTTAAAACTTCGACTTGTATTTTTCAAAGATTGAAACAGACACGATGTATGTATATAATTATGTCCTGTATATATGTCCTTAAAAGATTAAGATGCACATTTCCGTTGCACAGGTGTATGTTTGATATCTACCTGATTAATATTTTATGGATAAACTACAGTTTGAAGTCATCAAAATGTAACAGATTTCGGAAAATGTTGACAAATATAATAGGGAAAGAATTTGTAAATGAAATTAATTCTATAAAGATGAAGTAAAAATAAAAGAAAAATATAATATCAAAATGTTTCTGTCAGCAGTAGAATACAAATTGAAAGACAGATCCTGGGACTAAGGGCCAGAGTCTCAGAGTGGTACAAAATTAATAATTGTGGCAAAAAAAAATTAAAATGAAAACAAAATGATGACATAATAATAGCTTTATTTCATTTTCTGCGGGTAAAATCAGAGATATACACATATAATTATAGGATATATTAAAAGTAAAACAGTACTTTATTGCAAAATTATCATTTAATGTTTTTTTTGGGGTTGTCCGAGAAATTACGCCTTAAAATGAAGTGCACCTGGTTTGTGTTTTAGAACATATATGGTATAATTGGAAAATGTAAAATCTGTAGCAGCTGACATACAGTAAAATTATTGGATATGTTTGTTAAACCACTGTCATATTCAAAATCACTCAAGTATGAACAGCCCTTTACAAAATGCACGGTCAATATCATAAATGTTTTGGGTAACTTCCGATATTATATCCTTCTTCTATATCATATTGTTAGATCGTTTTACGGTAACATGTGATGTTCAGCTGTATAATATATTGGGTTATACATTTTAATTTTGATAAAGAATTAGGAAGAGTAGTAACTGAAGTATGGCATATCAAATAATATTTGCACATGGAGAAAAAAAGTTATAAATACCCAATGCAAAATTTGACGCAATAAACCAAATACTAATTAATTACATTTAATTTAATGATCGATGCCTATATGTTCTCATTTGCACGTGCCATATTTCATGTTTATTTTTACAAATTCAAACATTTTCTGTAATACATTTCTTGGTTGGATCTTGAAATGCCAATAATGATGATGATGATGATGATGATGATGAAGATGATGATGATGACACTGATGATGACAAAAACGACAATGATGATGATGATGATGATGATGAAAATGATGATGATGATGATGATGATGATGATGATGATGATGATGATGATGATGTTGATGATAATGATATTGATGATGATGATGATGATGATGATGATGATGATGATGATGATGATGATGATGATGATGATGATGATGATAATGATGATGATGATGACAGTGAGGATGATGATGATGATGATGATGATGATGATGATGATGATGATGATGATGATGATGGTGAATATGAGAATGAGGATGAGGATGATTATGTATGAGTATAATGTTATAATCAATAGAACCAACCTTCATAATCTTTGTATCAGAACTAAAATTTGCAGTGATGTAAAAAATGTTTGTATTGAATGTAAGTGTATAGTAAGACTAAGGATTATTAAACTAATTTTGAAATAATCTAAACAGCAGCTTGTGTAGCAATCATAAATCATCAAAGATTGATAAATTATTTTTTCCACAGGTTTACTTAGGCCAAAAAAAATAATTGTTTGTTTAGGGTAACCTTCCCAAAATTTCTAGGTAGGGTAGGTAGGGATTTTTTGATTTTTTTTTTCAAAATCTGTCGTAAGCTCAGAGTGTTTTCTTGCACATGACAGTCTTTCCTACATTACTGACATTGCCTGACTTTGTTTTATCATATTAACAATAATTCTGATTAAAATCTGCATTTATCTGCCCTTCGTAACTCTCTATTTGCTAATGAATATTTTTTTTTGCTCAAAAACGGAAAAAAATAGTTAGGGTAGGCACATTTTTATTGGTAGGGTCGGGTTACCCGAAACGGACATATTTTTTTTTAGGCCTTATGTATATAATGTAATTGAATAATAGTTTGTATTAGATGAATACTGACCAATCACAAGACATTTTCGCTATTTTTGACAAAATAAAAAAACTGACCAATTTTATGCTATCGGCTGCTGCAGATTATAAAAAGCAAAATGTTTATTAGGAAACTATACAGGTAGAAATACATTTGAAGGCTTGGCACTACAATGTTAGCACCAGACAGTCAAAGAGTTTAAAGCTCAGAGCTCCTGAAAATTATTAGAGAGGATTTGTAAACAAAAGGTTGCACGTGTAGTTTGGGGGAAATGATCCAGAAAACGTTGGAAATAGCTCAAGATATTGATATATGCATTGTCTGGGAAGAGGTTTCTACGGATTTTGTTTCAAACTAAACAAGTTTTCTGACAAATTGACTTTGTTTTAATGTTATGTTAACCTATAGATGTATTTGAGCTTTTCTTTTTAGAAAAAAAATGTATGAAGTAAAGGAAAATATTGTCGCTGTGGAACTAGGTGTTTGCCAAAAAGTAGAAATCTACATGGAGTTGTATAAGTTGTATAAAAAAAACTAATGGAGTTGCTTATAAAAAGAGAATGGTATATAAGAGATAATTAGATAAGGGAAATAGAGTTGTGCAGCTTCAGAAAGTTTTCTTATGTGTTTCATTATCATGATGATAAAATTAAGATAGCGAAATGAAATATATAAAAAAATAACTTTTCTATTTCTGAGAAAAAAAATTATGATTTATATCCAGTGTGACATTTCATTTTTTATTATCTAAATATTATAAGATACATTAAATTAGAAAAGGCTGTAGAAATATAGTGTTTTTTTAAATTAAAAAAAAATAATTATATCTTCAGCTAGAAATAATGCTGAAACATATTACATTTATTTGTAATTAAACTAGTTTGCACAAAATGCAAATTAAGCTGAAACTGAAATCAGCATCTTTTGGACAATAATTAAAATTTTGATGCATTTTAAATGATATTCCTGTATTATTGCTTCAACCCTGTTTTGAAAACAATTGAATTTTATTGGCATTTCAAGGAGCGATATAAACAATAATAGAAAACGATTAAACTAGATTGAATGAAGATGGAAGTAATAATATCTTTAAAATTGTGAAATTAAAGAATGATTTTCATTGAACAATTTCATCATGGAAAAGAATAGAGAAGAAGTTAGAAAGCTGTCTGAAGGTAAAGTGAGAAATTACCTGGATTCTTTAGAAAGTAGAAACATCAGGGATTTTAGACATTCACGGTTTCATAAATACAATTATAAAACAAATCAGATTAGACTAAATACTGCTGGTGTTAAAAAAGATGTGCAAAATAAAAGTGTTGGTAATGATGATGGATTAAATGATAAAAACACAACTCAAAGTAATGATACTGGATTAGATAAGGTATCTAACCACGCAGAAGATGGGGAATGTCCTAATTGTAGTAATAATGATGGATTTATTGAGATTTCTGATGACATAGAAGTTGATGAAAATGCAGGTGATGTTGTAGATGCTGCTGGATTTAACACAGCACTTGTAATTAAAGAAGATGATGAAGATGATGATGAAAACATAGCTGCTGATAATGACGTTGGATTATGTTATACACCTGGCGTGAAAACTGAACACCATAATTCAGTCCAAAGGACGAAACATAAAACAGAAGAAACAGCATTGCTGATGGAAAGTGATGAAATGGAAGAACGGGATAACAACACACTAGATATCAAAGGTCTTATAGAAGGAACTGCCGATACTGAAGAAGATACTTTGATGAAACAACATGTTTACACTGGACAAGGTATTGTTCAGGAAATAACTGTTGTTAATGATGATAGTGTTAAAGAAGTGAATGCAGACACTGATGAAGAAGAAGTCACAGATGTAAATTTAAACACAACTAGTAATGCTTCCTTTCGTACAACAACTGAAAACAAATGGATAGATGCAGGTGTTGAAGTGAAGATAGAGCTTGACACATCGTCTGCAGAAGATGAAGAAGTAAAATCGATAATGGAATCTTGTGAAGAGTTGGATAAGGATTGTTTTCTAAGGGCGGAATACCCAACTCGGGTCGACCGATCATACAGTCACTCAGATGATGGAACAAGCTATCATAGAAGAAATCGGAAATATGAGGAGATTAGTCGTCAAAGGAGTAAATCGATCGATTATTCTTCGTTAAAGAAAAGGAGTACTCAACAGTTTGATTTTGCACGATATGGTATATCTGTTGGCTCTGATATACCTCATGGTAAATAATTATTTGACCTTTTTCTTGATATAAATGTTTGATTAAGTTCTCCATTAATTTAATTTAAATTTGTGGTTGCAGATAATATAATACCTTCGCCTTATTTAGCTCAGTATTTATCAATGAATATGCTTTATATAATAAAAATGTTTTAAACTTTTAATATGAAATAAAAACTAATGGAAGCTATTATATTTAAGGAAAATGAAAGTGATATTATTTCCACAAACATGTTTTTGTTTTTTGTTTTTTTTATGTTTAATAATAACAATATTTATGAGTAAGTGTAAGTTTATTACTGTTTTATGTTTCAAAATGCCAGGTTTGGAAATAAGCTTGTTTTGAAATGAAAATAATCAATACTGCTTAGCTTTGATATTTGACCTTCCAGTAACAATAAACAACCATGTCAGTCATATAAAACCACAGTCTTGTCATGATTGAAGTTTTTGATGGTGACATTTTTATTCTTTATTGTACAACTTAGTGCTTTTGTTGTTGACAAAATGTTGTTTAACATGACGGTGCGAAGTTGTGAAAACAACTTAGTTATGGCTATTTTTTCATTTTCTTTGTTTGGTGATGGGGTTTTATATACTGTACCATATACTTTATTACAAATTTTGGTTAATATTATTTTGTGCTTAATTTTAAAGCAATATTTTGAGATGATCTTTTCTCAATCAAATCCCCTTATTGAGCAATATTATAATTCAATAGTTTCACCAGAACTCAGTTATATAATAATAGACCTAATTTAAAGATGTTGAAAAAATTCGGGAATTATTTTATTGACTGTTATTGCTGTCTGAGTGTCATGGGTTATCTATTGAAAGCAAGATCTAAGCCCAGTCCCTGGAGTTAGGGAGCTCCTTTGTACTTGTTTCTACTGATGCATGTATATAAAGTCCCATAACTCTGACTATAGTAATGGTGGTGGTGTGTAAGCTTATTTATACTCGCACACAGCCTTGTCCATTCGACGAGTGCTCCGTTAAGATTGTTTAAGTCATTTTAGGTTTTTGGAGCATAGTACACAGACAGAATGTAACTCTGCATGGTGGGAGCTACCCTGATTCTTTAACGTGCACCAGTGTATAGCACTGTTACACCTGAGTCACCCCTATTTAACGTCCCTCCCAAAAGACGAATTGTATTTGTTAGTGATGCGGTGGGGAATCGAACATGGGACCCCTGTATTGACAGTCAAGTGTTACCATTAGACAACAGATCCACAACATTTCTGTAATAATACTTCAGTTAGGCCCTTATAATATCCACTCACAAAAAACAATACCTGTAACTTTGATGTGCTAATTGGATTCACTATAATCCTTATACCTAGTTGTTTGAACATGAAATTTAACTTAACAGTTTGACTGGTGTCCAAAACTGATGCAAAACTTAAGGATTAAAAGTATTTAATATTTTAATAGAGTCATTGAATTCCTTGATAACCGTAACGCAAAGTAGAAAATATTTCATAACATTTTAAACCTGCTTCCCTATCTCTTAATGTAAAAATGTAATGTAACTGTCCACAGCTGCTTTATGGTATTGAAGAGTTCCTATTAAACACCATTTGGCATTCCTCTGTCCATGCGGCATTCCTCTGTAAATGCGGCATTCCTCTGACCATGCGGCATTTTCCTCTGTCCATGCGGCACCCCTCTGTCCATGCGGCATTCCTCTGTCCATGCGGCATTCCTCTGTCAATGCGGCATTCCTCTGTCCATGCGGCACCCCTCTGTCCATGCGGCATTCCTCTGTCCATGCGGCATTCCTCTGTCCATTTGGCATTCCTCTGTCCATTTGGCATTCCTCTGTCCATGCGGCATTCTTCTGTCCATGCGGCATTCCTCTGTCCATGCGGCATTCCTCTGTCCATGCGGCATTCCTCTGTCTATTTGGCATTCCCCTGTCCATGCGGCATTCCTCTGTCCATGCGGCATTCCTCTGTCCATGAGGCATTCCTCTGTCAATGCGGCATTCCTCTGTCCATTTGGCATTCCTCTGTCCATGCGGCATTCCTCTGTCCATGCGGCATTCCTCTGTCCATGCGGCATTCCTCTGTAAATGCGGCATTCCTCTGACCATGCGGCATTTTCCTCTGTCCATGTGGCACCCCTCTGTCCATGCGGCATTCCTCTGTTCATGCCGCATTCCTCTGTCCATGCGGCATTTCTCTGTCCATGTGGCATTCCTCTGTCAATGCGGCATTCCTCTGTCAATGCGGCATTCCTCTGTCCATGTGGCATTCTCCTCTGTCCATGTGGCATTTTCCTCTGTTCATGCGGCATTCCTCTGTCCATGCGGCATTCCTCTGTCAATGCGGCATTCCTCTGTCCATGCCACATTTTCCTCTGTCCATGCGGCATTCCTCTGTGACATGCAGCATTCCTCTGTCCATGTGGCACAGCATTCCTCTGTCCATGCGGCATTCCTCTGTCCATGTGGCACAGCATTCCTCTGTCCATGGGGCATTCCTCTGTCCATGCGGCACAGCATTCCTCTGTCCATACAGCATTCCTCTGTCCCTGCGGCATTCCTCTGTCCATACGGCATTCCTCTGTCCATGTGGCACAGCATTCCTCTGTCCATGCGGCATTCCTCTGTCCATGTGGCACAGCATTCCTCTGTCCATGCAGCATTCCTCTATCCATGTGGCACAGCATTTCTCTGTCCATGCAGCATTCCTCTGTCCATGTGGCACAGCATTCCTTTGTCCATGTGGCATTCCTCTGTCCATGCGGCATTCCTCTGTCCATGTGGCTCAGCATTCCTCTGTCCATGCAGCATTCCTCTGTCCATGTGGCACAGCATTCCTCTGTCCATGCAGCATTCCTCTGTCCCTGCGGCATTCCTCTGTCCATGTGGCACAGCATTCCTCTGTCCATGCGGCATTCCAGTATTATTTTGGGGTATTCGTCACACCTGCGATAGCTCTAGCTAAAGAAATCCCTTTTATTTATTGCTACTGAATAGGGAGTGGCTGGCCATGACAAGTTCAACCAAATGGGAGATGTGAATAATAAACCACAGTGAGTGAAAAGGACTTTTATTCAATGTCAAAATTAAATAATAAATACGAGTTTGACATCCTCGTAACATATTATTTACGACTAGCATATTGGGCATCCAAGCAACCGCCAACGCCCAATAAACTTGCAACAATAAAATCCACATATACTAGAACAAATGCATAAACATGTATATATTCATGGACATGAAGAATCAAATTATAAACAATCAATTTAGAAATATGTTAATTGCACTACAAATATGCCTTATAAAGACATGTATTAAATAATATACAAATATTGTTTGAAAACATGTATGGAGGTGGATTGGGAGGTGGAGGAAAATTATGCAAAATATTTTGCTCAAAATTCGCAAGCACGTACCTCTGAAATTGTTTGTTAGAATGGCTGAAGCAAGAGGCTAGCGATAGGCCGATACACACCACGTGACCACTGGTCACGGCTTGGACCGCTGATAAGCCACGCACACACTTCCTGACCACTGGTCACGGCGTGGAACGCTGATAAGCCATGCTTAAGATGTAACCGATTCAACCTGCAGAATTAGCTAGGGGTGATTCAGTTCAACCCGCAGATCCATAAAATATTTTATGTTGGCATAAAATTATATATATGTCATTTCAGACCTGCTACCCGGGATTGAACAGTTCCTCAGCAACATCCTAGCGCGGGAGTCACTGTCACCGTACGCAGAGGAACAGCGTCAGTATTACCTGGAGAGGCTAGATATCATCAAACTGCCCCCGTCTGTCCCACCCAGGCCAAGATGTGAGTAACAGACATTCGTATTGCGCTGTACAAAAAGGCATTTTAACAAATATACCCAGTCCCCTCTACATTTACCTGTCTAACTTTTATTGGACCAACCATGAGGATATATATTTATTTAGTATTAAATTAGTATTTTAGGACATGTGCCATTCTTTACAAAAATGTGGACTGGTTTCAGCACTAGGTGTACCAGTCCACCCCTTGGTGTCTACCCCAGAGTCTGGCCGAGACAGCCTCACAGGAGCCAGCAATGACGACTTTGCTGCCTACCAGCGTGAACTGTCACGGGCACTCATAGATTCAGAGACATCTCCGGATGTTGTAAGTGGTTGCATAATTGCTGTACAGTATTCATTAATATATGTCATATAATTGATGATGCACACATTAATATATAATTATAATTTATTTGATGCACACAATTTTAATATTTATAATTTAATTATTGCACTGACATATTGCAAATGTTTATTATACATTATTTATTTATACCTTAACCCAATAAATGAAAAGCATTAAAAAAAAAAGCAACAAAGAGATCAAGAGCAATGGCCGCCACTCCCACCCCACAATTTTTTTATATAAATGTGATTTTTTTTATATAAATGTGATGATTTGAAAGCACAAACTCAGCATTCTAAGGATACGTATTACAAAACATACATTTTTGGATGGAATTTAATCTGGTTAAAATGTATGTAGTAATGATGAACAACTTTCATCAGATTCCTTCCGAAACTAAATGCATCACATACACTGAGGCTAAATACCTTAAATATTTGTGGTTATTATCAAAATTTATTACATTGTTTTTTCTTACGCTGCAGTCACTATTAATATTTGGGTCGTGTGAAAAGGCTATTTATCAAAAGTTAATGAAACATTTAATGCGTTTTCATATCTAGATGATCATCATAAATATAATAATTTCTCGGTGCATTTATTCACATTCAAGTTAAGATATTGTTGAGGATGTATTGATGTGCATGTCAAATGTTTACTTTGAATTGTTCATAAAATTGATTTTGTTGTGTGATTGTGCTCAATATATACATGTATGAATGCGGCAATCTTTCATTATGTTTTTAAAGCATTGTAATAGTTCAAATACAAAATAGAATGTCAGGGTTTTCAATTTGAATTATAATTTAGCTGGGGTCCCTCTTGGGGGCCCTATTGGATGATCAATTGAGGGAGGAGGGGGGGGGTCTGGTTCATTTATGGGCTCACAATAGTTTTAATTCAATTGAAGTTTATTTTGAGGGGTCCCAGGGATGCACAATAGGTTAGAAATGGGGATCCCTTGCTAGAAAACTGTGTGAGGGACTCGGGTTCATTTGTCAGGGATATTGCTGAACAGATTTAATTGGCTCAAAAAAAAAATGTGTTTCTTTTCTGCTTTTAATAACACCGAAAGCTGAGGATTTGAAGAATCCTAACCGAAATTGAAAACCCATAGTTATGTTTAAAATAAGCTACTAACTTCAGTTACAATAAAATGCAAACTGCTTTGTTGGACATTGAATAAACATCAAAACATTTTTTTTAGAAAGTTGTTAAGGAGTCACTTTTCAGATGCAGTTTCCATATAAAAGAACTAAAAATTATTCCTTAAGAAGTCCACACTTTAATTCTACATTAAAGAATACAGCCAATTTATAATGGCGATAATCTATTCCCACATAATGCAATCGATTATCAGCAATGGTTACAGTAAGCCTTTAGTTTCCAATTATACTTGATCATCAGTTTTTGTTGTTTTTTTCCCCTATCTAAAAAAGGCAAAATATTGTATTAGTAAATCTCATTTTTAGCTCGACTTTTCGAAGAATAAGGAGAGCTATACTACTCACCCAAGGTTTTGCATGCAAGCACACATAGGTTAATATCTCAGCAACTACTTGAGGTATTGCATTGAGACTTTATACAATGGTACTTAACCATCCAACCTACTTAATTAACCAAGTTTGATAACTCTAGTTTGCATTTAATGCAAATAATTGCCCTTTATTGTTTGACTCAGAAATTCTGGTTAAGGTTTTGCATGTAAGCACACATAGAATAATATCTCAGCAACTACTGGATGAATTGCCTTGAGACTACATAAAATGGTACTGAACCATCCAACCTACTTAAATAACCAAGTAAGGTAACTCTAGTTTGCATTAAATTTAAATAATAGCCCCTTTTTTATTCAACATAGAAATTCTGGTTAAGGTTTTGCATGTCACCACTTTTAAGTCAATGCTTCAGCAAATACATCATGTATTGCATTGAAACTGTACACACAGGCTCCCAACCATTTAACCTTCTTAATCAAGTAAGATAACTCTATCTTTCATATTATATAATTTTTGCCCCTTTATTATGCGACTTAGAAATTCTGGTTAAGGTCTTGCATGTTAGCACACATAGGATAATATCTCAGCAACTGCTTGATGTATTGCATTAAGACTTTATACAATGGTATTCAACCAACCAACCTAATTGAATAATCAAGTTAGATAACTGTGTTTTGAAAATAATGGCCCTTTATTATTACACTTAAAATTCTGGTTAAAATTTTGCATGTAACCACATTTATGTTAATATCTCCGCACATCATGTATTGCATTGAAATCTAATCTAACAGTGATCCATGCATGTTTCGCCAAAACTTTCCAATCATTACACTGAAAAGCGGCGGAATAGTCGAGCGCGCTGTCTCTGTGACAGCTCTTGTTCAATTGAATAATGCCTTCATATAGAAATATATTATAATTTGTGTATACTTTATTGTGATGCTTTATTTCTAGCACTTAACTTAAACAACTTATCTGTCAATTATAATTAAATATAGCACTCAACGACCTGCATGAACAGTTGTAAAATGAAATCTAATTAAAGACATTAACCTTTTCAATTTCTTGCTTATAATTGGCAAGTGCAAACTCTGGCGGGAAAGTGGATATTTTGTTTGTCTAAGTTAAATTGTCTTTATTTTTTTCCTGGCACCAAAAAACATTTTCAGACTCACCTGTTGGTGAAGAAATCCAGTGTTTAGTTTTAATGTTTTACAGAAATATTTTGAACAGTAAAATATGTCAGATTTTACAAAATAAATGTGCCAGATTTTAAGTCATCCATTTTAATATTTTATGACTTAAAAACGTTTAAACTTAAACCACAAGTTCAAAAATTTAAATGAATATGATAATAGATTATGGAAATTAAGGTTAGATTCGAAATTGGTGAATTAGTGAAATGTCGGTATAAAACACTTTAATTTATAATAAATTACCTCATGCAATATATATTCAGAGTACGAAGCCATTTACAACTTCTAGGCTTATATATCATCAGTTGTAATTGTATAATCTAAAGTTATGAGTAACAATGTTTATTTGAGATGTAACACAAGGACACTTAAAGGTGCACTCTCACAGATTTACCAATTTGACAACATTTATTTTTTTTTGGCTCGGAATGGGCCAATTTTTTTTATTTAACCTGAGTGGTATAATTTAAGACTCACAGCTGACAAAAGATCAGATTCAGTTTATCCTATTTACGATCAAAATTTATGGCTAAAAGTGCTACAAACACTTTAAGAAAAACGCATAAACATCAATTTTTGATCATAAATATGAAAATCCTGTGGTCTGATTTAGTGTCACAGTCTTCTATCACTGGTTTCCATGCATTTTCGCAAATACTGGCTTGTTCCAAGACAAAAAAAAAAAAGTTGCTTAAAAGTGAGAGTGCAGCTTTAAAAACACAGTGAGGGAATATGTTTTTATGAAATAATAATGAAACCTCAAAACAGATTTACGCATGATCAATATTGATGAAATTAAAGCTTTATTTTTATTTGCGCTTTTATTGGAATGGTAATCTTCTCATGTGGGTTTGAAAAAATTACCCTAGATCACTTATGCATTAAGATTGAACAGTAAATATTTCTCCAAATAATATTAACTGAATGCAATCCAGGTGTTAGGCTCCAGTGATTTTAAAGATTTATATCTTCAAACCTGTAATTATTTGAGGAAAACCTGGCTGGCGGAAAGATTTTTGCTTTTCGTTCACATCAACTGCAGTGTTTTTTGCCAAATTTTAAAATCTATATTTCAAGTGAATGTCTAGCAGTGTTCTGTTTGGGCGTATAACAAGTTGCAGATTATGTCAAGGTTTAGAAAAACACCAACTATTCAGCTTTTGTTTAAAATCATGAAGCATCTTGACTCGTTTAGAAGCATAATAATTTGTCTGGTTAACATAATTATATAGTGTATAGCACACTTTTTCTACATCCAAGTCATCCCAAGATCCAAGTTTGATATGTGGTCACTAAGATGGACAATTGGGTTTCCCCCAGGTTCTCCAGCACACAAGTGGTGTAACATTGGCTCCAACAAGAGATATTATTATACTGTTGTAGTAACTTGTTACACAAAATAATGTTGCAAAACAATAAGTTTTAGTTTAACAATTATCCCATAAATTATGTTGCTATAAAGTTCAGGTGAATTATTTTAAGTATAGGTATTTTTTAACTCTACCATTCATCCCAACAGTTTCCACCTACAGACCTCAAACTTGGTAGGCAGGTTGGTCATGACCAGCAGATGAACACTATTTACATTGAGGTCATCGAGTCAGAGGTCAATTGGTCATATTATTAGTGAACATGCTTCAAATCTATTTTGTGTGATGACTTAAGAGTGCTGGTGCACAGGGACCTCAACTAGGTAGACAGGTTGGACATCTCCAGTAAACCCTATTGATTTTGAGGTTAGGGGATTCAAGGTCAACATTGTGGTTACCTTGAGCAGGTCTTGGTTGGTGGTGACCATGAGCTAAAAATCAGTTTCAAATCAAAAACTGAAAAAAGTTTGGACCCAAATCCCTCAAACTTAGTAGGCAGGTTGGCCATGACCAGTAGAATGATGAAACTTTTGATATGAGGTCTGTAGGCCTGAAGATCAAGACCATGGTGAACTTGAGCTGGAAATCTGTTTCCAATCAATAACTAAAGATCGCTGGAACCAAGGAACCTCATACTTGGTTAAGCATGTTGAACACTACAAGCCATGACCCTTATTGATAATGGATACCAGGATTTCAATAAGGTTAACATGATAAAGCCATTTACTAAGTTATGTTTCTTCATTTTCATAAACATAAAAGTTGAATTTGATCATACCATTTTTCTATTCTAGGTTTTCATTAAAAACTTGAATGCCGGAATAAAATGTGTTGTCATGTTCAGTACTGCCCAATTATCTCATTTAAAAGTACAACAGAAATGCAACTGACATCCACACCATCTGTCAGTGACTTACCATAATCATGTTCATACAAGTTCATAAAAGTGTGAGTGATGTATATTTCCAAACTGCGTCCCTTAGAAGGTCGAAACAAAAATGTTATATACTATAGGGTATCTGTCCATAAAAGGCCCTTGGCAACTTCTAATGTGTTTATCTGGGCCGCTATTCAATATTGGTCTTAATTGAATTTTTAAGAACGATGTAGCGTAATCGGATTACTTGTTATTAATACAATGTAACTGACCAATAGAATGAATGAAGTCAATGATGTATGACCATAATATTTACTTAAGTTGAATATTGAATGCCACCCCTGTCCTTGCAAGGCCTTTCAGGGGCATTTGTAATGTTCCTGTGACAGCACTTATTCTTCCCTTTAAGGGACGTCTAAATATTTCAAGCTTGTTATGAATTTCTTAAATGAATAGTTGATGAGTGGAATATTTAACATTTTGATTCATTTGCAAGCCCATCAATTGTATGGAAGAAGGTACTAATAGTTAATCAATTAATCAAAGACTATAATCTTTCAAAGAAATATGTATAATCCATTTAATTTTACTTCTAAGCATTAACTAAATGATTTATAATTCCCAAGAACTTGCTAATTGTGCAGGATTTCAATCTGAAGAATCTTTATTACCGATTTATCTTCTATCTATTCTCAAAGATAATGCTTTTTTTCTATATAGTTAAGAATTTAATGCATATTTAATTATTTCCATATTTACTACGTGGGTATTTAGCGAGGAAGGTATTTTCTTGTAGGAGGTTAAAAGATGAAATTCTGTGTGTTTTTAATTGATAAATGATTTGATCATTTTCGATTAAGGACCTTTATTCAACCACTTCTTAGTTGAAATAGAACGAAGTTAACCGAGAATAATTTTATTGTTGTAGTTATAAAAGCATTCATATTATAATAATACGTCCTGTATGAAAAGGGTAAAGCAAGAAGGTCATTTATAATAGCCAGGCCGGTATTCATCATTTCTTAATTAAAGCTGCACTCTCACAGATTTACCATTTTTACAACTTTTTTTATTTTTTGTCTTGGAAATAGCAAATTGTTGCGTAAATATCTGCAAACCAATGATAAAAGATTGCTGACAAAACATCAGATCGTAGATTTTCATATTTCTGTTCGAAAATTAATGTTTTATGCATAAAACATCAATTTTTTAACTGAAATATAAAAATCTGCGATCTAAATCTGTGATCTAATTTTTTGTCTGCAGTCTTATATGACTTGTTTTGATGGATTTTCGTAAAATTTGGCTCGTTTCAAGGCAAAAAATAAAAAAGTGGTTAAATTGGTATATCTGTGAGAGTGCAGCTTTAAGTTGATTTCCTAAATCTTCATTGTCAAGTTTAAAGAAAAATACAAGGGTTTTTGATATGAAGGTAATTCTTTATTACATAACATTAATGAAAATAATGTATATAAGATAATATTAAGCTGAGGGAAAATCAGAATTTGGTTAGGAAAGCCAGGGAACTTTGTTTTCATGATTTGTTGAAACCCTGTAAGACACCATGAGATTATACCTTGCTAGGGATCGAAGCTATTGGGGACCTTAAATGGATTAAAAATGGTCAATAATTCTACTGTATATAATTACCATGTTTTTGTGTCGCCTCAAAAGACGATATATAGGGGTTACTTTTGTCGTCGGCGTCGGCGGCGTCCGCGTCCCATTTTCGCTTGTCCGGGGTATATCTCCTAAACTATTAGTGGTATCAACTTGAAACTTCATATGTACATAGATCTAATTGAGGGCAAGTGCAGTGCAAAAGAACCGTTACTCTTGCTTCCATATTTTTAGAGTTTTGCCCTTTGTTATTTTTCATGCTTAAAGTTTTGTCTGGGGCATATCTTGTAGAATATAAGAGTTATCAACTTGAAACTTCATATGTAGATAGATCTCATGGAGGGCAAGTGCAGTGCACAATAACAGTAACTCTTGCTTTCTTAGTTTTAAAATTATTGCCCTTTGTTATTTTTCATGCTTAAAGTTTTGTCTGGGGCATATCTTGTAGAATATAAGAGTTATCAACTTGAAACTTCATATGTAGATATATCTCATGGAGGGCAAGTGCAGTGCACAATAACAGTAACTCTTGCTTTCTTAGTTTTAAAGTTATTGCCCTTTGTTAATTTTCATGCTTAAAGTTTTGTCCGGGGCATATCTTGAAGAATATAAGAGGTATCAACTTGAAACTTCATAGCTAGACAGATCTCATTGAGGGCAAGTGCAGTGCACAATAACAGTAACTCTTGCTTTCTTAGTTTTAAAGTTATTGCCCTTTGTTAATTTTCATGCTTAAAGTTTTGTCCGGGGCATATCTTGAAGAATATAAGAGGTATCAACTTGAAACTTCATAGCTAGATATATCTCATTGAGGGCAAGTGCAGTGCACAATAACAGTAACTCTTGCTTTCTTAGTTTTAAAGTTATTGCCCTTTGTTAATTTTCATGCTTTAAGTTTTGTCCGGGGCATATCTTGAAGAATATAAGAGGTATCAACTTGAAACTTCATAGCTAGATAGATCTCATTGAGGGCAAGTGCAGTGCACAAGAACCGTTACTCTTGCTGCCATATTTTTCAAGTTATTGCCCTTTGTTAATTTTCTTGCTTAGGTTTTGTCCGTGGCATATCTCGTAAACTATAGGAGGTTTCAACCTGAAACTTATTCCGTAGGTATATCTGATTGAGGGTTCAAATGCCACCTACACTTGCAAGTTAAATGGCAACATCATTGTCTATAAATGAATAAAATGCCAATCTAACAGCTATAATGTCGACAGTAAATAATTCATCAGACGACACATCCGACTCGCGGAGTTCTAGTTATTTCATATAGCCTTACATGATTGTGTATTGTGTGGATTGAATTGTCATCCTTCTGAATTCTTGAATCATGTGTCAGTAGTAATTATTAGTTATGTATTTGTCCTTAAAGTTTAGACATTGTTTTCACTGTTCTGTTTTCAGACAGAAGTTAAGGTGTATGATGACATTGACCCTTCTGATGTGGCCACAGAGTAAGTACAATCATGCGTTCTTTCTAACACTTTTATCATCTTTGCGAAGCTGTCAAGGTTTGATGTACTGGCTACCATGGTGCACTGGGAAAGGTCAACTTGGCTGCTTAAGACAGGTGGCCACTTAATGCAGGTTGAAAATTGCTGTCACTTTAGCTTGGTTTAAACAGAGGTCTATATTATACATCTTTTAAATGATAATGGTCATTTTAACCACCACCCCCACACCTGTCACCATCATTATCATCATCATTAAAAAAGTTTGAATACAACTTAATAATTTTATTCCAAAATTATAAATAGGCTGGTGGCCTTTTAAAGTAGGTGGCCCTTCAACCAGGTTTGACTGTATGGAAATGTACTGTACCTCTTCTTATTGTAACCTCATGTCACTCACTGAATATTGTCACAAAGAAATGATCTAAAATGTTTTAGGACAGTGAGAGTGAAAGAAATGATCTAGAATGTTTTAGGACAGTGAGAGTGGTGTAGTTGTTTTAGGTTTTTGTCTCTCAGCCACGAGGTTGTGGGCTTGATCCTCACTAGATCAACTTTCTCAATGCCTCTCATAATCATACATGCCATATTTCTGAGAGGCTTCCCAGGGAATTTTGGTCTGAATTCCAGGGGATTTTGATATTACACCAGGGGATTTTTGCGCGACGAAAATTTGCGCAATATCTGCATTTATAATATAAGAATAAATACAGAAATACACTCAAATTACAATAATTTTTGGACTTAGTCATCTGATGGTCCTTCATGGAATTTCACACTCATAATATTATTGATGCTTTTCCACTGTCAGCCTTAAAGCAAGTTTTTTTATGCCCCCTTTTGAAAAAAGTGGGGTATATTGTTTTGCACATGTCGGTCGGTCGGTCGGTCGGTCGGTCTGTCTGTCTGTCGGTCGGTCGGTCGGAATACCAAATGGTTTCCGATCAATAACTTGAGAACGCTTTGACCGAGGGACCTCATACTTGGTATGTGTATTGGTCATCACCAGCAGATGAACCCTATTGATTTTGAGGTCAGTGGGTCAAAGGTCAAGGTCAGTGTGACCTTTACATGAAAAACGGTTTCCGATCAATAACTTGAGAACGCTTTGACCCAGGAACCTCATACTTGGTAGGTGTATTGGTCATGACCAGCAGATGAACCCTATTGATTTTGAGGTCAGTGGGTCAAAGGTCAAGGTCAGTGTGACCTTAACATGAAAAACGGTTTCCGATCAATAACTTGAGAACGCTTTGACCCAGGGACCTCATACTAGGTAGGCTTATTGGTCATGACCAGCAGATGAACCCTATTGATTTTGAGGTCAGTGGGTCAAAGGTCAAGGTCAGTGTGACCTTTACATGAAAAACGGTTTCCGATCAATAACTTGAGAACGCTTTGACCCAGGAACCTCATACTTGGTAGGTGTATTGGTCATGACCAGCAGATGAACCCTATTGATTTTGAGGTCAAAGGTCAAGGTCAGTGTGACCTTAACATGAAAAACGGTTTCCGATCAATAACTTGAGAACGCTTTGACCCAGGGACCTCATACTAGGTAGGCTTATTGGTCATGACCAGCAGATGAACCCTATTGATTTTGAGGTCAGTGGGTCAAAGGTCAAGGTCAGTGTGACTGTAAGCTGAAAAAAGGTTTTCTGATTGTCCATATTTTATTTTCTTATATAGTAGACAGTAGAAATTTATATGTCACTAAATGCATGAGTTGAAGTATCAGTTTTCAGTGAACATCTAGTTTAATTATGCCCCCCTTCGAAGCAGAGGGGTTATATAATTGCTTTGCACATGTCGGTCGGTCTGTTGGAAGACCAAAGCTTGTCCGAGTGATAACTCAACAATTCCCGGACCTATGGTCATCAAACTTGACATGAAGATTAGGTATGACCAGTAGATGACCTGCCTCATATGCATCCAATGACAAATCAGCTGTCATTTCAGTCCATGCATATTTCATTCAATTGTCCAAATATTTCTGGCAACTTGGCGCTCAGGGGGCATAATGTTTGACAAACATCTCTTGTTTGTTTTTTGTTTTTTAAATTCCAGAGGATATGAATCCCCCGGCGGGGGACCAGGGGAGGGGTCGAAATTACGGGGGATTTTTCCCCCCGCCGGGGATATGGCATGTATGCATAATGAAATCCGGTCAGGAAACAAACTTGGGGTTGACTTAAAGCTATCAGCTTTTGTCACAATCGAGTTAACATAAACAAGTTTAATGTCAACCAAAACATTAAGAGAAATGTCTAAATTATAACACCAATTATTTAAAGTCATTTTGTTTAATACTTTATAAATTGAGTTATAAACAAATCATTCAAAGTTGTATTTATATTTTCAAACCATGCTATTGTTTTGATTTTTGTACGAAAAAGCTTTGCAAAATTTGGCAAGAGAAGGAAGTGTTTTGAATGCATTGTTTATTATTTTGACAAGTCCTCAATCTGCCCTTTACTTTAGTCAAGATGTTAGTAATAATAAGCAAGTGGTCTTAAAGGTTGAAAACCCGTAATCTTTATGGTGGAAATTTAGGAAACCTTTTAAAGGTGGATAAGCTGCAATTTTTAAGTAGTCAAATATAAAACAATATGTTCAAAACTTGCATATAATATTTTTACAAATATAAATGTTAGACATGATTATTTTTTAACAAGAATCTAAAAATAATGAAGAAAAATAATTAAAAAAATAATGTTTAGCTCAGAAGCAGAATTTAATTCTGGGGCCACTTGATTTTTAGACATTTAAAAGGTTTTTATCACTGAACTTAAAAACTGAGCCATAATAAATTTCAATGGGCAAATTGTTGATGTTCAGAATATTTTGTTAAAATTAAAAAACGTATTTGACAAGGTTGTTAACTTTTAAATGTGAAATATTTAAGGACTGAGTTATATTTTTAAACAAACAAGTAGAGCTGAAACATCTGTCTCAAATCTTGTAAAATATACTGTAAAGCACAAGTGTATCCATCTTACTTCTAGAGCTGTAAAGATTTGAAACTAAAACAGCAATAATATTAACAACTTGATATTGTTAACTTTAACAAAGTTCTGAACAATGAGCCCAATATGTATTATGTAACACTATTTAATCACAATTCCTGATTACATCAGAATTTGTCAAAATTGCATGGAGGTAATGTAAACATTCTAATATTAATATTTAGGTCTATGATTTTACAGGTTAAGTGAACATCATACTTTTGAACAAAGTTATTATTATTGCCTTTTTTGTGATTAGACAGAAGGTTAATATGAAATCTACTAGAGGCCTAAAAATGCAGCAAACTAATTTATTCCTTTATAATTCATGAATATTAACAAATACCCTGAACAAAGCCATAAGATTGTGGCTTTTAGGATAAAAGCAAAAACAGTCTAAATGACTTTGAAAATACAAGTGATATAATTATTATGCTTTCATCCTTGGTTGCTTTTATATCAGAAAAGAGCATCGTTGGAGTCATATATACATATTTTAATGTGCAGTATAACAAAAGACTCGATAATGCAAGTTGTAATTGGAAGCCAAACTTGAGAACGCTCCTATTATACCCTATCAATCTTGCGTGCCATTACATGCCCTCCTGACTGACACCGCTCATTATCAAGTTGTGCTCTACGTCTTACTGCGGGCTTGTATCAGTTTTCAGCGGTTTATTGTGATTCTGTCATATAATTAATCAAACCATAGTTTGCGCTAATTTGTCAGATAATTATTAATATGTTTGTGGTTATTGTTAAACCTGCATGTGTGAACTTTCTTTTTTTATGACAAGTTTTATTGCTTTATTAACTATGGTGAAAACACTTCTTTATTCAGTTTAATTTATCCGTTTTCACATAAAAGTGGCCTTCAAAATGTTTCATTATATGACTATCGAATGTTAAGTAGATATTTTTGTTCCTGTTTGAATTCTAGACATCAGCTTAACAAAGAATTAAACTTCTAAAGGCAGTCAACATCTTTTAAGAAAAGATCAGTGTGACAGAAATCATAAAAGAAATGGGGGTTTTCAATTTTTTATGAAAAACTATCATATTGCATAATAAAATCACTCACTTGCATAACAAATATATTTCAGAGACAATTTAATTGGATTACCTTCCTTTTAACTGGATGGAATGCATGTGCATGCGTCTGTTTCATTTGTGCAACATTTATGGTTGAAATGTATCTTATCCTTGCTTTATAGGCTTTTCAAATAACTTGAAATAAACATGAATTTTCACCATGATGAGATGGCGTGTCCCTGCAAGACCCAGGTCTGTACCTCAAAGGTCAAGGTCAAAGGTCAGGTCATATCATGACCATACATTGTAGGATTTCCAAAAAAAAAATTGCCATAAAGGTTCACCATGATGAGGCAGCATGTCACGCACAAGACCCAGGTCTGTACCTCAAAGGTCAAGGTTACAGGTCATATCATGACAATACATAATAGGATTTGAAAAAAACTTGCCATAAAGGTTCATTATGATGAGGCGACATGTTGCGCAGTAGACCCAGGTCTGTACCTCAAAGATCACTTAGACTGAGGTTAAATGTCAAAAAGTACTGTTGATAGGACTGGTCTGGACTGAGCTTTATCCAGGCTATATCTCCACCATGCATTATAGGATTTTCTAAAAACTTGGCATGGAGGTTCACCACATGAGGCGAAGTTTCACAGGTACATGTATGGTTCAACTGTTATTCTGTGTTGCAATTGCATAGAAGAGCATTGTGTCTGCATCAATGGCTCTTTCAACGGGCTCAACATGTGGCCATTGGGCGTCTAGTTAGATATATTTGGTACAAAACCATACAATTAATGTAGTTACCATATTTTCCTTTTATAAACAAGAACAGTGCATTCAATATAGGGTAAAAGTTTTTTCATTTATATTATTGGGTTAAACTATTGTGCATTTTTCTTTCATCTTGAACAATGTTTATGTTATGAAATTTACACAGTACAATAAAGGTATCACTAATTTCTGTTTAAGTAGGTTTATAGGTGCATTTGAGCTTGGCTGCCTTTTAGCGATCATTGAAGCAATATAACTTTATTACTTAAGGCTTAGTGTGTTTCTATAAGGCTCTTGATTTACATGAATATTTTAATATCAGAAAAGCATCATAATACATTTTCCCCTTCTGTCTGCACCTCTTCCCACAAAAGACAAACAAAAACCTTTCATGTAGCAGCTTACTCTAAACACGACAAAACAAGTTCGAATAAGGAAAATGAATTTTCAGCCGGCCTTAAAGGGGCTAGACACCAGATGGTCACAAAATTGGCAAATACATTATTTTCACAAAACAAGCCTACAATTGTCAATACCAGCTAAAAGGAGGCGGATAATACATCATTTTACATGATAAGAATATTATTTTGTCGCTATCTCTGCTGAATTAACCCATTTAAAATAGTGCATAATGGTTTCCCAGTAATTAGATTGTGTATATTTAGCATATATAAAAGTCATATTAATACAGATACATCTACTGATATAATTTTTAAATCGACTGGGTTTTACGTGGTAGACAAACCCAGTTAAGATCTTATTGGAAAAATATGCAAAAACTGCTAAAGTTGCATGTGTCATTCGTTTTAAGCGATGTGATACAACAGGTAGTAAGATTCAATGCTTTTTACACTACGATATAAATTTTTTGTAAGTTTTTGAAATTTTTTTTTTTTTCCATGCAATTGTATCATCTGGTGTCTAGTCCCTTCAAAATATTGAAGATCTGCTCTTATGACCTTCCAGTTTATCCGAGGTCAAGGGCAGCAAGTCTCCGGATGATGATGATGATGATGTATACGAAGTTCCGCAACTTCGGCGATACAACAGCGACTCTGGCTATGAGAAGGCGAAAGATATGTCTCCCCTGAGTAAATCCACAAGCTCTGAGGAACAAGCTCAAGTGTTTGGTAATGAGTCCAGCAAGTTGTTTAACTCTGACTGTGTCATAGCACATAAACTAAGTCTAGGGTTATGCTTTTTTGTGATGAAAAAAGTTTGTGGTAGATATAAAATGCAGAAATATGTATTAAGCTTGTCTGCTTCCCAATTTTGTGTCGCCTTTTCAGGCAACTATATGTATTGTGGCATCAGCAAAACCTTGTGCAGACAATAACATTTATATTAATTACCTAATCATGATCCAGACTTTGTGACATGGTTTGTAGGCATAATAATCGGATTAATTTTGATTGTTTAATAAATCTCCTGAGTTGGTCAGTCTATTACAAATTTTGCTCTTTTAATTTTAAAATTTATATTATAATTGATCTGATTATGATGGGCCCTCCAAACAATTTACACTTTCAATTTCGCATAATTCTAGTTACGGTCCAGTCTTTCTTCTAAACTCCTCATAATGGATGTAATAATAGCCAGGAAACACACTCAAGTGATGTAGTACATTCAGCTTCCAGCTAAAATGCATCTCAAATTATTTTTTTTGTAGCAACAGGAATTGGTAAAAGATACAAATATCATATACATCTATAATTATATATGTCTAAAACTTCTATAATTATGCATGGAATAGAGTGTATTGAAAAGAATTAAGAGTTAAAAGTTGTTAAAGGATTAATGTATTTATTGCAGGCATCCCAAAGCCACCACCTCTTCCCCCTCGTAGAGACAGGGCCTCATCGGACGCAGCCAGTCGCTCATCAATTGGTAGTATCTTAGATGAACATATCATCACAACCCCAGATGCGAAGTGTGGGGATCATAGTGAAAGCTTGGATAGAAAGAGTACACATTCTGCTGAGGGTATGTATACATGTGTATTAATTAGCTTTATATAAGTATGCATAATATTAAAAGTCAGTCATCTTTGGTAGTAGGTGAAAATGAAAGAGGTTTATTAGTAATGTCCTAGATGTCACATTTAATCTATGGCACTGGGGGCAATAACTATGCAATTTGACACTGAGGGTGGATCAAATTAAAGTGTACCGGTGACAAAAGTAAATATGTCTTCCATGGTGAAGCTTGTTATTGAATGAGTTGTTTGATTTCTTTGTTACAGAGGAGTATGATGCGATGTCAGTGGGGTCCCCTGATGACCCCTCAGGCTCATTTATCCAGCCCCGGACACCAGACCATATCAGACTGCCCAGGTCAACTTTGTTAAATAATTATATCAAGTAATGTTGGGTGATTCTGGTTAATCTTATAACAATATGAACATCCTAGGCCCTGTACAACTGTCTAATGGTATTTTAAGACCCAAATTTGTAAGTGTGCCCTTCCTCACAGTTGTGCATGCTCAAATCTTCAGTCATGGTCATAATTATGGTAGGCTTTTTATAATAGGTCCAAATCTTGGAAATATTGTGAGGGCCCACTCTCCATGCCTTGTGATTACCCTTAAGTTCTCAAGGTTATGACCACTGCATTAGAATAATTGTTCCATATTCCTTTAGACCCACAAGGAGAAAAGCCCGAGCCCAAAGAAAGCTAGGAAAGTCTCTAACATCACTTTGGGAAGTCAGCCAACCATACCAGGCATTGGATGATGTGGTGATCTCCGGTGAGCTTTACTACCGAAGCAAGCTTTCTTGGACCAAGAAATTAGCAGCCTTAACCAATGGCAGGCTGGTCTGCTATAAGGTAATCTAGTGTGTGTGTGTGTGTGCGTAAGTTTATTTATACTCACACTCCGGCCTTGCCTATTTGGCGAGTGCTCAGATAAGATTTTTAGTCATTCTAGGTTTTTGGAGCATAGTGCACGCACAGAATGTAACCCTGTTTAGAGCTACCCTGGTTCTTTATCATGCACCAGTGTATAGAACTGTAATAAGGGACCCCCATTTAATGTCCCCCTCGACGATGATTAGTATTTTTAGTGGTGTGGCTGGGAATCGAACCTGCCATCCCTGGGGTGCCAGTCAAGTGTATTACCACTACACCACGGATCTGCCGTTATCTAGTTTGGGATAATCTTCTTTATAGTTGTACATAAGCAGTCATGGACATGCCATTACTGATTTAATGATTAGCAAACTAAGTGTTACTATCTAATCATAACATTAAAAATGTCAAAGCGAGGCATAATTATGTAGAACCTGATTGTGTCATGGGTCTTATTGATATAAGATAGAATTATGTCTGCTGTTGGCTTATTGAACAAGTAAGTGTAAGAAAAGAATTTATTTAATCCAAACATGTGTGCATTTGTTGGTCTAGGTGTTACTGTTATGACAAACAAACACAATAGATATAGATAATCCAACAACAGACTTTAAATAATTACAAATTTTCTATCAGTTTTACAAAAAGTAACTATAAATTAGTAATGCTAAAAATTAAACACATTGAAGAAAGAAAAATGTCAATGTCCAAAGCCCAGAAGTTCACAAAAGATCTTTACTGATCCTGGTATTTTTAACATCCACTGAATTGAATCTTCACAAAGCAATGAATACACTATATGAGTGCCCAAGGGTCGGATTTTTCTATCCAGAACTGAAACACATGATTGATATTTTCCAAGCACACTTTAAATTGCATAGTTTGTGAAAAATATATATTAGAAAAGCAAATTTTTGTACATTTCTCTAACAAATGTTTACTGATGTCATGATGCACAGTAATTTTTATTCACTGCATACGTCAAGAAGTTCCTTCAGTTTCACGTCTCTTAAGGGTTATTTTGTTCTGTTTTTAAGGTATGTTTGTAAAGTTAATGTTTATGAACCTCATCTATTGAAATATCATAATTATTGTTACATAAAGTGTGTAATAAAAGAAATGAAAAGTATTACATCACAGCCTGTGTCACTCATCTGGCATGGGGGTGCCAGATGGAGTTTTCCGGCGCGACTGAATTCACCGGAAATGTATCTGGTATGCTAGAAAAGGTTACAATGTTATCCTCAAAGAATAATTTAATTAATTCCAAGATTTAAAATAAAATTTTAGCACTGTGAAACTTGAACTTTACCCAAAGACCAATGATCAGAGAAGTTTGCATTTAAATAATTAATAAGAATGTTCCAGAACATAAATTATACTATAAAATCATCAAGAACCTTCTTCCAAAAAAACCATGGCTTACCAGTGCTCCCTTGGTGATATACTAATGTAAGGGGGGATATGGCTGACCATTGCTCCCCCTGGCGATATTCTACTATAAGGGCGCATATGACTGACCAGTGCTCCCCCTGTCGATAGTCTACTATAAGGGCGGATATGGCTGACCATTGCTCCCCCTGTCGATAAGGGCGGATGTGGCTGACCAGTGCTCCCCCTGCTGATATACTACTATAAGGGCAGATGTGGCTGACCAGTGCTCCTCCTGGCGATATACTACTATAAGGGCAGATGTGGCTGACCAGTGCTCCCCCTGGCGATATACTACTATAAGGGCAGATGTGGCTGACCAGTGCTCCCCCTGGCGATATACTACTATAAGGGCGGATATGGCTGACCAGTGCTCCCCCTGGTGATAATACTACTATAAGGGCAGATATGGCTGACCAGTGCTCCCCCTGGTGATATACTAATGAGTTCATTGGATGTGGCTGACCAGTGTTCTGTCCAGCTGATTATTAACAGACAATAATTAGATTCTGAAAGTGTTCCCAGCTCTCTACACTGATGAAGGGAAATAACTGACTTATTTTATATCTTTCTCTTACGCAGTGATCTCCCATGCTGTTACACTGTCCATGAGCACTGCCACCAAATATGACTTTCAGTTGAATTTAAATTACAAAATAAAATAAAACAGAAAGATAATCACAAATTTACTCAGCAGTAAGATGACCTTGGCCATTGTCATATGATAGATAGATGGCCTGACAAGCAGAGGTGTGTCTAGACATTTTTTTAGGCAATTTGTTTTAAATTTTATGATGTATGAAGTAATTTAAATGCTTTTGGTTAATTGGTCAACTAACTAGTGGACGATATAAATATAATTGAAACCTAACCTACGGGGCTTATCATTATAACATTGGTAAAGTGAGTGGAATGGTTAAGGTAACAAATATCATCAAAATGTATTGAATAAAACTTAAGTACGATACAGGACAATTAATTGAGCTTGACTTAATGTAATCTTCCTAACCACCAAAGGAAAGATTTACTTCATAAATGGTCCATATATAGTTTATATTTAAAATGGTGACTGTATGCTAGTGTTATGCCGATGATCGATTATAATCGACAATTGATCAGAATGCCTAAGTCGGCGACAATCGATAGTAAACTTATAGAAATAAGGGACGTAACTGTTACCGACTAATTTTCTTTTCTAGTTAATGTTGAAATGTTAAGGTGTTACTATGTATCTAGTCATATTCTTACCAAGTCAGCAAGTCACTTCAGTACCTTATTACAACTTTTCGTTGTAATATAACTGCTATTGGATTGGTTCTCAACTTCCGATGTTTGTGGTTAAAAGTGATTTTAAAACATGTTTCCGTTTACTTCGTACCATGGGAGAATTTAGTTTTCTCAGGTTTCTGAAACTTTAAGGATTGTTTATGTTCTTGTAAAACATATAGAATACTAAACTGCTTGTCGTACTTGTTACTGACTGATTATTAAAAAGAAATTAATATCTTTCTTCGTGTTTATTTTACACATGTATACAATACTAAATGTAAGACAAAAATAAGAGCCTGTGGTCGCATGTTCTGTATTAGTAACTTGTAAACACTAAAAGATAGTTGCGTTCTAAATAAATGATGTAATTTATACAAAGAAATGTACTGACAATACTGTAAGGGAACATTGGTGCTTAACACTGGTGCATGTACTGTATCTGAATGCCTTAAATATGATGACCGAATATAATTAAATAATGATTAAATCAATTAATAACCGATCATTGATTGGTCTCATGAACCGATTATTGATAGTATTTTTTCTGTCCGATTCCCAACACTACCGTATGCTGTGATGGTTACATTTGACCAGGTAGTGTGTACGCAGACTTCAGAGCTCATGAGATTGAAAAGATCAGAATTTTAACAACATAACATATCTCCTTGTTTCAGGACCCTCCTGATCATATTGATAGTATTTCTAGCCATGATCATATTAATGGGCTTTTTACCCATGGTCATATTGATAAGTTTTTTCCACGGTCATATTGATGGGCTATCTAGCCATGGTCATATTAATGAGCTTTCTAGCCATGGTCATATTAAAGAGCTTTCTAGCTATGGTCATATTAATGGACTTTCTAGCCATGGTCATATTGAAGAGCTTTTAAGCCATGGTCATATTGAAGAGCTTTTAAGCCATAGTCATATTGAAGAGCTTTTTAGCAGAGCTTTCTAGCCATGGTCATATTAATGAGCTTTCTAGCTATGGTCATAATAATGGGCTTTCTAGCTATGGTCATATTAATAGGCTTTCTAGCCATGGTCATATTAATGAGCTTTCTAGCCATGGTCATATTAATGAGCTTTCTAGCTAGGGTCATATTAATGAGCTTTTTAGCCATAATCATATTAATGAGCGTTCTAGCTATGGTCATAATAATGGGCTTTCTAGCCATGATCATAAAATTATAGTGAACTTTCTAACTTTGTCCATCCACAGGTTGACAAGCTGGACACTCGACCCTCGTTTGTGATCATATTGATGGGATATCTAGCCACAGCCCACAAGCGTGACGGGAGGCGGAGCTACGAGATTCACCTGGACCATGACAGCTTTGAGTCTCATGTGTTCCTGTGTGACTTTAAGGAGTGGGCCGATATCTGGTGTGAGGTAGGGGGCAGTAATAATGTGCTCATATAACACACTTGATGTGCATGCTTGTTTATGATTGGCTGACTGCCAGTGTCTCTTTAGGTAGTAGGCAAACATTTGTTGTGAGGTACTAGGGGGTAATATATAAGTGAAATACCATTTTAACATGATCTTGGTATAATACTAAAAGCATAAATGCTGAATTCACAAAACATGGAAATATAGAGATAGGCCTCTACTAAGATATAATGGCAACAGATTTGTAAATTACCACTTTTTATACGCCCGAAGGGTCGTATTATGTTATGGCCTCCATCGTCTGTCCGTCTGTCTGTCCGTCTGTCCGTCCGTTAGCAATTCCGTGTCCGGGCCATAACTTGGTAACTAATAAAGCGATTTTCAAATAACTTTCTACAAATCATCACTACATTAAAAGGATGTGTCGCGCGCAATTTCCAGGTCCATACCTCAAAGACTAGAATCACCATGGGGGTGCGTTAACAAATCCGTGTCCGGGCCACAACTTGGTCACTAATAAAGTCATTTTCAAATAACTTTATACAAAGCATCATTACATTAAAAGGATGTGTCGCGCGCAATTTCCAGGTACATACCTCAAACACTAGAATCACCATGGGGGGGACGTTAGCAATTCCATGTCCGGGCCATAACTTGGTAACTAATAAACCGATTTTCAAATAACTTTTCACAAATCATCACTACATTAAAAGGATGTGTCGCGCGCAATTTCCAGGTCCATACCTCAAAGACTAGAATCACCATGGGGGTGCGTTAGCAAATCCGTGTCCGGGCCACAACTGGGTTACTACTAAAGCAATTTTCAAATAACTTTATACAAATCATCTCTACATTGAAAGGATTTGTCAAGCATGCTTTCCAGGTCCGTACCTGAAAGGCTAATTTCACAGGGGGGTGTTAGCAATTCCGTTAGCAATTCCGTGTCCAGGCCACAACTTTGTGTTACTACTAATAAAGGAATTTTTAGAAAACGTGTCCTAGCCACAACTTTGTAACCAATAAAGCAATTTTTAGATAACTTTATACAAATTATTGCTACATTAAAAGGATGTGTTGTGAGCTCTTTCCAAGTCCTGCTACTTTTAAACTTGTATTCTCAGATTTTCTAAGGAAGTTTCAGATATTCTATTTTTTTTATAAAAATATTTCATTTCATAAAATCTGATTCCATATTAGTACGTCCTTCATTGCACTACTTACCAGTATGTATGTTGTTTTACAATTATTCTATGTTGTAAAAAATACTGTTGAACAAAGGTTTTTATTAGCACTGCTATTAACTTAAGTATCATTAAAGTTTCAATATTGGAAGTTTAAGCCTTTGTTGTAAACACTTCACACCTAGTAAGCAGTATACTAGCATAACCTAAATGTTTATTAAAGACCTCAAGCCGAATCTTCTTCGGGCGTATAATGCTCCGTTTCGCGGTGCTCTTGTTAACTTGAGTTTGGAATAACTTAAAATAGACAAAAGCTCCATTTATAGATACAGTCGAAACTCGTTGGCTTGATATCTCATGGCTCGATATCCTCGTTGGCTCGAACCAAATTAAAAGGACCGATTTTTATTTACTCTTTGTTCATATAAATTTCGATCGGATGGCTCGATATCTTGAGGGTCGATATTTCTCCACGCTCGAAGTGGTTTTCGCGGTCCCAAACAAGAATTTCACACTTTGATTTGGTTTCTTGGGTCAATGTCATTTTCGCGGGTTCAGTTAAGAATCTCAGGCCTTGATTTGTTTGATTGGCTTCATTTAGCACAAGGCGCTAATCGATTAAAATTGCTTGACTGATATTATAATTATTGTCGAATTTAAATGGTTTAAAGTTTGAATAAACATGCCATCACTTTAAGTTATGTCTCTAATTGTTATCCATCCCTAAATTACTATGCATTTAGATATAACTTTTAAGCTATGTTTGTGTTACCCACTGTTTACAATTGCTTGTTTTCGCATAAAAGTATTTTTATTATAAATAAAAAATAAAATGATATTTTCTAATAATCGAATAAGTCATATTACGAAATTTAGGGTGCGTAACTATGCCCAATAAATACTCTTGTGGAGATAGCGTAGCCAATAACAAATGAGGTTAATAAGACTTTATGTAACAAATGAAAAAATAACTCAATATTCTCGAGGCTCAAAGTACTTTGGCCGGTCCCTAGAATATCGAGCCATCGAGTTTCGACTGTAATGTCAAATCAAACCATATTGTTGCTATGACAAGAGAATAAGCATGAATGTCTTTCCTTCCATTCCGAAAAAACTGGATTCTTCTATGACTTAAGAAGTATAAAAGTAAGATTGATGAATCTTGGTGTACAAGTAGTAATTACAAAGTATTATCTTTTAAAAATATCGTAACTATGGCAACAAAAACAGTTCTATTTTTGACTTGTTATCATTGCATTTTGCAGCACCTTAATGCCGCAGCTGAAGGTCAGAGAGCCCAAGGACCTGTTGTCCATCTAACAAGAGAAGCCCTGTCGGACAAAACTGACCCACTATCTTACAGACTAACCAAGGTAGAACATTATTGAAGTAAAAGAAATAAAAGAATTTAAAGTGATAAAATTATGATTACATTTTTAGCTCATCTGATTTTCAAAGAAAGACCTTGAAAAATGTTGTGATCGGCATCGGCAATTCTAATCAGCAACACATGTTACCTGAGAGAGAATACTGGCATGTATTAAAGGAAGGCTCATTACTCTGGCTTAAAAAGTAAGTAGTGCCCCTATTTAGACATAAATACCCAGACTATCATTGGAGTTCACTTACTCCGCACTCTTGTTGTCCTAAATCAAGTTTTATTATGTAAACTGGGTATTTTTGTAGGCAAGCCCTGCTCACTCAAGTTCCAATGTGTCGCTAGCAGGCAGTGACAGCGTGGAATCAGATTGCGGCAAGGTCAAGAAACATGGTGAGTATGGGCTTTGGTTTTAAGGCCTGGTTTAACAAATATCTAGCTTGAATCCCTGGTTTATTGCCCTGATGTGACTGCAGGGTGCCAAATTTACTGTATATTATTTATCAGCTAATTGCCATTTAGGGCCATGTTTAAATCAAAAAGGGCTGCACCAGTTATGCTTTGATTGTTCAGAGATCTAATCAATGATACACCAGAGACCAAAAAAGATAAAGACCAATACACAGCCTTGGACAATACCCCAGATGGGGAGGAGAGTGTTGGGGGGCAGGGGTCACTTACACGAACCAGCCGTTCAAGTTCTACTCGTGTGAAACTAAAATGTTTAACTCTAGCTTCCATATTTGTTATGAAAGATTTTACTTAATTTCAGACCATTCTACAAGTAAGAGTGCCAAAGTGGGACAGATAGCACACCGTGCGTCATTATTCTTTGACTCTCTCAGTAAACGCTCATCTGTGAAGAAAAGTCTCAATCGCTTATCCAGTCTAGACCGTGCTCCCTCACTTCCGGGATTGACTGGCTCAGAATTAGAGAATGCAAGGGCTGAGAATGCTGGGTCAAATGCTTATAAGTAAGTGAACAATATCACAGACCTATAAACCATGGTTTATGTGTCTGTGCCAGTATGTAACAAAGTTATATGCTCTTAAGAAAACCTTTAAGTCACATAACCAGTCTAGACTGTGTTGTGCACAGCATAGCTTGATTGGCTCAGAATTTGAGTGAACACAGGCTAGCTCAGAGGTGTATAATTAAGCTACTAGTACCGTATTTAACAAAGTTATATTCTGTAAAGAAAAACCTTAAGTCACATAACCAGTCTACACTGCAAGTCTCACTTCATGGTTGACTGGGTCAGAATTGGATAACTCACAGATAGGGGTCACATGCTTGGCAGAAAATAACCAGTCAATTAATTTAACATATATATTATCAAGAAAATTTTCGTATAAGACCTTTAGATTAATAATTTAAAATAAAAGTTCTGTGTATTAACTGACAAGTCAATAACGTTTTAGAATAATTATATACATTCACAAACAAAGGTTTGAGTGTGAAATACATGTTCAAACTTAAAAGTAGGACAATATGTGGTATATCATGTATAATACCACTTTTTTACCTCCACATTGCAGGCAACTGATAGGCACGTCCAGTTCGCAGAAATCCCTGCCAGATATGATAATCCCTCGAACCCCTGGACCACCAGAGTTGAGAATTGTAGAGGAGGTTTCACCAGCAGAGGTCAAGAAGCATATCAAACACCAGGGTAGGGGCTCTTTGCATGAATCAGGCCAAGATCAACAGTAACTTTGTTATTAGCCTACCCTTGTCTCTTGTGTTTTGGGGGTCACTAGATAAAGGGTCAAGTTCATGGTAAACAATCTTATGTTTTGTCCTAGAACCATCAAACTTCTTTTGTAGCTTGCCTATGACCAGTAGACCTTAGTGTTTTTGGGGTCAATAAGTTTAACATCAACACTCTAATGAACATTTTGACGCACAATAACTTAAATTACGAGCAGTTTGACTTCGGAACATGATACTTCATTAATAGCTTGTCTCTTACCAATAGATGACCCTAGTGTTTTGAGGGAGCAGCAGTCTTATGAACATTTTGTTGCACAATAACCCAAAAGTCGTTTGACTTAAAAACATGAAACATCACTGGCTGGTGGCCCTTCAATATTAAATGGCCACTATTGTTTGAGGTTAAGAGTTGATGTTTATTTTTATTTTGAACTCATTGTCTGCACAATAATGTGATCTTTCATCATGAAACCAGTGGTAGATGACATTGACCAGCAGATGACCGCTATTGAGTTTGAGGTCAAAAGTCAATTATCAATGCATTTTTCATAAAATAACTCTATTGAATTATTGTGCTCAGACAGCACAATGTGACAAATATCCCTTGTCAGTTTATTTAGTTGTAAATTAGAATGTTATCCCCTCTGATATTGAGCTCTTCGTGGTGAAAAGTTGTCAAAGCCTCACCCACAAAATATCAAACAGAGGCTTAATACATGTATATATATATATATATATATATATGTATGTGATGTCATTTTGTGTTTGATGATACTGATATTTATGAAAGACTAAAACTCCAAGTTAAAGTTAATGTTTATTCCTTTGAATGTACCGGTACATCTTGTTCAGCTAGTACTGCTTGTATTCTGTTGGTGACTACTCTATTAAAGTGGTATGGCATAGTGGTCTAACTAAAAAGTCTGACAAACTATTTTAATGTTGTAGTCTGACATGGTAGTTGAGCATAGTGCAGTCGAATCTCATTTTGTCCAAATCTGTTATCTCTGATATTCTGGCTATATCAAACTTTTTTTAATGTGTTGACTTAATATGTTAAACACTTGTTGTATTTCAAAAAAAAATTAACCTCGAAGTATTTCCTGTGGTCCCAACAGCTTTGACATAGCACGAGTTTTGACTATAGTCTGATGAAGCAGTCTGACATAATAGTCTGGCATATTAATCTGACTTGGAACTTTAGCATTGAAGTCTGGAAAAGTAGTGTGATAAAGTAGGCTGACTAGGTAGTCTGGCATATTAGTCTGAGTAACAAGTCTGACCCAGTAGTCACACCATGTTCATGTAGTCTGACATTTTAGTCTGGCAAAGTAGTCTGAAAAAGTAACCTCGCTAAGTAGTATGACAACGTAGTCTGGCATAGTTAGCTGACATACGGTATTACTCAACAAAGTAGTCTGAAATAATAGTCTAACAATCAGTATAGTACTTTACATGCATTAAACATAATGACTCTGTAAATTACTTTAAAATCAGTTTAGGGTTTAGGTTTCCAAATACATTGTTTGTTATTATTCCCCAGGTTTCCTTGACATATACAGCAGTTTCAACAAGCGTAAATGGGGCAAACGGTGGTGTATTGTACACGAGAATAACTTTGAATGTTACCGCTCCCCGACCAGCGACACATGTGAACTTGAATTCCTCCTACGGAACTGTGCACTGCAGCGGGCAATCAAAGAAACCAGCAGTGAACTCGGTCTCATGTTGACGGAGAATAATCGTGAGAAAATCACCATTGAGGTATGTTACAATGCAAGCATGCTATTGCCTTGCAACGTTTATTGTTATGCCTAGTCATTTAGGCTCTGTATATATATTGAATAATAATAAAGGTTACAGTCCATCATCGGGAACTGCGTTCAAAACCTCTCTAAATGTTAGAGTTAGATTCATCATTCACATTGTGTTATTGTTAGCCTACACAGAGCCCTTAAGTTGGTCGAACCATCGCAGTGCTCATGGTTAAGCCTTTGGATGGCATAAACAAGCACCATATATTTTAAATTTTAATTTTTAAGAATTCAAAAAGTTGTTTCTCTAACAAAATACTTACCAAAATCACATTAAAATCATATTGTGATTGTAATTTGCTTATTTCTCTACACTTTATATAGTTTAACACCTGGAAGCAATAATTGGGATTCTGATTGTTATAAAATTAATTTTTTTGCCCAATCCGCATCTCCTTAGCCTGTTTTAAAAAGGTTAATGTTTGTAGGGTTTAGCAGTCAATTGTGTAAACTGGTTTATTCAGTGGTTTGGTAAAAGATAGCCGTAATATTTCTCCAATCATTGCTATTAACCAATCCAATCATTGCTATTAACCAATCCAATCATTGCTATTAACCAATCCAATTATTGCTATCAACCAATCCAATCATTGCTATTAACCAATCCACTCATTGCTATCAACCAATCCAATCATTGCTATTAACCAATCCAATCATTGCTATCAACCAATCCAATCATTGCTATTAACCAATCCAATCATTGCTATTAACCAATCCAATTATTGCTATCAACCAATCCAATCGAATCCAATCATTGCTATCTGAACTAATCCAATTATCTAAACGTACAATGTATAATTGAAGATAACTGGTGAATAACTTGTCAGAGGTTTATAGAATTAGCTGCTGGTGACAAATATCTGGAAGCAAGCAACATAAATCTTTTACTTAGATTTACTGTCAGTGACATTTACTTTTTTGTTACTCTTTCGTCAGCCCGTGAGCTGGTCAGAGCTGGGCTCGTGGTTACGGGTTCTCATGGCAGAAACAAGCACACCCTCCACCCCTGATGGGCTCCAGGGATATATGGATGATACGCATCCGTACCATGAGGCTGTGGAAATCACCAGGAAACCACAAGCTGTACGTTAACATTTTAACTTTTTAAAAATCTTTGTCATTGTTTTACATCTGAAGCAACTATATATAAAACAGGGGTGAAAACTCTGACAGTAGCCACCAAAGCGCAGGTCTTGACTGTGTGTTTTGAATATTTACTGCTTATGACAAAATTTTCTTAAATTGTAACTTTATCATGAAAGAAATATTTTACTGATGTGCATCTTTATTCTGTTTATCATTTAACTGATTTATGTGTCTTAATTTGCATTTTCAGTCCACTGCCAAATCACAAAACAGTAAAGCTAGGACCAAAAACGTGGATAGGGACAGTGGTATTTGCTCTTCAGAGTCAGCTGATGGGAGATTTGGTTCCCTGGAGAGGGCCTCAAAAGGCTCACCTACAGCCTCAACTGTGATCACTGTACATAAAGACTTCTCTGATTCTAGTCTTCCTAGAGTGAGTGTGCAGGAGACTGGTGCTATTTATACCATGGTCAGGAAGTCTAGTGGGGCTGGTTCCCAATCTGGGCCCAGCTTGACCAGCTCTATTACAGGGGTGACAGTTCAAGCCGGGAACAAAAAAGGAGAATCAAGCACAGCAGAGAACTTGATTGGTGGGAAAGATACTCAAAAAATAAGTGCAATGAATGCTTCCCATACATCAGAGTTAGATGAAAGTGGGTTGTTTGAAGACTTTGAAGCAAATATAGCCCCACTGGAGTACAAAAGGGGTGAAAGCCTAGTTGATGAAATTATGTCGCAATTTCAGACCCAACTAAGTAGTTCATTTTCAACAAACAGTGAATCCAGTGAACAAATATGTGGGACAACTGAACATGATAATAAAAACCATGAATCCAGTGATACCCATGGACTAGTTATTGAAGACCCAAATGATGCTGGACAAGACAAGAAATCAACAAAAGCACTTTCAGACCTTAGTAGAAGTTCAGATCCATCAAAAAGGTCGAGTTTTGGAAGAAATATGTTTTGGTCCCATGAAGATCAGCAGGAAATTCTAGCTGAGCTGAGAACCAGACTAGTGCAGTTGAAACAAGACAGGTTGGTCACATAGTAAATTTCAATATACTCATACCTCATTGCTGCATTTCAAATATACTTAAGGATTTCAAATTTTGGTTTAGTGCAAAAATGTTGCTGATGATTCTGTTTTAATTTAATTTATGTTGAAACATAATCAGATTTGTTTAATTTGATGTGGAATGTTAATTAACTTGAAGTACTTGGAAGAATCTAGAAATTAATCAGATTTTTAATTATTTTTTTTATAATTAGAAATCAGTTGAAGTTGGAAAGATGCTTTAAACCTGTACAATCTGGATTATTTTATTTTTCAGGATAACAATCAGAAACAGAAAAGAAAAAGTTACCTGTAGCATTGACAGAGAATTTCTAAGTGCTGAATTTGACAGACTTGACAGAGAATGTAAGAAAGTTGCTGATGAGATTAAATCTATTGAAGAGGAAGCAGCCAAATACTCAGCCAAACAGGTTAGTGAGAGGAGATTCTCTGACATGGATGCAATAGTTGATTATGTTATAGAAGAAGAGGAGATTAGTGCTATCGAAGAAGAAGTAAGTGTAATTGATGAAGAAGAAGTTGAATTTATTGAACTCACTGAGATTAAGTTAACATGTGTTCCTGAAGATATCGTAGGTGAACTTGAACATGATAATAATAAAGAAACAGTAGTTGATTATAATGAGGAAACAAATGGTGATTTGAAAGGTGATTGTAAAGAAGAAACAGAAGGTAAACTGAAAGGTTATTGTAAGAAAGAATTGGAAAAGGACGCTAATGAAAGGGCAGAAAACATTGAACATCAGGAGTTTACAGTTTGTAATGATGAAGTAACTTTAGAAAAAAGTTTTGCTAATGAAATTGTGACATCCGATGGTAAAAAATCTGAATATTTAGGACAAACAAATGTTGAATCTGTTAATTTTATTGATACCAGTTTAATCCATTCAAGAGATGACAAAGATGTTTCAAAAATACAGAATAGCAATATAGAAAGATCATGTAATTTAAACTCAGAAGAAAAATGCCATGATATAGAAGAGGAAAAATGTATAAATAATGGAGAAAGTAACTCAGGGCTAAATGATGGCAATGGTGATGCCAAAGTGATGGAAACTGATGATACTGAAGCAGTGGAGAAAATAAATACTGAAATTGAAACTCATAAAGCAGGATGTGAAGACCCAGGAACAGATCAATTAGAACATGGACTTAGTGAAGATAAAAGAGAAATTAATATAAACAATAACAAAGTTGCAAGTGAGCTGAAGCAGTGTTGTTCTGTTTCTAAATAAAGGAAAGAGTGGAAAGATTTGTCATCTAACAAATAGCAACTGAACCTCTACTTCAAATTGAGAGTTCCAAAATATGTTTTATTTGTAAAGCATTTAAGAAAAACAAATAATTGTGAATAACCTAATCATAACTCTTCTAGCTAGAAGTGAAAGCAGTCTGGGATGGAAACTGTTAGATGGATAGACAAGCATGCGTAACATCAGTTGCAATCTGAAAGAAATTGATGCCATTAGAATTGCAAAACTGATGAAACTGGACAGGGCAAGGGGAGTTTAAAGAACCCTGACCTTGACTCTAAAGGTCATGCACCCTAGCTTCCGGCAACAGTTTTTTTATCCAATAATTCTAAGATTTACGTTTTATTTGTTTATTTTGAAGACTAATGATAATTATTATATTCAAATGCATTAGGTTATATTTTTTCTTCGAGATGCCTGTTTGTGCACTTACTTGTATTTGCAAAAGTGCCTTATGTATTCAAATGCCAATTTCATTTATCAACTGTAAATGCAAAAGAAATCTTGCTATAAGTAAGAATATATTGTGGAAAATCTGAAAGACTAAGAAGGTTAAAGCAACATGTAGCGAGTGAGCCATTCTTTGACATTAAAATTCTTCAAAGTTTTGAGCAAGCAGGGATCCACATTATGATGTTTTGTCTGTTATGTTATAAAACTGCGAAATTTAACATTAAGCATGGTATTTATTTGAGACTGATAGGTGATCTCCTTGGCTAATAATGTAGGTCATTATCTAAATTTGCTTTTATGACATGCTTTATTTATAATCTACCAATTGGCTGTAGTGTGTGTGTGTGTGTGTGTGTGTGTGTGTGTGTGTGTGCTGAATATTATGAATGAAAATTACATATAGACTGTGCAACAGTTTATTATATTCGTATACATTTCATTGCCTTGTTTGAATTTAAATGAGAAATCATTTTATTTATGCTAACCGAATATTAACATGTAAATAACTGCTGAAAATTTTACATTTAAGAGTATACGCTATTTCTGTTATTCATTAAATATTACTATATTTTTTACATTATTTATTGATATTGTTTTATTTTTAAAAATAACATCATGTGCTAAAACAATTGTTTACCGTGTTGTTTTTTACCTGTGTAATATTATAAAGCAGCTCTCTGAGTCAATTTTACTCGACCATTTTGGAAAGAAAGAATCAAGTACATTTATTTTCATTCCCTTCTCAGAATCATGCAAAAACATTAATTAGATATTGCTCAAAACATGTTTTGAAAATTCAAGGGCCATAACTCCGGAATGAATACTGCTACAGATATGACTGATTATGGAAAGCGATCGACATATTATCATATGCCCATTCCCATTGTCTAGGAAAAAAATGTTTTATTCAGTAATAAATTATATTGTTTGTTGTAAAGCATCTGCGTTTGTTGCAAGATGAAATGCCTAGTTAAAGGAATGTTTGGCATGAAACCCGTGCTTTGCAACCCCTATTTATTGCACTGGTGACAAAGTGGGGGCCAATTTCCTGTGTATTTGTTTATTGGCTCAGGGTCATTTAGGGTCCATTTATATAATAAAACCTCCAAAACTGCACAGCAGGATACTCAGATCGGGTATCTGATAAGACGGTACCAGGCAATTAGATTAAGATCAATACACAAGGGTTGTGTACTATACACCGATTTAGGGGGAGGGTCACTTATAGAAAGCTTAAACTAGGCCTTTAAGGTACAGAGTGGCCATCTGTGTGTGTGTGTGTTTGTGTGTGTGTGCGTGTGTTTGTAAGTTTATTACGGGCCTTCGGGCGAGTGCTCCTGTAAGAGTTTTAGTCATATTAGTTTTTTTAGCATAGTGCTTAGACGGAATGTAACCCTGGTAAGGTCTACCATGGTTCTTTAACGTACACCTTACATCCCTCCTGGTAGAGGATTAGTACCTGCAATCCCTGGATTGAAGTCAAGTGTGTTACCACTGTACCACAGATCCGCTGCAATGGCCATTTCTCTCTGTTTTATACTTTTCTCTACTTTTAACAGTAAAAAACTGTTATGAAAGCCAGAATCTTACTAGTATAAATAGTTTCATGTGAATACTTTCAACGATTTTAGGGTAAGCCAAGGTTATTATAGACGAAAGTTTCCTTGTACTGTCATCAGTATTTGTTAATTAATTTGTTAATAATAAATTTGTTCAGAGGGCGGTCATTTTATCTTCAATATCAACAGAAAGCGGTTTTACCCCGTTTTCACCAAACGAAAAATCAATGATATTGAAAACAACAACAGTCTTTGGTACAATATTTTTTATACCCCCACAAACGAAGTTGGAGGGGGTATATAGGAGTGAGATTGTCGGTCGGTCGGTCTGTCGGTTTTTCATGGTTTCCGGACGATAACTCTTTTGGTACATAGGTGTAACATCAGAAGATACAGATCAAGTTCGATATTGGGGCTGGTGGGGCCAAGGTCAAGGTCACTGTTACTAAAAATAGAAAACGGTTTCCGGACGATAACTCATGAAAGGCAATACAGATTTGAATAATTTTTGGTACACAGGTGTAACATCAGAAGATACAGTTTGGTACACAGGTGTAACATCAGAAGATATAGGTCAAGTTCGATATTGGGGCTGGTGGGGCCAAGGTCAAGGTCACTGTTACTAAAAATAGAAAAACGGTTTCCGGACGATAACTCGTGAAAGGCTAGACAGATTTGAACAATTTTTGGTACACAGGTGTAACATCAGAAGATACAGGTCGAGTTCGATATTGGGGCTGGTGGGGCCGAGGTCAAGGTCACTGTTACTAAAAATAGAAAAACGGTTTCCGGACGATAAATCATGAAAGGCTGAACAGTTTTGAACAATTTTGGTACACAGGTGTAACATCAAAATATACAGGTCAAGTTCGATATTGGGGCTGGTGGGGCCAAGGTCAAGGTCACTGTTACTAAAAATAGAAAAACGGTTTCCGGACGATAACTCGTGAAAGGCTAGACAGATTTGAACAATTTTTGGTACACAGGTGTAACATCAGAAGATACAGGTCGAGTTCGATATTGGGGCTGGTGGGGCCGAGGTCAAGGTCACTGTTACTAAAAATAGAAAAACGGTTTCCGGACGATAAATCATGAAAGGCTGAACAGATTTGAACAATTTTGGTACACAGGTGTAACATCAGAAGATACAGGTCAAGTTCGATATTGGGGCTGGTGGGGCCAAGGTCAAGGTCACTGTTATTAAAAATAGAAAAACGGTTTCCGGACGATAACTAATGAAAGGCTAGACAGATTTGAACAATTTTTGGTACACAGGTGTAACATCAGAAGATACAGGTCAAGTTCGATATTGGGGCCAAGGTCAAGGTCACTGTTACTAAAAATAGAAAATGGTTTCCGGACGATAACTCATGAAAGGCTAGACAGATTTGAACAATTTTTGGTACACAGGTGTAACATCAGAAGATATAGGTCATGTTCGATATTGGGGCTGGTGGGGCCAAGGTCAAGGTCACTGTTACTAAAAATAGAAAAACGGTTTCCGGACGATAACTCATGAAAGGCTAGACAGATTTGAACAATTTTTGGTACACAAGTGTAACATCAGAAGATACAGTTTGGTACACAGGTGTAACATCAGAAGATATAGGTCAAGTTCGATATTGGGGCTGGTGGGGCCAAGGTAAAGGTCACTGTTACTAAAAATAGAAAAATGGTTTCCGGACGATAACTCATGAAAGGCTTGACAGATTTGAACAATTTTTGGTACACAGGTGTAACATCAGAAGATACAGGTCAAGTTCGATATTGGGGCTGATGGGGCCAAAGTCAAGGTCACTGTTACTAAAAATAGAAAAACGGTTTTCCGGACGATAACTCATGAAAGGCTAGACAGATTTGAACAATTTTCGGTACACAGGTGTAACATCAGAAGATGCATTTTGGTACACAGGTGTAACATCAGAAGATATAGGTTAAGTTCGATATTGGGGCTGGTGTGGCCAAGGTCAAGGTCACTGTTACTAAAAATAGAAAAACGGTTTCCGGACGATAAATCATGAAAGGCTAGACAGATTTGAACAATTTTTGGTACACAGGTGTAACATCAGAAGATACAGGTCAAGTTCGATATTGGGGCTGGTAGGGCCATGGTCAAGGTCACTGTTACTAAAAATAGAAACACGGTTTCCGGACGATAACTAATGAAAGGCTAAACAGATTTGAACAATTTTTGGTACACAGGTGTAACATCAGAAGATACAGGTCAAGTTCGATATTGGGGCTGATGGGGCCAAGGTCAAGGTCACTGTTACTAAAAATAGAAAAACGGTTTCCGGACGATAACTCATGAAAGGCTTATTTTTTGTCAGTTGTGTAACTTCTAAATTACACAACATATTTAAATAAAACAATACATGCATGATAAAAAAAAGATGCAGTGTGCAGTAACATTGAAGTTATGGCCTCTTTTCAAAGGAATGGTTTGCCATTCCTGTGTCCAGGCGGCATTTGGAGGTATTCGTCACTCCTCTAACAGCTCTAGTTTAAATATGTAACAGTATTTGTGACCAAGAATGTATATTTATGTGAAAATAACGACTCTAATGACAAATTTAATCCGGTTTAGATCACGGTCGGTATATATTGAACAACTTTGTCATTATCATTCAACATCGATGCCTTATACGACTATATATGATATCGCCTTGTGTTAAATGGTAGCGCGTTGTAGCGTTACAGGGATACATACGAAATGTAAAAAAAGTATCCCTGATCGCTCATTATTGTAGCTGTTGCGGCAGGGTGACTTCCGGTTTATAACGCAGTATAATAACAGCGATAAATACTGACTAATTATCATTCCAGGTTTGTTATAATTTATTTGTTTTTATTAAATTTGTCATTTTAATGAGTTTATATTACATTGTTGTGATATTATTTGAATGTCGTGAGCTATAAATCGCTTGACTGTTTACCTAGACAGTTTGTTCTGGTGGGTGGGGTAGATGGTTTAGAAAAGACTGCGGTTACTATTCTTATTGGAGTATTATTAACAACAAATAATTCTCACCTATTCTAAAACATATGTTTTGAAAATTAACACAAATAATACATTAGTCTGTTTTACTATCTGACAGTCATAATCTAATGAGGAATCTGTATGTACATTACCAGGTTTAACTAAGTCTTCTGAATGATTTGATACTAGTTAGTTATGTTTAAATATTATGATGGCCACCGGACTAGTCGCATACACCCAGGCCTGGAATTAAATTGGGGTCCAGATTTTCTTAAAACACATCCATAAATAAGTCTGAGAGTAACTTACTTTTTTATAAAAATTATAATTATCCTTTTTATGTTCCATTCCTTTCTTTACAGATAAAATGCTGATGTTATCTTTTGAGATCATTACTTTCAATGAAGAACATCTCTACGGGTATGACTAAAATACGAAAATAGGCTATTTTCGCGAAAATAGGCTATTTTCGCGAAAATAGCTTTTTTGGCTAAAATACGAAAATAAGGTTATTTTTGATGAAAATAAGTTATTTTCGCGAAAATAACATTTTTGACAAAAATTTAAGTTAGTTTTTTGATAAAATATATATATTATTTAATTTTATTTATTTATTTTTTTTTTTTTGGGGGGGGGGAATATGTTTTGGTAAAACTCTAAAAATAGGGTAAGTTTTGGCGAAAATAACATTTTGGAAAAAAATGTTAGTTTTTGAATAAAATAAAGTTATTTTCGCGGAAATAAGTTTTGGTAAAAATCTGAAAATAGGGTTAGTTTTGGCGAAAATAACATCTTTGACAAACATGTAGTTTGATAAAAATCTGGAAAGTTTTGGCGAAAATTACATTTTTTTGGTAATTATGTACTTAGTTTGGGCTAAAATAAAGTTATTTTCGCGAAAATAAGACTTTGATAAAAATCTAGTAAGTTTTGGCGAAAATACCATTTTTGACAAAAAAGTAGTTAGTTTTTGGATAAAATAAATTGTTTGGGGTGAAATAAGTTTGGGTAAAAATCTGAAAATAGGGTTATTTTGGGCGAGAATAACATTTTGGACATGTGGGTATCTCCTTCAATACACTCGGAGTCAGCCAAAACGTGTTCGCCAAATACGGTTTTAAAGATAACATGAAATAGCAAAATATTTATAAAAATCAAAGCACTGAAAGCTTAGTTATGAAAGGATGCTATATTCAACCCAATATTTTGTTTCAGGTATTCATCTTCAAAAACAAGAAGGCAAGTGTTCTTTAAAACTTTACCATAAAAATCGGGATGAGCAATACTATCAGCAATGAGCGATTTCAGACTACTATTGTTGTAGGACATATCTTTGATTGTTCCCTTTAGTTTTATCGTGTACCTGCTGCAGTAGCAATAACGGTCTATAAGTATGGGTCATTGTCATTAACTTAATCCGCTTAATGACAAACAAGTGTGTATAACCGCTTTGATGTTGCACATTTCGGAAGGAGGTGTGATCAACAGAAACATGTCAAAATACTATCAATTATCATTGTTCAATTTTCTTAAAAACACAATTGTTTCGAAACACTAATGCACCTGTCATATGTGTTATGTAGATCGAATAAAAGTTTTTTAATATTTTGGATTAAAAATTGTCAATTACGGCAACAGAAGAAGGTATTTTTCCCATTTTTTTTTAAATATTATTTTCGCGAAAAGAACTTTATTTTTGCCAAAAACTAACCACATAATTGTCAAAAATGTTATTTTCACCAAAACTGACCCTACTTTCAGATTTTTATCAAAATCTGATTTTCGCAAAAATAACTTGATTTTAATAAACTAAATACATTATTGTCGAAAAATGTTATTTTCGCCAAAACTAACTCTATTTTCATATTTATATCTCAATCTTATTTTCGCGAAAATAACTTTATTTTAGTAAAAACTAAATACATTATTGTCAAAAAATAGTTATTTTCGCCAAAACTAACCCTATTTTCATATTTACATCAGAATCTTATTTTTGCTAAAAAATTACTATATTTTGGTCAAAAATGTTATTTTCGCCAAAACCTATTTTCATATTTCTTTCAAAATCTTATTTTCGCGAAAATAACTTTATTTTTGCCCAAAACTTACTATATTTTTGTCAAAAATGTTATTTTCGCCAAAAGTAACTCTATTTTCATATTTCTTTCAAAATCTTATTTTCGCGAAAATAACTTTATTTTCATCAAAAATAACCTTATTTTCGTATTTTAGTCAAAAAAGCTATTTTCGCGAAAATAACCTAATAATTAATATAACCGCATCTCTACACTTGCCTGGGCTGCTAGATTGGTAACAACGTGATGGACAGCTAGCTGACAATTTTACCTATGCATGCTGTTTCGTTCAGACCACACACACAAGAATAAAACATGCAGGGCCTAATCCAAACATGTGTGCATTTGTTGGTCTAGGTGTTACTGTTAGGACAAACAAACACAATAGATATAGATAATCCAGCAACATACTTGATATAAAAACAGATTAAATTTTCTATCAGTTTTAAAAAGTAATTATAAATAAATAATGTTAATAATGAAATATCTAGTATTTTTAACACTACAGCATTGAATCCATATGAAGTATTGAACACACTATATAAAAAAATTATAAGCACTATCAAAATTTAACAACAGTGTCAGAATAATTCCAACTAAAGATTAGAATGTTAATCAAACATAATAATTGAATTCAATTTAAGATTGTAGAACGTTATAATACTGGTTATTATAACTTTTATGTAAAACTTTATCTGAAAGAACAATTATCTGAGAAGTTTGTCTTATATACTGAATAAGAATGGTCAATAACATATACTACGAGGATCTTCAAGAACATTCTTCCAAATAAAACATATCCTGATTAATTCATTCATACCATTTGTGAAAAGACATTATTTTAATATGTATAGGTAATCAGAAACCAGATTATTAAAGAATGAAGTACTGAATTTAAAGCTCATATACATGTAACATAATGTAATATCTTGAAAAGTCATATAACAGGTTGAATCTGGTTGAACCAAGGCGACCAGGGCTCCATTCCCAGTCTGAGCGCATGTAAGTTTGGTTATTGATCTTCAAGGGTTTTCACCCAACACAAGACCACACTTTTGTGCAACAACGGGCAATCGAGAGTCACTTAGAATAAGTTAATTTAAACAATAGCATTAAAAAAAACCTTGAATCTTTGTTCGCTTGAATTCCTTTAATCTTAGTTCGCATGAATCCCTCAAATTTGAGTTGGCATACACCCCTCGAATCTTAACTTGATGCCCCCGAATCTTTATTGGCTTAAATCCCTCAAATCTTATTTGGATTGAACCCCTCAAATCTTAATTTGATTGAACCCCTTGAATCTTTATTTGTTTGAGCAACTCGAATCTAAGTTGACATGAACCCTTCAAATCTTAGTTTGTATGAACCCCTCAAATCTTAGCTGACTTGAACCCTTAGAATCTTAGTTAACTTGATGCCCTTGAATCCTAGTTGACTTGAACCACTTGAATCTCAGTTCACTTAAACCCCTCGAATCATAGTTGACTTGATGCCCCCAGATCAATGTTGGCTTGAACCACTTGAATCTTAGTTCTCTTGAACCCCTCGTTTCTAAGTTGGCTTGAACCTCTCGAATCTTAGTTCTCTTGAACCCTTCCAACCTTTGTTTGTTTGAAGCCCTCAAATCTCAGTTTGTTTGAACCTCTCAAATCTTAGTTTGTTTGAACCCCTGGAATGTAATTCACTTTAATCCCATGATTCTTAGCGATGAGAACAGTGCTCCCCCTGGTTAAACTACTAAGGAAATGGGATATGGCTGACCAGTGCTTCACTTGGTCATATACTACTAAGATTAGGGGATATGGCTGACCAGTGCTCCCTTTGGTGATATACTACAGTAACTAAGATTATAATATATATAGTATATACCTTATAAGAATGTTACAGAACATATACTACAAAATCATCAAGAACCCTTTTTCTAAATAAAACATGGCTTACCAGTGCCCCCCCCACCCCTGGTGATATACTTCTACAGTTATGGTATATGTCTAACCTGTGCTCCCCCTGGTGTTATACTTCTAACGTCATGAGATATGGCTGACCAGTGCTCCCCTTGGTGATATACTACTAAGGTTATGGGATATGGCTGACCAGTGCTCCCCTTGGTAATATACTGCTAAGGTCATAAGTTATGGCTGACCAGTGCTCCCCTTGCTGATATGCTACTATGGTCATGGGAAATGGCTGACCAGTGCTCCCCAAGGCAATATACTGCTAAGGTTATGGGATATGGCTGACCAGTGCTCCCCTTGCTGATATGCTAATACGGTCATGGGAAATAGCTGACGAGTGCTCCCCCTGGTGATATACAACTACTGTCATGGGATATGGCTGACCAGTGCTCCACCTGGTGATATACTACTAAGGTCATGGGATATGGCTGACCAGTGCTCCCCATGGTGATACACTAGTAAGGTCATGGGATATGGCTGACAAGTCCCCCCTGGTGATATACTACTAAGATCGTAGGATATGGCTGACCAATTCTCCCCCTGGTGATTTACTACTAAGGTCAAGGGATATGGCTGACCAGTGATCCCCCTGGTGATATGCTATTAAGGTCATGGGATATGGCTGACCAGTGCTCCCCCTGGTAATATACTGCTAAGGTCATAAGTTATGGCTGACCAGTGCTCCCCTTGCTGATATGCTACTATGGTCATGGGAAATGGCTGACCAGTGCTCCCCAAGGCAATATACTGCTAAGGTTATGGGATATGGCTGACCAGTGCTCCCCTTGCTGATATGCTAATACGGTCATGGGAAATAGCTGACGAGTGCTCTCCCTGGTGATATACAACTACGGTCATAGGATATGGCTGACCAGTGCTCCACCTGGTGATATACTACTAAGGTCATGGGATATGGCTGACCAGTGCTCCCCATGGTGATACACTAGTAAGGTCATGGGATATGGCTGACAAGTCCCCCCTGGTGATATACTACTAAGATCGTAGGATATGGCTGACCAATTCTCCCCCTGGTGATTTACTACTAAGGTCAAGGGATATGGCTGACCAGTGATCCCCCTGGTGATATGCTATTAAGGTTATGGGATATGGCTGACCAGTCCTCCCCCTGGTGATATAAAACTAAGGTCATGTGATATGGCTGACCAGTGCTCCCCCTGGTGATTTACTACTAAGGTTATGGGATATGACTGACCAGTGCTCCCCCTGATGGTTTACTACTTAGGTAATGGGATATGGCTGACCAGTGCTCCCTATGTGATATACTACTAAGATTAGGGATATGGCTGATCAGTGATCCTCCTGGTGAGCCATTCTTAGACATTAAATCAAAGTTTAGAGCAAGCAGGGATCCACATTATGATGTTTTGTCTGTTAAGTTATCAAACTGTGAATTTTAGCATTAAGCATGGTATTCATTTGAGACTGATACGTGATCAGCTTGGTTAATACTGTAGATCATTATCTAAATTTGCTTTTATGACATGCTTTATCTACAATCTACCAAATTCCTGTAGTGTGTGTGTATGTGTGCTGAATATTATGAATGAAAATTACTTATAGACTGTGCAACAGTTTATTATATTCGTATACATTTCAGTGTCTAGTTTGAATTTAAATGAGAAATCATTTTATTCATTATAACCGAATATAAACATGTAAATAACTGCTGAACATTTTACATTTACAAGTAAACGCTATTTCTGTTATTCATTAAATATTATTATATTTTTTACATTATTTGTTGATATTCATGTGCTAGAACAATTGTTCACCGTGTTGTTTTTAACCTGTGTAATATTATGAAACAGCTTTCTTAGTCAATTTTACTCCATTTTGGAACGAAAGAAACAAGTACATTAATTTTCATTCCCTTCTCAGAATCATGCAAAAACATTAATTAAATATTGCGCAAAACAAGTTTTAAATATTCAAGGGCCATAACTCCGGAATGAATACTGCTATAGATATGGCTGATTATGGAAAGCAGTGCATCCCCTATTTATTGCACTGGCGTCACAGTGGGGGCCAATTTCCTGTGTATTTGTTTATCGGCTCAGGGCCATTTAGGGTCCATTTATATAATAAAACCTCCAAAACTGCACAGCAGGATACTCAGATCGGGTATCTGTTAAGACGGAGAAAGCTTAAACTAGGCTGTGTGTGTGTGTGTGTGTGTGTGTGTGTGTGTGTGTGTGTGTGTGTGTGTGTGTGTGTGTGTGTGTGTGTGTGAGTTTATTACGGGCCTTTCGGCGAGTGCTCCTGTAAGAGTTTAAGTCATATTTGGTTTTTTAGCATAGTGCTCAGATAGAATGTAGCCCTGGTAAGGTATACCATCGTTGTTTAACGTGCACCTTACATCCCTCCTGGTAGAGGATTAGTACCTGCAATTCCTGGATTGACAGTCAAGTGTATTACCACTATACCACGGATCCACTACAATGGCCATTTCTCTCTCTTTTCTACTTTTCTCTACATTTAACAGTAAAACACTGTTATGAAAGCCAGAATCTTACTAGTATATACTGTTTCATGTGAATACTTTCAACAATTTTAAGTTATGCAAAGGTTGACTGATTTCTTTGCAACACGATGACATCGTTGCAACCGACAACAGCAGCAAGGCTTTTATTAGAGAAAAACAACAGCCAACACTGTTGCCCTAGCTTGTATTAGTTAATACTTATACTATTTTTCGTGTGCTAGTTTAAATGTTCTTCATTGCTTTAGGTCAAACTTTGAGTGATGTTATACAGCTAATGCGAAACACACTGAATCATACAGGTTGTAATCAAACGAAAAAAGATACGACAGACATTCAGTTGTTTCAATCTTGAATATAAAATAGTTATTTTTCAATTCATATGTATGTATACATTTGGTTTGGTGATTTTAAATGGCATTCATCTTAATAAGAGCGTTTATGGAATGCAATCGTTGCTTTCACATAAATAGACATTACGGCTCAAATAATACCGTTTATAGGTGTAGCGTTACAGGGATGCATACGTAATGTCAAAATAAAAAAGTATCCCTCATCATTCAGTATTGTAGCTATTGCTGCAGGGTAACACCATTTTTTCCGGGTTATAACGAAGTATAATAATAGCGATAAAAACGGACTAATATTATTCCAGGTTTGTTACAATTTATTTATTTTTATTAGATTTGTCAATTTAATGAGTTTATATTACATTGTTGTAATATTATTTGAATGTCATGAACTATAAATCGCTTGCCTGTTTACCTAAACAGTTTGTCATGGTGGGTGGGGTAGATGGTTCAGAAAATACTGCGGTTACTATTCTTATTGGAGTATTATTAGCAACAAATAATTATCATCTTTTCTAAAACATTTGTTTTAAGAATTGACACAAATAATACATTAGTATGTTTTACTATCTGACAATCATCTAATGAGGAATCTGTATGTATATTACCAGGTAATATGTCATGCTGTCACCTGCACCTGTGTAGTCTTCTGAATGATTTGGTACTAGTTAGTTATGTTTAAATAATATAACGGCCACCGGAATGGAATTAAATCGGGGTCCAGATTGTCTTAAAACCCACCCATAAATAAGTCTGAGAGCAACTTACTTTAAAAAGAAAAATATAATTACCCTTTTTATGTTCCATTCCTTTCTTTACAGATAAAATGCTGATGTTATCTTTTGAGATCATTACTTTCAATGAAGAACATAACTACAATTGATTGGGCTGCTAGATTGGTAGCAACGTGATGGACCACACACACAAGAGTATAACATGCAGGGACTATTAGTGTTTACCAATAATTTAACTTGGATTGGCATAAAAATGGCGAAATTAAAGTGATTTTATATATCGTCATATACCTGTATCATAATTTTGTAAATGGGTTTAATTATTCGATATGAACTGCAAACAAGCTTCATTGTATTTGTAACTCCATTCGTATAATGACCGTCATGGATTATCCAATAAGGCTCCATGTGGCGGACTATGTTGTCCTTGGATTTGGAATAGCTGCATCTTTTGCAACAGGTGTCTTTTACGCAATCAAAGAGCGCAAACATTCAACGTTACTTCGGTTTCACAGAGGAGATGGAAAATTAAATGCCATTCCAGTGGCAATTTCGCTACTTGTGACGCTAGAATCTTCCATTTTCTACCTTGGATACCCGACTGAAATCTACATCTACGGATCAATGTATTGGCTAGTGAACATTGGATTAATTCTTGGTTTTCTTGCCATGTTTTTCATAATAATCCCCCTGTTCTACCCACTGCAAATTACAAGTGTGTATGAGTATCTTGAAATGAGACACGAATCTAGACTACTTCGTCAGATTGCAATGTGGATGGGGACATTTGTCATGATAATATACGCGGGAATTGTCATTTTCGGGGCAGCTATAGCCATGGAATCAGTGACGGGGGTCCGTGTATGGGTCTTCATAATCGCAATCACAGTTTCCGCAGTAATATACACGTCGCTTGGTGGAATAAAAGCAGTTGTGGTCACCGACGTCGTACAAGGGGTGATAATGATGATCGTCATTTGCGCAGTTGTCATTTATGGAACTATAAAAGTAGGAGGATTTTCAGAAGTGATAGCTATTAACAAGCCAGCTGGACGTTTGGATTTGATTGATTTCGACCCCAATCCTTACAAAAGACACACGTTCTGGACACTGGTCATAGGATATGGTTGGATTTGCGCGGGGATATCGTTTCGGCAACCAATTGTTCAAAGACTTAATTCTACTCGGTCTATAAATGAAGCCAAGAAGGTCGTAGCTCTCGCAATACCCGGATTCGTGATAATGCAAGCCCTTGTTATGTTTGAAGGTTTGGTGGCCTATGCCTATTTTTCAAACAAAAGATGTGACCCACTTGCTTCCGGAGCCATCTCAAACCCTAACCAAATAGTGCCGTATCTGGTTATGGACCTTTTCCAGGACGTACCGGGCATTGCAGGGCTTTTTTTAGCTGCTCTATGCAGCGCGTCTCTGAGCACAATTTCCTCTTTATTGAGTGGCGTCTCGGCCGTCGCATCGGAGGACATTGTTCGACCACGCTTGAAACACAAATCAGAAAAGTACCTGACTAATATTTCAAGACTCATAATTGTTTTGACTGGTGCAGTATGTATTGGCGTAGGGATACTCTTTAGCTACGTAGAGGGAGCCCCAATGGGACAAATTGCAGACAGCATTCTCGGCGCTGTGGATGGACCCGTTTCAGCAGTATTCTATCTCTCAATATTCTGCAAGTTCACAACACGGCGCGGTCTCTATGTCTGCATCGTAGTTGGTTTGTGTTTTGCCTTATGGATGTCACTTGGCTACAACTTCTCGCCAGGACGTAGGAAGACGCCATGGCTACCTCTTGGACCCACTGATGGATGTACAGTTAACAACTTTACAACCTTCGACAATATATCTTTGAACCAGCAGAACACTTTTCAATCTCAAATAAATATAAGCACTATTTTGAACACAACGACTGGCAGCAGAGACGCAAATAACACGCCGTCTGTATGTTCCATTGATGGCAACAGTAGTACGCCTTTGAACTCGGGACGCACTGACGGACGCATTGAAGGGCTGGATTGGTTGTATTCTATTTCGTACATGTACATTTCATTACTTGTCTCAATCGTCACAATAACAACTGGTCTCATTGCAAGCAGGTTAACAAAAGACAGACCAAAACCCGTACCAAAATATTTGATGTTAAAGCTGAATCGGAGATTCCTTAAATGTATGCCAAATTATGCGGCACTAGCTGCAACGGAACCCCTTGAAAACGGAGAGCAACAAGAAAGCTCTTGCTAAAACATAAACTAATTTCCACATGCATGCACTATGGAAGGGCAAGGGGTTATACTTCCAAATCGCGAATTGAAATTTTAATACTGTTTTGTTTTTCATTTTCTATATGTGATAAAACTGTGCCTTTGGACCTAACTGTTGGCAAGCACATGTTGCCACTTCTAGAAGCATTTTAGAAAATCGTTACCGAAACATCAATCTATATGAACCCCATTTACTGATTTATGAGAGTTTATTTGATCTTCCTGTTATTTATGTTTTCTAAAAAGAATCTGTTGCTATTTCAATCTATATATGATAGTTTACTATAACCAAACGGAAAAGTGTAATATGATTCGTGCTAAATGCTATTACGCTTTCTGCTTTAAAGCTGCACTCTAACAGTAAATAGAAATATATCATTTTTTGTGTATACTTTAATGCGATGCTTTATTTCTAGCACTCAAATTAAACAACTTAATTGTTAATTGTAATTAAATATAGCAAAGTAAGCACTCAACGACCTGAACATTTGTAAAATGAAATTTAATTAAAGACATTAACCTTTCAATTTCTTGTTTATTTGGCAAGTGCAAACCTCTGGCGGGAAGTCGATATTTTATTTGTCTCAGTTAAATTGTCTTTTATTTTTTCTTGGCACCAAAAACCATTTTTAGACTTGCCTGTTTTTAACTAACTAAGTTAGTTTGAACAGTAAAATATGTCAGATTTTACAAAATTAATGTGTTAGATTTTAAGTCCTCAATTTTAATATTTTGTGACTTCAAAACGTTTAAACGTTTAAACTTAAACCACAAGACAAAAAATAAAAAAAAGTTGTTGAAAAGTTCAATCTGTGAGAGTGCAGCTTTAAAAAACACAGTGAGGAAATATGTTTTTATGAAATAATATTGAAACCTCAAAAGCGATTAACGCATGATCAAATTGAAGGCTTTGATGAATTTTAAAGCTTCTTTTTATTTGCGCTTTTTTGGAATGGTAATCTTCTCATGTGAGTTTGAAAAAAATACGCTACATCACTTATGCATTAAGATTGAATAGTAAATATTTCTATAAATAATATTAACTGAATGTTATCCAGGTGTTACGCTCCAATGATTTTAAAGATTTATACCTTCAAACCTGTAATGATTTGAGGAAAACCTGGCTGGCAGAAAGTTTTTTTCATTTCGTTCACATGGACTGCGTTTTTTTTTGCCAGATTTTAAAATCTATATGTCAAATGAATGTCTAGCAGAGTTCTGGGTATGCGTATAGCATGTTGCAGATTATGTCAATGTTAGAGAAACACCAACTATTCAGCTTTTGTTTAAAATCATGAAGCACCTTGACTTGTTAAGCATAATAATTTGTCTGATTAACGTAAATAGTGCATACATGTAGCATGAATTAGTAATGGCTAAAAGTGTTACTAACACTAATACAAAATGCATAAAATATCAAGTTTTGGTCATGAATATGAAAAACCGCGATCGGATTTTTTTGTCAGCAGTCTTATATCACTGGTTTCCATGCATTTTCGCAAATAATGGCTTGTTCAAAGACAAAAAAAAAAAGTTGTTTAACAAAGTTAGTATTCTTGCCTTTTTGCGATCAGACAGAATGTTAATAAGAAATCTATTAGAGGCCTTAAAATACAGCAAATTAATTTATTCCTTTCTAATTCATGAATATTAACAAATTCACGGAACAAAGCCATGAGAGTGTGGCTATTAGGATAATGCAAGTTGTAACTGGAAGCCAAACTTGAGAACGCTCCTATTATACCCTATCAGTCTTGCGTGCCATTACATGCCCTCCTGACTGACAACGCTCATTATCCAGTTGTGCTCTACGTCTTCTGTGGGCTTGTATCAGTTTTCAGCGGTTTATTGTGATTCTGTAATATAATTAATCAAACCAAAGTTTGCGCTAACTTGTCAGATAATTATTGATATGTTTGTGGTTATTGTAAAACCTGCACGTTTTTTATCACAAGTTTGTTTGCTTGTTTAATAACCAGGGTGAAAAACCTTCTTTATGCAGTATTTATAAATCCGTTTTCACATAAAAGTGGCTTTCAAACATGTTTATTATACAACTTTTTAATGTGAACTAGATATTTATGTTGCGGTTTGTATGCTAGACCGCCAGCGTAACAAATAATTTAACTTAATTATCATATCTTCTAAAGGCATTCAACCACATTTAAGAAAATATCCAAAGTAAAGATATTTGTGTGACAGAAATCATGTGATATTAACAAAATATGAAAGACAAAATTTGCCCTATTCCAGCCCGGATGATATAACATTAAAAGAAATGGGAGTTTTCAATGACTGGATAAATCAAAATGCTCTATTTTTGTGGAGCTCGTTTGTGGTGAGTGAGACAAAGTTGTCATAATGGCGTTTTCATGTACGCATACATGCCATACTTTTGAAAGGCTCCCCTGGAGATTTTGTTCAGAATTTCAGGGGATTTGAGTCATATTCCAGGGCATTTTCATCATAATTGCTGTTTAGCTCATTGGTGCAGGTTACTATTACATTTCCTCCCTTTTTTTACAACATCCAGAAGTATTTTATTTACTCTTCTTAAAGTCATTTATAGTTTAATGACAAACTATCATATTGCATAACAAAATCACTCACTTAAGAAATATGTTTCAGAGACAATTTATTTGGCTTACCTTCCTTTTAACTGAATAGAATGCATGTGCATGCGTCCGTTTCGTATGTGCAACATTTAAGGTTGAAATGTATCTTGACCATGCTTTATAGGCTTTTCAAATAACTTGAAATATCCATGAATTTTCACCGAGATGAGACGGCGTGTCACTACAATACCCAGGTCTGTACCTGGTACCAGGGCAAGGTTACAGGTCCGAAGGTTGAAAAAATCCTTATCCGTGATTGTATCTTGACCATACATTATAGGATTTCAAACAAAAATTGCCTTGAGGGTTCACCATGATGAGGCAGCATGTCACGCACAAGACCCAGGTCTGTACCTCAAACTCAAGGTTACAGGTCATATCATGACCATACATAATAGGATTTAAAAAAAAACTTGCCATGAATGTTCATTATGATGAGGCGACATGTTGCGCACTATACCCAGGTATATACCTCAAAGATCACTTATAGATTAAATGTCAAAAAGTACTGTTGATAGGACTGGTATGGACTGAGCTTTATCCGGGCTATATCTTCACCATGATAGATATATTTGTTACAAAACCATACGGTTAATGTAGTTTCTGTATTTCCCTTCCATCAACAAGAACAGGGCATTCCATATAGAGTTAAATTTTTATAAAGTTTATTTTTATTTTTGTTGAGTTATTGTGCAATTTTCTTTTATCTTGAACAATGTTTATGTTATGAAATTTGCAGTACAAGACGTTTATCACTAAATTATGTTTAAGTAGGTTTATAGATGCATTCGAGCTTGGCTGCCTTTTAGCGATCAGTGAAGCAATATAATTTTATAATTCAAGGCTTAGTGTGTTTTCTACAAGGTTCTTGATTTACATGAATATTTTCAAGTGTGAATAAGGGAAGTGAATTTTCAGCCGACTTTAAAGGGGCTTGACACCAGATGGTCCCAAAATGGGCAAATACGTTATTTCCACAAGACAAGCCTACAATTGTCAATACAAGCTAAAAGCAGTGGATAATACATCATTTTACATAATAAAAAGATGATTTTGTATAACTCAGCTGAGTTAACCCATCTAAAATTAGTGCATAATGGTTTCCCAGTTTAGAGTGTGTATATTTAGCACATGAAAATCATGTGATTAGTACTGATACATGTACAGACATTATTTTTAAATTAACTTGGTTTTACGTGTTAGACAAACGCAGTAAATATCTAATTGGAAAAATACGCAAAAAGTGTAAAAGATGCATGTTACATAAGCGATGTGATACATCAGGAAGTAAGATTCAACGCGTTGTACACTACAATATTTATTTTTTTGTAAATTTTTGACACTTTTCTTTTTTCCATGTATCATCTGGTGTCTAGTCCCTTTAAAACATCTAACATTAATTTTTAGTGTACAAAATATTGAAGTTCTGCTTTTATGACCTTCCATTTTATCCGAGGTCAAGGGCAGCAAGTCACCGGATGATGATGATGATGTATACTAAGTTCCGCAACTTCGGTGATACGAAGCGACTCTGGCTATGAGAAGGCGAAAGATATGTCTCCCCTGAGTAAATCCATAAGCTCAGGCGAACAAGCTCAAGTGTAGCAAATTGTTTAACACCATGTCATAGCACATAAACTAGTTACTTAAATTAGGATTATGCTATTTTGTTATAAAACTTTACACAAAAAGAGTCTTAAGGTATTAGCCGCGTAATACACACTTTTTTAAAAGCTTTAACCGACAACATAGTTATAATCACGGTACACTATGGGACTTTTATCCAAATTTTGAAGATTTTTTACCATGAATTAAAAAAGTTATTTATGTTTCATTACACCCACCCCCAAACTCCAAGGGCTACAAAGAGCGACAAGTAAATATTTTGTCTATATTTGAATTTTTTTCGCATTATCAGAGATTATGAAATAAACACAACAGTTTCTGGTAAAATAAACTTCAGTTAACAGAAAACTAAAGTTCAAACGAACACATTATTGACACACATGGAAAAAAATCATTTTGATTGATCTTATGATTCCTCGGAAAAGAGCAGTTTTTCGATGTTTGAAAATATATAGCAGTTTTATAAAATTCATAAAAAATAGTTAACTATAAGGCAAGCTGCTGAAATCATTTTAGATATTATCTATGATGTCTATTGAACAATTTAAAAGACAATTTATGATAGTTTACCGTCCAGTTTTGAAGAAAATATGCATAATGTCATGTGACCGTACATTTTTATAGCTAATAAAATGCTTAAAAATCAACCTTTTTCTTGTAAAAATTTATAAAGCTTAATTGGACTTATTCATAAAATGTACTCTTTCAAATAAATGAATTTTACTTATGATACTAACTCAGAATACAGAATTTGAAACAAATGAGTGTACTTTTAAACTAAAATATGTGAAGAAACAAGAACAATAAGTGGGCTCGCCCCTCAAAAAATATCAGAGTGAAAGTTCTCAACTAATGTGGTTTTTTTTTAAATATTATAACATGTAAACAATCTCTGTGGGTAATTTGATGTATATCTGTTTTATTTTGTCATTGGTATTCTAACAATTATTTTTTTTTCACAATAATTCTTCACTCTTCAACATTTGAAGTTTGGTCTGTTCCCATGCTTTGTACTTGTAGTGTGAGCACACAGATGATAACTACTCAATGCGGAGTCAATGCTGATTTGGTTTTCATGCACCTTCAGGTACTTTACCCATCAAGAATGTTTAGTGCTGTAAAGGAAAAAAGTTGTACTTTAAAGCCTTTTTAACTAATTAGTATAGATAATTATACTGCCATACATATACAAAATAAAATACAAACAGTTTAATATTTCTCGACATTATTTTGAAAAAACAACAACAAGCTGATACATACATGTATATATATAAAGAAAATTTATCAGTAAAATTCATCGTCATCATCATCATCATCATCATCATCATCATCATCACCACCACCACCACCACCACCACCACCACCACCACTTGACCACCATCACCACCACCACCACCACTTGATTATTGAATACAGTAGGTTTATAAAAACAAAAACCAAGTCAAATATGTTTAATATGAAAAACTCACATCATCTCGATCAGATGCGACTGCCTTGTGGATGGACATGGCTGTCAAATCCGCTCTCAAGGATCCAACATAGTATTTAATGCAGGCTGGAATTCTTCATAACCCAGTGTTGTTGACTAAGTAATATTCAGTCATTTTCCTGCCTGGAAGAAATTAGACTTCTGATTATCAACCAGCAGAAACTACCACCGTAAAATACAAATGCACAAGTATTATACATTCTGCACTAATATCTGTTTTAGCCAAGAGTAAGGGTTGGTAGGCACAAATGTGTAGTTGTTGTGCATATGGTTGATAATGATTCACAACAGTATGGGGTTTTAACGAGACCTACACCAAACCAATGAATGTCAATAGTGTCCTAGCAGATGCGGCTTCAAGCCCCAAACCACATACAACTTTTTTTCACAGGTTAATTTTGAAAATATGCATTTTGTAAACAAATAACGGGTATGTACATGTATTGTGGTATGTTAGAAATAGGTCACGTACCAAAACACATCATTTTTAAACAAAATTTTAAGTCTAATATTTTTTCTAAAATAAAACAATCAATTTAAAGATTACATACTCATATCATATCTTAAACATAAGTTATGTACAAAAGTACATATAAAAATATGTAACATGTACATACATAAGTACATGTAAAATATGAACATGCTGTCTAAACATTTAGCTAATAAAAATGATTTAAGAATTCCAAAGATAAATTAAAAAACAAACGTTTTTGAACACATCAACGTACAAAACTGCTCAAGGATACTTACATTCTGAGCCCTTTGATACGAATATCCCAGTTCCATGCCGATTGTTGACAGTTCGTTTTTTCGAGAGAAAATCTTCTCTTACGCGTATATTTCACTTATAATCCATGTTTTACTGTCATGACTCAAATTGTTAGATGTATCGTAATCAACTGTCAGGGTGTACTTTTAGTGTTTATTTATTTTAAACGTATATTCATGAGAAAAACATCACAATGTTTCCCAATCCTACGATGTAGAAATTCCATTATTGACCTATGAATAGCCGGGAAATACCTTCTGTTTCTAAAAATAGCAACATCCGGTACAGGCCGAATACGCCCGATGTTCGTCGCGATCTGTTACGGCGAGTGGCGATATATGTCGATGTTACCCGATGTTTCCCGAGTTGTATTACATGGCTAATACCTTAAAGTTGGTGTTTGTATTCAAATTCAGAAATATGTATAACTCTTGTCTGCTTTTCATTTTGTGCCGCCTTTTCAGGTGACTACTATGTTTTACGTTTAAGCATTTGGCTACACAGCGTTGTCGGCATCAAAACCAGCAGCAAAACCTTGTGCAGACTATAACTTCTATATCAATTACCTAACTACGATGGAGACTTGGTTACAGTGTTTGTCGGCATAATATCTCGACCAAATTTGATTGCGAAATAAATCTCAATTAGTCCTTTTATTACAAATGTTGCTCTTTGAACATTCAAATTTGTATTATAATTTATCTGACTATGATGGGCCATACAAACAAGTTACACTTTCAATTTCGCAAAACTCTAGTTAAGGTCCGGGCTTTCTTCAAAACCCCTCATCATGGTTGTAATTACTGCCAGGATACACACTCAAATGATATAATTTATTCAGCTACCAGCCAAAATGCATCTCAAATTAAACAAAAACGTAGCTACTGGAATTGATTTAAGTTACAAATACCATAAAGTAACATAATTATGTAATGTATATCTATATAAATCTAAAACTACTATATTTCTGCACGGAATAGATTGTATTGAAAAGAATACAGAATAAAGAGTTAATATATTAAAGGATGTATTTATTGCAGGCATCCCAAAGCCACACCCTCTTCCTCCTCGTATAGACAGGGCCTCATCGGACGCAACAATCGGTAGATTCTTAGATGAACATATCATCGCAACCCCAGATGCGAAGTATTGTGTGCACAGTGAAAGCCTGGATAGAAAGAGTACACACTCTGCTGAGGGTATGTTTGTGGATTTGAAGATTATTTAGCTTAATATAAGTATGCATAACGTTAAAAGTCAGTCACCTTTAGTAGGTCATCCAAGGTGAGAATGAAAGAGTATTTAGCTTAACTGAGATTCATAAGTAATGTCCTAAATGAAAATGATGTTATAACTCTGGCTTCTTTTCTGGATTAAGGTATTAGCCATATAATACAACTCGGGAAACATCGGGTAACATCGACATATATCGCCACTCGTCGTAACAGATCGCGACGAACATCGGACGTATTCGGCCTGTACCGGATGTTGCTATTTTTAGAAACAGAAGGTATTTCCCGGCTATTCTTAGGTCAATAATGGAATTTCTACATCGTAGGATTTGGAAACATTGTGATGTTTTTCTCATGAATATACGTTTAAAATAAAGAAACACTAAAAGTACACGTTGACAGTTGATTACGATACATCTAACAATTTGAGTCATTACAGTTAAACATGGATTATAAGTGAAATATACGCGTAAGAGAAGATTTTCTCTCGAAAAAACGAACTGTCAACAATCGGCATGGAAGTGGGATATTCGTATCAAAGGGCTCTGAATGTAAGTATCCTTGAGCAGTTTTGTACGTTTGTGTTCAAAAACGTTTGTTTTTTAATTTATCTTTGGAATTCTTAAATCATTTTTATTAGCTAAATGTTTAGACAGCATGTTCATATTTTACATGTACATGTACTTATGTACATGTTACATATTTTTATATGTACTTATGCACATAACTTATGTTTAAGATATAATATGAGTATGTAATCTTTTAATTGATTGTTTTATCTTAGAAAAATATTACATATATATAAATATTAGACTTAAAATTTTGTTTTAAAATGATGTGTTTTGGTACGTGACCTATTTCTAACATACCACAATACATGTACATACCCGTTATTTGTTTACAAAAAAAGTTGTATGTGGTTTGGGGCTTGAAGCCGCATCTGCTAGGACACTATTGGCATCCATTGGCTTGGTGTAGGTCTCGTTAAAACCCCATACTGATGTGAATCATTATCAACCATATGCACAACAACTACACATTTGTGCCTACCAACCCTTACTCTTAGCTAAATTTTAGTGCAGAATGTATAATACTTGTGCATTTGTATATTACGGCGGTAGTTTCAGGTGGTTGATAATCAGAAGTCTAATTTCTTCCAGCCAGGAAAATGTCTGAATATTACTTAGTCAACAACACTGGGTTATGAAGAATTCCAGCCTGCATTAAATACTATGTTGGATCGTTGAGAGCGGATTTGACAGCCACGTCCATCCACAAGGCAGTCGCATCTGATCGAGATGATGTGAGTATTTCATATAAAACATATTTGACTTGGTTTTTGTTTTTATAAACCTACTGTATTCAATAATCAAGTGGTGGTGGTGGTGGTGGTGATGGTGGTCAAGTGGTGGTGGTGGTGGTGGTGGTGGTGGTGGTGATGATGATGATGATGATGATGATGATGATGATGATGATGATGATGATGAATTTTATTGATAAATTTAATAATTTTCTTTATATATATACATGTATGTATCAGCTTGTTGTTGTTTTTTCAAAATAATGTCGAGAAATATTAAACTGTTTATATTTTATTTTGTATATGTATGGCAGTATAATTATCTATACTAATTAGTTAGAAAGGCTTTAAAGTACAACTTTTTTCCTTTACAGCACTAAACATTCTTGATGGGTAAAGTACCTGAAGGTGCATGAAAACCAAATCAGCATTGACTCAGCATTGAGTTATCATCTGTGCTCACACTACAAGTACAAAGCATGGGAACAGACCAAACTTCAAATGTTGAAGAGTGAAGAATTATTGTGAAAAATCTAATTGTTAGAATACCAATGACAAAATAAAACAGATATACATCAAATTACACACAGAGATTGTTTACATGTTATAATATTAAAAAAAAAACATTAGTTGAGAACTTTCACTGATATTTTTGGAGGGGCAAGCCCACTTAGTGTTCTTGTTTCTTCACATATTTTAATTTAAAAGTACACTCATTTGTTTTAAACTCTGTATTCTGAGTTAGTATCATAAGTAAAATTCATTTATTTGAAAGAGTACATTTTATGAATAAGTCCAATTAAGCGTTATAATTTTTTACAAGAAAAAGGTTGATTTTTAAGCAATTTATTAGCTATAAAAATGTATGGTAACATGACATTATGTATATTTTCTTCAAAACTGGACGGTAAACTATCATAAATTGTCTTTTAAATTGTTCAATAGACATCATAGATAATATCTAAAATGATTTCAGCAGATTGCCTTATAGTTAACTATTTTTTATGAATTTTATAAAACTGCTATATATTTTCAAACATCGAAAAACTGCTCTTTTCCGAAGAATCATAAGATCAATCAAAATGATATTTTCCATGTGTATCAATAATGTGTTCGTTTTAACTTTAGTTTTCTGTTAACTGATGTTTATTTTACCAGAAACTGTTGTGTTTATTTCATAATCTCTGATAATGCGAAAAAAATTCAAATATAAACAAAATATTTACTTGTCGCTCTTTGCAGCCCTTGGAGTTTGGGGGTGGGTGTAATGAAACATAAATAACTTTTTTAATTCACGGTAATAAATATTCAAAATTTGGTTTAAAGTCCCATAGTGTACCGTGATTATAACTATGTTGTCGGTTAAAGCTTTTAAAAAAGTGTGTATTACGCGGCTAATACCTTAAAAGAATATTTCACATTTAATTCCTGGCATTGGGGGCAATAACTGTGCAACTTTACACACAGAGTGGATCAAATTAAAGCATATATATAAGTCATAAAAGTAAATATGGCTGCCGTAGTAAAGCTTGTTGTGAAATGAGTTGTTAAAGAAATTCTGTGTTAAAGAGGAGTATGATGCGATGTCAGTGGGATCCCCTGATAACCCCTCGGGCTCATTTATCCAGCCCCGGACACCAGACCATATCAGACTGCCCAGGTCAATTTTATTTAAATAATTATATCAATTAATTTTGGGTGATTCTGGTTAGACTTAAAACAATATAATTATCCTTGGCCCTGTACAATTGTATAATGATATTTTAAGACCCTAATCCATAAGCCCGCCCTTCCTCACAGTTGTGCATGCTCAAAACTTCAGTCATGGGTCATTATTAAGGTTTTATAATATATAAGGTCCAAATCTTGGAAATATTGTGAGTGCCCACTCGCCATGCCCTATGATTACCCTCAAGTTCTTACGGGTTGACCTGTTAACTGCGTATAAGTCCCATTGACCCCGGCATTAGGTAATAATTGCTCCATATTTCTTCAGACTCACAAGGAGAAAAGCCCGAGCCCAAAGAAAGCTAGGAAAGTCTCTAACATAACTTTGGGAAGTCAGCCTGCCATAACAGGCATTGGACGATGTGGTGATCTCCGGTGAGCTTTACTACCGAAGCAAGCTATCCTGGACCAAGAAACTAGCAGCCTTGACCAGGCAGGCTAGTCTGCTATAAGGTAATCTAGTGTTTGAGTGTGTGTGTGTGCACGTAAGTTTTTTATACTCGCACTCAGGCCTTGCCCATTCGGTGAGTGCGCCGATAAGATTTTTTAGTCATTCTTGGTTTTTGTACCATAGTGCACAGATATAATGTAAACATAGTTAGAGCTACCCTGGTTCTTTATCGTGCACCAGTGTATAACACTGTCACACAGAACCCCCATTTAACGTCCCCCTGGAAGACGATAAGTATTTTAGTGGTGAGGCTGGGAATCAAACCTGTGATCCCTGTTGACAGTCAAGTGTGTTATCACTAGACCATGGATCTGTCCTAGTTTTGGATAATCTTCTTTATAGTTGTACATAAGCAGCCATGTAGATGTAATAACTGATTTAATGATTAGCAAACTAAGTGTTATTTTCTAATCACAACGTTAAAAAAGTCATAGCGAGGCATCATTATGTAGTACCCGATTTTGTCATGGGTATTATCGATATCAGATAGGATTATGTCTGCTGTTGGCTTATTGAACAAGTAAGAGTTAGAAAAGAATTTATTTAATCCAAATATGTGTGCATTTGTTGGTCTATGTGTAACTGTTATGACGAACAATCACAATAGATCAATAATCCAGCAGTATACTTTTTTATAAAAAGAAATTTAATGTTCTAAAAGCTATGATAAAATTTAATACCTAGACCTAAGAATGATGTCCAAGTCCAAATCTTTACTGATTCTGCTATTTTTAACATTCATTGAATTGAATCCTTACAAAATAATGAACACACTATATGAGCACTATTTAACAGTTTCACAAAATGTTATAATATTATCCTAAAAATAATTTAATTAATTCCAAGATTTAAAAAAAGCAACACATTCTTACACTGGTGAAAGTTTAATACAAACTTGAACTTTATCCAAAGACCAATGAACAGAGAAGTTTGTATCTATATACCTTATAAGAATGTTACAGAATATATACTACAAAATCATCGAGAACCTTTTTCTAAATAAAACATGGCTTACCAGTGCCCCCCCCCACCCCTGGTGATATACTACTACAGTTTTGGTATATGTCTAACCTGTGCTCCCCCTGGTTTTATACTTCTAACGTCATGAGATATGGCTGACCAGTGTTCCCCTTGGTGATATGCTACTAAGGTCATGGGATATGGCTGACCATTGCTCCCCCTGGTAATATACTACTAAAGTTTTGAGATATGGCAGACCAGTGTTCCCCCTGGTAATATACTAATAAGGTATTGGGATAGGGCTGACCAGTCCTCCCCCTGGTGATATACTACTAAGGTCATGGGATATGGCTAACCAGTGCTCCCCCTTCGTGATATCCTATTTTCGAAACGTATATGACTGACCAGTGCTCTTAACAGACAAAATTAAATCATGTAATTGTTCCAAATAAATATACACTGACCAAGGGAAATAACTGACTTATTTTTCACAAAGACATTTTATATTTATCTCTAATGCAGTGATCTTTCTTGATGTTACACTCAATGATCACTTCCTACAAATATAACTTTGGGGTGAATTTCAGCCATTTATATGCTCGACTATTCAAAGAATAAGGAGAGCTATACTACTCATTCTAGCGTCGGCGTCGGCGTCAGCGTCGGCGTTGGCGTCACACCTTGGTTAAGGTTTTGCATGTAAGCACCTTTAAGTCATTATATCAGTAAATACATCATTTATTGCATTGAAACTTTGGATATGTATTCATATTTATCTAACCTACTACATTAATGAAGTTTTATAACAATTATTTGATTATAATTCAAAAAATGGGCCTTTAATATTTGACTTAGAAATTCTGGTTAAGGTTTTGCATGTAAGCACACATAGGTTAATATCTCAACAACTTTTTCATTTTGTGCATTGAGACTTAATACAATGGTACTCAACCATCCAAACTACTTAATTAACCAATTTAGATAACTCTAGTTTGCATTACATGCAAATAATTGCCCTTTATTATTCGACTTAGAAATTCTGGTTAAGGTTTTGTATGTAACCACATTTGAGTCAATATCTCAGCAAAAAAAATCACGTATTGCATTGAAACTTTAGATATATATTCCCAACTATCTAACCTACTAAATTAATGAAGTTATATAACACATTTTTGAATACATTGCAAATCATGGGTCTTTATTATTTGCCTTAGAAATTCTGGTTAAAGTTTTGCATGTATGCACACATAGGAAAATATCTCAGCAACTACTTGGTGTATTGCATTGATACTTTATATAATGGTACTTATCCATCCAATCTACTTAAATAACCAAGTAAGACAACTCTAATTTGCATTAAAGTGAAATAATGGCCCTTTTTATTCGACATAGAAATTCTGTTAAAGTTGTGCATGTGACCACTTTTAAGTCAATACCTCAGCGAATACATCATGTATTACTTTGCAAATTTATACACAGGCTCCAAACCATTCAATCTTCTTAATAAATTAAGTAAAATAACTCCATCTTGCATATTATATAATATTTACCCCTTTATGAAGCGACTAAGAAATTCTGGTTAAGGTTTTGCATGTTAGCACACATAGGTTTATAATTCAGCAACTACTTGATGTATTGCGTTGAGACTTTTTACAATGGTACTCAACCACTCAACCCCCTTGAATAACCAAGTTAGATAACTAAATTTTGCAAATAATGCCCCTTTATTATTGGAGTTAAAATATTATTTTATACAACCTATACTCCTTCAATGTATTTGCATGCTATTTCTATCAAGTCTGTTTTTCATTAAAGGCTGAATGTTTTTGAATTTTACACAAATCTTTGCAGGCATCATTCAAATCTAATTTTACAGTGATCCAAGCATGTTTCGCCAAATATATCAATCCTTACACTGAAAAGCGGCGGAATAGTCGAGCGCGCTGTCTCTGTGACAGCTCTTGTTCTATTTGATTATTATACCATTGGAACTATAATTGGGATAGTTAAGGAAACAAATATCTTTAAAATCTATTGAATAAAACTAAAGCATTTGAAATTAAAGATGATACAGAAAAAATAATTGAACTTGACTTAATGAAATCCTCCTAACCATCAAAGAAAAGATTGTCTTCATAATTAGTCCATATATAGATTATATGAGACCGTATGCTGCGATGGTTACCTTTAACCAGGGAGTGTGTACTCAGAGCTTATGAAATTGAACAGATCAGAAGTTTAACACAATTTCTTAATAATATCCTTGTTAAAGACCCTCCATCATGATCATTTTGATAGTATTTCAAGCCATGATCATGTTAATAGGCTTTTTACCCATAGTCATACTGATAGGTTTTTCAATGGTAACATTGATGGGCTTTCTAGCCCAGGTTATATTGATGAGCTCTTAAGCTCATGGTCATATTGATGAGCTTTTTAGCCATGGTCATATAGAATTGCTTTCTAGCCATGGTCATATTAATGAGCTTTCTTGCCATAGTCATATTGAAGAGATTTCTTGCCATAGTCATATTGAAGAGCTTTCTAGCCATGGTCATATTAATGAGCTTTCTTGCCATGGTCATATTGAAGAGCTTTCTAGCCATGGTCATATTGAAGAGCTTTCTAGCCATGGTCACATTAATGGGCTTTCTAGCCATGGTCATATGGTAATGGGCTGTTTAATTAACATTCTTTATCCGTCCACAGGTTGACAAGCTGGACACTCGGCCCTCGCTTGTAATCATATTGATGGGATATCTAGCCACAGCCCACAAGCGTGACGGTAGGCAGAGCTACGAGATTCACCTGGACCATGACAGCTTTGAGTCTCATCAGTCCCTGGAGTGGGCCGATATCTGGTAGGGGGCAATATATATTTGTTCATATGACACACTTGATGCGCATGCTTGATTATGATTGGCCGAGCGAGACTGTCACTTTAGATAGTAGGCTCACATTTGTTGTTAGGCAGTGGGCAGTTATTATATTATGATCATATTATATATTTTGATGCATATGCTAGAAATTGATTGGCAGAGAACAATTGTGACTTTTAAATTAAAGATTGGGAAGAATTCTGGTTATAGGAAGGGGGCAGTATATAGTTGTAATGTTTACCTGATGCACTTTGTACAATTTAATTGGCTGAAAGCCAGTATCTTCATGGAGTGGCAGATATCTGGTAGGAGGTTTTATATATGTACATGGAAATATGTCATCATATTGTATACTTGATGGGCATGATCCAGTATGATTGGCTGAAAGCCTTTGTGTGGCTTCAGGGAGTGGCAGATATCTGGTGAGAGGTTCTATACAAAGTCATGTAGTGGGCCATATGTGATCATAGCATTAACTGAATGTTCATACACTAACCTGAAAGGCTGGGAGTCAGTGTGCCTTGGACAGTTATCAGGTGTAAGGTACTGGACATTGAGAGGACAATATTGTATACTGGAAGCACATGCTAGGTCTGATTGTCTGTGTGCCACTCGAAGGGTAAATGCGAAAAGGTTCTAAGTGACATTAAATAAAGAATGAGATAGAACCTTTTCGCTTTCATCGCTTGCAATGTAACTTGAGGTTATATGCAGATACAGCAGTCATTCAGATATTAAGCATGTCATTTTATTTATAGGTGGACAAACATGGCGAATAAATTAGGGAGAATAACCCTTTTTTACTTGTTATCTTGGCATTTTTAGCACCTTAATGCCACAACTGAAGGTCAGAGAGCCCCAGTACCTGTTGCCCATCTAACAAGAGAAGCCCTGTCGGACAAAACTGACCCACTCCCTTACAGACTAACCACGGTAGAACATTATTGAAGTTGAAGAAATAAAATAATTTAACATAGTGTATGATAATGTGTAAGCTTATCTGATTTTCAAAACAAATCCTCATTGAGGCCTAACTAAAAAATGTTTCTTTGTCGGGTAATCTGACCCGACCTTATAAAAACTGCCGACCCTAGTATTTAAAAAACAAAAACAAAGACACAATTTTGTTGAAGTATAAACTGTCATTAATTTTTGACCGATAAGTAAGCTGCAATATATAAGTGATATTTGCAAGAAATAGTGCTATTTGCAAGACAATGATCTTGACAAAGTATATTTGGAAAAATATCATTTGTTCTTTTAAAACCCTACCTACCATTTGTAATAATTTTGGGGATTTTATGCCAAATTTTTTTTTCATTAAGGCCCTAATGTTGTTGTCATCGACATATTGCCCGAGAGACAATCGGGCCATTTATTATAACAGGGCTCATTACTCGGGCTTAAAAAAATAGTACTGCCTTATTTCGACCAAAAAAATAGACAAGCATTGGGGTTTGCTCACTTTGCACTCTTGTTGTCCTGTTTCAAGTTTCATGTTATAAACTGTGTATTTTTTGTAGGCAAGCCCTGGTCACTCAAGTTTCAATGTGTCGCTAGCAGGAAGTGACAGCGTGGAATCAGAATGCGGCAAGGTCAGGAAACATGGTGAGTATGGACTTTGGTGTAAAGGCCTGGTTTAACAAATATCTGGCTTGTTGCCCTGATGTGACAGCAGGGTGCCAAATTTACTGTATCTTTTTTAACAGCCAATTACCATTTAGGGCTGTATCCAAAGATAAAGGGCTGCGCTAGTTATGCTTTGATTGTTCAGATATCTAATCGATGATACCCCAGCGGGCAAAAATGATGGGGGGGGGGGAAGTGTTGGGTGGCAGGGGTCACTTACAGGAAGCTTAAACGTTCAAATAAATATTGATGTTTATGTTTATTTGTTGAATAGCCGTTCAAGTTCGTGTGAAACTAAAAGGTCTTAAATCTGGTTTCCATATTTTTTATGAAAGATTTTATATTTTACTTAATTTCAAACCATTCTACAAGTAAGAGTGCCAAAGTTGGACAGATCGCACACCGTGCGTCATTATTCTTTGACTCTCTCAGTAACCGCTCGTCTGTGAAGAAAAGTCTCAATCGCTTATCCAGTCTAGATCGTGCACCCTCACTTCCGGGATTGACTGTCTCAGAATTACAGAATGAAAAGGCTGAGTCAAATGCTTATAAGTAAGTGAAAATTATCACAGACCTATAAACCATGGTTAATGTGTCTGTGCCAGTATGTACCAAGTCATATGCTCTTAAGAAAACCTTTTTGTCACATAACCAGTGTAGACAGTGTCTCTCACAGCCTAGCTTGACTGGCTCAGAATTTGAGTGTACACAGGCTGGCTCAGACGTTTATGATTAAGTTACTAGTCTTTTACAAAGTTATATTCTGTGAAGAAAAACCTTGAGTCACAAAACCAGTCTACACACTTCCTGCTTGACTGGGTCAGAATGGGATAACTCACAGATATGGGTCAAGTGGTTGTCAGAAAATAAACAGTCTTTTAATTTTACATAGAATTTCAAGACAATTATTGTTAAATCGTAGCCTTTAGAATAATAATTCTAAAATAAAAGCGTTGTGTTATGCAACTGACAAGTCCATTTCATTTTCGAATATGTACATTCACAAACATAGGTTTGGTTGTGAAATACATGTTCAAACTTAAAGGTAAGACAATATGTGGAATATCATATATAATCCCGCTTCTTTACCTCCAGGGACGTCCAGTTCGCAGAAATCCCTGCCAGATATGATAATCCCCCGAACCCCGGGATCACCAGAGTTAAAAATTGTTGAAGAAGTCTCACCAGTAGGGGTCAAGAAGCATTTCAAACACCAGGGTAGGGGCTTTATGCATGTATCAGGTCAAGCAAATGTTCAGTAGTATTTTAAAGACAACAATGTGATATTCTACCATGAAACCAGTATAAGCGGTAACTGCCATTGACCAGCAGATGAAAGCTATTGATTTTGAGGCTAAAAGTCAATTATCAGTGCCTCTTTCTTAAAATAAATCTATTGAATAATCGTGATCAGGCCGCATAATTTTTGACAAAATATCTCATATTTTCATTTTATGTAGTCGTTAATTAAAATGTCATCCCTTCTGATATTGAGCTCTTCTTGGCAAACAAATGTCAAAGCGTGACCCACAACACATCAAACAGGGCCTGAATACTTGTGTATGTACGTTTGTGTTTGATACTTATTTTTATTGAGGACTTGTGCTCTGCGACGGGCAATCAAAGAAACCAGCAGTGAACTCGGTCTCATGTTGAAGGAAAATAATCGTGAGAAAATCACCATTGAGGTATGTTGCAATGTAAGCATGCTATTGTTGTGCGTTTATTGTTATGCCTAGTCATTTGGGCTCTGTCTGTATATTGAATAACATTAAAGGTTACAGTACATCATACGGAACCGCGTTCAAAATCTCTCTAAATGTAAGACTTAAGATTCATTATTTACATTGTGATTATAAGTATCTATCATACTGTTTCCAGTACGGATAGAAAAATCCGACCCGAGGGCACGCGCGTATGCCGGTAACGAGGCTTGCCGAGTTACCGGTCACGCAGCGTGCCCGAGGGTCGGATTTTTCTATATTTAGACGATATTTTTTTCTTGCATACCTAAAATTATGAATTTGAGGAAAACATACGTAGAAAACGCATTTTTGTACATTTTACCAAAAAGCGCGAGCGACGCTGTGTACTGACGTCATAAAGCGCTGTAATTTTAAACCGCGCTTTTACGATTATTTATTTCCAATTTTAATCAAAAGTATTGTATGCTTATATTTTTAATCGTCCTTATTAAAATTGCATAATATACTTTTCATTAACCATACAATTAAAGAAATAAGAAGTGGCGCGTTGTTGCGCGTGACTCATCTTACATTAGGTAGGTAAGATGAGTTTTTCCAGCACCGGTCACATGACCGGAAACACACGTCCGATATGCAAAAAATTGTTATCCACTCACATCCCTTAAGTTGGTCGTACATAGCAGTGCTCATGGTTAAGCATTCAGATGCCAGAAAAAAACACCCTGTCGTTAAATTTGATTTGTAAGACTTCAAAATGTTGTTTCTCTAACAAAATACTTACAAAAATCACATTAAAATCATATTGTGATTGTTATTTGCTTTTTTCTCTACACTTAATATAGTTTAATGCCTGGAAGCAATTATATAGATTCTGATGGATCAATATCGCTCCAATAATTGCTATTAACCAATCCAATAATTGCTATTAACCAATCCAATAATTGCTATTAACAAATCCGATCATTGCTATTTACCAATCCAATTATTGCAATTTACCAATCCAATCATTGCTATTAACCAATCCAGTTATCTAAATGTGCAACCTAGCCTGAAATGTTTATACAATTAGCTGCTGTTTGTGTCATGTCTGGAAGCTCGCACCTTATATCTTGAACTTAGATTCAATCTGAGTAACTAATTACTCTTTTGTTACTCTCTCGACAGCGCGTGAGCTGGTCAGAGCTGGGCTCTTGGTTACGGGTTCTCATGGCAGAAAAAACCACCCCATCCACACCTGATGGGCTCAAGGGATATATGGATGATACTCATCCGTACCATGAGGCCGTGGAAATCACCAGGAAACCTCAAGCTGTAAGTTAACGTTATAAATTCCTATAAAAATCTTTGTCATTGTTTTACAGCAGAAGCAACTATAGCACAAGGTGTAAAAACTCTGACAATAGCCCCCACACTCTGTGTCGTGACTGTGCGTTAAGAATATCTACTGTTAATAATATCTGGGCCCAGCTTGACCAGCTCTGTTAAAGGGGTGACAGTACATTTCGGGAACAAAAAAGGAGATTCAAACACAATGGAGAACTTGATTTGTGGGAAAGATACTCAAAAAATAAGTGCAATGAATTCTTCCCATACATCAGAGTTAGATGAAAGTGGATTGTTTGAAGACTTTGAAGCCACAATATCTCCACTGGAGTACAAAAGGGGTGAAAGCCTAGTTGATGAAATTATGCCGCAATTTCAGACCCAACTAAGTAGTTCATTTTCAACAAACGGTGAATCCAGTGAACAAATATGTGGGACAACTGAACATGATAATAAAAACCATGAATCCAGTGATACTGATGGACTAGTAATTGAAGACCCAAATGATGCTGGACAAGACAAGAAATCAACAATTTCTCTATCAGACCTTAGTAGAAGTTCAGATACATCGAAAAGGTCGAGTTTTGGAAGAAATATGTTCTGGTCCCATGCAGATCAGCAGGAAATGCTAGCTGAGCTCAGAACCAGACTTGTGCAACTCAAACAGGACAGGTTGGTCACATATTACATTTCAACATACCTGTACTTCAGTGTTGTATTTCAAACATGTATACTGAGGATTTCAAATTTTGTTTGAGTGTAAAATGTTATTGAAAGTTCTGTTTTTATATAAATTATATTGAAACATTATAAAATGTGTTTAATTTGTTGTGGAATGTTAAATGAATAGAAGTAGTTGTTAGAATCTAGAAATTAAACAGATTTCCAATTATTTATTTCATGATTAGAAATTGATTAAAATTGGCTTGTCTTAGGTAAAAAAAAAAACATTGATGTTTGATGGCCAATATGGAAAGATGGTTCAAACCGGTATCATCTGGGTTTTTTTTTTATTTTTCAGGATCACAATCAGAAATAGAAAAGAAAAAGTTACCTGTAGCATTGACAGAGAATTTCTAAATGCTGATTTTGACAGACTTGACAGAATGTAAGGAAGTTGCTGATGAGATTAAATCTATTGAAGAGGAAGCGGCCAAATACTCAGCCAAACAGGTACATGGGAGGAGATTTTCTGTTATAGAAGAAGAAGAGATTAGTGCTATCGAAGAAGAAGTTAGTGTTTTTGATGAAGAACAAGTATACTTTATTGAACTCACTGAGATTAAGTTAAAATGTGTTCCTAAAGATATTGTAGGTGAACTTGAACATTATTATAATCAAGAAAAGGAAGGTGATTTTAATGAAGAAACAAAAGGTGATTTGAAAGGTGATTGTAATGAAGAAACAGAAGGTAAACTGAAAGTTGATTATAAGAAGGAAATTGATGCTAATGATAGGGCAAAAAGCATTCAGCATCAGTACTTAACAGTTTATAATGATGAAATAACTTTAGAAAAAGGTACTCTTCATGAAAGTGTGACATCAAATGGTAAGGAATCTGAATGTTTAGGACAAAAAGTTGAATCAGTAGATTTAATTAAAACTGGTTTCATCCAATCAAGATGTTTCAAAAATACAGAATAGCAAGATGGAAAGATCATGTAATTTAAACTCAGAAAAATGCCATGATATAGAAAAGGAAAAATGTACTAATAATGGAGAAAGTAACTCAGGGCTAAATGATGACGATGGAGATGCCGAAGTGAGGAAAACTGACAATACTGAAACAGTGGAGAAAATAAATACTGAAATTGAAACTTCTAAAGCAGAATGTGAAGACCCAGGAACAGATCAATTAGAACATGGACTTAGTGAAGATAAAAGAGAAAATCATATAAACAATAACAAAGTTGCAAGTGAGCTGAAGCAGTGTTGTTCTGTATCTAAAAAAGGAAAGAGTGGAAAGATTTGTCATCTAACAAATAGCAACTGAAACTCTACTTAAAATTAAGAGTTCCAAAATAGTTTTTATTTGTAAAGCATTTAAGAAAAATAATTGTGAATAACCTAATCATAACTTTTCTAGCTGGAAGTGAAAGCAGTCTGGGATGGAAACTGTTAGATGGATAGACAAGCATGCGTAACATCAGTTGCCATCTGAAAGAAATTGATGCCATTAGAATTGCAAAACTGATGAAACTGGACAGGGCAAGGGGAGTTTAAAGAACCCTGACATTGTCTCTATAGGTCATGCACCCTAGCTTCCGGCAACAGTATTTTTATCCAATAATTCTAAGATGTTCGTTTTATTTGTTTATTTTGAAGACTAATGATAATTATTATATTCAAATGCATTAGGTTATAATTTTTTTTCGAGATGCCTGTTTGTGCACTTACTTTTATTTGTATATGCCATAAAAAGTGCCTTATGTATTCAAATGCCAATTTCATTTATCAACTGTAAATGCAAAAGAAATCTTGCTATAAGTAAGAATATATTGTGCAAAATCTGAAGGACTAAGAAGGTTAAAGCAACATGTAGCGAGTGAGCCATTCTTAAACATTAAAATTCTTCGAAGTTTTGAGCAAGCAGGGATCCACATTATGAGGTTTTGTCTGTTAAGTTATAAAACTGCGAATTTTAACTTCAAGCATTGTATTTATTGAGACTGATACGTGATCTCCTTGGCTAATAATGTAGGTCATTATCTAAATTTGCTTTTATGACATGCTTTATTTTTAATCTACCAATTGGCTGTAGTGTGTGTGTGTTTGTGTGTGCTGAATATGATGAATGAAAATTACATATAGACTGTGCAACAGTTTATTATATTCGTAAACATTTCAGTGTTTTGTTTGAATTTAAATGAGAAATCATTTTATTTACGATAACCGAATATTAACATGTAAATAACTGCTGAATATTTTACTTTTACGAGTATACGCTATTTCTGTTATTCATTAAATATAATTATATTTTTTACATTATTTGTTGATATTGTTTTATTTTTAAAAATAACATCATGTGCTAAAACAATTGTTCACCGTGTTGTTTTTTACCTGTGTAACATTATAAAGCAGCTCTCTGGGTCAATTTTACTCGACCATTTTGGAAAGAAAGAATCAAGTACAATTATTTTCATTCCTTTCTCAGAATCATGCAAAAACATTTATTAGATATTGCTCAAAACATGTTTTGAAAATTCAAGGGCCATAACTCCGGAATGAATACTGCTACAGATATGGCTGATTATGGAAAGCGATCGACATATTATCATATGCCCATTCTCATTGTCGAGAAAAAAAACATGTTTTATTTAGTCATAAATTATATCGTTTGTTGTAAAGCATCTCCGTTTTTTGCAAGTTGAAATGCCTAGTTTAAGGAATGTTTGGCATGATAATCCCGTGCTGTGTAACCCCTATTTATTGCACTGGTGACACAGTGGGGGCCAATTTCCTGTGTATTTGTTTATTGGCTCAGGGTCATTTAGGGTCCATTAATATAATAAAACCTCCAAAACTGCACAACAGGATACTCAGATCGGGTATCTGATAAGACGGTACCAGGCAATTAGATTAAGATCAATACACAGAGGTTGTGTACTATACATCGATTTCGGGGGGAAGGGGTTCACTTATAGAAAGCTTAAACTAGGCCTTTATGGTAGAGAGTGGCCATCTGTGTGTGTGTGTGTGTGTGTGTGTGTGTGTGTGTACGCGTGTGCGCGTGTGTGCGTGTGTGTGTATGTGTGTGAGTTTATTACGGGCCTTTCGGCGAGTGCTCCTGTAAGAGCTTTAGTCATATTAGGTTTTTTTAGTATAGTGCTCAGAAGGAATGTAACCCTGGTAAGGTCTACCATGGTTCTTTAACGTACACCTTACATCCCTCCTGGTAGAGGATTAGTACCTGCAATCCCTGGATTGACAGTCAAGTGTGTTACCACTGTACCACAGATCCGCTATAATGGCCATTTCTCTCTCATTTATACTTTTCTCTCCTTTAAAAGTAAAACACTGTTATGAAAGCCAGAATCTTACTAGTATATACAGTTTCATGTGAATACTTTCAACGATTTTAAGGTAGGCCAAGGTTATTATAGACGAAAGTCTCCTTATACTGTCATCAGTATTTGTTAATTAATTTCATATAATAAATTTGTCCAGTGGGCGGTCATTTTATCTTCAATATCAACAGAAAGCGGTTTTACCCCGTTTTCACCAATGGAAAAATCAATGATATTGAAAAAAAACAACAGTCTTTGGTACATTTTTTTTTTATGTCTTCAAATTGGAGATAATTTCAAATCTATTTTAAAACACACACCATTTGGTAACCCACTGCTTCAAATGTAAACAAATTGCTGAGCATTTAAAAACCCCATGCTTTATATGCCAGTTTTATGGGGCAAATCTAAGTCAAAACACATCTTCGCCTTACTTTTTAAAGCGTAATAGATACCCTTTGTGACCCGATAACATGTCGTGACGTCCACCATCCCAGCAACAAGTAGCGAACGGTCCTTGCGCAGAGATTCCTCGCGGCCAATTTATTTATGTCATTATGCCAAGACATATTCAGATATCATAAAAACCTTACATGTGTCGATTGTTTATCAAGTGTATCTGGGACAAATCTGACAGATTGTGATGTAACGGTATTTGTGACTCAGAATGTATATTTATGTGAAAATAACGACTCTAATGACAAATTTAATCCGGTTTAGATCACTGTCGGTATATATTGAACAACTTTGTCATTATTATTCAACATTGATGCCTTATACGACTATATATTCGTTCGCCTTGTGTTAAATGGTAGCGCGTTGTAGCGTTACAGGGATACATACGAAATGTAAAAAATATCCCTGATCGCTCATTATTGTAGCTGTTGCGGCAGGGTGACTTCCGGTTTATAACGAAGTATAATAACAGCGATAAAAACGGACTAATTATCATTCCAGGTTTGTCATTCTCAGGAGAATTGGGATATTGATGTCGCCTAGTATCAATGCTGTATATTGTGTATGTGATCCAAAACTATTATGGTGAATGTGTAGTACTATCTACCACAAAAAGTTAACACCATAATATTAGGAATATTAGTTGCATTGTCAACGTTATTGGTACATGCGGACTTTACCAGCACTTTGTAATGTTCGAGACTGTCGCTTTTTAACTTCTTCAACTTTGAACAAATGTTCATTTAAAACCTGTTGCATCTGATGCTATATTGTACATATGTTTATAAAACTAATTCACGTGTATTTAATTTTGTGACTTTTATACACGGTAATTGCCATTAGGCTTAAAAGTATGTGAAAAACCGCTGTCGCCTGTGTTTGGTATATTGCTGTAATCTCCGCGATTCTGGCACAATAAAACTTGTTAAAGACGATGTAATGTCGCCTTATGAACAATCATTGCTAAGATCAACTCTAGAAAGACACTCTTATACGATTAAGTGGGTATTTATATACTATAAACTATCACGTATGTAAAAAATATGCTTTCAAACGTACAACCTATTTTTTATGTGAACAAAAATGTAATGTTCGCTACGTCAATTTAGTTCTTTTTTCCTTATCTGTTTTGCAATAATTGTTGATTTATCACATAGTAATAATAGTAGACATTAAAACAATCACCCAGCGAAGATTCTCTAATCATACACAATTTATTTTTTGAACAAATTTCACTGATGTGTAATGTACAAGACTGAAATGTTCAATACCTTTTTAATAACACCATCAATATTTGCCAAGTTCTCTCTTTAATCTACGTAATTTCCGAATATGACGCTTTACTTGTAATGTCGCATTTACATCATCATATATTTCGGCTTTATTAGAACAGTTGTTACAGTTTTTACGAAAACAAAAAAAAATACATTTGGTGAGTACTTTTTTCTTGTATTTTTACGAACAAGTTATGAAGTTGATGAGATGCATGTATTTTTAAGTGCATACTTTTTTGAAAGCAGAAATAGTGTACAACGTTTAAGGATATCTACAGCTGTAAAAATAAATAAACATGTATGATTATCATGATTTGTAATGTACGCTACCAATTGTAGCGAACAATGGTAAAATCAAGATCAGAAATTTGCAGATATTACCGAAAATGATTAAAAGAGAAGGACATTTATTCAGACCTACGTAGGGAACGAGTAAGAAGACGAAGAACCTATGTGCCAACAAAACAACTAAGTGAATTAGAAAAAGCTGAAAGGCGGCAAAATGGTCGAGAGGCTGTAAAAGATGCCGTGAACGAAAGAAATACAAGAAACAATATAAACGTTCAAAATGAATCGATGGACACAAGTGGTTATGAAAGTGTTAATGTTCCAAACGAAAGCAACAACAATTTGGTAGTGGCAATGCAATTTCCGAGAAGATCAGCAGGACCAAGAATAATCTTGCTAACGATCTTAAACATGCCAATGAGATGGTATTACAACTGAAGCATGCCAATATTGACTTAGCTAGAAACCTGAAAACAGAACAAAGAAGGCGACAAAGGGTGAATAAGAGTCTCCAAAGCACTCCAAACACAACAAGAAGCAAAACGGAAGCTTTGGTGAAAGATGCCTGACTCGTAGAGGTACAGAAATATAAAGTGAGAAAATAATTAGTAATCAGATCCGTGAAAAGAGCAAAACAAAGGAACAATAGGTGGTTTGCACATGATACTAGGCGGCCAGATATTGGGTAAATATCGATGTAGTTCTGCCCTCTGCAATTATACTGTCATGGCCATGATTAAGAATGAGTCTGACTTCTTCACATGGGCGACGGAGTAATCTACCTTCGTAAAATTGATTTGTTCCGGACATAGCTTTCATAGAAGGCAAGCAAGCTCGCAAACTCGTCTGAGGAGTTGCGGCCAATTAAAGGTACAATGATATTGACTTTTTGGTGCAATTTACTGCCTTCTTAAGGCTGCTCCCCTTGCGAAAAACTGTCCATTTTCCCAAAATGTTATAAAAAAAAATCAATTTGATATGCAGTATGTTTGTTTAATATTAAGTAAACTTAGCATTTCTATCAATAAAATGTAAATATTTGTCCTTATTGATGTTAAAGCTTGTATTAATATTTTTATTATTCGCATACGATTTAAATACTTGAAAAGACACACACAAGTGATTGTGATATAGTAGTCACCTGTATGTTTAAAAATGTAATGTTCGCTACATGTTCAATTTTAAATTCTTTGTTCTATTGTTTAAAATTGGTCACCCTTTCTTATTTGCATTGAGCTCAGAAGCTCAGAAACAGATGATAAATGCATATTTACAGTTTTATTGCTGTTAGGACCAAAGATTTTGATAAAATAAGTTTGTCATCTTTCTTATCAATAATGAATTACTGGCAAAGTATCTTAAAACAAAATAATGTTAAAAGTCAACTTATGGGGGCAAAGTTTTAATTTTATATTCCAGAGTATTTGTTTACACATATCTTTAATCAAAACCTACCCCGGTATGTAAAGTTTGATACAAATTTCATATTTGCAATTATTTGAAAGCTTCGTACCAATTTTAGTATATTAACATTACTAGAATATTACTACATTCATCTGTCAGATAAACCCAAGTACAGATATTCTAAATCAGGTATGGCTCAGCAATATTAAAAGTCTAACCTAGTGATCCTATGGACAGTGTATTCCAATCTACATATGCGTTATGTTATTTAATTTCACAATAAAAAATATGCATATGAAATGAAAAAAAATGAAAGACTCTTCATACTAAGATTTTGAGATATTATGTGTTTACTTCGAGATAGTTTATATGTTTTTATTAAACCATTCAAACCGTTTTACTTGATGGTTGTTTATGGTAAGGATAAGGTATCATACATTTGAAATTGAAAAATAGCAAAAACTGTACTGTTTCTTTCAGCGCTCACCTCAACTTTATTGTTTTTTTCATGTTCAAGATAATTTGCAAACTTATATTTCAATGTTTTTTCTGTCAGATTTCAATAAAATATATAAGTTTTCATTTTTCTTCTTGCCAATATCCCAATTCTCCTGAGAATGAGTGATTATATATATATATTTTTTATTTAGTTTTATTAGATTTGTCATTTTAATGAGTTTATTGAGTTTATCTTACATTGTTGTGATATTATTTGAATGTCGTGAGCTATAAATCGCTTGACTGTTTACCTAGATAGTTTGTTCTGGTGGGTGAACACAATAATAAAACATGCAGGGCCTATTAGTGTTTACCATAATTTAACTTAGATTGCCATAAAAATGGCATACTAAAAGTTATTATATATATCGTTATACACCTGTATCATAATTTTGTAAATGGGTTTAATTATTCGATATGAACTGCAAACAAGCTTCATTGTATTTGTAACTCCATTCGTATAATGACCGTCATGGATTATCCAATAAGGCTCCATTTGGCGGACTATGTTGTCCTTGGATTTGGAATAGCTGCATCTTTTGCAACAGGTGTCTTTTACGCAATCAAAGAGCGCAAACATTCAACGTTACTTCGGTTTCACAGAGGAGATGGAAAATTAAATGCCATTCCAGTGGCAATTTCGCTACTTGTGACGTTCGAATCTTCCATTTTCTACCTTGGATACCCGACTGAAATCTACATCTACGGATCAATGTATTGGCTACTGAACATTGGATTAATTCTTGGTTATCTTGCCATGTTTTTCATAATAATCCCCCTGTTCTACCCACTGCAAGTTACAAGTGTGTATGAGTATCTTGAAATGAGACACGAATCTAGACTACTTCGTCAGATTGCAATGTGGATGGGGACATTTGTCATGATAATATACGCGGGAATTGTCATTTTCGGGGCAGCTATAGCCATGGAATCAGTGACGAGGGTCCGTGTATGGGTCTTCATAATCGCAATCACAGTTTCCGCAGTAATATACACGTCGCTTGGTGGAATAAAAGCAGTTGTGGTCACCGACGTCGTACAAGGGGTGATAATGATGATCGTCATTTGCGCAGTTGTCATTTATGGAACTATTAAAGTAGGAGGATTTTCAGAAGTGATAGCTATTAACAAGCCAGCTGGACGTTTGGATTTGATTGATTTCGACCCCAATCCTTACAAAAGACACACGTTCTGGACACTGGTTATAGGATATGGTTGGATTTGCGCGGGGATATCGTTTCGGCAACCAATTGTTCAAAGACTTAATTCTACTCGGTCTATAAATGAAGCCAAGAAGGTCGTAGCTCTCGCAATACCCGGATTCGTGATAATGCAAGCCCTTGTTATGTTTGAAGGTTTGGTGGCCTATGCCTATTTTTCAAACAAAAGATGTGACCCACTTGCTTCCGGAGCCATCTCAAACCCTAACCAAATAGTGCCGTATCTCGTTATGGACCTTTTCCAGGACGTACCGGGCATTACAGGGCTTTTTTTAGCTGCTCTATGCAGCGCGTCTCTGAGCACAATTTCCTCTTTATTGAGTGGCGTCTCGGCCGTCGCATCGGAGGACATTGTTCGACCACGCTTGAAACACAAATCAGAAAAGTACCTGACTAATATTTCAAGACTCATAGTGGTTTTGACTGGTGCTGTATGTATTGGCGTAGGGATACTCTTTAGCTACGTAGAGGGAGCCCCAATGGGACAAATTGCAGACAGCATTCTCGGCGCTGTGGATGGACCCGTTTCAGCAGTATTCTATCTCTCAATATTCTGCAAGTTCACAACACGGCGCGGTCTCTATGTCTGCATCGTAGTTGGTTTGTGTTTTGCCTTATGGATGTCACTTGGCTACAACTTCTCGCCAGGACGTAGGAAGACGCCATGGCTACCTCTTGGACCCACTGATGGATGTACAGTTAACAACTTTACAACCTTCGACAATATATCTTTGAACCAGCAGAACACTTTTCAATCTCAAATAAATATAAGCACTATTTTGAACACAACGACTGGCAGCAGAGACGCGAACAACACGCCGTCTGTATGTTCCATTGATGGCGACAGTAGTACGCCTTTGAACTCGGGACGCACTGACGGACGCATTGAGGGGCTGGATTGGTTGTATTCTATTTCGTACATGTACATTTCATTACTTGTCTCAATCGTCACAATAACCACTGGTCTCATTGCAAGCAGGTTAACAAAAGACAGACCAAAACCCGTACCAAAATATTTGATGTTAAAGCTGAATCGGAGATTCCTTAAATGTATGCCAAATTATGCGGCACTAGCTGCCACGGAACCCCTTGAAAACGGAGAGCAACAAGAAAGCTCTTGCTAAAACATAAACTAATTTCCACATGCATGCACTATGGAAGGGCAAGGGGTCATACTTCCAAACCGCGAATTGAAATTTTAATACTGTTTTGTTATTCATTTTCTATATGTGATAAATTGTGCCTTTGTACCTAACTGTTGGCAAGCACATGTTGCCATTTTTAGAAGCATTCTAGAAAATCGTTACCGAAACATCAATCTATATGAGCCCCATTTACTGATTTATGAGAGTTTATTTGATCTTCCTGTTATATATGTTTTCTAAAAAGAATCTGTTGCTATTTCAATCTATATATGATAGTTTACTATAACCAAACGGAAAAGTGTAATATGATTCGTGCTAAATGCTATTACGCTTTCTGCTTTAAAGCTGCTCTCTAACAGTAAATAGAAATATATCATTTTTTTGTGTATACTTTAATGCGATGCTTTATTTCTAGCACTCAAATCAAACAACTTAATTGTTAATTGTAATTAAATACAGCACAGTAAGCACTTAACGACCTGTACATTTGTAAAATGAAATTTAATTAAAGACATTAACCTTTCAATTTCTTGTTTATTTGGCAAGTGCAAACCTCTGGCGGGAAGTCGATATTTTATTTGTCTCAGTTAAATTGTCTTTTATTTTTTCTTGGCACCAAAAAACAATTTTAGATTTGCCTGTTTGTGAAGACCTCCATATGTTCAGTCCTAATGGTTTACAGAAATATTTTGAACAGTAAAATATGTCAGATTTTACAAAATTAATGTGTCAGACTTTAAGTCCTCAATTTTAATATTTTGTGACTTCAAAACGTTTAAACTTAAACCACAAGTTCAAAAATTTAAAGGAATATGATAATAGATTATGGAAATTAAGGTTAGATTCGAAATTGGTGAATTAGTGAAATGTCAGTTCAAAAACACTTTAATTCATAAAAAAAATTTATTCAAGCCTACAATATATTTTCAGAGTACGAAGCCATTTACAACTTCTAGGCTTATCTATCATCAGTTGTAATTGTATTATCTAAAGTTATGAGTAACAATGTTTATTGGAGACGTAACACAAGGACACTTAAAGCTGCACTCTCACAGATTTACCTTTTTGACAACTTTTTGTTTATTTTGTCTCCGACTGGGACAATTTTTATTATTACCTGAGTGGTATAAGACTGCTGACAGAAGATCTTACCCTATTTACGTTCGAAATTTAATGATTAATGGCTAAACGTGTTACTAAAAACTTTCAGGAAAATTGATAAAACATCAATTTTTGATCATAAATATGAAAACCTGTGATCTAATGTTTTGTCAGTTATGTATTATGTCACTTTTTCCATGCATTTCCGCAAATACTGGCTTGTTCCAAGACAAAAAATAAAAAAAAATGTTGAAAAGTTCAATCTGTGAGAGTGCAACTTTAAAAAACACAGTGAGGAAATATGTTTTTATGAAATAATATTGAAACCTCAAAAACGATTAACGCATGATCAAATTGAAGGCTTTGATGAATTTTAAAGCTTTTTTTTATTTGCGCTTTTTTGGAATGGTAATCTTCTCATGTGAGTTTGAAAAAATACGCTAGATCACTTATGCATTAAGATTGAATAGTAAATATTTCTATAAATAATATTAACTGAATGTTATCCAGGTGTTACGCTCCAATGATTTTAAAGATTTATATCTTCAAACCTGTATTTATTTGAGGAAAACCTGGCAGGCAGATAGCTTTTTTGCATTTCGTTCACATCGACTGCGTTTTTTTGCCAGATTTTAAAATCTATATTTCAAATGAATGTCTAGCAGAGTTCTGGGTATGCGTATAGCATGTTGCAGATTATGTCAATGTTAGAGAAACACCAACTATTCAGCTTTTGTTTAAAATCATGAAGCACCTTGACTTGTTAAGCATAATAATTTGTCTGATCAACGTAAATAGTGCATAGCATGAATTAGTTATGGCTAAAAGTGTTACTAACACTAATACAAAATGCATAAAATATCAAGTTTTGGTCATAAATATGAAAAACTGCGATCGGATTTTTTGTCAGCAGTCTTATATCACTGGTTTCCATGCATTTTCGCAAATAATAGCTTGTTCAAAGACAAAAAGTAAAAAAAGTTGTTTAACAAAGTTATTATTCTTGCCTTTTTGCGATCAGACAGAATGTTAATAAGAAATCTACTAGAGGCCTTAAAATACAGCAAATTAATTTATTCCTTTCTAATTCATGAATATTAACAAATTCACGGAACAAAGCCATGAGAGTGTGGCTTTTAGGATAAAGCAAGTTGTAACTGGAAGCCAAACTTGAGAACGCTCCTATTATACCCTATCAGTCTTGCGTGCCATTACATACCCTCCTGACTGACAACGCTCATGATCTAGTTGTGCTCTACGTCTTCTGTGGGCTTGTATCAGTTTTCAGCGGTTTATTGTGATTCTGTAATATAATTAATCAAACCAAAGTTTGCGCTAACTTGTCAGATAATTATTGATATGTTTGTGGTTATTGTAAAACCTGCACGTTTTTTATCACAAGTTTGTTTGCTTGTTTCATAACCATGGTGAAAAACCTTCTTTATGCAGTATTTATAAATCCGTTTTCACATAAAAGTGGCTTTCAAACATGTTTATTATACAACTTTTTAATGTGAAGTAGATATTTATGTTGCGGTTTGTATGCTAGACCGCCAGCGTAACAAATAATTTAACTTAATTATCATATCTTCTAAAGGCATTCAACCACATTTAAGAAAATATCCAAAGTAAAGATATTTGTGTGACAGAAATCATGTGATATTAACAAAATATGAAAGACAAAATTTGCCCTATTCCAGCCCGGATGATATAACAATAAAAGAAATGGGAGTTTTCAATGACTGGATAAATCAAAATGCTCTATTTTTGTGGAGCTCGTTTGTGGTGAGTGAGGCAAAGTTGTCATAATGGCGTTTTCATGTATGCATACATGCCATACTTTTGAAAGGCTCCCCTGGAGATTTTGTTCAGAATTTCAGGGGATTTGAGTCATATTCCAGGGCATTTTCATCATTGCTGTTTAGCTCATTGGTGCAGGTTACTATTACATTTTCTCCCTTTTTAACAACATCCAGAAGTATTTTATTTACTCTTCTTAAAGTCATTTATAGTTTAATGACAAACTATCATATTGCATAACAAAATCACTCACTTAAGAAATATGTTTCAGAGACAATTTAATTGGCTTACCTTCCTTTTAGCTGAATAGAATGCATGTGCATGCGTCCGTTTCGTATGTGCAACATTTAAGGTTGAAATGTATCTTGACCATGCTTTATAGGCTTTTCAAATAACTTGAAATTTCCATGAATTTTCACCGAGATGAGACGGCGTGTCACTACAATACCCAGGTCTGTACCTGGTACCAGGGCAAGGTTACAGGTCCAAAGGTTGAAAAAATCCTTATCCGTGCTTGTATCTTGACCATACATTGTAGGATTTCAAACAAAAATTGCCTTGAGGGTTCACCATGATGAGGCAGCATGTCACTCACAAGACCCAGGTCTGTACCTTAAAGTCAAGGTTACAGGTCATATCATGACCATACATAATAGGATTTAAAAAAAAAACCTTGCCATGAATGTTCATTATGATGAGGCGACATGTTGCGCACTATACCCAGGTATATACCTCAAAGATCACTTATAGATTAAATGTCAAAAAGTACTGTTGATAGGACTGGTATGGACTGAGCTTTATCCGGGCTATATCTTCACCATGATAGATATATTTGTTACAAAACCATACGGTTAATGTAGTTTCTGTATTTCCCTTCCATCAACAAGAACAGGGCATTCCATATAGAGTTAAATTTTTATAAAGTTTATTTTTATTTTTGTTGAGTTATTGTGCAATTTTCTTTTATCTTGAACAATGTTTATGTTATGAAATTTGCAGTACAAGACGTTTATCACTAAATTATGTTTAAGTAGGTTTATAGATGCATTCGAGCTTGGCTGCCTTTTAGCGATCAGTGAAGCAATATAATTTTATAACTCAAGGCTTAGTGTGTTTTCTACAAGGTTCTTGATTTACATGAATATTTCAAGTGTGAATAAGGGAAGTGAATTTTCAGCCGACTTGAAAGGGGCTTGACACCAGATGGTCCCAAAATGGGCAAATACATTATTTCCACAAGACAAGCCTACAATTGTCAATACAAGCTAAAAGCAGTGGATAATACATCATTTTACATAATAAAAAGATGATTTTGTAAAACTCAGCTGAGTTAACTCATCTAAACATAGTGCATAATGGTTTCCCAGTTTAGAGTGTGTATATTTAGCACATGAAAATCATGTGATTAGTACTGATACATGTACAGACATTATTTTTAAATTAACTTGGTTTTACGTGTTAGACAAACGCAGTAAATATCTAATTGGAAAAATACGCAAAAACTGCAAACGATGCATGTTACATAAGCGATGTGATACATCAGGAAGTAAGATTCAACGCGTTGTACACTACAATATTATTTTTTTGTAAATTTTTGACAATTTTCTTTTTTCCATGTATCATCTGGTGTCTAGTCCCTTTAAAACATCTAACATTAATTTTTAGTGTACAAAATATTGAAGTTCTGCTTTTATGACCTTCCAGTTTATCCGAGGTCAAGGGCAGCAAGTCTCCGGATGATGATGATGATGTATACTAAGTTCCGCAACTTCGGTGGTACGAAGCGACTCTGGCTATGAGAAGGCGAAAGATATGTCTCCCCTGAGTAAATCCACAAGCTTAGACGAACAAGCTTAAGTGTTTTGTAAAAAGTGCAGCAAATTGTTTAACACCATGTCATAGCACATAAACTAGTTACTTAAATTAGGGATATGCTTTTTTGTAATGAAACTTTACATAAAAAGAGTCCTAAAGTTGGTGTTTGTATTAAAATTCAGAAATATGTATAACTCTTGTCTGCTTTTTATTTTGTGCCGCCTTTTCAGGTGATTTCTATGTTTTACTTTTTGGCATTTGGCTACACAGCGTTGTCGGCATCAACATCAGCAGCAAAACCTTGTGCAGACTATAACTTCTATATTAATTACCCAATTATGATTGAGACTTTGTGACAGTGTTTGTCGGCATAATATCTTGATCAAGTTTGATTGTGAAATAAATCTCAATTATTTCTTTTATTACATATTTTGCTCTTTGAGCATTCAAATTTGTATTAAATATATCTGACTATGATGGGCCCTCCAAACAAGTTACACTATCAATTTCGCAGAATTCAAGTTTAGGTTCGGTCTTTCTTCAAAACCCCTCATCATGGTTGTAATTACTGCCAGGATACACACTCAAATGATATTATATATTCAGCTACCAGCTAAAATGCATCTCAAATTAAACAAAAAATGTAGCTACTGTATTTGGTTAAAGTTACAAATATCATGAAGAAACATAATTATGTAATGAATATCTATATATAAATCATAAACTACTTTATTTTTGCACGGAATAGATAGTATTGAAAAGAATACAGAATAAAGAGTTAGTTTGTTAAAGGATGTATTTATTGTAGGCATCCCAAAGTCACCCCCTCTTCCTCCTCGTAGAGACAGGGCCTCATCCGACGCAGCAAGTCGTTCATCAATCGGTAGTATCTTAGATGAACATATCATCGCAACCCCAGATGCGAAGTATTGGGTGCACAGTGAAAGCCTGGATAGAAAGAGTACCCACTCTGCTAAGGGTTTGTTTGTGGATTTGAAGATTATTTAGCTTAATATAAGTATGCATAATGTTAAAAGTCAGTCATCTTTAGTAGGTCATCCAAGGTGAGATTGAAAGAGTATTTAGCTTAACTGAGATTCATTAGTAATGTCCTAAATGTAAATAATGTTGTAACTACAGTTTCTTCTCTGGATCGAAAGAATATTTTACAATTAATACATGGCACAAGTGACAAAAGTAAATTGGCTGTCGTAGTAAAGCTTGTTATGGAATGAGGTGTTTAAAAATTTGTGTTACAGAGGCGTATGATGCGATGTCAGTGGGGTCCCCTGATGACCCCTCGGGCTCATTTATCCAGCCCCGGACACCAGACCATATCAGACTGCCCAGGTCAATCTATTTAAGTAATTATATTGAGTAATTTCGGGTGATTCCGGTTGTTAAGTCAATTTGACCTTCTTCTATGTTCTGTTTAATAAATTTAGTGTACCGGGAAACAAAAAGCATAACATACTTGAAGATGATTAATAATTTTTATTTTAAAAATGCCTGTTCTGGGTTTGAAAAACATCAATCAATTATTTAATATTAATAGTACCATGTTAGGCGGAGCTTATCTGTGCAGTAACTATTGTGTGGATAACTTACAGCGCTAATCACTTATACGCATGATAGTTATTGACAAAACAGTAACTGAATTGACTCATTGTGCAGTACTTATAACTAATGCTTAGTTATAATGAAAGGGATTTATTTTGGGATCAATGCAAGGCAGCCGAGACCATCCGACATGACACTATTTCTTAGCCAATTACATTTTAGTCACTTTATAGCATTCTTTATCATTAATTTTCATGCATTAAGTGATTTCGAGTAATTATTTTAAGCACAAGTTTGTATACCTGGATGAGGTTTTTACTGATAAAATTGTAAAAGTTTTGTTATGGTTATAGATCTGTTAATTATGAAGAAACTGTGCCATGTACAACTGTCTATGGGTCTTTTAAGACCCAAATCTGTAAGCGTGCCCTCCCTCAAAGAAATTCATGCCAAAATCTTGGGTCATGGGACATAATTATGGCAGCATTATAGGTCCAAATCTTCAAAATACTGTGAGGGCCCACTCGCCATGCCCTCTGATTACCCTCAAGTTCTCAAGGGTTGACCCGTTAACTACTTATAAGTCCCATTTGACCACGGCATTATATAATGATCAATATTCCTTCAGACCTCTGGAGAAAAGCCAGAGCCCAAAGGAAGCTAGGAAAGTCTCTAACATCACTTTGGGAAGTCAGCCAACCATACCAGGCATTAGACTATGTGGTGATCTCAGGTGAGCTTTACTACCGAAGTAAGCTTTCTTGGACCAAAAAACTAACAGCCTTGACCAATGGCAGACTTGTGTGCTATAAGGTAATCTAGTGTGTGTGTGTGCGTAAGTTTAATTATACTAGCACTCGGGCCTTGCCCATTTGGAGATTGCTCCGATAAGATTTTTAGTCATTCTAGGTTTTTGGAGAATAGTGCACAGAAATAAGGTAGCCCTGATTAGAGCTACCCTGGTTCTTTATCGTGCATCAGTGTATAGCACTGTTACACGAGAACCCCATTTAACGTCCCTGCACTGTTACACGAGAACCCCATTTAACGTCCCTGCACTGTTACACGAGAACCCCATTTAACGTCCCTGCACTGTTACACGAGGACCCCATTTAACGTCCCTGCACTGTTACACGAGAACCCCATTTAACGTCCCTGCACTGTTACACGAGAACCCCATTTAACGTCCCTGCACTGTTACACGAGAACCCCATTTAATGGAAGATTATTAGTATTTTTTAGTGGTGCGGCTGGATATCGAACCTGGATTGACAGTCAAGTGTGTCACCACTAGACCAGTGATCCCCAATAATCTAGTTTGGGATAATCTTCTTTATAGTTGTACATAAGCAGTCATGGACATGTAATTACTGATTTAATGATAAACAAACTAAGTGTTATAATCTAATCATAACATTAAAAATGCCAAAGCGAGGCATAATTATGTAGAACCTGATTGTGTCATGGGTCTTATTGATATAAGATAGAATTATGTCTGATGTTGGCTTATTGAACAAGTACATGTAAGTGTTCAAAAATAATCCAGCATCATACTTGATATAAAAACAAAATTAATTGAATTTTCTATCAGTTTTAAAAAGCAATTATAAATAAATAATGCTAATAATGAAATACCTAGTATCTTTAACACTACAGCATTGAATCCATATGAAATATTGAACACACTATATAAACAATTTATAAGCACTATCAAAATTTTACAACAGTGTCAGAATAATTCCAACTAAAGATTAAAATGTTTATCACACATAATAATTTTATTCAATATAAGATTGTAGAAAGTTATAGCACTGGTTATTATAACTTTTATTTAAAACTTTATCTGAAAGAACAATTATCAGAGAAGATTGTCTTATATACTGAATAAGAATGGTCAAGAACATATACTACAAGAATCTTCAAGAACATTCTTCAAAATTAAACATATCCTGATTAATACATTCATACCATTTGTGAAAGTCATTATTATATATGTCTAGGTAATCAGAAACCAGATTATCAAAGAATGAAGTACTGAATTTTAAGCTCATATATATGTTACATAATGTAATATCTTAAAAAGTCATATAACAGGTTGAATCTGGTTGAACCAAGGCGACCAGGGCTCCATTCCCAGTCTGAGCGCATGTAAGTTTGGTTGTTGATCTTCAAGGGTTTTCACCCAACACAAGACCACACTTGTGTGCAACAACGGGCAATCGAGAGTCACTTAGAATAAGTTAATTTAAACAATAGCATTAAATAAACCACTTAAATCTTTGTTCGCTTGAATTCCTTGAATCTTAGTTCGCATGAATCCCTCAAATTTGAGTTGGCATGAACGCCTCGAATCTTAACTTGATGCCCCCGAATCTTTATTGGCTTAAATCCCTCAAATCTTATTTGGATTGAACCCCTCAAATCTTAATTTGATTGAACCCCTTGAATCTTTATTTGTTTGAGCAACTCGAATCTAAGTTGCCATGAACCCCTCAAATCTTAGTTTGTATGAACCCCTCAAATCTTAGCTGACTTGAACCCTTAGAATCTTAGTTAACTTGATGCCCTTGAATCCTAGTTGACTTGAACCACTTGAATCTCAGTTCACTTAAACCCCTCGAATCATAGTTGACTTGATGCCCCCAGATCAATGTTGGCTTGAACCACTTGAATCTTAGTTCTCTTGAACCCCTCGTTTCTTATTTGGCTTGAACCTCTCGAATCTTAGTTCTCTTGAACCCTTCCAACCTTTGTTTGTTTGAACCCCTCAAATCTCAGTTTGTTTGAACCTCTCAAATCTTAGTTTGTTTGAACCCCTGGAATGTAATTCACTTTAATCCCATGATTCTTAGCGATGAGAACAGTGCTCCCCCTGGTTAAAGGAAATGGGATATGGCTGACCAGTGCTTCACTTGGTCATATACTACTAAGATTAGGGGATATGGCTGACCAGTGCTCCCCTTGGTGATATACTACAGTAACTAAGATTATAATATATATATATATATATATTATATACCTTATAAGAATGTTACAGAACATATACTACAAAATCATCAAGAACCTTTTTCTAAATAAAACATGGCTTACCAGTGCCCCCCCCCACCCCTGGTGATATACTACTACAGTTATGGTATATGTCTAACCTGTGCTCCCCCTGGTGTTATACTTCTAACGTCATGAGATATGGCTGACCAGTGCTCCCCTTGGTGATATACTACTAAGGTTATGGGATATGGCTTACCAGTGCTCCCCTTGGTGATATACTACTAAGGTCATGTGATATGGCTGACCAGTGCTCCCCTTGGTGATTTACTACTAAGGTCATGGGATATGGTTGACCAGTGCTGCCCCTGGTAATATACTGCTAAGGTCATAAGTTATAGCTGACCAGTGCTCCACTTGCTGATATGCTACAATGGTCATGGGAAATGGCTGACCAGTGCTCCCCAAGGCAATATACTGCTAAGGTTATGGGATATGGCTGACCAGTGCTCCCCTTGCTGATATGCTAATATGGTCATGGGAAATAGCTGACGAGTGCTCCCCCTGGTGATATACAACTACGGTCATGGGGTATGGCTGACCAGTGCTCCACCCGGTGATATACTACTAAAGTCATGGGATATGGCTGACCAGTGCTCCCCATGGTGATACACTAGTAAAGTCATGGGTATGGCTAACAAGTCCCCCCTGGTGATATACTACTAAGATCATAGGATATGGCTGACCAATTCTCCCCCTGGTGATATACTACTAAGGTCAAGGGATATGGCTGACCAGTGATCCCCCTGGTGATATAAAACTAAGGTCATGTGATATGGCTGACCAGTGCTCCCCCTGGTGATTTACTACTAAGGTTGTGGGATATGACTGATCAGTGCTCCCCCTGATGGTTTACTACTTAGGTAATGGGATATGGCTGACCAGTGCTCCCTATGTGATACTCTACTAAAGTTATTGGATATGGCTGATCAGTGATCCTCCTGGTGAGCCATTCTTAGACATTAAAATTCTTCAAAGTTTAGAGCAAGCAGGGATCCACATTATGATGTTTTGTCTGTTAAGTTATCAAACTGTGAATTTTAGCATTAAGCATGGTATTCAGTTGAGACTGATACGTGATCAGCTTGGCTTATACTGTAGGTCATTATCTAAATTTGCTTTTACGACATGCTTTATCTACAATCTACCAAATTCCTGTAGTGTGTGTGTATGTGTGCTGAATATTATGAATGAAAATTACTTATAGACCGTGCAACAGTTTATTATATTCGTATACATTTCAGTGTCTTGTTTGAATTTAAATGAGAAATCATTTTATTTATGATAACCGAATATAAACATGTAAATAACTGCTGAACATTTTACATTTACAAGTAAACGCTATTTCTGTTATTCATTAAATATTATTATATTTTTTACATTATTTGTTGATATTCATGTGCTAGAACAATTGTTCACCGTGTTGTTCTTAACCTGTGTAATATTATGAAGCAGCTTTCTTAGTCAATTTTACTCCATTTTGGAACGAAAGAAACAAGTACATTAATTTTCATTCCCTTCTCAGAATCATGCAAAAAACATTAATTAGATATTGCGCAAAACAAGTTTTGAATATTCAAGGGCCATAACTCCGGAATGAATACTGCTATAGATATGGCTGATTATGGAAAGCAGTGCATTCCCTATTTATTGCACTGGCGTCACAGTGGGGGCCAATTTCCTGTGTATTTGTTTATTGGCTCAGGGCCATTTAGGGTCTATTTATATAATAAAACCTCCAAAACTGCACAGCAGGATACTCAGATCGGGTATCTGTTAAGACGGAGAAAGCTTAAACTAGGCTGTGTGTGTGTGTGTGTGTGTGTGTGTGTGTGTGTGTGTGTGTGTGTGTGTGTGTGTGTGTGTGTGTGTGTGTGTGTGTGTGTGTGTGTGTGAGTTTATTACGGGCCTTTCGGCGAGTGCTCCTGTAAGAGTTTAAGTCATATTTGGTTTTTTAGCATAGTGCTCAGACCGAATGTAGCCCTGGTAAGGTATACCATCGTTGTTTAACGTGCACCTTACATCCCTTCTGGTAGAGGATTAGTACCTGCAATTCCTGGATTGACAGTCAAGTGTATTACCACTATACCACGGATCCACTACAATGGCCATTTCTCTCTCTTTTCTACTTTTCTCTACATTTAACAGTAAAACACTGTTATGAAAGCCAGAATCTTATTAGTATATACTGTTTCATGTGAATACTTTCAACAATTTTAAGTTATGCAAAGGTTGACTGATTTCTTTGCAACACGATGTCATCGTTGCAACCGACAACAGCAGCAAGGCTTTTATTAGGGAAAAACAACAGCCAACACTGTTGCCCTAGCTTGTATCAGTTAATACTTATACTATTTTTCGTGTGCTAGTTTACATGTTCTTCATTGCTTTAGGTCAAACTTTGAGTGATGTTATACAGCTAATGCGAAACACACTGAATCATACATGTTGTAATCAAACGAAAAAAGATACGACAGACATTCAGTTGTTTCAATCTTGAATATAAAATAGTTATTTTTCAATTCATATGTATGTATACATTTGGTTTGGTGATTTTAAATGGCATTCAGAAGATCTATATTTATCTTAATAAGAGCGTTTATGGAATGCAATCGTTGCTTTCACATAAATAGACATTACGGCTCAAATAATACCGTTTATAGGTGTAGCGTTACAGGGATGCATACGTAATGTCAAAATAAAAAAGTATCCCTGATCACTCAGTATTGTAGCTATTGCTGCAGGGTAACATCTGGTTTTTTCCGGGTTATAACGAAGTATAATAATAGCGATAAAAACGGACTAATATTATTCCAGGTTTGTTACAATTTATTAATTTTTATTAGATTTGTCATTTTAATGAGTTTATATTGCATTGTTGTGATATTATTTGAATGTCATGAACTATAAATCGCTTGCCTGTTTACCTAGACAGTTTGTCATGGTGGGTGGGGTAGATGGTTCAGAAAAGACTGCAGTTACTATTCTTATTGGAGTATTATTAGCAACAAATAATTATCATCTTTTCTAAAACATTTGTTTTGAGAATTAACACAAATAATACATTAGTCTGTTTTACTATCTGACAGTCATCTAATGAGGAATCTGTATGTATATTACCAGGTAATATGTCATGCTGTCACCTGCACCTGTGTAGTCTTCTGAATGATTTGGTGCTAGTTAGTTATGTTTAAATAATATAACGGCCACCGGACTGGAATTAAATCGGGGTCCAGATTGTCTTAAAACCCATCCATAAATAAGTCTGAGAGCAACTTACTTTAAAAAGAAAAATATAATTACCCTTTTTATGTTCCATTCCTTTCTTTACAGATAAAATGCTGATGTTATCTTTTGAGATCATTACTTTCAATGAAGAACATAACTACAATTGATTGGGCTGCTAGATTGGTAGCAACGTGATGGACCACACACACAAAAATATAACATGCAGGGCCTATTAGTGTTTACCAATAATTTAACTTGGATTGGCATAAAAACTGGCGAAATTAAAGTGATTTTATATATCGTCATATACCTGTATCATAATTTTGTAAATGGGTTTAATTATTCGATATGAACTGCAAACAAGCTTCATTGTATTTGTAACTCCATTCGTATAATGACCGTCATGGATTATCCAATAAGGCTCCATTTGGCGGACTATGTTGTCCTTGGATTTGGAATAGCTGCATCTTTTGCAACAGGTGTCTTTTACGCAATCAAAGAGCGCAAACATTCAACGTTACTTCGGTTTCACAGAGGAGATGGAAAATTAAATGCCATTCCAGTGGCAATTTCGCTACTTGTGACGTTCGAATCTTCCATTTTCTACCTTGGATACCCGACTGAAATCTACATCTACGGATCAATGTATTGGCTACTGAACATTGGATTAATTCTTGGTTATCTTGCCATGTTTTTCATAATAATCCCCCTGTTCTACCCACTGCAAGTTACAAGTGTGTATGAGTATCTTGAAATGAGACACGAATCTAGACTACTTCGTCAGATTGCAATGTGGATGGGGACATTTGTCATGATAATATACGCGGGAATTGTCATTTTCGGGGCAGCTATAGCCATGGAATCAGTGACGAGGGTCCGTGTATGGGTCTTCATAATCGCAATCACAGTTTCTGCAGTAATATACACGTCGCTTGGTGGAATAAAAGCAGTTGTGGTCACCGACGTCGTACAAGGGGTGATAATGATGATCGTCATTTGCGCAGTTGTCATTTATGGAACTATTAAAGTAGGAGGATTTTCAGAAGTGATAGCTATTAACAAGCCAGCTGGACGTTTGGATTTGATTGATTTCGACCCCAATCCTTACAAAAGACACACGTTTTGGACACTGGTTATAGGATATGGTTGGATTTGCGCGGGGATATCGTTTCGGCAACCAATTGTTCAAAGACTTAATTCTACTCGGTCTATAAATGAAGCCAAGAAGGTCGTAGCTCTCGCAATACCCGGATTCGTGATAATGCAAGCCCTTGTTATGTTTGAAGGTTTGGTGGCCTATGCCTATTTTTCAAACAAAAGATGTGACCCACTTGCTTCCGGAGCCATCTCAAACCCTAACCAAATAGTGCCGTATCTCGTTATGGACCTTTTCCAGGACGTACCGGGCATTGCAGGGCTTTTTTTAGCTGCTCTATGCAGCGCGTCTCTGAGCACAATTTCCTCTTTATTGAGTGGCGTCTCGGCCGTCGCATCGGAGGACATTGTTCGACCACGCTTGAAACACAAATCAGAAAAGTACCTGACTAATATTTCAAGACTCGTAGTGGTTTTGACTGGTGCTGTATGTATTGGCGTAGGGATACTCTTTAGCTACGTAGACGGAGCCCCAATGGGACAAATTGCAGACAGCATTCTCGGCGCTGTGGATGGACCCGTTTCAGCAGTATTCTATCTCTCAATATTCTGCAAGTTCACAACACGGCGCGGTCTCTATGTCTGCATCGTAGTTGGTTTGTGTTTTGCCTTATGGATGTCACTTGGCTACAACTTCTCGCCAGGACGTAGGAAGACGCCATGGCTACCTCTTGGACCCACTGATGGATGTACAGTTAACAACTTTACAACCTTCGACAATATATCTTTGAACCAGCAGAACACTTTTCAATCTCAAATAAATATAAGCACTATTTTGAACACAACGACTGGCAGCAGAGACGCGAACAACACGCCGTCTGTATGTTCCATTGATGGCGACAGTAGTACGCCTTTGAACTCGGGACGCACTGACGGACGCATTGAAGGGCTGGATTGGTTGTATTCTATTTCGTACATGTACATTTCATTACTTGTCTCAATCGTCACAATAACCACTGGTCTCATTGCTAGCAGGTTAACAAAAGACAGACCAAAACCCGTACCAAAATATTTGATGTTAAAGCTGAATCGGAGATTCCTTAAATGTATGCCAAATTATGCGGCACTAGCTGCCACGGAACCCCTTGAAAACGGAGAGCAACAAGAAAGCTCTTGCTAAAACATAAACTAATTTCCACATGCATGCACTATGGAAGGGCAAGGGGTCATACTTCCAAACCGCTAATTGAAATTTTAATACTGTTTTGTTATTCATTTTCTATATGTGATAAAATTGTGCCTTTGTACCTAACTGTTGGCAAGCACATGTTGCCATTTCTAGAAGCATTCTAGAAAATCGTTACCGAAACATCAATCTATATGAACCCCATTTACTGATTTATGAGAGTTTATTTGATCTTCCTGTTATATATGTTTTCTAAAAAGAATCTGTTGCTATTTCAATCTATATATGATAGTTTACTATAACCAAACGGAAAAGTGTAATATGATTTGTGCTAAATGCTATTACGCTTTCTGCTTTAAAGCTGCTCTCTAACAGTAAATAGAAATATATCATTTTTTGTGTATACTTTAATGCGATGCTTTATTTCTAGCACTCAAATCAAACAACTTAATTGTTAATTGTAATTAAATACAGCACAGTAAGCACTTAACGACCTGAACATTTGTAAAATGAAATTTAATTAAAGACATTAACCTTTCAATTTCTTGTTTATTTGGCAAGTGCAAACCTCTGGCGGGAAGTCGATATTTTATTTGTCTCAGTTAAATTGTCTTTTATTTTTTCTTGGCACCAAAAAACAATTTTAGATTTGCCTGTTTGTGAAGACCTCCATATGTTCAGTCCTAATGGTTTACAGAAATATTTTGAACAGTAAAATATGTCAGATTTTACAAAATTAATGTGTCAGATTTTAAGTCCTCAATTTTAATATTTTGTGACTTCAAAACGTTTAAACTTAAACCACAAGTTCAAAAATTTAAAGGAATATGATAATAGATTATGGAAATTAAGGTTAGATTCGAAATTGGTGAATTAGTGAAATGTCAGTTCAAAAACACTTTAATTCATAATTTTTTTTTATTCAAGCCTACAATATATTTTCAGAGTACGAAGCCATTTACAACTCCTACGCTTATCTATCATCAGTTATAATTGTATTATCTAAAGTTATGAGTAACAATGTTTATTGGAGACGTAACACAAGGACACTTAAAGCTGCACTCTCACAGATTTACTTTTTGTTTATTTTGTCTCGGACTGGGACAATTTTTATTATTACCTGAGTGGTATAAGGCTGCTGACAGAAGATCTTACCCTATTTACGTTAGAAATTTAATGATTAATGGCTAAACGTGTTACTAAAATCTTTCAGGAAAATTGATAAAACATCAATTTTTGATCATAAATATGAAAACCTGTGATCTAATGTTTTGTCAGTTATGTATTATGTCACTTTTTCCATGCATTTCCGCAAATACTGGCTTGTTCCAAGACAAAAAATAAAAAAAAATGTTGAAAAGTTCAATCTGTGAGAGTGCAACTTTAAAAAACACAGTGAGGAAATATGTTTTTATAAAATAATATTGAAACCTCAAAAACGATTAACGCGTGATCAAATTGAAGGCTTTGATGAATTTTAAAGCTTTTATTTTATTTGCGCTTTTTTGGAATGGTAATCTTCTCATGTGAGTTTGAAAAAATACGCTAGATCACTTATGCATTAAGATTGAATAGTAAATATTTCTATAAATAATATTAACTGAATGTTATTCAGGTGTTACGCTCCAATGATTTTAAAGATTTATATCTTCAAACCTATATTTATTTGAGGAAAACCCGGCAGGCAGAAAGCTTTTTTGCATTTCGTTCACATCGACTGCGTTTTTTTTGCCAGATTTTAAAATCTATATTTCAAATGAATGTCTAGCAGAGTTCTGGGTATGCGTATAGCATGTTGCAGATTATGTCAATGTTAGAGAAACACCAACTATTCAGCTTTTGTTTAAAATCATGAATCACCTTGACTTGTTAAGCATAATAATTTGTCTGATTAACGTAAATAGTGCATAGCATGAATTAGTTATGGCTAAAAGTGTTACTAACACTAATACAAAATGCATAAAATATCAAGTTTTGGTCATAAATATGAAAAACTGCGATCGGATTTTTTGTCAGCAGTCTTATATCACTGGTTTCCATGCATTTTCGCAAATAATGGCTTGTTCAAAGACAAAAAGTAAAAAAAGTTGTTTAACAAAGTTATTATTCTTGCTTTTTTGCGATCAGACAGAATGTTAATAAGAAATCTACTAGAGGCCTTAAAATACAGCAAATTAATTTATTCCTTTCTAATTCATGAATATTAACAAATTCACGGAACAAAGCCATGAGAGTGTGGCTTTTAGGATAATGCAAGTTGTAACTGGAAGCCAAACTTGAGAACGCTCCTATTATACCCTATCAGTCTTGCGTGCCATTACATACCCTCCTGACTGACAACGCTCATTATGTAGTTGTGCTCTACGTCTTCTGTGGGCTTGCATCAGTTTTCAGCAGTTTATTGTGATTCTGTAATACAATTAATCAAACCAAAGTTTGCGCTAACTTGTCATATAATCATTAATATGTTTGTGGTTATTGTAAAACCTGCACGTTTTTTATGACAAGTTTGTTTGCTTGTTTAATAACCATGGTGAAAAACCTTCTTTATGCAGTATTTATAAATCCGTTTTCACATAAAAGTGGCTTTCAAACATGTTTATTATACAACTTTTTAATGTGAAGTGAAGATATTTATGTTGCGGTTTGTATGCTAGACCGCCAGCGTAACAAAGAATTTAACTTAATTATCATATCTTCTAAAGGCATTCAACCACATTTAAGAAAATATCCAAAGTAAAGATATTTGTGTGACAGAAATCATGTGATGTTTACAAAATATGAAAGACAAAATTTGCCCTATTCCAGCCCGGATGATATAACAATAAAAGAAATGGGGGTTTTCAATGACTGGATAAATCAAAATGCTCTATTTTTGTGGAGCTCGTTTGTGGTGAGTGAGACAAAGTTGTCATAATGGCGTTTTCATGTACGCATACATGCCATACTTTTGAAAGGCTCCCCTGGAGATTTTGTTCAGAATTTCAGGGCATTTTCATCATTGCTGTTTAGCTCATTGGTGCAGGTTACTATTACATTTTCTCCCTTTTTTACAACATCCAGAAGTATTTTATTTACTTTTCTTAAAGTCATTTATAGTTTAATGACAAACTATCATATTGCATAACAAAATCACTCACTTAAGAAATATGTTTCAGAGACAATTTAATTGGCTTACCTTCCTTTTAACTGAATAGAATGCATGTGCATGCGTCCGTTTCGTATGTGCAACATTTAAGGTTGAAATGTATCTTGATCATGCTTTATAGGCTTTTCAAATAACTTGAAATATCCATGAATTTTCACCGAGATGAGACGGCGTGTCCCTACAAGACCCAGGTCTGTACCTGGTACCAGGGCAAGGTTACAGGTTACAGGTCCGAAGGTTGAAAAACTCCTTAACCGTGCTTGTATCTTGACCATACATTGTAGGATTTCAAATAAAAATTGCCTTGAGGGTTCACCATGATCAGGCAGCATGTCACGCACAAGACCCAGGTCTGTACCTCAAATGTCAAGGTTACAGGTCATATCATGACCATACATAATAGGATTTAAAAAAAACCTTGCAATGAATGTTCATTATGATGAGGCGACATGTTGCGCACTATACCCAGGTATATACCTCAAAGATCACTTATAGATTAAATGTCAAAAAGTACTGTTGATTGGACTGGTATGGACTGAGCTTTATCCGGGCTATATCTTCACCATGATAGATATATTTGTTACAAAATCATACGGTTAATGTAGTTTCTGTATTTCCCTTCCATCAACAAGAACAGGGCATTCCATATAGAGTTATTTTTTTATAAAGTTTATTTTTATTTTTGTTGAGTTATTGTGCAATTTTCTTTTATCTAGAACAATGTTTATGTTATGAAATTTGCAGTACAAGATGTTTATCACTAAATTATGTTTAAGTAGGTTTATAGATGCATTTGAGCTTGGCTGCCTTTTAGCGATCAGTGAAGCAATATAATTTTATAACTCAAGGCTTAGTGTGTTTTCTACAAGGCTCTTGATTTACATGAATATTTTCAAGTGTGAATAAGGGAAGTGAATTTCAGCCGACTTTAAAGGGGCTTGACACCAGATGGTCCCAAAATGGGCAAATACATTATTTCCACAAGACAAGCCTACAATTGTCAATACAAGCTAAAAGCAGTGGATAATACATCATTTTACATAATAAAAAGATGATTTTGTATAACTCAGCTGAGTTAACTCATCTAAAATTAGTGCATAATGGTTTCCCAGTTTAGAGTGTGTATATTTAGCACATGAAAATCATGTGATTAGTACTGATACATGTACAGACATTATTTTTAAATTAACTTGGTTTTACGTGTTAGACAAACGCAGTAAATATCTAATTGGAAAAATACGCAAAAACTGCAAACGATGCATGTTACATAAGCGATGTGATACATCAGGAAGTAAGATTCAACGCGTTGTACACTACAATATTTATTTTTTTTGTAAATTTTTGACACTTTTCTTTTTTCCATGTATCATCTGGTGTCTAGTCCCTTTAAAACATCTAACATTAATTTTTAGTGTACAAAATATTGAAGTTCTGCTTTTATGACCTTCCATTTTATCCGAGGTCAAGGGCAGCAAGTCACCGGATGATGATGATGATGTATACTAAGTTCCGCAACTTCGGTGATACGAAGCGACTCTGGCTATGAGAAGGCGAAAGATATGTCTCCCCTGAGTAAATCCATAAGCTCAGGCGAGCAAGCTCAAGTGTTTTGTAAAAAGAGCAGCAAATTGTTTAACATCATGTCATAGCACATAAACTAGTTACTTAAATTAGGATTATGCTATTTTGTTATAAAACTTTACACAAAAAGAGTCTTAAAGTTGGTGTTTGTATTAATATTCAGAAATATGTATAAATCTTGTCTGCTTTTCATTTTGTGCCGCCTTTTCAGGTGACTACTATGTTTTACGTTTAAGCATTTGGCTACACAGCGTTGTCGGCATCAAAACCAGCAGCAAAACCTTGTGCAGACTATAACTTCTATATCAATTACCTAACTACGATGGAGACTTGGTTACAGTGTTTGTCGGCATAATATCTCGACCAAATTTGATTGCGAAATAAATCTCATTTAGTCCTTTTATTACAAATGTTGCTCTTTGAACATTCAAATTTGTATTATAATTTATCTGACTATGATGGGCCATACAAACAAGTTACACTTTCAACTTTGCAAAACTCTAGTTAAGGTCCGGTCTTTCTTCAAAACCCCTCATCATGGTTGTAATTACTGCCAGGATACACACTCAAATGATATAATTTATTCAGATACCAGCCAAAATGCATCTCAAATTAAACAAAAACGTAGCTACTGGAATTGATTTAAGTTACAAATACCATAAAGTAACGTAATTATGTAATGTATATCTATATAAATCTAAAACTACTATATTTCTGCACGGAATAGATTGTATTGAAAAGAATACAGAATAAAGAGTTAATATGTTAAAGGATGTATTTATTGCAGGCATCACAAAGCCACACCCTCTTCCTCCTCGTATAGACAGGGCCTCATCGAACGCAACAATCGGTAGATTCTTAGATGAACATATCATCGCAACCCCAGATGCGAAGTATGGGGAGCACAGTGAAAGCCTGGATAGAAAGAGTACACACTCTGCTGAGGGTATGTTTGTGGATTTGAAGATTATTTAGCTTAATATAAGTATGCATAACGTTAAAAGTCAGTCACCTTTAGTAGGTCATCCAAGGTGAGAATGAAAGAGTATTTAGCTTAACTGAGATTCATAAGTAATGTCCTAAATGAAAATGATGTTATAACTCTGGCTTCTTTTCTGGATTAAGGTATTAGCCATATAATACAACTCGGGAAACATCGGGTAACATCGACATATATCGCCACTCGCCGTAACAGATCGCGACGAACATCGGACGTATTCGGCCTGTACCGGATGTTGCTATTTTTAGAAACAGAAGGTATTTCCCGGCTATTCTTAGGTCAATAATGGAATTTCTACATCGTAGGATTTGGAAACATTGTGATGTTTTTCTCATGAATATACGTTTAAAATAAATAAACACTAAAAGTACACGCTGACAGTTGATTACGATACATCTCACAATTTGAGTCATTACAGTTAAACATGGATTATAAGTGAAATATACGCGTAAGAGAAGATTTTGTCAACAATCGGCATGAGCTGGGATATTCGTATCAAAGGGCTCTGAATGTAAGTATCCTTGAGCAGTTTTGTACGTTTGTGTTCAAAAACCTTTGTTTTTTAATTTATCTTTGGAATTCTTAAATCATTTTTATTAGCTAAATGTTTAGACAGCATGTTCATATTTTACATGTACATGTACTTATGTACATGTTACATATTTTTATATGTACTTATGCACATAACTTATGTTTAAAATATAATATGAGTATGTAATCTTTTAATTGATTGTTTTATCTTAGAAAAATATTAGACTTAAAACTTTGTTTTAAAATGATGTGTTTTGGCACGTGACCTATTTCTAACATACCACAATACATGTACATACCTGTTATTTGTTTACAAAAAAAGTTGTATGTGGTTTGGGGCTTGAAGCCGCATCTGCTAGGACACTATTGACATCCATTGGCTTGGTGTAGGTCTCGTTAAAACCCCATACTGTTGTGAATCATTATCAACCGTATGCACAACAACTACACATTTGTGCCTACCAACCCTTACTCTTAGCTAAAACAGATTTTAGTGCAGAATGTATAATACTTGTGCATTTGTATTTTACGGTGGTAGTTTCAGCTGGTTGATAATCAGAAGTCTAATTTCTTCCAGGCAGGAAAAGGTCTGAATATTACTTAGTCAACAACACTGGGTTATGAAGAATTCCAGCCTACATTAAATACTATGTTGGATCCTTGAGAGCGGATTTGACAGCCACGTCCATCCACAAGGCAGTCGCATCTGATCGAGATGATGTGAGTATTTCATATAAAATATATTTGACTTGGTTTTTGTTTTTATAAACCTACTGTATTCAATAATCAAGTGGTGGTGGTGGTGATGGTGGTCAAGTGGTGGTGGTGGTGGTGGTGGTGTTGGTGGTGGTGGTGGTGGTGATGATGATGATGATGATGATGATGATGATGATGATGATGAATTTTATTGATAAATTTAATAATTTTCTTTATATATATACATGTATGTATCAGCTTGTTGCTGTTTTTTTCAAAATAATGTTGAGAAATATTAAACTGTTTATATTTTATTTTGTATATGTATGGCAGTATAATTATCTATACTATTTAGTTAGAAAGGCTTTAAAGTACAACTTTTTTCCTTTACAGCACTAAACATTCTTGATGGGTAAGGTACCTGAAGGTGCATGAAAACCAAATCAGCATTGACTCAGCATTGAGTTATCATCTGTGCACACACTACAAGTACAAAGCATGGGAACAGACCAAACTTCAAATGTTGAAGAGTGAAGAATTATTGTGAAAAAATCTAATTGTTAGAATACCAATGACAAAATAAAACAGATATACATCAAATTACCCACAGATATTGTTTACATGTTATAATATTAAAAAAAAACATTAGTTGAGAACTTTCACTCTGATATTTTTTGAGGGGCAAGCCCACTTAGTGTTCTTGTTTCTTCACATATTTTAGTTTAAAAGTACACTCATTTATTTTAAACTCTGTATTCTGAGTTAGTATCATAAGTAAAATTCATTTATTTGAAAGAGTACATTTTATGAATAAGTCCAATTAAGCTTTATAATTTTTTACAAGAAAAAGGTTGATTTTTAAGCATTTTATTAGCTATAAAAAAGTATGGTAACATGACATTATGTATATTTTCTTCAAAACTGGACGGTAAACTATCATAAATTGTCTTTTAAATTGTTCAATAGACATCATAGATAATATCTAAAATGATTTCAGCAGATTGCCTTATAGTTAACTCTTTTTTATGAATTTTATAAAACTGCTATATATTTTCAAACATCGAAAAACTGCTCTTTTCCGAAGAATCATAAGATCAATCAAAATGATTTTTTCCATGTGTATCAATAATGTGTTCGTTTTAACCTTAGTTTTCTGTTAACTGATGTTTATTTTACCAAAAACTGTTGTGTTTATTTCATAATCTCTGATAATGCGAAAAAAATTCAAATATAAACAAAATATTTACTTGTCGCTCTTTGCAGCCCTTGGAGTTTGGGGGTGGGTGTAATGAAACATAAATAACTTTTTTAATTCACGGTAATAAATCTTCAAAATTTAGTTTAAAGTCCCATAGTGTACCGTGATTATAACTATGTTGTCGGTTAAAGCTTTAAAAAAGTGTGTATTACGCGGCTAATACCTTAAAAGAATATTTCACATTTAATTCCTGGCACTGGGGGCAATAACTGTGCTACTTTACACACAGAGTGGATCAAATTAAAGCATATATATAAGTCATAAAAGTAAATATGGCTGCCGTAGTAAAGCTTGTTGTGAAATGAGTTGTTAAAGAAATTCTGTGTTAAAGAGGAGTATGATGCGATGTCAGTGGGATCCCCTGATAACCCCTCGGGCTCATTTATCCAGCCACGGACACCAGACCATATCAGACTGCCCAGGTCAATTTTATTTAAATAATTATATCAATTAATTTTGGGTGATTCTGGTTAGACTTAAAACAATATGATCATCCTTGGCCCTGTACAATTGTATAATGATATTTTAAGACCCTAATCCATAAGCCCGCCCTTCCTCACAGTTGTGCATGCTCAAAACTTCAGTCATGGGTCATTATTAAGGTTTTATAATATATAAGGTCCAAATCTTGGAAATATTGTGAGTGCCCACTCGCCATGCCCTATGATTACCCTCAAGTTCTTACGGGTTGACCCGTTAACTGCGTATAAGTCCCATTGACCCCGGCATTATGTAATAATTGCTCCATATTTCTTCAGACTCACAAGGAGAAAAGCCCGAGCCCAAAGAAAGCTAGGAAAGTCTCTAACATAACTTTGGGAAGTCAGCCTGCCATAACAGGCATTGGACGATGTGGTGATCTCCGGTGAGCTTTACTACCGAAGCAAGCTATCCTGGACCAAGAAACTAGCAGCGTTGACCAGGCAGGCTAGTCTGCTATAAGGTAATCTAGAGTGTGGGTGTGTGTGTGTGTGTGTGTGTGTGTGTGTGTGTGCGTGTGTGTGTGTGTGTGTGTGTGTGTGTGCACGTAAGATTTTTATACTCGCACTAAGGCCTTGCCCATTAGGTGAGTGCGCCGATAAGATTTTTAGTCATTCTTGGTTTTTGTACCATAGTGCACAGATATAATGTAAACCTAGTTAGAGCTACCCTGGTTCTATATCGTGCACCAGTGTATAACACTGTCACACAGAACCCCCATTTAACGTCCCCCTGGAAGACGATTAGTAATTTAGTGGTGAGGCTGGGAATCAAACCTGTGATCCCTGTTGACAGTCAAGTGTGTTATCACTAGACCACGGATCTGTCCTAGTTTTGGATAATCGTCTTTATAGTTGTACATAAGCAGCCATGTAGATGTAATAACTGATTTAATGATTAGCAAACTAAGTGTTATTTTCTAATCATATTAACGTTAAAAAAGTCATAGCGAGGCATTATTATGTAGTACCCGATTTTGTCATGGGTATTATTGATATCAGATAGGATTATGTCTGCTGTTGGCTTATTGAACAAGTAAGAGTTAAAAAGAATTTATTTAATCCAAATATGTGTGCATTTGTTGGTCTATGTGTAACTGTTATGACGAACAATCACAATAGATAAATAATCCAGCAGTATACTTTTTTATAAAAAGAAATTTAATGTTCTAAAAGCTATGCTAAAAATTAATACCTAGACCTAAGAATGATGTCCAAAGTCCAAATCTTTACTGATTCTGCTATTTTTAACATTCATTGTCTTGAATCCTCACAAAATAATGAACACAATATATGAGCACTATTTAAATTCAACAACAGTTTCACAAAATGTTATAATATTATCCTCAAAAAATAATTTAATTAATTCCAAGATTTAAAAAAAAACATTCTTACACTGGTGAAAGTTTAATACAAACTTGAACGTTATCCATAGACCAATGAACAGAGAAGTTTGTATTTATATACCTTATAAGAATGTTACAGAACATATACTACAAAATCATCAAGAACCTTCTTCCAAATAAAACATGGCTTACCAGTGCTCCCCCTGGTGATATAATACTAAGGTTATGGTATATGGCTGACCAGTGCTCCCCCTGCTGTTATACGTCTAAGGTCATGGGATATGGCTGACCAGTGCTCCCCTTGGTGATATACTACTAAGGTTATGGGATATGGCTGACAAGAGCTCCCCTTAGTGATATACTACTAAGATCATGGGATATGGCTGACCAGTGTTCCCCCTAATAATATACTACTAAGGTTTTGGGATATGGCTGACCAGTGCCCCCCTTTGTAATATACTACTTAGGTACTGGGTTATGGCAGACCAGTCCCTCTGGTGATATACTACTAAGGTCATGGGAAATGGCTGACCAGTACTCCCCCTTCTTGATATCCTATTTTCGAAACGCATATGACTGACCAGTGCTCTGTCCAGTGATTATTAACAGACACAATTAAATCATGAAATTGTTCCAAAAATATACACTGACCAAGGGAAATAACTGACTTTTCACATTTTATATCTATCTCTAATGCAGTGATCTCCCTTGATGTTACACCCGATGATCACTTCCACCAAATATGACTTTGGGGCGATTTTCAGCCAATTTTATGCTCGACCATTCAAAGAATAAGGAGAGCTATGCTACTTACCCTAGCGTCGGCGTTGGCGTCACACCTTGGTTAATGTTTTGCATGTAAGCACATATAAGTCATTATCTCAGTAAATACATCATTTATTGCATTAAAACTTTGGATATGTATTCCCATCTATCTAATCTACTAAATAAATGAAGTTAGATAACAATTATTTGAATATTATAATGGGCCTTCATTATTTTACTTAGAAATTCTAGTTAAGGTTTTGCACGTAAGCACACATAGGTTAATATCTCAGCAACTACTTGATGTATTGCATTAGGACTTTATACAATGGTACTCAACCATCCACCTACTTAATCAACCAAGTTAGATAACTCTAGGTTGCATTTAATGCAAAATAATTGGCCTTTATTCTTAGAAATTCTGGTTAAGGTTTTGCATGTAACCACATTTAAGTTAATATCTCAGCAATGCATCATGTATTGCATTGAAACTTTAGGTATGTATCCCCAACTATCTATCTTACTAAATTAATGAAGTCAGATAACACGTTTCTGAATATAGTGCAAATAATGGGCCTTTATTATTTGACTTAGAAATTCTGGTTAAGGTTTTGCATGTAAGCGTACATAGGTTATTATCTCAGCAACTGCTTCATGTATTGTATTGAAATTTTATACAATGGTACTCAACCATCCAATCTACTTAAATAACCAAGTAAAATAATTAAATTTTGTATTGACTTCAAATAATGGCCCTTTTTTATTCAACGTAGAAATTGTGGCTTAGGTTTAACATGTAACTACTTTTAAGTCAATACCTAAGCGAATGCATCATGTATTGCATTGAAACTTTATACACAGGCTCCCAACTATTCAACATTCTTAATTAATTAAATACGATAACTCTACCTTGCCTATTATATAATTTTTGCCCCTTTAGTATGCGACTTAGAAATTTTGGTTAAGGTTTTGCATGTTTGCACACATAGGTTAATATCTCAGCAAATACTTGATGTATTGCATTGAGACTTTTTAAAATTGTACTCAACCACCCAACCTTCTTAATTAATCAAGTAAGATAACTCTATCTTGCATATAATATAACTTTTGCCCCTTTATTATTTGTCTTAGAAATTCTGGTCAAGGTTTTGCATTTAAGCACATATAGGTTAATATCTCACCAACTACTTGATTTATTGAATTGAGACTTAATACAGTGATCCACGCATGTTTCGCCAAAAATGTTCAATCCTTACACTGAAAAGCGGCGGAACGGTCTAGCGCGATGTCTCTGTGACAGCTTTTGTTTTAATTCATTCCTTTGAATGTTCAACCGGTTCAACCCCTACCTACCATTTGTAATAATTTTGGGTATTTTACTCTCAACATTTTTTTCAAGCTTTAACATGTGTTATTGTTGAGGAATTGTCATAGGCCTGGTGTTGTTGTCATCGATATGTTGCCTGCGGGACAATAGGGCTATTTCTTATCGCAAGGCTCATTACTCTGGCTTAAAAAATAGTACTGCCTTATTTCGAAAAAAAGTCTAATTAAAAGTTTGACATAGTAGTATAGTAGTTTAATGAAGTAGTCTGATATGGTACTTGAGCATAGTGAAGTCCTATCTCTTGTTTGTGCCGAGCTCTGTTATCTCGATATTCTGGTTATGTCGATCTTTTTTCGAATGTGCTGGGTTAAGTTTTAAACTTGTTGTATTTTGGTTATATCGAATTTTCGTTATCTTGAAGTATTTTCTGAGGGCCCGACAATTTTGACATAGTGAGTTTTGACTGTAATCTAATGAAGTAGTCTGACAGGAAAATCTGATACAGTAGTCTGAAATGGTAGTCTGACAAAGTAGTTTAATAAAGTAGTATGGTATTGTAGTCTGAGAGTTTAGAATGGAAGTCTTGTAAAGTCGTCTAGTAAAGTAGTCTGGCATAGTTGTCTGACATGTAAGTTAAGCATTGAAGTCTGCTAACGTAGTCTGACATGGCAGTCAGGCATATTAGTCTGATAAACAAGTATAACTTGATAGTCACTTCAAGTAGTGTAGCATAGTAGTCCGAAAAAAGTAACCTCACTAAGTAGTATGACAAAGTAGTCTGGCATAGTTGTCTGACATATTAGTCAACAAAGTAGTCTGACGTAGTAGTCAGACAATCAGTGTAGTAATTCTACATGCATTACATATTTACAACTATACCCTCAGCAGAGCTATTGAAAATGTTCCTTCTTACTGTTGTAAGCGGACCGTGCATGAGAATTATGAGTAATCCCACTAGCCCATACATTGTATTTAGAAAGGCCATGATAATAATCTAATGTTTATCTTTTTGAAAATAATATTTCTATTTATTTATTAATAAATCTGTATTCATTTATTTATTAATGCATTTATTTGCTCACTAATATATGCAATACACTTATCGTCGTATAAGTCAGATACAGTTAATCGTTTTGTTTTCGAAAGTGTCCTCTTACATAGGTAAGAAACCGTTTCGCTAGGACGAACACAAAGTTTATCCTCAGCTTCGCCTTCGATCAAATTGGTGTTATTCCTAGTGAAACGGCTTCTTACGTCTGTAAGAGGACACTTTTGAAAAAAAACTTGTACTGTTTTTATTACATAATGATTCTGTTAATTACTTTAAAATCAGTTCTGGGTTGAGGTTTCAAGTGGACTGTTTTAGATACTGTTAAATTTAGTATGGCATTTACTTTTTGTATATATTTACAACTGATTTAAATACAATCCTCAGGTTTCCTTGACATTAACAGCAGTTTCAACAAGCGGAAATGGGGCAAACGCTAGGGTATTGTGCATGAGAATAACTTTGAGTGCTACCACTCCCTGACCAGCGAAACTTGCGAGCTTGAATTCCTCCTACAGAACTGTGCACTACGGCGGGCAATTAAAGAAACCAGCAGTGAACTCGGTCTGATGTTGACGAAGAATAATCGTGAGAAAATCACCATAGAGGTAGGTTACATTGCATGGATGCTTTTACAGTGCAAAGTTAATGTGAAATTGTTATGCTTAGTCATTTAGGCTCTGTATATTGAATAATTTATATGGTTACAGCCCATCATTGGAAAGAACATTCAAAATCTCTCTAAATGTAAGACTTAGATTCATCATTGACATTGTTATGTTGTTATCCTATTCACAGCCCTTATGTTGTCGTACATAGCAGTGCTCATGGTTAAGGGTTCAGATGGCAGAAACAAGCATCTTTAAAAGTTTAATTGTTAAGTTGTTTCTCTAACTTAGTGCTTTCCCCAATGTTTGAACAAGGTCAATGTTAGTAGGGTATAGCAGTCAATTGTGTAAACTGGCTTATTCATTGGTTTGGTTAAAGATATCCATAATATTTGTGAATGATCAATAATATATATCCAACAATTGCTATTAACCAATCCAATAATTGCTATTAATCAATCCAATAATTGCTATTAACCAATCCAATCATTGCTATTTACAAATCCAATCATTGCTTTTTACTAATGCAACAATTGCTATTAACCAATCAAATCATTCTTATTTACCAATCCAATCATTGCTATTAACCAATCCAATCAATGCTATTTACCAATGCAATCATAGCTATTAACCAATCCAATCATTGCTATTAACCAATCCAATCATTGCTATTTACCAATCCAATCATTGCTATTTACCAATGCAATCATTGCTATTAACCAATCCAATCATTGCTATTTACCAATCCGGTTATCTAAATGTGCAAACAAGCCTGAAATGTTTATACAATTAGCTGTTGTTTGTGTCATGTCTGGAAGCTAGCACCTTATATCTTGAATTTAGATTCACTCTGACTAACAAATTATCTTTTTTACTCTCTCGACAGCGCGTGAGCTGGTCAGAGCTGGGCTCTTGGTTACGGGTTCTCATGGCAGAAACAGCCACCCCCTCCACCCCTGATGGGCTCCAGGGATATATGGATGATACTCATCCTAACCATGAGGCCGTGGAAATCACCAGGAAACCTCAAGCTGTAAGTTAGCGTTTTTAATTCCTATAAAAATCTTTGTCATTGTTTAACAGCAGAAGCAACTATAGCACAAGGTGTAAAAACTCTGACAATAGCCCCCACACTCTGCGTGGTGACAGTGCGTTAAGAATATCTACTGCTAATAGGGACAGGGACAGCGGTATTTGCTCTTTAGAGTCGGCTGATGGGAGATTTGGTTCCCTGCAGAGTGCCACAAAAAGCTCACCTACAGCCTCAACTGTGACCACTGTACATAAAGACTTCTCTGATTCTAGTGTTTTTAGAGAGAGTTTGCAGGAGACCGGTGTTATTATTTATAACATGGTCAGGAAGTGTAGTGGAGCTGGTTCCCAATCTGGGCCCAGCCTGACCAGCTGTGTAAAGGGGTGACAGTTCAAGCCGGGAACAAAAAAGGAGATTCAAACACGATGGAGAACTTGATTGGTGGGAAAGATACTCAAAAAATAAGTGCAATGAATGCTTCCCATACATCAGAGTTAGATGAAAGTGGATTTTTTGAAGACTTTGAAGCAAAAATATCTCCACTGGAGTACAAAAGGGGTGAATGCCTAGTTTATGTAATTATGTCGCAATTTCAGACCAAACTCAGAAGTTCATTTTCAACAAACGGTGAATCCAGTGAAGAAATACGAGACAACTGAACATGATAATAAAAACCATAGATCCAGTGATACCGATGGACTAGTTATTGAAGACCCAAATGATGCTGGACAAGACAAGAAATCAACAAATTCATTATCAGACCTTAGTAGAAGTTCAGATACATCGAAAAGGTCGAGTTTTTGAAGAAACATGTTTTGGTCCCATGCAGATCAGCAGGAAATTCTAGCTGAGCTGAGAACCAGACTTGTGCAACTCTAACAGGACAGGTTGGTCTCATAGTACATTTCAACATACCTGTACTTCAGTGTTGTATTTCAAACATGTATACTGAGAATTTCAAATTTTGGTTTAGTGTAAAATGTTATTGAAAATTCTGTTTTTATATAAATAATATTGAAACATTATAAGATGTGTTTAATTTATTGTGGAATGTTATATGAATAGAAGTACTTCTTAGAATCTAGAAATTAAACAGATTTCAAATTAATTTTTTTATAAGTAGAAATCGATCAAAATTGGCTTGTAAAAAACATTGATGATGGAAAGATGATTCAAACCGGAACAATCTGGATTTTTTTTTATTTTTCACGATCATAACCAGAAATAGAAAAGAAAAAAATACCTGTATCATTGACAGAGAATTTCTAAGTGCTGAATTTGACAGACTTGACAGATAATGTAAGAAAGTTGCTGATGAGATTAAATTTATTGAAAAGGAAGCTGCCAAATACTCAGCTAAACAGGTCAGTGAGAGGAGGTTAACTGACATGGATGCAATAGTTGATTATGTTATAGAAGAAGAAGAGATTTGTGCTATCGAAGAAGAAGTTAGTGTTATTGATGTAGAACAAGTAGAATTTATTGAACTCACTGAGATTAAGTTAAAATGTGTTCCTGGAGATATTGTAGGTGAACTTGAACATGATTATAATCAGGAAAAAGAAGGTGATTTTAATGAAGAAACAAAAGGTGATTTGAAAGGTGATTGTAATAAAGAAACAGAAGGTAAACTGAAAGTTGATTATAAGAAGGAAATTGAGAAAACATGCTAATGATAGGGCAAAAAGCATTCAGCATCAGTACTTATCAGTTTATTATGATGAAATAATAATAATAAAAAGATACTCTTAATGAAAGTGTGACATCAAATGGTAAGGAATCTGAATATTTAGGACAAAAGTTGAATCAGAAGATTTAATTAAAACTGGTTTCATCCAATCAAGATGTTTTAAACATACAGAATAGCAAGATGGAAAGATCATGTAATGATTGCGATCGTGATGCCAACGTGAAGGAAACTGACAATGCTGAAACAGTGCAGAAAATAAATACTGAAATTGAAACTTCTAAAGCAGAATGTGAATACCCAGGAACAGATCAATTAGAACATGGACTTAGTGAAGATAAATGAGAAATTCATTTAAACAATAATCAAATTGCAAGTGAGCTGAAGCAGTGTTGTTCTGTATCTAAATAAAGGAAAGAGTGGAAAGATTTGTCATCTAACAAATAGCAACTGAACGTTTACTTAAAATTGAGAGTTCCAATTTTTTTATTTGTAAACCATTTAAGAAAAACACATAATTGTGAATAACCTTATCGTAACTCTACTAACTATAAGTGAAAGCAGTCTGGGATGGAAACTGTTAGATAGATAGAAGAGCATGCGTAAAATCAGTTGCCATCTGAAATAAATTACCCATGAATTGCAAAACTGATGAAACTGGACAGGGCGAGGGGAGCTTTATAGACATTGATCTTAAGATCATGCATCAGTTTTTATACAATAATTCTACGATTTAGTTGTTTATTTTGAAGACTAATGATAATTATTATATGCATTAGGTTATGTTTTTCCTTCGTGATGTTCAGATGCCTGTGAGTGCACTTACTTGTATTTGCATATGCCATAAAAAGTGCCTTATGTCTTCAAAGGCCAATTTTATTTTTCAACTGTAAATGCAAAAGAAATCCTGCTATAAGTAAGAATATATTGTACAACATCTGAATGACTAAGAAGGGTAAAGCAACAAGAAGCGAGTGAGCCATTCTTAGACATTAAAATATCTCACTGTTTTGAGCAAGCAGGGATCCACATTATGAAGTGTTGTCTGTTAAGCTATACAACTGCGAATTCGAACGATTAAGCATGGTATTTATTTTAGACTGATATGTGATCTCCTTGGCTAATGATGTAGGCCATTTTCTAAATTTGTTTTTATAACATGCTTTATTTATTATCTACTAATTGGCCGAAGTGTGCGTTCTGAATATTATGAATGGAAATTGCCTATAGACTGTGGAACAGTTATTTATATATTCGTATACTTTTCAGTGTCCTGTTTGAATTCAATTGAGAAATCATTTCATCTATGATAACCGAATATTAACATGTAAATAACTGCTGAAGATTTTACATTTACAAGTATACGCTATTTCTGTTATTCATTAAATTATTATTATATTTTTTACGTTATTTCTTGATATTGTTTTATTTTTAAAAATAACATCATGTGCTGAAACAATTGTGCTCTGTGTTGTTTTTACCTCTGTTTTATTACAAAACAGCTCTCTTAATCGACCATTTTGGAAAGAAAAAAACAAGAACATTTATTTTCATCCGCTTCTCAGTATCATGCTAAAACATAAGTGAAATATCGTTTAAAATCAAGTTTTGAAAATTCAAGGGCCATAACTCCGGAATAAATACTGCTATAGATATGGCGGATTATGGAAAGTAGTCGACATATCATATGCCCATTTTACGGTTGACTTGAAAACCAGGTTTAGTAATTAATTATATTGTTAATTAAATAGCATCAACGATTGTGGGAAGTTTAAGGTACATATAAAGAGTGACCATTTGTGTGTGTGTGCGTGTGTGTGTGTGTGCGTGTGCGCGTGCGCGTGCGCGTGCGTGTGCGTGTGCGTGTGTGTGTGTGTAAGTTTATTTATACACGTACCCGGGCCTTTTGGCGAGTGCTCCTTTAAGAGTTTTGGTCATATAAGGAGTTTTTGGAGCATAGTGCACAGATGGGATGTAAATTTGTATATGAGAAACTACAGTAACAGGCTCAGTAGCCAAAAGTTTAAAAATAAACCCCGTTGAATGGCACAGGTTAAACACCAAAGACATAGAAAACAAAAACATACAATCATAAACCAAAACCATTGAACAACAGCACAACACTCTTTATCAAGGATGGTTAGGTACCGCCTTGTAACGGTCATTAAAATGTAAATTTACTGGGGTTTAAACCAGGATGTGGGCACAACATACCTCTTATCCCAACAATCCAGAATAAAGTGAAAAACGTACAAGGTAAATCTTATCAAGGTAGGCATTAACTTCAAGAAACTTAATGATAAAACAAATAATTAAAAACTAATGGTAAATTACCAATAGACCACGGATCCGCCACAGTGGCCACATCTCCCTCTGTTATACTTCATCCTCGACTTTTAACAGTTATAAAAACCAGATTGTCACTAGATTATACAATTTCATGTTTATATTTTGAAATATTTTTTAACTTATGTCAGGGTTGATGGGATTTTTTTACAACTCGGCGACTGTGCACCGTTGCCACTGACAACAACAGCAAGGCTCTTGCAATAACCCAACATTCTAAGGTTCTTTTTAGAGAAAAAACAACAACAAACTAGCACATCTTGCTTCGAATGAAAACTTAAAACAAAGATTTTTCTTCACCATTTTCACTGAGACAAAGGGCAGTCTACACGTATGTCGCTTTAAGAGCCCCGCCTTCGTATTATGACCGAAATTTGATTAAAAGATACAAGATACAAGAATCTTTATTTAAAGTCGGGTATGGGTAAACAGGAAACGTTTGCTCAATGAGCTATTTTACGACATGAATAATAGACAAACATAACATATCACATGAAATAACAATGAGTTTGTGACCTGGAAATAAAAGTATATATGTTAAAATGAACACATTTTGGAGCATGCATACAACTACAAATAAGAAAATTGGATTAGAGCATCGAAAACAGTGATAACATCCACAAGTTTTCCCGGCTGTACGGCCAGTCCACACGCGCACGGTTCCACTAGTTGATATACCAGTGTAAAATGGTTAGTTGTTTCAAAAGTATAACTTAAAGGGTAATCATATACATTGAAGTAGCAAAATTGTAAGTAGCAAAATATACCAGGGAATAACAGCATGGTACAGTGATGTGTAGTTTGTAAAAAAACCCTAATATTTAATATAGCATGATAGGAAAAATCTTTGGAAAGTATTGCTTAGAGGAGGTATGATATTTATCATGTTATTTTGATATTACACCTATCATTGTAAAAGAATGATAATTGAAAAAGTAAAGTCGTAACACCAACACACAACAAAATAGTTATCGAAAGGAAAACACAAGAAGTGGTTTCTGTTCGACAGGTGTTTTATAAATTTGAAACAATCATAATTAGATATAAGCCCATGTACTTTAATTTAGTTGTTATTTTAGTCAAAAAGGTCCGCTGAAATATTTCCTGGTATTTGAATGCCATATTTTTTCCAGTGGGTGTAAGCCATCACACTTAAAACAAAACTCCTTTTAAGTTAAGACAAAGGATAAAAGATATTCAGTGAAACATCTGATAGTTTTCAATTTCTTCTATTTTTTTAAAGCAAAAAGGTATTATTTACACATTGAAAATTTACAAGAGGGACCAGTCGAGGTGCAGATGAGCCTTCTAAATTCTAGGTAGTTTTGGGAGCACCTTATTTCCTTTGGGAGGCTGCTCCATACCAGACTGGCCTCAAAGCGGAAAGAGTTTTTCCCATATTTAGTTGTTCTTACTGATGGAACGTCTACACAGTTTTCGTATCTCAGATTAAAATTACATGTCTTAAAAGTATCAAGGTTTTGAACATATTCTGGTGAGATACCATACAGACATTTGTAAGTTTCAATAGCAATGTATCTTACCCTGATCAAATGTAGTGTTGGCAATTGAACTCTATTAAGAAGATTATCGTAAGTTGAGATGTAATCATTAAAAACATTTTTATAGCTCTGTATTGAATCTTTTCCATTTTTTCTGTGTTGGTCTTGCTACAAAAATGCCAAACGACAGGACAGTAGTTGAAATTGGATCTGATAAAAGATTTAAACATAATAAGCTTAGCGTTGGTTGTCAAAAATTTGCTTAGTCTTTGAAGAATATTCAATTGCTTAGCTGCTTTTTGCACATTTTAGAAATCTGGGCATCAAAATTTAATAAACTATCCACCTCAACACCTAGAAAATTCACTTGCTCTTCACAAACAATGGTGTGATTAAGTATATTGAATTGTTTTATTTCTTTAACAGACCTTGAGCCAACTGAAATTGCCTGAAATATGTCAGGGTAACCCTGCATTTGATTGGAAGTAATCCAGTTTATCAAAATGTTACTTTCTTCTTCAAGAGTGGTCTTAACAACATCAGGATTTTTATCACACACAGAAAGAATATTGTCATCTGCATAATTATACAAAGCTGCATTATTGATAGTAGTAGAAGATGTTGAAAACTAAAGGCTTAATATTGATCCTTATGGTACGCCTTTCAGGATGGAGTCCCACTCACTGGTAATTTGACCAAGTTTGACACGTTGCTTTTTGTTTGTAAGATAGCTGTGCATAAGTTTACATTCTGGGGCTGAGTGACCGTAAGCTTATTTAAGATGAGATCATCAGGCAGGCAGCCGATTACTGGGTGATTAGTTTCCTCAAACTCTTGGACAAACCTGTCTCCAAACATTTGACAGTGCTCCATCAGGCGGCGGTTTGGGGAAAAGGTTTGTCGAAGTATTTTAAGAAACTAAACTCTCATCAATCCTCAGTGTTTCATATATTAAGATGGTTTATAAATAGTAAAGTTACCATTGTTTAAAGTCTTCTTTCAAAGCAAAATAATGCCTTCCGAAGAGGCATTTATAACGCAATTTCTCACGTGGTACACTGTAGGAGACACATTTAGTTTTTTAAGTTTGAAATGTTATATTTTTTTTTTCAATGGGTGAGTTTAAAAATAGTATTCAGTTGATCTATATTTATCTTATCTCGAGAGTTTATGGAGTGAAATTGTACTAAGCGTCATTCTCCGACAAGACGAAGTTTCGCGGAAATAGACTACCTACTTTGGCCCTAGCTTTATCAGTTAAGGGGAGAGGAGGCCAACAACAACGTGTTTGGGCATCCTACAAGAACCTCAAATGTGGAAAATGTTGGTAGTCCAAGGGAAAAGATTGAAGCTTCCCGATGAAGTGGCCCATATCACACTTAGGCTACACATACGTTGTAGTTATAATAGTTGGTTCAGGTCTCCAAGGCTGGTTGTTTTGGTGGAGCTAACAGTAGAGAGTGAGGAGGCTCAAGAAGGGGAATACCAAGACTTGGTAAATGCATGTAGAGAGAGGGGTTGAAGACGTGAATCTTTCGGCGGTCTTTCAGACTAGTCCCTTGATGCCCACTGCTCCCAGCATTTTCCACACTGACTGTGATGGAATGCCTCTACATCAAACATCAACTGCGTCCACGCTCTTTGGAGAGCTGCATGAGAGAGCGTCCAGTTGGGTCTGGCTACGACGCAGTGAAGCACCTTGGAAGCCAACATTGACGATTTAAGATTTATGGCTCAATAACGAACTTCGCTTTTGATATTCTGCAAAACGTTGCTTTATTGGATGTTTCAGTTTGCCTAAACCATTCTTTTTTTTCAATAAATTTTGCTTAACCGTTGAATTTAGGCATTTTTGGTTCACAAAGTATTGCTTACCCATATATTGTTTAGCCCACATTTACATAAGATACATTTTAGATGATGGATCCATTGGGTTTTGTTTTCCATGGCTGCTCACTTTACATTGTAGTTGTCTGAATACGTATGCATAATCTTATATGTTATAGATGAAAGTTTCATTATATTGTTATCAGTATTTGTTAATCAGTTTGTTATTGATAATTTTGTCCAGAGGGCAGCAATTTTATCGTCAACATCAACAGAAAGCGGCATTACACCGGTTGCACCAATAGAAAAATCCATGATATTGAAAAAAAGTCAGTCTTTGGTACAAAAACTTTTAAATATCATCGATTTTTATAAGTTTGTATTAGATAGATATATCTTATGTCTTCAAATTGTAGATTATTTCAAATCTATTTCAATGCTGTGCATTTAACCTCCATGCTTTATATACCAGTTTTATGGGGCAAAATCTAAGTCAAAACCAATCTTCGCCTTACTTTTTAAACCGTGAGAGATACCCTTTGTGACCCGATGACGTGTCTTGTCAGGATCGTTAATTATCATTTATTACATTACGCATACACATCCACATACAGTATATTTTATTAGCTGACAATATTACCCATGCATGCTGTTTCGTTCAGTTAAAGGTCTTTCCGTGCCATCATGGCTTGACGCCGCTGTGTGACATCACGACTTAATTTAATGTGACACTCTTATCCAAAATCAATACATACACATTTATAACAAATATCAATTTTGACTGATAAACCTTTAACTGCATACTAAATAATGCATTTTTGGAAAATATTAATTACTGATAACAAGATTGTGACCATGTAATTAATAAGAGAAAACGCAAAAATATTAAATGACTTGTGAATACTAAAAGATATACTGTGGTCTTCTATAGTCTCATAAGGTAGAATTACCGTGTAATGTGCTCATTTCTTTCAAATTAAACTTGGTATCCTTCATAAGAACCATTGTTTTTGACATTTATTCAACCTTTTTCGGTATATTAAAACAACTGTAGTAATTTTGGTAAATCTTATTTGGGAGTTAGAGTGCACCTTTTTAAGGTAAATATAGATGTCATAAGACATGTTCTGGGTTCCGCACCCACTGATATATCGAGGTGGTCCACCCATGCATGCATTTAAGGCGCGTACATATTTAAAAAATAACAAAAGTATACCCGCAAACAATGAAATTGTTCAAATTCAATTGTTACATGTTGGTGTAAGTATTGCCTGAAATGTTCCTTACACATAAACATTTGTCCACTTTAAATTTAAGTATCAGTTCTTAGATCACGACGTCATTATGATCAGAAATGATGTGCCATTTAAGTTGTTTTTCTGACACTACCAAAATGAATGTAACAATTTGCAGAAAATTTGAACTTAAATGACCAACACGCTGTTTAATAAAACATTAGCTATTCTCCTGTGTACTGATTGCAGTACTCTGATTATTGTTTCTAAAGTTTATGGGAAATTTCATCGTTTGAGATTTTTGCTTTTTACTCATACGCATCCATGAGTTGATTAACATCTTAACGATCATGCTTTTGTTATCAAAACACAAGAATAAAACACTTATTTATTTCCGTAGAATTTATTTGCTAGCTCTGTAGAGTCACGATGTAATTTAAGTTATAAAATTAGCGTTTCCCATGTGTAGACAAAGTAAACATTTTTTTGTAAAGTTTTAAAAATGTATATTGCCATTATATTTTTAACTTGAATTTTAGCATCATGCGCATCACCGTTGCCTACCAAATGTCATATTCTTGAATAATTATAGTATTTATTTGCAAATATATGAAATTAAAGGAAAGATATTACTTTAGGTGATGTAATTGACTTAATATAATACAACCTCATTAGCTGACACATTGTCAATGCAACATCTGGGACAGGCAGTAGGCCATGGTAGGCGGACCTTTAAACACCCGCGAAAGTTGGAATTCTTAGTGAATACGCCTAGTACTTTATGAATGCATATCTGTAATATCATCGGCTGAAAATGAACGCTGTATTCTAATGTGGCTTGGCACCGTTGTAAAGCAAAAATATGATATTTTATTGCGGTAGTTTCTGAAGCAACCGGAAGAAACCCCCTTGTCCGGCTCGGTGACGACGTCTCGGTTACAAACGAGTTGCTTAACAACTGTGATGACTAAACTGCCGATCCTTAATGTTGACTTTTGTTCTATTCGCGAATAATAGATACACAAAATAAATATGTATATATGATTAACAGGTATAACATAGGCTTGTATAGGTGAATAATATGATAGTTTAAGTGAGTTACAATATAAGGAATAATCAGTTTAAATTTAAATTTACTTGAGAAAACTAGTAGTGAAATACTAGTAACCTCGTATCAATCAAAACTCTATTAAAGGTAAATGTATCAACTGTTGGACTATTTAAGCTTTATTTTACATAACAACAAACAAATTGTCTCAAAAATATACTCTTTTTAAGGGGCTAGAGACAGGATGATACAATTGCAAAGAAAAAGAAAATTGTCAAAAACTAAAATTGACTTCGTTGTGTACAACGCATTGAATTTTACTTACTGACCTGTAATACATCCCTTACGTCACATGCACCTTTCACAGTTTTTGCGCATTTTTCCAATTCGAAAGTAACTAGGGTTGTCTACCAAGTAAGTCCCATTAATAGAGTAAGTCCCACTAATAGCGCCGGTATATTTATTATTATTATACCTCACTTATATTCTCTATGTTAAATTCCCTATACCCGAGCGGTCAATATTTTTTTAATATTGCCCGGTAATGTTGACTGGCAAATCACATGCGCAGAAAAGATGCGCGTGCGCTTTAGAATTTTTAATGGCCGCATTGATAATTAGAACTGATGCCCGCACAATAATTAAAATTGCATAACAAAACCGTTCAAGTTATCGACTACGATATGAAAAAAAAAATGTAATAATATTTTTGTCAGGACATCAGATGCAGTGAAAACTGAATTCTTAACCTTTCGCCTCTCATACGGAGGCCGATGGAAATACATTAGTTGAGTCTATAATGGTTCCATAAGTACAAAAAGGTCTAAAAATAGGCATTTTTTGGTTTCCCAAGACTTAGGTGGTAAGCGATTATTAAAATGTGTTGTTAATCTGGTTACAACTGGTTTTTGCATTATTTTTAAACGTCATTTGCAACAAAATGACAGCTAATAATGTAAACAAACAATAATTACAGAATAAATTGATTCAATTTGAAAGTTGTGTCATGATAAAAATATATATATGGCATTATCGGCCTCCGAGTAGCTTTCATTGGCAATTCTAGGTTTGTTTGAATGGATACTTTATTTGCCGATTGTTGGACCATCTGTTGTTTAGCCCCTTTAACTTCTGCAGTATTTAACGAACATAACACTTATATACGGGCTCGACATGGCGATATTGAAGGCGACAAAGATGTTCATTTTAATTATGCTTTATTTCTTTGCTACATTGAATGATAATGGCCTGTGTTTTCAAAATTTGACAATACAGTACAATGGCTCAAAATTTGCAGCTTTGTACTGCAATCTAAAATGCAAAATACACAGCGGCAAAAACACAGATGTTGGGTAAAACAATGTCTTATGGTTTTCATTGAGTCCGTATCATACTGTGCATTTATTATATCATTTGTAATGTTGACGTTTGCAATGCCAATACTTTTAAGGTTTTAAAATAATGTTATTCTGTCACAAACAAAAACTCGCATTTTGTTCCATAAAGTGAATATGTCGGCCGCTTGGAGCTACTAGAGCGGTTTGGTAGATTATCCGAAAAAGGTTTTGCCAATACACATGAAAACAAAGTATGGTAAAAACGTCGTAAATGAAAATGTGATTTCTTGGAATCGAATGAAAAAACGGACGACGACTCTTGATAACGTGTTCCCTACGGTATCTGCCATGTGACGTAGGCTGTAGAACATATAATTTTCCTTGTTTTGTTTTGTTATAAGCAAATGTAAACAAGTTCATATGTTGTTTTCACTATATGGCGGACACTGGTCCTGGTATGGGGGCGGAGGATCGGGGTACACCCTACAGGTAGTAGCTCCGTCCAGTTCCGGTTTAGGGCCAAACATCATTTGCTGTGTCGGCTTGAAAATAGCCACGGGTGTAGCCTATTGAAAGGGAATACTGGATAAATCATACATTTATTATGTTCATTGAACAGTTATATAGTGGAAACTACATGGACACAAGTCCGTTACCTAACACGTAAAGAATACAAAGATTAAAGGCTTAGTCCTACCCTACACTTCACGAGAGGCACACACTACGTACACAGACAAACATCTCATAAAACAACATTTCTTCATGAATAATGCACCAGTCAATTGTAACCACGCCCCTCCCCCGGGGAATAGCGGAGACTTTGACCTTCGGTCTAGCCAAGCCCGAGTAAAATCCCGGCCCTGCGGAGACAAACTGCTGGTTAATTACCCGCCAAATGCCTCCGCAAAAAACGGCCCAATTCCCCGACTATCCCCGGTATACCCCCGGAACTGGGGTGGGGGAGGCGTGGTTACAATTGACTGGTGCTTAAAGGCCGACGTAACCGCCTTTAATTGCATTGGGGACCATGCATCGGCAAATTATACCACCTTAACTCAGGAATTTAAATACGAATTCATCTAAAACCTTACTGATAATGATTTTTCATATAGCAGAGGTATTTTCTTCAAAACAGAAAAGCTATTTTACGATTTATTAAATTTCTAATTTAAATGGAATAAACAGATCAATTAACTGGAAGTTACTAAACTATTCGCGGTATATTTTATAGTGTTACCTCTGGATCCACGTTCAAAGCATTTCTGTTGAAAGAGGTCATGAAACAGCAGCCGTTCTTGTGGACCACACAGAAGGTGTAGATGTTGACCACGGTAAGGACGATGCAAATCAGGAAAACAAATAGGCAGAGAATACCGATCCAACTAGCGAAGAACGTATCATCATTGGGAACGACGAATGCAAAGAGATAGACGAGTCCGTAGGCGATGAAACCGACCAAGATGCAGTTCATTAAAAACATCCAGAAATAAAGAAATATCTTGCCAGCGGTCTGAAAAGAAAAATGTGTTATTGATAAGATAATTTGAATCGATAAACTTGCATGAAGGCAACAATGACATACTCTGGTACATGTAGCTGTATTATTTGTTTAATAGCATGGATGGTTAACGATGAGTACAGGAAGAACAATACAATATAAATATAGAAGATATGTCCGCGGATTGGGAAAGTCAAAGCAATCAACAGTAATCTGTATACTACAAAAATTCTTGGCGTTTAAAAATGATCTATGATGATTTTTTTTAGAAACATTAAACAGGAGCTTAATTTCCTACATGAGAATTTGCATTTGAAATTGTTCAGTATTTCACTAGTTATTTCTCCAGCTTAAAAATAGCCCGAAAACTGCTCAGGTTTTTGTTTCACAGTGCTATGCTCTTTTAACGTATGTGCAATTTGCTGGGTTTCAAGTATTTACCAGTTTCCAACTCTTACAATCCTCGGGATTTCGGTTATAACAACATGATGCTAACAGAGGTTGAGTCAGTGCCTGAAATTGAACAGAACAAAACACAGACCATGTATGCACATTCGTTGTGAATATGTTGTCTCGGTCACGTGAGAGGTCACACGACTTGTGGGCTAGTAAACATCGGCATGTGAAGTTACTTTGATACTATAAAATATCCCTTGCGGGTGCTGCACATTAAAACAGTGTGTCCATTTCATGTTTAGCACAACCGCATCGCCAAAAATATGTAGAACTTTGTGTTTTCTGCATGCGTTTTAAAGATGCGTATGTATTGATTTTAAATACTAGTGTCACTTTAAAGTTCTTCTTTTTGGCTTTAAGTGATTGTGTTGCTAAATAAGATGGCTGTAAACTTTGTGGCTAGTGCTGTCGATGTGCACGTATAAGTTAAAACTTCATTATCTGGGTTGAAAAACAAAGAAACTAAATATTATAAACATTTAATGTCTATTATGCCAAACAGTTTAAGTTACAATGACAAATATGTAACACATACTGCACAACCGACGACGAACGATATAATGGCGACGACTTCGACGTCGGTTATTGCCAAAGTAACCGCGGAACCCACCATGCAGAAGATAGCGCTGAGCCGCACAATCCATGAGGCTAACTTAATGTTGAACAGTGAGCTACGGGACTCCGCTAGAAATGGAGACCAGAGTTTTAGGGACGGTGAATAATTTTAAGTGGTGAATTAGAAAAATCCATGAGACCAAAATAACGCTGAACAGCATTTCAGCTAAAATTGAAACGAACCAACCTCGGCTGTATGCCGGTGCATTAGTAACAGTTGTTCGTAAATTTAATAATAATACTATTAATTAATTGTAATGTTTTAACGTAAATGTTTTGTTGAAAAGAGCGGGAATATCTGGGCTTTGGCAATAACAATGGTCGAATATCCGACTGGCGAATGTACGAATAATAATGATTCAAAACAGTGTTTGTTACGAAGATACATATATGTACACGCATAACAATACATTTTGCGTGTGAGATGTTCAGATGTGTACCTTTTAACTATAAAAAAAGACAAAATCTGAATCCCGAACTCCTGAGTGGAAAGTAGTTGGATATTCGTGAATAACCGACTGAAAATGGTCGAATATCCGACTGGCGAATGTACAAATAAAAGTGTATTAAAACAATGTTTGTTACGAAGATACATATTTGTACATGCATAGACATAACATACATTTTACGTCTGATTTCTCCATATGTGACCTTTTAGACCATATAGATAGACATAATGTGAATCCCTAACTCCTGACTGGTTTGTAGTTGGATATTCGCAAATAACCTACTGAAAATGGTCGAATATCCGACTGGCGAATGTACGGATAATACTGATTTGAAACAGTGTTTGTTATGAAGATAAATATATGTTAACATGAATAAAAATACCAATAACTGTTGTTTTATTTACAAGTGTACCTTTTCACCATAAACGAAACATAATCGGAATACCTAAAAACCAACTGATTGGTAGTTGAACTTTCGTGAATAACCGACTGGAAATGGTCGAATATACGACTGGCGAATGTTCAAATATTAGTCAATCAAATCAGTGTTTGTTACGAAAATATATATGTGTATATGAATTAAAAAAGATTTGACGTGTGATTTCTTCAGATGTGTACCTGTTAACTATAAATAAGACAAAATATGAATCCTCAACTGCCAACTACCAACTACCTCCCGACTTTACCGTCATAATACGTACCTAGAGTTGGCATAGTATTCTCAGATTCACTTGTGCTCTTTAAATCCGTTATGCAAAGGCAACAATGTAAGCCAGCCTGGAAAATAGCTCTCTTAATAGGAAATCTAAGCAGAATTATTGGAGAAAAAAACACAACAGAGTATTGATAACGAAAGTTCCTGAGTCACTTAAATATTGTGTCGAACATCGAAAGTAAATTCCAGTTATCTAAAATATCTTTTCACAATCGAGTTTATTCCGTGCTAGTTAAGTTTACATATTATATCGCTAGTTATGTACGCTTATCTAAAATCCAATATCACCTTCACCTTAGCGTCCGAAAAGTGGTACAAAACAGATAATGCACTGATATTAAAGTATGTAAACCCTCCTAGTGCACCAGGACATTATCGCTCAACCTATGATGTCATCAGACTCGCTTTATATCTAACAGCGACTGCAAAGCAAGTTTTGAAATACTTGTATCTACCAGTCTACACTATCAATATTTCGATTTACGTAGTTTAACATCATAGTAGCTTGTAATGATAATTTAACAAGTTTTTGAATACTTCACTACCAATCCTGTGTACTCTTTTATCTCTTTATCGGTGTGTGTATGCCACGTGCTAAATTACGTGATAAATGCTACGTCGTAAGGCAATAATTTGCTTCGAATGAAGACTTAAAACTAAGGTATTTTTTAATTTTTCTTCACTATTTTAAATGAAACAAATGGCAATTTATGCTGTTTAAAGAGCCCCGAATTCGTTTTATTACCGGTGTTTGATAAGGTGGTTAGTTTTATCTAACACTCCGATTAACCTGTTTCCAAATTAAGAAGTGTTTGCTTATCTCTAATCCTGGGATTGGCAGATGAAATTTAATCATGACAAATGTGTAGTCATCCACGTCTCCTCCACCAAAGGAAAGCCTATCCCCAATAAACGCCAAAGTACCCAATACCGCAGATCATGCCAAATGTCTTGGACCATTTCTTTAGACCTCTTTAGGAAAAATGCTCACAATGAAAACATCACCAAAACAACTAATTCAACCATGTCCTCTATCAGGCGAAACATACGATCTAGCCATCCAAGCGCCAAGTCTAATGCTTTCAAGACGTATTTAAATGCACCTCATCTGTCTGGTCCCTTCACTCTGAGTGTCACATCATCTAACTAGAAATAGTCCATGAGAGCGCCGACTATATTTGAGATTGTCGAAAATGTAGCTTTATCTTACTTAGGTTCCAGTTCATAAATTGCAGAAAAATGCTTTTGATTTTTTTTACGTTGCACGATTAAATATGGAGTTCAGCGTGTTTTAAAAATGTATACTTTTTAAAGTCTTAAATTTTAACGGTCCTATTTGTTTTTTTAAGTATTTAAGTATTTTTTAAGTAAATGTTATTACATTAATTACTATAACGTTTACTATACTATCTTTAAGAAATATTACACACCACAGAAGGTCATATGACATTATAAGGACCGGCTAGTCAGCCACCGAAAGTGTATATGGACCGAGGCGTTAAATATATATATATATATATATATATATATATATATATATATATATATATATATATATGTGTGTGTGTGTGTGTGTGTGTGTGTGTGTTGCAGTTTAAGGATCAATGAACATCAAGTTTGTTTTACATATGTGCCTATAGCAGAACCTCAAGCCATATGGCTTCTTTTCACATTATTTGTTTTACCGAATCACCTTATTCAAGAAGGTACCTTAAATCATAATTTACTAATTAACCTTATTTATCTATTGTATTGATATGCAATACAGGGAATATTTTAGATAAGTAACAGTTAGATGACATGAAGTAAATTCTTAATGAATAAGAATGGGCGGAGTGAGCGTAGCGAACGAGTCTTTCTTATTCGTCAAAATATTACATCAGGTCATCTAACTGACTAAGAATACAACCCCACCTTTAAACATCCGCGAAAGGTGAAATTCTTAATGTTTACGTCTAGTACTTAATGATTGCCTATCCGTAATTTCATTGGCTAAAAATGTAAGCTGTATTCTAAACGAAATAAGATAAGTTCATAGTCGCTAAATCGTTTTCTGACGTTCTAGGAACCGCTTAATTTATTGTTCTCGAAAGTATGAAAATGTCGCTTGGTACCTTTTTGTTGGACATTGTTAATTAATTGTATTTGTTGTTTTTAAAAAGCCCGTAACCATATTGATAACTATCTTTCTACTCGTGTAATTGCCTAGTGCCTTTTTCTTTACAAAACGAAAATAGCTGAAGGCATTTTTTTAATTTCAATACCAAACTTGTTTAAAGATCTTTAATTAATTATCAGTTCAGCATTTATTGAAGGTTATATGCTCTTTTGCAACAAGAACATGGACTACAGCAGTTATATAAATTATAGAGTTATAAGATGGATGTTAATCGCTATCATATTAGCTATATACGGTATGTAACGTTATAGTCTTCTGTTCACTGAATACAATTTGCGTCATTTTCAGTCTAATGTATACAGTTTTATTGTACTGTCGATTGGGAAGACACATGTAAAATGGTTAAAAAAAGTATTATTCATTATTTATGTTTAAATACTATGCCTTTCGAAATGAGTCGTTTCTCTGTCGAAACATACTGCGTACATATAGTGTTGATATGTTTGCGATAGTAGAAGCTCACTTTATGCGTAGAGTTGTTTATGTGAAGAATTGTTCGTAGAATAAATTAATGTTTTATCAGTATATTTTTGTATTAACTTTTTTTTTTTAAATTTTACTATTAACTTGACAAGACCGCCGAAAACAAAAGTCAATGGGATAAGTTATTAAAATCAAGATACTTAAAGGTATGAGTGATTCGTTAAGCAATAGGATAAGATCAGACATGCAAAATGTCCATGCTTTTAATAAAAGTGTTATTTAAAAAGAAGTAAATAAGTAAGAAAGTAAGTAAGTTAGTAAGTAAATTGTTTAGCATTTTGGCATGTGCGATTCAAACAGAGAAGTAATGTCCATGCTTTCAATAAAAGTGTTATTTAAAAAGAAGAAAAAAGTAAGTAAGTAAGTAAGTTAATAGGTAAATTGATGACTATTGTGATATGTGCGTTTCAAACAGAGTAGTAATAACATGTATACAAACATTTACACCCGACCCGTTGGGTCTATAGGTTACCATATATAAAGTGTAATGTAAGTAACATAATTAGATAGGACAATTGGAAACTCAGTGTTATTTGCTTTTCCTCATCTGGCATACACTCAAAATTCACCTTCATCTTGAGGGTTTGTCCATACCGTCCTCGCTCTAGATATGTATTTGATTGATAATGTTTGACTTAAAGGGACTAGACACCAGATGGTCCCAATTCGACAAATACAGTATTTCCTCAAAACAAGTCTAGAATTGTCAATGCCAGCTAGATTTTATATAATTTACAAATAATCGCAACAATAATGTTGCTGTCTCAGCTGACCTTCTCCGTTTGAAAAAAGCGCATGATGTTTGGCTCGTTGTAAAAAAGCATGTCATGTCACCTTGCAAGTCATGGGATTATTTTACACGCTGAACTGCTAATAAGCATTTGAGCAACTTACTGTCAGCAGAGTGAACCTCTTTCAAACGTTTCCAATTCAAAACAATGATCTGTGGGTCCCGGTGTGTTCTTCCGGGAAGCCATGAAGTATGTATATTTAGCAAGTGAAAGTCACGTGATGAGTACAGATAAATATACTGACGCTATTTTTAACCTTACTTGACTATATGTGGTAGACAACCGATTGGAAAATGCTCAAATACTGCGAAAGATGCATGTGTCGAAATAATATTATCAATTTCGATCTGAAACGGCCTCTACCCCTTTACAAATTGCAAAATAAATAAATCAAGCACCATTGTGAAAATCAAGCTTTCCTACTCTACAGAAAAAAAAAACATCAGAAGAATTCGGAATGAAAATTCTTAAAATCACGGTTACATATATTACCTTTAAGAGTGCTAAATATCCTTTAAACAGTGACTGAAATTAAATAAAGACCAGTATAAAGTTTTAGATGCCCTTTTCTTATATGTTATTGAATAAACAACAGCCAATAATAAATATGTGTGTGTTTTAAAGTTAACATATTGAAAAGATCATGTAACGTATATTTTTTAAATGATTTTTTTTTACAAATTCTGAAGTTTGTTTTCCCCATCCAATTATACACACAGGTAATGACTAATCATTTTGAATTTTTATGTTTTATTTTTATTAAGTATTTTGTTAGATATGTTCAATAAAATTAAAATTAACACATACTTATATTTTTCATTTTCCTCTTTGAATTGAGTTTAACATAATTTTTTACATAATAATAAGTTGACAAATCATACATTGAACAATCGATTTTGGGCATTTTAAGGTTCAATAAGTATAAACATTTTTAAACTAATTACTACATAACTATAATCATAACTAAAATTATCATCATCATCATCATCATCATCATCATCATCATCATCATCATCATCATCATCATCATCATCATCATCATCATCATCATCACCACCACCACCACCACCACCACCACCACCACTACCATCATCATCATCATCATCATCATCATCATCATCATCATCATCATCATCATCATCATCATCATCATCATCACCACCACCACCACCATCACCACCACCACCACCACCACCACCACCACCACCACCATCATCATCATCATCATCATCATCATCATCATCATCATCATCGTCATCGTCGTCGTCGTCGTCGTCGTCGTCGTCACCACCACCACCACCATCAACATCATCAGCATCAGCATCATCATCATCATCATCATCATCATCATCATCATCATCGTCATCCTCATCATCATTATGCTTAAATACATGTCATTGACGTATATATTTTTTCAAAAATGCATTTCTTTGTACAGAACACACATGTGTATCAGCCAAATTGCTAATAAAGCTTAAAAATGCTAACACACATTAAATGTCAACACAAGTTGTCAATAATTTATTTGCGTACGGACCAAACTTGCACATTTATATCAGAGAAATTTAAAATGCTGAAACCTCAAACATTCTAAAAAACATTTCAATGGGTGTGTCAATAATGCATTTCTATAAGCAGAACATACATGGTTATCAGATAAATTTATATTGCCGTTAAACATCATAAAACACATAATTTCACCTTACGAGACAATAAATCTTTTAGCATTCACCAGTCAGTTAATATATTTGCGTTTTTAGCTATAAAACCCTCGGTTACAATCTTGTTATCGTTAATCAATATTTTCCATAAATGCAATATTTCGTAAGTAGTTAAAAGTTTTTCAGTCAAATGTTATGTTTGTAATACATGTGTATTTATTGATCTTGAATAAGAGTGCCACTTTAACCTTTTAGTATACGGTGCGCGGTGGAGATCCGAACAAAGGGAACGAAGAGACATAAACAACAGAAACGCTCTCTTTCCGACAGCGACTCAACCCTCCAATGTAGATCACATGCATGCTCATATTAATGATATTATCCCAATGCGAGATGGATTTGAACCCGATGTTAAAGAAGACTTTCCAACTATACCAGATGCAACAGATGGAAAGATTCCTCATATAATGCACCAGCTATATATGAGGGTTAATAGTAAAGCCAACGCCAGACAAACCCATTCTATAGTAATACCCCGTAAATATGAAAAATCAGTTGCGTCCTTCTTTACACAACATACAAGTTGGACATATTATTTCTGGGACGCTTGGAGCGCTAGGGAATTAGTGAAGAAAGAGTTTCCAGAATTACTTTATGCCTATGACAATTACGATAAGACTATCAGCAGAAATCATGCATTCAGATATTTGCTGTTGTACAAGTTTGGCGGCGTGTACGCCGATATTGATGTCACATTCCTACGACCTTTAGACAGAGTCACTGTCAAATACCCGTGTGTGCTGGTCACAATGCCGTTTGCACAGTCGTCATTGGAAACGAAAGACCTGCCATATAGGTTGAATAATAATTTAATGTTTTGCACACCAGGTCATCCGTTCCTCAAACTTCTCATAAATAACCTCGCCCACGGCAGAATGAACACCAATATCATGGACCAAGCCGGCCAGGGTTTACTGACATCAACATTCGCCATGTATTCCAACATCTATGGCAATGAACTATTTCACGCTTATAAACGCGAGTATAGAGATAATGTGACGCCATACTTTTACAAAGGACCCTTGACACCAAATGACGAAGGCTATGTTTATGTAGGAAATACCCAATACTTCACGTCACCAAACTGGAATAGATATAGGCCAATATGCAATGAAGTTTTGGATTCAAGTGTGAAACAGCGAATGTGTGTCTATCTAAAGGAACGAAATTTTACGAGTAACATTAATAGCTACATATTTACAGACTTTGGTGATTTAAATAAATTTGGATATGAATCCAGTACCATAACTCTTAAAATAGGACACCCAAATAATAATAAAATACTATTGGGAACGTTGCAATAGTTGTTCCTATAAAACTCGAAACTGTTGAGTATGTGTTTTGTGTATGCATTAAAACGTTTTAATTATTTTAACAATAAATATCAACTTCACTCTCATCCAGATTAAGTACTTAAGTACTTTAAGTATGTAAGAATGCTATAATATGCTTTTACAGCATAAAACATGTACCAAACACCAATTTAATTTTAAAACTTTTTTTTATTTAAACAAGTTCGAAGTCTAGGCCGAAACATACAAAATTTGATAGGGCTCGTTATGTGCAACATTTGATGGGCATTCTTATAGAAAAAAAACACACATTTAAGTTGGCTGGCACCGGGCATCGGCGTCAATGTCGGTGTCACACCTTGGTAAAGGGTTTTAGATAACTGTCTTTTGCATGAAATGCGAATTATGGCCCTTTAGGTTTTAGCTTTTTAGAAGGTTAAGGTTGTGCACACATGAAATAATACCTTAGCAACTACTCAATGTTTTGCATTGCGATTTTATACAACGGTACTCCTTAATAAATCAAGTTAGATATATGTGTTTGCATATAATGCGGATGGTTGCCATTTATTTACACAAACACGGTTTTGCTAGACAGGACGCGATACCCAGCAGGGAACGCCCCCTTCCATGACCACCTCTGTTGTGTGTTGGCATTGGCTGAATGCCAATTGTTAATAAGCATACTATTACATATCTTGAGAAACACTTGCCCAATGGGCGCTATTTAGCATCTCGCAGTTTAGTTGTTTTACTTATGTTTTACGGAATCAGCCGATTCGGCTATGGCTTTAACTACATAATGCAGTTTCGCACACTCTTGTGATGTGTTTGTGTCCTGCATTCACGCGAGTAATGACGTATTTTATGGTTAGCACAAAGTACAGTCCGGATTTTGGACTAACGACACTGTAGATTTCAGCTTGTACGTTTTTTCGTTATAGATTATTGTGTAAATAATAAAAAATGAAAGGTTCAGTTTTAGTTTGGCAAACTCGTTAAATAATTTTATTTCTAAAAGATGCTTTATTGTAATTATAAGAAATAACTAAGTTAGCCTTTTGGGTGATATACTATTTATAAAGGAGTTTTAAACAACATAAAAACAATACGAGATCTAGGCTGTTATTTCTCAAATTTGTTCACAGTTACAAAACAATGATTATGCTTACTGTGAATAGACATACATTTAGTATACCAATCAAATGGAATGGACGAAACATTCTGAAGTCATAGTTCGAGCTGAACATATACCTTCATACTAGTGTCTTCGACAGAGGGACACCTCTAAAGCGTAATTTTGAACACAAACGTTATTCAAATTATGACAAACGTTACATTACATTTCCCCTAACCATCGCTTCTTCAGAAAACATTGTGCTATATTAAAGAGGAAATGGTTTGGCAATGGCTGCGATATTGACTTTTGACGTAATGACCAAGATCATAAAAAAACTGCTCAAGCTAAATCTACTAACGTTCAATGGACGGAGATATAAGACAAAAATAATGTTTTACATTTAACTTTTACTGTCCAGACTCGCTTCAGAAACAATAGGATTCATATACTGCAATTATACAAGCTAGTACCAACGTTACATGGTCCTCAAACAAAAAGAAATTAGTGTACAAATAACTGGTCAGTTAGCCAATGACTGCTCTTTTGAACGTGTTTCCCAGTAATAGTTACAAGTTTAAAGCATTATGCTCAGTTGACTAACTACAGTTATTTCGAACACGTTCTTTAGTCATTGTTATCAGTAGAAAGAATCATGCTCAGTTGACTTGGCTGAACTGAGGTTATAAAGCATCATGCTCAATTGGCTGAACTGTAGTTATAAAGCATCATGCTCAGTTGACTGAAATGCAGATATAAAGCATCATGCTCAGTTGACTGAAATGTAGATATAAAGCATCATGCTCAGTTGACTGAAATGTAGATATAAAGCATCATGCTCAGTTGACTGAAATGTAGATATAAAGCATCATGCTCAGTTGTCTGATCTGTAGTTATAAAGCATCATGCTCAGTTGACTGAAATGTAGTTATAAAGCATCATGCTCAGTTGACTGAACTATAGTTATAAAGCATCATGCTCAGTTGACTGAACTGTAGTTATAAAGCATTATAATCAGTTGACGTAACTGTAGTTGTTAAGCATCATGCTCAGTTGACTAATTAGGTCTCATTAGGTCTATAGACTAACTACAGTGCTTTATAACATGTCATTTAGTCAAAGTTACCAGTATGAATGTATAAAGTCTGTCGACTGACTACCGTGCTTTATAACATGTTATTTAGTCAAAGTTACTTACCAGTATGAATGTATAAGGTCTGTCGACTGACTACAGTGCTTTTAAATGTGTTCCTCAGTCAAAGTTACCAGTATGAATGTATTAGGTTTGTCGACTGACTACAGTGCTTTACAACATAATACAAAACAGTTTTATACAATACAATACAATACAGTTTTATACAATACAATACAATACAATACAGTTTTATACAATACAATACAATACAATACAATACAATACAATACAATACAATACAATACAATACAATACAATACAATACAATGCAATGCAATGCAATGTAATGCAAGCAATACAATACAATACAATACAATACAATACAATACAATACAATACAATACAATACAATACAATACAATACATTTTTATACAACACAATACAATTACATACAATACAATACAATGCAATACAATACAATGCAATGCAATGCAATGCAATATAATACAATACAATACAAAACAATACAATACAATGCAATACAATGCAATTTAATGCAATACAATACAATACAATACAATTTTATATTTTAGATCGAGCAGATCGAGTAATAATTTCAATTTAGCAGTTAAACTTAATGACTTTATTTTGGAGAGTCTATTTATGGTATATAATATACCCTTTGTAATACACTTCACACGTTAAAACACTACAATTAAATAATGCTTTGATTCAAAATATTACGAACAACTTTTACTGATGTACCGGCATACATCCGAGGTGGTTTTCGATGGAAAATGGCCTAGGAGTTTCAAATGTCCGTTATGGAGAGTAACAGATGGGTTGACGGTGCGATATCCGACGATGGGAGAGATTCGGCCAACATTAGGTTTGATGTAGTATTGGTATACTTTGTTCAAAAACAACATTTTTTTAGATAGATAATAGTGCTCTATATGCTACTATTAATTGTTTAATGAAGATTTATTAGCCATTGTAATGCTAGTTGGAGTCAATAAAAGAGAAAATTGCTTTAAAATTCAGATAGCATCAATCTCAGTTTTTCCGTCCAGACACACTGTCAGCCAAACGACCGGCAACATAGTCATTAGTTCCCATAGACCCGTAGGAAGATAGATGAGGGTGCTCTGTAAGTAAAAAGCAAAACAATGAGTCGAAACTACTTGGATAAGCAGGTAAACCGAAAATTTTACTGTGATATTGTTTGAAACACAAAGAACAAAGCCGTAGTCCGCATCAGTAATCAACAACACATTCGAATTTTAAAACCATATTCCATGCGTCCGCAAACAATAGAGAAAACAATCGTATTTTTTAGTAGAAATATCATTTAATAGTGAAAAGGTCATTTTCTGCTAATAGTTGGACTTGTTTTTCGCGTTTACACGATACAAATGTCTGATTCATACTCATGACATAGGCATTCTTAAACTTATTGAAAACAAAAACACACCAGAACATGACACATACGTGCGTCAACAAAAAACGTTTAATTTCCAATTTTTCGCCCAAAACAGCCTTATTTGTGAACTGCAATTGAACTCTTCATGAGACTTTTATTCGACCCCAAAACAACCCCATTTGACATATTGCAGAACCAAGCATATGATAATAATATGTGATAACACATAGATGTCATTTAAATGCCAACAAGTTTGTCTGAAATATGTTCAGCTCGATCTGGGTTTACATGCATAACAAATTTTACAATTAATTGTAAAGGTTTAAAACATGATGCTCTTTAAATACGAACGAATCTTCTTTTGATATAATAAAACAGTGTTAACTACAGGGACAAGCCCAGTAGACAACACTCTACGAAGACCCAGGATAACGGCACAATGTTAAACAGACACTTAAAGGAGAGAAAGACACTATACAAAACATCACAGACATACCACGCATGCATCAATATATTTTTTAACAAATATCTAGGAAATATCTTGAAACGGTCAGCGGAAATGGAGCTCACTGGCGCTCATAACTAGCTTAGATACTTGTCTCACCATACATCAACACAGTGTGCACAATGCTTATAAAATATGGCTTGTATTTGTGTATGTGGTGATGGTACGTTTGTGTCTATAGTTCATTGTCTCTGTAGTATTTATTGTATCAGTGTACGTTAATCTCGATAGTAATGAAACATCAACATACCAAATATGCTGGATTCTTGTTTTCTGCAGAATCGCCAACCAGCTACCAAAATAGACAACACGAATATTGCTGATAGAGCCCCCGCAATACCATACACAGTGGATAAATTTTTGGGAGTTTCTGAAATGGAAATAACTGCATTTCATAAGTATTTATACCTCAAACGTAAGTATTATTAACAACTGTAATGGCCAATAACGAAATTTGAAAGGCAATACATTAAAGACTATTATTAGACATACTTTGTCTATCTCGGTAAACTCGAAAAAAAACAATCATTACTTAACATTGTCCAACCTCTGAAAGCCGCACATTATAGGTTGATGCCAAAATATAATTTTTAAATCGTAATACATTATCATGTTTAATTCGTTTGACTTGAATGATCAAACACAAAAAGCATATGATTTGTGTACAGATAAAGACATTACCTTTATATATGCGTTCTTCAACTAATAGCTACATGGCAACAAATTTCCCAGTTGAATTACTGTAAAAATATCCCTAACATTTTTTTATCTGTGCACAAATAATATGCTCTGTTCGTTTTAAAAACATAAAATCTAATAATGCATTAAAATATAACTATTGTTTTTATTTTTGCATCCCCCTAAATTGTGAGCTCTCTCCTGTGTTTATCAGGTTTCAAGTCATCGAATTAAATATTGAGGCTCATTGTAATGTCTCACATTAGTGTCCCAATTCGGGTCATGTTTTGAAATGTTTATATCCAGTATCTTTTCCATATGTAATCAGGCAGGTAGTGAATAAAACATTTAATAAATGCATATTAAACGTTACTAAAAAGTTTCAACATACTCCAACTCGTACTGGCAGCCATTATTACTTCCTCGACTGTAGTAGGTCTATATGCAACTACTTCATGACTATACATTGCTAATGGATAGCACATACAAAGCTATTATCATAACAATCACGACTACATTTGAACGCAATTTGTAATTTGAATATGAGAATACTCATGTTCAATGTTTTATGCAAATGACACAATAATTTGAACTTGTTTTTAGTTTAACAAGATGACCATGTAGTCTGTCATAAGAGCATTGCTAAACAAAGGAGTGAGGGTTGTTTACCTATCTGCCCTGAACTCAATGATGTCGTCGTTTCGAATGCCAATAAAAACACTTTTTTTCTCCTAAAACATTGTTTTGCACTTATTGGAAAACGAATTTGAGGATGATTCATATGAGCTTGCCGCTGTCTTCAAAATCGTGCTAACATTAATGTAAATAAATTAAAAACCTATCATATTTACCATATTTTTGTTTATCAAAACAAAAATTATTTTTTTTGTATCGATTCGCAGTGATAATATTTAATATTAGAGTTATATACGCATATTGCCAGAAATTCAGAACCTGGTATTCAAAATGACATACTCATTGTGGTAAATGTCACTTTGTTGGAAGCATGAGATCTTCCATCCACATTCAAGGCGATTATTTCCAGGGTGTATTCAGTATTTGCTTCTAAGACATCGAGCACGTACTCTTGTTTTTCATCTGAACGTCCTTTCCCATTGGAGTTGTCTGTTATGTTCTCTGCTAAAACTGAAAGTATATTGTTAAACCTGTAAATAGCAAACCTGTTTTAATATTTGCATATTGCCCTAACAAAGTTAATACAGGCACAGAGGATAATTGTGTTGTTTTAGTGTTAGATCGCAATACATTTAACCGAGTTCGCATCAAAAGCGGTATTTCACGAGTACCGTAGTTTGGTTTCTATCTGCCATGTGCTTATAAAAATGTTCACATGACAGTAAGTTGTAGTTTAACAGAAAAACGCGCCAAATTTTATGCAACCGTAAAATAATTCCGGAAATGACGTAGTTGAAATGGTATGCAAGGTATGTGAGCGCTGACGTTGGTTTTTTTACATAAAAACGGGCTAAATCTGTATAAACTACCGGGGAACATATACTTATAGTCTAACTACCATGGAATATAGTAGATAAGCTAATACGCTCAAACCATGCCGCTTGCAGAGCTGTTTGAGTACACAAGCACAGTATATTTATAAAGATATACAACATACACGGATGAGAAAGGACAACAACACTTTTGACGTTTGAGATTTCAATGCCTAAGTGGAAACGTTTCCTATAAAGATTCATATAGAAATACTGATTATACCATATGAATCGGAGCCGTTGGTTTGCACCGTAAAAGATTGTTTCTTGTCATAATCAAACCCGGGAACAAATATAAGAACAACACTGTTATGTGTAACCTTCGTCACTCCTGTAATATTGACTGGATCCGGCGGTCCTATAACAGAGACAATTTTATTACATTCGGAAATAATTCATTTTAACTTCTAATCCCGATAGCACATGACATGTCGGTTCTCAACATAAGGTTTACGTATGAATATCACTATCTTCCTTTTAATTTAAAGCTATCAAATTTTATAACAACTTCTTTCAATGCAATTTCGCTTACGACCGTCAAACTAGCATCGTTTTAGGCGGCTCTAGTTGTTGGCCGTTACAATTGATATTTTACGGTTTTGCTGCATTTGTTTATGCCACAACTCATGCTTTCTACTACTTTCTCTTACCTTCTGGTATAATATTGTATGTCACTTGCTTCTGGCCTTTGGAATTGCTTATTTCAATAGTATACGCTCCAAATGCATCTGAATTACTAACAGAAATGTTTGCTGAAGTTATGAAGCCTGAATCCTTATGTGGTATCATTTCATCGCCATGACTCCAGATGCATGAAGGTTTCGGACAGCCGCCGATTTTAACAAGAAGGTTAATTGAATCTCCAATTCTTGGAATCTGTTTAGTATTTGAACTCTCATCTGGGTCGAAAACGGGTGGTTCTACATGTACAAAAATAATTCAGAGCCTGTTAGATCAATAACTAATGTTTACATGTTTAGTACTTTAAATTCATTGTAAAGAACTTTTTAAGATTTTTTATCACATAAAGAAGCAAACCTCAGTTTACGAAACATTTCAAAATAGTTTGTTAATTAAATATTCTCTAGTTATTTAGTATTGTTTATTTAATCGTATACCTTCAACAAGTAAAGTCACATAGTATGTGTCAACTCCCAACGAATTACTACTTCTAATCTCATAGCTCCCCGAATCACCACACGTGACATTTTTCATTTGAAATGTAATGTTTCCTGTGCCTGTTAGGTTAAACCATATCTTCTTAGTATTTTGATTAGTAAGACTAGTATAAGGAAATGGATATCCGTCTACAACAGCCACCATTGTTTTATCATCATCAGGCGTTTTTTCTTTCTTCAGAACACCTACCTCAAATATAGTTGCTGGATCTGTTGAAATAGAAATTTTAAAACAAATTTAAGTATTCTTTGTCAGATTCGCATTTGATAAAGCCATGAAGGATATTGAATCCATTTGTTTTGAATTCATGTGTAGTAACATGTCAATACATTATGTGAGTGCATATTGTATTCAAACAGTATTATATGTTGTTGAAGAATAATTAGTACTACACTGGAAACTACAGGGACAAGAACAGCAAAGAAATATATGACGAAGGCCTTGTATAAGGGCACAAGGCCAAGGCCTTACAGACACTAAACGAGAGAGTCAACGTTAAAAACAACACAGACAGACCAGCCATTTATCAAACTTTCTTAGTAAGTATGTACTGGGGTAACCGCCCTGTCGAAAAAAGAATAACTACACTGAGGTCAAAGCGAAAACAAATGCTCTAATTATAAGAAAGGGAAGGGCTCTTAATTAAATTGACCCTTATTCAAAGCTATTTTTCACATTAACATTGTTATTTAAAAAAATATTTTATAGACAGAAAGTTCTTACATTCTACTTCCAAATTGATGGTTGTAGCTACGAACACCCCTGTGGTGTTTTGGATATAACACACATACACGCCCATATCTTCCTTTGTAGCATTGGCCAGTGTGATATTGATTTCATATCGTTTCTCTGTCGGTGTGTCCCATGTTACATCATCTTTTGGTGATGCATTACACTCAAGTGTAATGCTGTCACCTAAATGTACTCTTTTGTTTTCTGAATATAAAAGGGTAAACAGATATTAGAAAACCATTAATATCAATGAATCGTACGACCAATAGTGATTTGAGGCGACAGGTCATTTAAATGATATTTTGAGATATAACTAGTGGTCCACTAGTGTAAAAGGTTCGACATGATATTATAAATGAGTATGAAATTGTGCGGTTTATACCGATGCGTTCAATGTATATGGCACTATAAATACTCAAACACTCATTAATCATTTTAATTCAATATAACATTGCTTACTGGGTACCCTTCTAATATGAGGAGAAATACATACATTAACGATAACAAAACTAAATGTTGTTGTACCCTTATATCATAACATAATGTGCAAACCTTGAGTCTGAGCAGATATTACATTAAGAAAAACAAAAAGTCCTATCCACAAAGAACTGCGAATAACAAAATAATTAATGCTTCCCATATCAACACCTTTATTGAGTCAAAACATCTAATTAGAGCAAAATGAAACCAGCGATAACAGTCAAGACTTCTTGTGAAGTTATCATACATATATTTGGATGAGAGATTATTATCAAATATATACGATAAATTCGAGATAGCAATTAGTTTGTGTCTTAGCTTTAATACTGATATATCATTATCTGAAAATATGATTTAAGATAAAGCGTATTCATACCAGTTAATGGATTTGAATATTTTAAACGAGGCTTCTTTTATTTATGCTTTATGTATGAAAAAAAAAACAGAACACATTTTGCACACGTATCGTATATACCACCTTTTCAACTGATTGTTCGAAAATCCGTGTAAGGACTGCAGAGCACCGCCAAGTTAAGGCGTAAGTGGCGATCTTACCAAATTTGGTGTAAAAAGCAGCAAATATTGAAAGTCATTCATTGGACGATTTGCAAGAAAACAATTATCATATTTCCTAGATTAAAATGTTCCCACGGTATGGGAAATATTATCAGAGCTTATAAAATGTTCCATTATATATCCTGATTAATAATGTTTGTACAATGTGGTATAACAGAAACACTTTTAATGTGGTTAGAAAAGTATCTAAGTCATAGAAAACAACAAGTTAGGGTTGGAAATACCGCTTCGTCATTATTGCGAACAAATACAGGTGTAACTCAAGGATCAGTACTGGGTCCCTTATTATTTTTGATATATGTAAATGATATTGCTGAAAAGCATAACACGTCTATTTGCGGACGACAGTTCACTATCAGTTACGTCTACTGATTTGAATGAAATTGAACGTGTCCTAAACAATGATATGGAAGTTATAACAAATTGATCTAAACAATGGCTTGTAAATTTAAATGCAAGTAAAACTGAAGGAATTATATTTTCCAATTGTTTTCCACGACTACCAAATATACAATTAAACAACGTCGAAATAAACTTTGTTAAGCACCACAAGCACTAACGTTTACACTCAGCGATGATTGCAAATGGCATGAACACATTATTCAAATTACAAAATCAGCATCAAAGGTATTGAACTCAATGAGGATGATCAAATTCAGAGTTAGCAGAAAAACTCTCAACAATATATATATTTCATATATGCGACCTCTTCTAGAATATGCCGCTGTGGTATGGGATGGATGTACAGTGTATGAAAAGGAAAACTTAGAAAAACTTCAAAATGAATCCGCGCGTATAGTCACAGGCTTAACACGATCTGTATCGATTGATAATCTAATAAAAGAAATAGGTTGGGTTACCTAAATCCCGAATGTCAATTACTTAGATCGTTATTCTAATGCTATTTATATCCCGAATGTTCATTACTAAGGTCGTCATTCTAATGTTATCTATATCCCGAATGTTCATTACTAAGGTCGTCATTCTAATGTTACCTAAATCCCGAATGTTCATTTCTAAGGTCGTCATTCTAATGCTATCTTAATTCCGAATGTTCATTACTAAGGTCGTCATTCTAATGTTACCTAAATCCCGAATGTTCATTACTAAGGTCGTCATTCTAATGTTATCTCAATTCCGAATGTTCATTACTAAGGTCGTCATTCTAATGTTACCTAAATCCCGAATCATCATTTCTAAGGTCGTCATTCTAATGTTATCTTAATCCCGAATGTTCATTACTAAGGTCATCATTCTAATGTTATCTAAATCCCGAATGTTCATTACAAAGGTCGTCATTCTAATGTTACCTAAATCCCGAATGTTCATTACTAAGGTCGTCATTTTAATGTTACCTTAATCCCGAATGTTCATTACTAAGGTCGTCATTTTAATGTTACCTAAATCCCGAATGTTCATTTCTAAGGTCGTCATTCTAATGCTATCTAAATCCCGAATGTTCATTACTTAGGTCGTCATTCTAATGTTATCTTAATTCCGAATGTTCATTACTAAGGTCGTCATTCTAATGTTACCTAAATCCCGAATGTTCATTTCTAAGGTCGTCATTCTAATGCTATCTAAATCCCGAATGTTCATTACTAAGGTCGTCATTCTAATGTTATCTAAATCCCGAATGTTCATTACTAAGGTCATCATTCTAATGTTATCTAAATCCCGAATGTTTATTACAAAGGTCGTCATTCTAATGTTATTTAAATCCCGAATGTTCATTACTAAGGTCGTCATTTTAATGTTATCTATATCCCGAATGTTTATTACTAAGGTCGTCATTCTAATGTTATCTTAATCCCGAATGTTCATTACTAAGGTCGTCATTCTTATGTTACCTAAATCCCGAATGTTCATTACTAAGGTCGTCATTCTAATGTTATCTTAATCCCGAATGTTCATTACTAAGGTCATCATTCTAATGTTATCTAAATCCCGAATGTTCATTACAAAGGTCGTCATTCTAATGTTACCTAAATCCTGAATGTTCATTACTAAGGTCGTCATTCTAATGTTATCTTAATCCCGAATGCTCATTACTAACGTCGTCATTCTAATGTTACCTAAATCTCGAATGTTCATTACTAAGGTCGTCATTCTAATGTTATCTTAATCCCGAATGTTCATTACTAAGGTCGTCATTCTAATGTTATCTTAATCCCGAATGTTCATTACTAAGGTCGTCATTCTAATGTTATCTTAATCCCGAATGTTCATTACTAAGGTCATCATTCTAATGTTATCTAAATCCCGAATGTTCATTACTAAGGTCGTCATTTTAATGTTACCTAAATCCCGAATGTTCATTACTAAGGTCGTCATTCTAATGTTATCTTAATCCCGAATGTTCATTACTAAGGTCGTCATTCTAATGTTATCTAAATCCCGAATGTTCATTACTAAGGTCGTCATTCTAATGTTATCTAAATCCCGAATGTTCATTACTAAGGTCGTCATTCTAATGTTACCTAAGTCCCGAATGTTCATTACTAAGGTCGTCATTCTAATGTTACCTAAATCCCGAATGTTCATTACTAAGGTCGTCATTCTAATGTTACCTAAATCCCGAATGTTCGTTATTAAGGTCGACATTTTAATGTTACCTAAATCCCGAATGTTCATTACAAAGGTCGTCATTCTAATGTTACCTAAATCCCGAATGTTCATTACTAAGGTCGTCATTTTAATGTTACCTAAATCCCGAATGTTCATTACTAAGGTCGTCATTCTAATGTTACCTAAGTCCTGAATGTTCATTACTAAGGTCGTCATTCTAATGTTATCTTAATCCAGAATGTTCATTACTAAGGTCGTCATTCTTATGTTATCTCAATCCCGAATGTTCATTTCTAAGGTCGTCATTTTAATGTTACCTATATCCCGAATGTTCATTACTAAGGTCGTCATTTTAATGTTACCTAAATCCCGAATGTTCATTACTAAGGTCATCATTCTAATGTTATCTTAATCCCGAATGTTCATTATTAAGGTCATTATTCTAATGTTATCTTAATCCCGAATGTTCATTACTAAGGTCGTCATTCTAATGACATCTAAATCCCGAATGTTCTTTACTAAGGTCGTCATTCTAATGTTATCTTAATCCCGAATGTTCATTTCTAAGGTCTTCATTTTGATGTTATCTTAACCCCGAATGTTCATTACTAAGGTCGTCATTCTAATGTTACTTAAATCCCGAATGTTCATTACTAAGGTCGTCATTCTAATGTTACCTAAATCCCGAATGTTCATTACTAAGGTCGTCATTCTAATGTTATCTAAATCCCGAATGTTCATTACTATGGTCGTCATTCTAATGTTACCTAAATCTCGAATGTTTATTCCTAATGTCGTCATTCTAATAATATCTAAATCACGAATGTTATTTTCTAAGGTCGTCATTTTAATGTTATCTAAATACAAAGACACACTTCCATTACCCTATCCGGAAACGACACACAGACATATATATATCATAGCTATCCTCATGCTCATTTATTTTGTGAAATAAAAAGATATTTATGATTTTAAGATTTGAAATAGTTTATTGAATGGGCAAAACAAATATGTGAAAATGCAAACATTGTCTTAACTTCATCCGGTCAGGCATCGATGGGAATTTTGAAACATAAATTGCAACGACATTAAAATGACGCACTATTTTTGTCATTTGGTTGATATTATGGCCGCATGCAATCTTTGATAGTTGTATGTGACAGCTTTAAAAGCGAACATGAGTTACCAATTGTAAAGTGGCACAGGGGTCCAACCTAAATCTTTTTTTGCGAAATTTCAAGTGAGGGACATGTTTTTCGAAGGATATGTTGACATGGCTAGTAGGTTTAGCCGCCATTTTGTTCCGCACTGAACATGTTCCTCTCTTAAAATTCCACAAACATAATTTACGTTGTACCCCCTAAATGTTTTTGTGATTAGTGTTTTAAAATTAATAAGAGTTTTTTTAGAGAAATAACAGTGAATATACATATACCTTGTTGTATATATGCAGTCAACCTGAAACTACGTGTTTATCATTAGCTCTCCAAATTAAATCAATGGCGACGGGTATATGTGTTTTAATATTCCATGATCAAAAGGACTATGTGTTTCATAATATCCAGAGCGTATTTCTAAGTTTTGTGAAATGGCAGCCAAGTTGATAAGATAATTATATACGCTCGATTAAGATAAGTTTGAACAAAACTTTATCGTAAATCAAATTAAGGACGAGAAAATGGTGGAATTTCTCCCTACCCGTTTGGGAAAGAAACGAATTTTAATGGCGCAGAAAAACCTCTTAAAGAAGGACCTTTACACTCGAATTATTACTGTCAATCTGAGTTGACCCAGAACGGGATGTCCTCAGATTCGCATAACGTAACGTCGTGAAGCATATATAGTTTGACATTAATTATTGAGATTTATGTTTTTATACATAAAACACGAACAAAACATATCATCAATAATTTGTTTATATCATGATGTTGAACATATATTCACAATGTAAAATCACCAGCTTTCAATATGTTGTAAGGAAAAATATTAATTACTGATAACAAGATGAAAACCTTAACATATAAAAACGCAGAAATGTTAAATGACTGGTGGATCCGATAAGATTAACAGTGATCAACTTTCGTCTCATAAGGTAGAAATACCGTGTTTTTGCACGTTTCTTTCTAATTAAACTCGGTATCCTTCATAAAACACCATTGTTTTCGATATCTATTCATCCTTTTCAGTATAATGAAACAACTGTATTACCTGTGGTACATTTTATTTGGGATTAAGAGAGCATCTTTAAAATATGACTATACATACTAATATCAGCATGCACGTAATCAAAAGTGGTTTAAAAAAAATTCTTAGAAGTTCACCAGAGTCAAAAACAAATGACAGTGACAAATATTGTCATTGAACATGTGTTCATCAATATTTAGAAACATTGATTGATGTGATCCATACGCTTTGATTTAAACATATTTTATTTAACATATAAACAAACTACAGAGAATACACACACACACACAAGTTGTATATAATATTGAAAAGGATTGGAACATCCTCTCCGTAGGAATCGAATTACTTGTTTACCAGAAAATGCGTATGATTGACGATTAGACGATACATATGTTTTATGCGAGAATGTTATTAATGCTAAATAACAGAACTAAGAATTGTGTGTTTAGATGAAGGTTTGGTAGTTCAGACACGATTTATTATATATAGACGTTTCGAGTCTTGAACGAATTTATGAACAGTATCAACTATTTTGGAGTTGTTTAGGGTTGGATCGCCATAGAGAATAAAATCAATGTTAATTTCTGTGATAATTGAAGTTTGTCGAATGTACGTTTATAAAGGACAATGCGGGCAGATTGGCAATCGACTACGAAGAGAATAATTAAAGGATGCAAAAGAACGACAATCCCGTACATTCTGTGGAAGTTCATTCCAGGCACGTATTGTTGAAGGTAAGAAAAAGGAAAAGTAATAATCAGTGCGTGACATATCCGTTCTTATGTTAGAAGAATTGCGAATACGCGTTATGGGGTTAACACAACAACGCAAAATAAAGATGCAACAAAACACCAGATAAAAGACTGAAATGAAGACTTGATGACTGGCGCTGTATTTGGAGGTTGTGGCGTTGTTCGAGGCTCATCTGTAACAATAGAAACACCTTGTTATAAGTTTTAGATTTAAAAAAACAACTCTTATTAAGATACTCACATTCTAAAAATACATAATGGAAATAGTAATGAATGCATGTGTACAAAAAAATGAAATACATAAGGATGCAGAACAGAATAGAAACACCGGATGTTTTGAAGGGCTCTGTGAATGCAACATCTGAACCACTTCTAATTCAATATACATTTTGAAATGTCTGAGTTTCGTTACTTAAAAAATTTTCCCAACAGTCAGTAAAGTTTGTTTCACGTTTTCGTTCACATATTACAATAATGCCATGTATATTGAGCTAGTTTTCATACCTGCTGAAGTAAAGTCTAAAATATTAGAACCAACAGAGTATCCTCTAGAAGTTTCAGCAAACATCTGTAACTTATACGGTGTTGATGCTAATAATTCATCCAAAGTATATATTTGTTCCCCGATTCCTTTCCCGTCAGTTTCATCACGAATGTTTTCTGTCATCGCTAAAATACAAGGGCGGCATGTTTACAATATAATGAAATGCAATAGGATACTATACAATGAGGTTTTTTTTTCGAAAAACTAACTGACAACGTTTATAGCAAGCAACACACAGGATGATGCAAAGTATATAGCACTTTTCACAGGTAGACTATTTGTTAATCAAACAATCAGTATGATAATCAATAAGAACCTAGGTGGAATAAATTTAAGAGGAAAACAAGTTGACAAAAAGGTTCTTCAAATTCTTCTTAACATTATTGGAAACTATATACATATAATTCTATAAATTTACAAAGACTAAACTTTATTTCATTCGGTTTAAAATGAATAATTATAAACCATTGTATTTTTTTTGTTGTCATACAGTTCAGCAAATGTCATTATCAAAACCCAAGTAGAAAGAAAGTGACAATGCAGTTTCGTCACTTGAATCTGAACCCACACTTGAAAAGTTAGTAATTATCAATGAAATTTCTATACGGTATTGGTGTGAAGCCGCTATTAGTCCACCTCTTTATAGTTATATTGAGTTTTCACATGCTTTTACTTAAATGTAAACGGTGATATATTATGATAAAAGAATATGGAATTATACGGTATTGTATTTCCTTGTCTAAATTACTTAGATATGGGCAGAAACCTGAATTTTGTTAAGACCTTTCGATATATCGAGACATGGACATTTTCATGACGATTTGATTAAACGTCCATGATTTGCCGATGTGTACTTTTATTTAACATCAGAATAAAATAAAGATTCGTATAAATCCAAACGAGTACAATTGATTTTTAACGAAATCACCAAAACACAAATCCCAAAACTTCCTATCCCGAAACCTTTCTTGTTTCAACATATATCTCTAGTGTAAAAACCTACGGCGCTAAACAAGATGTCCAACACAAAAGCCGTCCAATAGAAACAGCAACTGCTTTCTTGTTTATACATTGGTAGAAATTTCCCTCACCTTAGCGGCTGCTTTATCCCAAGAGAATTACACTACTGAACGCTTGATTTGTCCATCAAGAATCCGGAAGGTCACCAAACTTAGAATGACTATAGATCGGCTTGATTCGTTTAATTTGCTATTCTGTGCAATCGAATTTTAGCAAAATCGTATTACAACAAAGCTAAATGACAACTGTGACTATATTTTTTTATCTAAATATTAAATGTTGAATACTTAGGTCGTCATTATAATGCCATCTTTTGAACGAATTCATCTTGCAACATCGGGTCATTAAGGCAAGTGTATACAATATTAAGTGCGATCAAGTCACCTCTTTACCAATAATTGCAAAAACCAAATGTTCCCAATTTTATTTTTTGTGACTTGAGCATATCTATTCTCTGAAATTACGGTAATCTCTCTTTAAGATCAAAGCGTAATGGATGGTAATAACTAAGGGAGGCAGTCTTAATGTGGTTAAGTATTACCAATTATACAAGAAGCTAAATTCTTCACATGAATATATGCCATATGTGTTTATTATTTGATGTTGCCAATGTCCACAACCCAAGTATGACTAATTGAAGAGCTATAAAACGTTCTGGTTTAACTTTATTTTCAGTAACATCTAAGTCTGTATTTTATTAGTAAATTTAATTAGAAACACATATTTATGTGTTTCCATATCAGATTTAACTAATTCTAAGGTTAAAAAGAAACGAAGCATTTTATCCAGCAATTGTTTTCTGTATAAGTTATATAAAGTATAAAGCAGGAATGTAAAGTTCCTTTCACAGATACATTATTTATTTACCAAATAATTGCAGCTGATCCTTTGCACAGTTTGAGTTGTTCAATATGACCTTATTTTTCGTGAATTTGTAATAATTTTTTATCTAAATATTGATGTTGGCCATACACTATTATCCATTATTCCTTGATAGCGTACTGTATGCATTTGAGCACGCGTAAATTAAATAAACTTTGATAAAAAATGATATATCAGTAAACAATATGTGTTGTTAAATACTGCAGGTTGTCCAAACACATCCTGAAAAGATACAAATAATATAACTGTACATTAAATAATAAAGCATTTTACGTGTCCAAGTTCCATCGTTATTTTGCTGATTAATGGTGAATGTCTGAGACTCTCCGTAGTTAAAACCAGGCCGGAAAACAATGTTTGCCGTGGAATATTTGACGTCTTCCACTTTCAAAATTTCAAGAGGATCCGGAGGACCTATTTAAGAACAAATAGTTAAGGTTGCATCTAGAAATCACATGGATTTCATATTAATCTAGAACGATTATTTTCCATACAGCTTTTAGACTTAACACGTATGTTTATACAAACATGTAACAAGAAGAGAACATATTGTTTTGTACATCAACCAAACAAACTATGCCACACAAGCATCTAAAGAAAGGTATAACTAAACGAATTCCATCGATTAAGACTTTTTTTGTAGAAAGGATGACCATAACTATAACTCATTTTGTTAAACGTTTGTAATTTTGATCAAAATTCCCTTTATGTCATCAAAATATTCATACCATCCACAAGCATCGTATATTTTTTTTTGAAATAGTCCATATTCGTTTCTTATTAAGAGCAAGTAATCGCCAAAACTGTCGACATCAACGCTGTTAACCTTCATTGTTGTTGTCAAATCGATATCGGTGTGTTGAACATTGATGTCATTATGCGTCCACTGAAACGTTGGAGCAGGATTTCCCGTAACTTGCATTTCAAACGATGCTGATGTTCCAATTCGAGGTGATGAGGTCGTTACCACATGATAATTTGGTGCTGGCCCAGGTTCCCCTATAAATAATTATATAAACATGCGGGATATATATAGACTTAGCGACTGGTTTGTGCACAGGATAGTGAATATTTTCAATAACTTATGAAAGGGACGTCATATCAATGGCGGTACAATCACATCGAAATATTCATGGGTTCTATATAAGAACATTAAATGTAGTGTGTAACGTGATGATATTGAACCATTGCATTATATAATACGAGATAAGCATGCGTTCTGCATCTCCCGACACATTATAACCACATGCGATTATTTTTATTTTTATCATACACTGTAACAGATCATACTCGAACTGATTACAATGCGTTCAAAATGAGATCAATAACATTCATCAAATGGTGCTCATCTTTTATACTCAAGTCATCTTCATGATTTCTCATTTTAACCAGTTCATATGCGAATTCCATCACACTTGTCCCGACAGTTTTTAATAATTAAAACAACATTCGTGTCAGATGGAAAACTCATTCTGTTGTTGTAAAATAACGACATGCATAGGTATGTTAGTGATTTCAAACGAAGTTCAAATCCCAAATAAGATCGACGCAAATGATAAATACAATCACTCAACAGCAGTTTTATTCATTAGTTATATTTCTTTTCAAATAAGGATGTAGAAAGAATATTTTCTGATAGGTGATAAAACAAGGTGAGGAATCACATGAATTCAAAGGGGTTCTCACATAGGTCACAACGGGTCGCAACTGATGTAAACAAACAAGTAAGTGATAACCTTTTTGACAGAAAGATTATGAAAATATTTCTAAGCCTATATAAGTCTATATTTTCTGCTTCTACTTGATTGAACTATTTTAGATATGCTTGTATTTTAGGGATGCAATCCTTGGCCAAAATTTCAACTTGACGGAATTTTGTGGAGGAATGCAACGCTGAAATTGTGACCAAGGATTGCATCATTGAAATACAATTTGAAATGTTTCAATAACAAGTAGGACAAAAACATATTGAAAGGTAATGCAACGATACATATCTCGTTTAAACAGCGACGACGTCAATGACTCGTTTTTTGGATGACAAAACATTCTACGAATAAGCGCGACATTTAACCGACAACAAACATAGGTATTGATGAGGCTTACATTGGAACAAGTGTGAGTTTATTACCATAGAAACTACTATAAGCCGCCAGTAGACTCGTGACCCACAGTACTCGTGTTTAAATGACCGTTTCAAGGCGGTAATCGTATTATTGTTGGTAAAGCTATTTTGTTAAGCGTTTGGTATGCTCGTGGTATTTGTATTTGTTCATTGCCGTTTTGGCTCTTGCCTACTGCTTTAAACAGGGTTTTATTTCGCATTTTCGACTTCTTTGGCTTAACCCAATGTAAATTCAATGTAATTTTGTAGCATTATAGATTAGTACAATACACGGTGAAGGAGTGAGCGTCCATATTGAATATACTATAGGTTGACGTTATGCGTACATTATCTGTTAATAAACTCTCTCTCATCCAACAGATGAAGTTGGCAGGACACAGAATAACAGACGATGTGACACGATTGAATGTACGGCTTATCAGCAGACGTTTTCATCATGAACAAATATAAAGTGCTTGGTTTTTTAATGGTTCAGTGTTTGGACAAACCCATAGAAGGGAACGTGTAAAATTCGATATTTATGAGGACATAGCACAGCTAATCACAGACTACCGCTCAAACCGTGTAAAAAAATTGTTTAAGATTAATAGATGTTGTTTTTTCAGAATAGTTTGCAAATGACTGTTTCTGAAGTAACTGCAATAATATTAGTATAAATGTAGATATCTTGTTCATTAATTATGGTGTAAACATGACTATTATATTATTCATTTTGATTTTGTTTTTGACACCAGTTAGGTTTACTGTACACCATCTATTAACATGTTATAATGTGAACATATTGTAGTTAACGCATTACATAAAACATATCTTTTTAGGACTAAAAAAGTTTATTAAATATAAAACCGTTTAAATATCAAGCCGGTGTACTCATAAGATGAAACAATATTGTTTAGTCTTAAAGGGGTTTAAGAATTTGCTGAATGTCTGATTTATAGAACTATAAATACTATAACGTACTGAATATTTTTCTACACTAAAGACTATATTGTGAACCAATAAGATATAGGTCATAAGTGTTAAGATTGTAGTAAATATAAGGTGTCCAAATAATCCTTTTAAATTGTGGACAGTTGGGGTGAAACCAATGTTAAAAGTTTTCACTAAGATTTACATCCTTTACGTCTTTCTTTTTTCTTTCTTTTTATCTTTTTTCGGCTTGTTTTTTTTTCTTTTTCTATGATATAATTGTTTATTATGTTACATAGTACACATATAAAATCCTGTCTTGTGTGAAGTGATAAGCGTCTCTGTTGGTTTTTCAAAATAGTTACATTGGTATCTTGCTCCAACCCTGCAGGACAAAATATTTTTACTATTTATTAAATGTTGTTAACATAATTGCTCTGTATTATGACATAACAGATTCTGTCATCTGAATGACAATCGGATTAGATGCATTTGTAAATACTTGATATGTGATCGTTGAATTTGTTTACATGCATGTGTGTGTAAAACATGATGCTTTGAGAATGTTTTATTTTATAGATACATTTTTTTCTTCTTATTAAAAAAGCTAGAAATGCTCTTAAACTCTTTATATTTTTTTTTGTTTCTGTTTTTTTTTTTTACTTAACATAGGGTAATTATTTTTGACTAAAACTGCTGGTACATGGTACCATTTTTTGTTGCATATGATTATAGTATCCTATGCAATAGGTGAAAGCTAGTCGGTGTAAATTATGTATTTCCACGCTGGCTGTATTCCTTGTTCTCTGTCTCACTCTTACATGCAATGTATGTTTACTGTAAGCAATAGGAAAATTCAGAATGGAATGGTGAATGTTTTTACAGCCATGGAAAAACAAATGCTAGGGGAGTTGCTTTATTATTTCGAAATAATTTAGACATTAAAATTAACAGTGTAGTTAAAGACAATAATGGAAATTTTCTGTTGATAGAAATTTTGTATAATGATATGTCTTTCTTGTTAGCTAATATATACGCACCAAATACAGATTGTCCGGATTTTTTAATATGATTTTCAATGTAATAGATAAACTGAGTAATATTGATAGGTATATTATTTGTGGGAACTATAACTTAGTGCTTAACCCAGAGTTAGACTATAAAAACTATAGAACGATTCACCATAATGTTAAAGCCAGGAAAAGATTATTAGATATAATTTATGAAAGAAACATACTAGATCCATATAGAGAATTACACGGATGGAATAAAACTTACACTTGGAGAAGACTAAACCCTTTTCAGCAGGGAAGACTTGACTTATTTTTGATATCAAATAATATGATAAATCTTGTTAGAAAATGTGAAACAGATATGTGTCTGATCATTCAATTATTACTTTAGAGTTATGTTTTTCTGCAGCCAAGCATGGTAAAGGCCTTTGGAAATTGAATAACTCACTTTTATTAGATATTGAATATTTAGAATGTATTAAAAAAAGATTGATGATGTAATTTTACAATATTGTATTCCTGTATATGATAGTGTTGCTGTGATAGAAATGGATAGGTCAGAAATACAGTTTGTTATTAACGATGAACTATTTTTAGAAACTTTGTTAATGGAAATTAGAGGTAAAACTATATAATTTGCTAGCTACAAGTCTAAAAAAAGAAATCAACAAGAACAAATATTGCTAAATGATATCTTAAAATTACAAAGTATTTTGACGGAAGATAATAAAGAACAGTTATTAATTCTAGAGTCTGAGTTAAATGAACTAAGAAGCAATAAGCTTAAGGGCTTTGTTATTAGATCTAGAGCAGACTGGATAGACAATGGCGAGAAGGCTACCTCATATTTTTACAATTTAGAAAAGAAAACTATTGCTGATAAACACATTCCATTTATTGAAAAAGATGACGGTTCTTTTATTTATGAACAAGATGAAATTCTGAAAGAGTCTTACAAATTTTATGAAAATCTTTACAGTGAAAGGGAATCTGTTGATCTTGATCTTCAAGAAGAATTAGATAAATGTGTTTATAATGTATTAAACAAACACCAGAGAGACTCCTTAGAGGGCCTTCTGACATATGATGAAGTATCAAATACTTTAAAGGTTATGAAAAATGAAGTCCGGGAAGCGATGGATTTACAGTAAATTTTTATAAAATGTTTTGGAAAAATATTGGAAATTTTGTTGTTAGAGCAATAAACCATGCCTTTAATTGTAATTCGTTTTCTAGAAATATAAAGTTAGGTACGATTGTGTGTATTCCAAAGGAAAATAAACCTAAACAATGAAAAATTGGAGACCTGTTACTTTGCTTAACGTCGTTTATAAGATAGCTTCAGGTAGCATAGCAAATAGATTGAAAACTGTATTAGATGTTTTAGTTTCCAAAGACCAAACAGAAATTGTTAAAGGTCGTAAAATGAGTGAAAACACTAGGTTATTGTATGATGTAATGAAATTGTGTGATGATAAGAACATTCCTGGACTCATTATGCTGATTGACTTTGAAGAGGCATTTGATTCTATATCCTTTAATCTTATTGAGAAAACTTTAGCATTTTTTAAGTTTGGTGATACTTTTAAAAGCTGGATTAAAATGTTTCTGTATAATACGGAAGTTGCTCTTCAATTAAATGGATACTTGTCAGATTTTTTTAAGATAGATAGAGGCTGTCGACAGGGAGATCCAATATCTCCATATTTATTTATTTTATGTGCAGAAATCCTTTCTATAAAGATAAGACATTGTGAAGACATAATAGGTATATGTATTGATGGAGAGGAATACAAGATTTCTTTATTTGCGGACGATACAACTTTATTATTAGATGGTACAGAGAAAACGGTGAAAACTGTCATAAAAGAGTTATATAGATTTTCACAATTTTCAGGTCTAAAAGTAAATTTTGATAAACAAAGTTGGTTTGGATTGGAACACAAAAATATTCTGCCAGATCTATTAAAACAAAATTTAAGTTGTTATGGGGGGGATACTAGATCTAAACTACTGGGTGTACATTTTGATGTAGATCTTAACAAAATGTGTAACCTTAATTTTGATGAGAAACTGTTGAAAGTGAAGAATAGCATTGAATATTGGAAAAGAAGAAAGTTAACACCTATAGGGAGACTAACTAACTGTCGTAAAGACAATTTTATTACCACTGTTTACACACTTATTTATCAGCTTACCTTATCCACCAAATGTTTTTATGAAACTCAATGATTTATGAGTTTGTATGGGGTGGAAAACCTAAGATAAAAAGTATCGTATTTGTGATTTTACAGAAGGTGGTATTAAAATGATAGATGTAGCGAGTTATATGTATAGTTTAAATGTAAAATGGTTTAAAAATTATATAGTACATAATGAATGTAAATGTTTTAAAGTGATGGAGAGTTTATTTGATGTTGATAAGATGTTTAAATTTGGTAAAATGTATTGTGAAAATATTTGCCAAAAATTGTCAAATGTATTTTGGATAGATGTTGTAAAAGCATATATGTTATATATAGATAAAATACGTATAGACACTGTAAAACAATTTTTGCATATGCCTTTATTCTATAACCATAACTTTAAAAATGGAAACTATCTATTTATGCATGCATTATTTATTAAGGGGTTACACTACCTAAAAGACTTATTCGATCTAAATGGTAAAATGTATGATCTAAGTGCTTTAGAATTGAATGTTGGCATAAAATTGAACTTTTTACATTATAATGGACTTACATCTGCAATAGATTCATATAGAGACTCATAATAGAGAAAAAGAACATTATGTTAAGAGACACTGACTTTGCTCTTTGCAAAAGTCCATGTATAAATTGTTTTTTATATCCTATATTGGTAAAACAGGACCTCAATAGATTTCTTTACAACACGTTTATTAAAAACACTGAAAAACCAACTAGCCTACAAAAGTGGGTGTTGTTATATGAAAATATCAATATTAAATGGAAAGTTGCATATAGCTATGTATTTTATTGCACACGAGATTCATATATTCAATGGTTACAAACAAGAATAGTTCACAGAATACTTCCAACAAAGTCGTTGCTATATAAAATGAAACTAGTTGACGATAACCTATGCTCTTTTTGTGAAAGCAGTGAAGAAACTCTGCTCCATTTTATTTGGGATTGTAATAACATACAGCCTTTGCTACAGCATATTTTACGAAAAATGAATTCCATTGATCCAAATATTGTCATAAATAGTATGTTTGTTTTGCTAGGGTCTGGAAAAAATAATTTTAGTTTTGATTTATTGTTCCTAGAATTTAAAAAATTCATATTCCTTTGTAAAAGAATAAAAAAATAGTTCCAACAGTACATGGAGTTAATAATAGCCTTAGACTGGCTTTGGATATTTATAATAAAACAAACTTATCATTTAAGGAAAGAAGTTATTGGACAGTTGTAGAACGTTTTCTACTTTAAACTACATTTTCATTGAAATTATTTATACTTGAATTAAGTTAAATTTTTAAGCATACAAATGAGAATATGTGATGTACTTGCATGTTTTGTTTCTCTTTTATCTTTTTTTCCTTAGTTTACAATCATGGATATTTGTACAGTGTTTAAAAACGATACAATAGAGCACGTATGAACGTAACTTTTCATGATTCTATATATACTGTTGTACCTATTGTTCTGAATAAACGAAAGTGTCCATAAAAAAACAAAAAAAAAAAAAACAAACAAACACAGTTATGTCTGTTTGCAGTTGGAACAAGATAACAGGACCTGCAAAATAAAATAAAAAACTCTCTCTCACCCCCCCCCTCTCTCTCTCTCTCTCTCCTTCTCTTTCTCTCTCTCTCTCTCTCTCTCTCTCTCTCTCTCTCTCTCTCTCTCTACTTCTTCCTGCCCCTCTCTCTCCCCACTATTAATAAAGCAAAACTTATTCTTACCGTACGTTGTAAAGGTTACAGGCGATGACAGGACTGATGCTCCGAATTTGTTGTCCGCTCTCACGACCAAGTCGTAATGAGTGTTTTTAGTCAGATTTTGCAAAACACAAGTAATGGTCTCATTTCTAGTGTCTGTAGAATTGTCTTTAACCTGTGAAATCTCTGAAAAGCAAAGAAATTTGTCTTATAACTATGACAGTTATTCCATGCGCACAAAATATATTCAAGGGGGGAGACGTAATTTGGTTTCATGCAAGCATTAAGTGAGAACAATGTTTCATGGCAAACAAAATGGCGGATTTCGAATGAAAAGTACCGATTCAGGTTCCAACTTTTGCCTGGTAGGTGATTTGTTTCTAAACATTTTGAAAAATGTATGCGTCTAGCATGTGGCGAAAAAAATATTCTTCGATCAAAATCTAAGTTTGGTATCATAACTTTCCAGATAAAAGTGTGTTATTTACCAAGTATGGCTTACGAGGCAATGTTTACAAATAATCGTGTTGATTTTATCCACATTTTTTCGTATTTTCTCGACAAATAGGGCATATCTGTGCACGTTATAAATGTGCTTGCATGTATATATTCCTATTTTCCAAATTTCATGGTTATAATTCGACTGTACACGTTTCCTGGCCGATTTTGTGATCCGTAGCCCTTTTTGGTTATTTCCCTTGTTGATGCAAAAAGCCGCTCAAGATTTTCGAATGAAAGTTAGAATTTCATTTGCCAAATTAAAGCAGGCTCTAATAAATGTTCGGATATGCCTTCTACACTAAAAATATTAAGTAGTGCAACACAGAAACAAAACCTGACGTACGTTGGTATGACCCAGAAAGATAGTCTCAATAAATTTTAAAAGAAGTCTTTCGTTTGATCTAAGACAATTTTAAATTATGTTTAAATGAACAACAGCGTTCATACCATATACTCTATATAATATGCATGGGTGTATACCGTTTGTAAACCCACTACAGAACATTTCAAAATACTGATAATACTATATTCATTCCAGATGTTAACAGTTCCTATAGGTATTTAATAAAGCATTAAATCATCAAACACTAAAGATACAATTCCGAAAAATTGACGAGTCCGCCATTACACTACTGCATGTTACTGACAGTCTTTTACAATGATAATACAATCTTTATCTTAAAACTACAATATCGAGTCTAGCACTGCTAGTTTATTTATGACAAAAGGTAATTCTCACGGTTTACGAGTCAGACATTGAATACTTAATCTTTTGTGCAATTTAAAAAAAATAAGAGCCAATTCGTAATCATTTATTCAAATTTGAACTATAGGTAAACTATTTCAGAAAACGTCTCATTTCGCCGAAAAGCCTTAATAGAGCAATAGGAAAATAAATTGTGTGAAGGTTGAACATACATTCATATCAATGGAATATATGTAATGTTACTTCTAATCTTACCTTTCATTTCTTGACCATCTATATAGAGGATGTGAAATGTTTGTGTCGAATTATAATCGTACCCTGATTTCCAAGCGATAATAGCAGAAACATTGGTAATGCCAGAACTGCCAACTGATAAGTCGGAAACTGGTTCTGGTGGTCCTAGAAACGTTAAAACAAGGTTAGATAGCATCAAAACACGTTCTGTTAGACAGGATCTTAACAAACAAGGTTAGACAGCATCTTATCACAGACAGTTAGACCACATAATCCCACGCATAGTTATACCGCATGATTCCACACACAGTTATACCGCATGATACCAAACACAGTTATACCGCATGATACCAAACACATTTACACCGCATGGTAACAGACACACTTATGCCGCATGATACCACACATAGTTATACCGCATGATAGCAAGCACAGTTATACCGCATGATAGCTACACACAGTTATACCGCATGATACCAAACACAGTAATACCGCATGATACCACACACAGTTATACCGCATGATACCAAACACAGTTATACCTTGTGATACCACACACAGTTATACCGTGTGATACCAAACACAGTTATACCACATGATACCACACACAGTTATACCGCATGATACCACACACAGTTATACCGCACGATACCAAACACAGTTATACTGTGTGATACCACACACTGTTATACCGCATGATACCACACAGTAATACCGCATGATACAACACAGAGTTTGACAGCAGGATACCACACACAGTTATACCACATACAGTTAGACGACATGATACCACACAAAGATGGAAAACATGATACCACAAACAGTTAGACGACATGATACCGCACAAATTTAGACGGCATGAAACCAAACACAGTTAGGCGACATGATACCACACACAGTTAGATGACATGATACCAAACACAGTTAGACGACATGATACCACAAACAGTTAGATGACATGATACCACACAAAGTTAGACGGCATGATACCATACACAGTTAGATGACATGATACCAATCACAGTTAGATGACATGATACCACAAACAGTTAGACGACATGATACCACAAAAGATTAAACGGCATGTGACCACACTCTGTTAGACGACATGATATCATACACAGTTAGAGGACATGATACCAAACACAGTTAGATGACATGATACCACACATAGATGGACAGTATGATACCACACACAGTTATATCGCATAAAACCATACAGTTATACCGCATGATTCCACACACAGTTATACCGCATGATACCATACGCAGTTAAACAGCATGATACCATACACACAGTTATACCGCATGATACCACACGCAGACAACATTATGATACATTTTGATGGACAGCAGAATTCCACACACCGTTATAACGCATGATAGAAAACTGTTATACCGGATGATAGCAAGCACAGTTGGAAAATTGATACCACACATAGTTATACCGCATGATACCACACAAAGTTATGCCGCATGATACAACACACAGCTATGCAGCATGATACCGTACACAGTTGGACAGCATGATAACACATGCTCTCTCTCTCTCTCTCTCTCTCTCTCTCTCTCCCTCCCTCCCTCCCTCCCTCCCTCCCTCCCTCCCTCTCTCTCTCTCTCTCTCTCTCTCTCTCTCTCTCTCTCTCTCTCTCTCTCTCTCTCTCTCTCTCTCTCTCTCTCTCTCTCTCTCTCTCTCTCTCTCTCTCTCAGTCTATTCTTACCGTACGTTGTAAAGGTTACAGGCGATGACAGGGCTGATGCTCCGAATTTGTTTTCCGCTTTCACGAACAAGTCGTAACGAGTGCATTTAGTTAGATTTTGCAAAACACAAGTAACGATCTCATTTCCAGTATCAGTCGGATTATCTTTAACCTGTGCAATCTCTGAAAAGCAAAGAAATCTCACTCATAACAATGACGGTAATTCCATTCGCATAATACATATTCTTAAAAGGGATTTAGGTGAAATATATCTATTAAGTTCAATGAAATACACAAATGAATGCACAATGTACAACATATAATATTTTAAAAGTATCTGAGTAAATTGGACACAATTTCATGTTTGGATTTCATTTTATATGTTTACAAACGATGTCTTTCTCAGCGACTTTTAAAGCAATTTAATAATAATAGCTATTTTTGAATAAATATCGCAAGTAACATTGTACACCAAATAATTCAAGATGTTGGAATTTACATGCCAAAACAACATAATACATTATTACCATTTGAACGGTAAAAACAATGAGCTAGACTACACAATCTGCTAGCGCAGATCATGGATATGCAAAATCGCGGTCGAGCGTTCATACTGCATGAACGCACAACTATTAAGAAGCAATCCTTAAATGAATAACAACGTTCATACCATATACTTTATACATATATATATAGTTATATACCGTATGTAAAAACCACTATAAAACATTTCAAAATACTGCATTCATTGAAAAACAATCCATGATAATATAAAATTGAAATATATTTATTCCGGGCTGTAAACATTTCCTTTTCTTCTATTATATTGCATTAAATCATTAAACAATTGAGACAATTCCGGAAAATTTACGACCACCATAATTTTCATCATGTGATCGGACCGCCATTACACTTCTGCATATTCCTGACAGTCTGTTACAATGATAACACACTCTTTATCTTAAAACTACAATATCGAGTCTAGCACTACTTGTTTATTTCTCACTGTTTGCAAGTCAACACATTAAATACTTCATATTATGTGCGGTAAAAAAATATAATAAGGCCAATTCCTGGTTATTTACTTAAATTTGATAACTTTAGGTAAAATGTTTAAGAAAACGTCTCATTTCACCGAAAAGCTTTAATAGAGCAATAGGAAAATAAATTGTGTAAAGGTTGAACATACAACAATATATTCTATTGAATATATGTAACAATCTTACCTTTCATTTCTTGACCATCTGTAAAGAGGATGTGAAATGTTTGTGCAGAGTTATAATCGTACCCTGATATCCAAGTGATAATAGCAGAAACATTGGTAATGCCAGAGTTAACAACTGATAAGTTGGAAACTGGTTCTGGTGGTCCTACAAACGTTAAAACAAAGTTAGATAGCACAATAATATACCAAGACAGACTCAAACAACACTCAGTTAGACAGGATCATAACAAAATGTTAGACATCATCTTATCACACACAGGTAGACGACATGATACCACGCATAATTACACCGCATGATACCACACACAGTTATACCGCATAATACCACATACAGTTGGACAGCATGATATCACACACAGTTATACCGCATAAAACCACATACATTTATACCGCATGATAACACACAAAGTTAGACGCCATGATATCATACACAGTTATGCCACATAATACCGCACACAGTTGGACAGCATGATACCACACACAGCTATAGTGCATGATACCACATAACGTTAGACACCATGATACCATACACAGTTGTACCGCATGATACTACACACAGTTAAACCGCATGATACAACACACAGATATATTGCATGATACCACACGCAGTTATACCACATGATACCACACACTGTTGGGCAGCCTGATGCCACACACAGTTATACCCCATGATACCACACACAGTGAATCAGCATGATACCACACACAGTTAAACAGCATGATACCCCACACAGTTATACCGCATGATACTACATACAGTTATAGAGCAAGATACCACATATAGTTAGACCCCAATATACCACACACAGTTATACCACATGACACCACACACAGTGAATCAGCATGATACCACACACAGTTAAACAGCATGATACCCTACACAGTTATACCGCATGATACTATATACAGTTATAGAGCAAGATACCACATATAGTTAGACCCCAATATACCACACACAGTTATACCACATGATACCACAGACAGGTATACCGCATGATACCACACACAGTTAGATAGCATCTACACACAGCGATAGAAAGGAGGATACCACACACAGTAAGACAGCAGGATACCTCTACATCACAAAGTTAGACATCATCAAACCTCATAAAGTTAGACAGCATCATACTACACACAGTTAGAATGCATGAAATCACACAAATTAAGACAGCAGCAGACTACATACAGTTATACACAATCAATGCACACCCAGTTAGGCAACATGATACCACTCAAAGATAAACAACATGATACTACGCAAATATAGACATCAGGATACCACTCACAGTTAGACAGCATCATACCACTCCCAGTTATACACAACATCTTAACACACAAAGGTAGACAGCGTCATAACACACACAGTTAGACAGTATGATAACACACACAGTAAGATATCATCATTCAAAACAAAATAAAACATCACATATTAGAACAAAAAAGTTATACAGCGTGATACCACATACAGTTACACAACATGATAACAGACAAGATAGCATCGTAACGGTCAAAGTAAGACAGCATTGTAAAGGACCAAGATAGACACATCAAATTACACATAGTTAGACAACATCATTACAAACAAAGTCTGACAACATCATCGTAAAACACAAAGTTAGACAGCAACGTAACACACAAAGTTAGAAAGCATCGATACACACACAGATATAAGCTATATTTTTTAACACATATAGTCAGAAAACATCGTAACACACACAGATAAACACACCACCATAACACACAAAGATAAGCACCATCGAAACACTAAACGTCCAACAGCATCAACAATTAATGGTTTTCCATTTTTAGAAAAGTTACAAGTAACAGACTACTAAAAAAGTCTTTATATTTTCTATAAACAATTGACCAATTTGTAGGCGATATAGCACTGCTTTCTATTGCTCCCCCAACACCATATATGAGGAGAAACATTATCTAACATTCGAAAAATATACGTTTCTTATAAGAAAAATAAAATAAGTTGAACATAACCACTGTGTATTCGATAAAGTGACCAAATCAATGTGGCGAAAATGTAGTAAGAGCTGGTAAATCCATGCATTGATTCACTGTCATGAATTTAAGGAAATAAAGCATGCTACAATAAGTAAGCACCTTCGAATGGGTGTAATTCTTCATATAGATACAACTTTTGATACACTGTATATTTCAGCTTCCCTAAATTTGTTATAAATGTTTGAATGTACATGAATATTTTTGGAAAGCAATGCAGAGTTGCTTTTGAAGCCGAGAGTTGTAATTGTTGTAGAATATAACGTTAAAACAAATGACGTAATAACACTTAAATTGAATATTTGCGTACGTAAACTATAAAACCATATACACATTGAAACCGTTTTAAAACGTCTTGTTCACTCGATATATGTGAAGGAAGTTAATTAAACCTACCTGTCGCAAGAAATTCGTAGATGAACACATTGTGACCGGCCGAATTTTCCATTTCCACTGTATAATATCCAAAATCTATATATCCGTTGACAGGAATAGTAATGCTTGTTGTCATATTAACATCAGAGTGCGTTAGTACTTCTGCGCCATGAGACCATTTGAAACTAGGAAGAGGACAACCAATTGAGTGGAACACCAGGGTTATTGAATCTCCAATTCGTGGTGTGAAAGTTGAGTTGAAAGAATATGCAGGGTCTGATTTTGGCGATTCTGTAATAGATTTTATCAAAGTTAAACAGTGTTACTGCACAATAGTATGTTATTTAATATATAACAATCTTTTTTGTTTTGAATTTTGCAATAGTATTGTTTCCTTTGCCGTTATACCCTGTGTGTAAATATCTAAGAAAATAAGTCTGGTATAACGCGCATGTATACCGAAAACAGATGAGTTATCAACAATGAAAAAGTGGCGTACACGTATGTCGGTGCAAATGTATTGTATTTGGGAGAAACTTTGAAAATGGAGTCATTTAAAGTAATGATCATATTAACGCTCTTTTCCAATAAATTGACAAGATTGAGCTGATAGACAGCTTGAAGAATTTGCAAACCTACCAAAGTTGTCATTATTTTACATAAAGCGAGCTTGCATCCCCATCCCCTTCCTTTATTTGTTTTTGTCAAGTTTACATTGCTTCTTAGAGATAGAAACATATAAAAGCAACTAATGAGTTGTTACCACTTTTCGGTGCCGATAAAACTTTTTGCTCATTCTTTATGTGACACCTCTACCACGATTAAACATGCATTACCATGTGAGGTATGTAATATTATAATGTTATTAATTAGGTGATTTCATATTGGCTAAGTTATTTGTCCGAGGTAAGCTGTATTTGCCTTCGCCCTTTCCGTATATAATCTTGAAGTTAACCGGCATTATTTTTATCAATTATAGTCTTATGGATTTACCTCAGTGCAAGTCTTTTTTATGTTATGACACAACAAACGTTTGTTTACAAATTTAATGGCATAAATAATTGCCTGATAACTACTAGCTTATGCGCAGTTGAAAAACCTTGGCCAGCGTGTCATATTCCTTACTATTTTAAGTTGATTTAACATGTTTAACATTTGGCATTTAAATTTGTTTTTGATTGAAATATCGAAATTTACTTCTCAGTATAAATATGTGTAACTTGCAGTCATTTTTATGAATAAACAACAATTGTTAGTTTCAATAATTAACATACACTAGTTTAAATTCAATATCAAATAGTTGTCGCTGAAGGCTAGCGTAAGAATTGTGCTCTTTCAATGTAGTGATACATGGATTGCATCCTGCTACTGACGGGAACTTTTGTTTTTAAATACCTTGCTATTTTTGTATTTACGAATATATTACTAATTTGACTTTATACCTATCACATATTTGACTTTTTTTCGAAAGGTTTAGTTAGTTATTTTTTGTCCATCTTCATCGTGGTCACATTTCCAAATGTTATTATACATGGTGGTTTGTTCTTGTTTAATTAATCTCAAAAAACAACTTACCAATTACGCTTATATTCGATGTTTTAATATCTGTTCCGTATTTATTTTCCGATGTAAAGATATATTCCTGAGTTTGAGTGCATTCCCTGTTGAACATATCAATTGTTAATAGGCCCGTTTGTGTGTCATTGAAATACAACTTCCCATTGGCAGCCAGCCGTAGTGTAGTTATTGGCGGCGGATTACCTTCAACGTTAAGCTGAAATGTATACTCCTCTTTCACCATGACAACAGACGTGGAGGCATTCAAGAAATCAATTGCCGCTGGGTCTGGAAAATACATATAGATATATGTGTGTATATATATATATATATATATAAGTGCAACAATGGACCGACTGTTCAGATATGTTTTAAAGTTAAGAACTACTCTATATTTCAAACTTGACTTACGCATATTTAATTCACTTCCATGGTATACCAGCTTAACCTTATGCGTCTAAACAAAATGCATTGGACATATCAATTAGGTTTATGTTTAAGGCTTCCTTCTACAACGACAAATACCTCTTGATCGAATCACCCTAATACAATTTATTCCCTGTTTTAACGAGTTCTCAGAGTTTATTTCCGGGGAATGAACCTGTCCGAATGCGATGACCCAAATTCTAAAAGTAACTACAATGTTCATGTAGATATTACAGGTCCTCGGCCGCAGCAAAATCTAAACATGTAAAAAGGTATGCAATACGCGTTCATTTTGAAACTATTTGCAGATTCTGCTTTTTATATTGCATAATGTAACTCGCCGATATTGAAATAATTGTTTTTTAAACAATTTTACTTGCGTTATATTACACAAAACGCAGCTTATTCGAACTATATTAACCGCATAACATAAATTGAAAACTCCAAACAGCGCTACTTTTAGATGAAGCAGATTGCTTACTAGGTATTTTCGATGTAATTGTTAATGTAAATTAGGTCGTTGAACAACGCAGTTTAAACAGCGCTGGGGTTGATACACCAGATTTCCGAGATACGGTTATAAAAATCTGCAGGCCTAGCGGCCTACAGCCTAATAACTATGATTGTTTTATTTGAATATTTGAGCACATCCTGACATAGTTCACATGTTAAAATTAACAACGATGCTGTTAACAATCGGCGCATTTAAATAAAAAAAATATTTGCCTCATAACTTTTTTCAAATACAGGAATCAGCATATTCTCCCTAATTTATTTTTTATTTAAAGAAAACAAGTTATTAACTTTTGTTAGAAAAATACACAATAGGTAAGAATTTCAATCCTTGTAATTTTTGTATTACTTGAACGCATCATCAGACGTGAGCATTGTTTTATCCAAAAGCCTGAAACAAATTATATGGTTTGTTAGAAAAATACACAATAGGTAAGTATTTTAATCTTTGTAATTTTTGTATTACTTGAACGCATCATCAGACGTGAGCATTGTTTTATCCAAAAGCCTGAAACAAATTAGACATCTGATTGTCAACCAGCAGAAACTACCACAAAATTCCAAATGCACAAGTATTATACATTTTGCACTAGTATCCGTTTTAGCCATGGATAAGGGGTGGTAATCACAAATATGTAGCTGTTGTGCATACGGATGATACCGATTCCAGACAGTACGGGGTTTTGACAGAAAAAGCGAGACCTACACCAAGCAAATGAGTTTTGCTAGTGTCCCGGCATTCGTGGGTTAGAGCCCCAAACTACGCACACCTTTTCCTCACAGGTTAACTTTGAAAATATCTGGTAAGCACATGTATGGTGTTATGTTAGAAATAAGTCGCGTACCAAAACACATAAAATAATTTTAAACAATATTTTAAGTTTAATAGTTTTTAAGTTAAAATAATCAAGATAAAGATTACATACTCATATACATAAATTATGTACATAAGTACATGTAAAAATATGTATCATGTACATTATTACATGTAAAAATATGAAAATGCTGTCTTAACATTTAGCTAATAAAAATGTTAAAGAATTCCAAAGATAAATTAAAACAAAGACGCTTTTAAATCACATAAAGGTACAAAACTGGTCAAGGTCTACTTACATTTATAACCCTTTTACTCGAATATCTGAATATTCTCTTACGTGTAGATTTCACTAATAATCCATGTTTTATTGTAACGACTCATTTGTTAGATGTATCGTTATCAATTGTCAGCGTGCCGTTTTAGTGTTTATTTATTTTAAATAAATATTCGTGAGAAAAACATCACCGTGTTTCCAAATTCTTCGATGTAGAAATTTCACCATTGACCTATGAATAAGAGGGGGGAAACATTCTGTTTCTAAAAGAGCAACATCCGGTAAAGTCCGAATACGTCAAAAGTTCGTTGCGATTTGTTACGGCGAGTGGCGATATATGTCGATGTTACCCAATGTAACCCGAGTTGCAATACATGGCTAATACCTTAACCCTATAGTTTTCAATGTAATTTTGTGGCGCTATAGATATAGGAGTGAGTGTACATATTGAAATTAATATAGGTTGACGTTTTGGGTAAAATCGATGTTAATATACACTTTAACACTATATATATATATATATATATATATATATATATATATATATATATATATATATATATATATAATACGTGTATATTAACAGAGTATTTACGCATATATATAGCAATAATTATTCTTACTGTATGTTGTAAAGGTTATAGCCGATGACAGGGCTGATGCTCCGAATTTGTTGTCCGCTCTCACGACCAAGTCGTAACGAGTGTTTTTAGTCAGATTTTGCAAAACACAAGTTACGATCTCATTTCCTGTGTCAGTTGAATTGTCTTTAACCTGTGCAATCTCTGCAAAGCAAACTCTCTCACAACTATGACGGAAATACATGTGCATAACACATTTTATCAGTAAGATTTAGTTGAAATATATCTATTTAGATCAATGCAAAAGATAAATGAATACATAATGTACAACATATAATATTTTTAAAAAGTATCTGAATACATTGGTTACTATGTTGGAACTTAATTTTATAAAAATACAAAATATATCTTGCTAGGCGATTATTCCACTTTTAAAAGCAATCTGGTAATAATAGCTCTTTTTGAATAAACATCGAAATTTACATTGTTCGTGTTTATTCTCATTTTTGGCTTGTACATCAAATAATTTTAAATGTTGGACTCGTACATGCAAAAATAACATAATGTAGTATTAACATTTGAACGGTGAAAAAAAAACTACAAAATCTGTTGTCAAATGCCTTAACTAAGCTAAAGGACTGATGCACAAATTACACTATTAGGTGGCTGCAATATTTTTTTGTCGTTTTAATCAATTATTATTTTTAACTCGGTCGACTATAATAATGAAAACACAAAAGCATATATATTGTGCACAAGTCAAAATATGTAAGCCTCTTTATATATCTAAAGAAAACTTTGTAGCTACGTTGCCATAAATTCCCCAAGTAAAATAAACTCCAAATATAACGTAAATTCAATTGTTGCGTACTATTTACATTTATGTGTACATTCTGTTTTGTGTTCATTTATTGCTCATATTCTAGTATTAAATGGCCTGAGACATTCAATGAAGTGTACTTGACTTGACTTGGTGAGGTCTTTGTCGGAATGGATACAACATTAAAACAATATAACCAATTGTGGTAAATCTTATCTGGGAGTAAGAATGAACCTTTAAGTCGTGGCCATAATTCAAAGCCGCTCAAGATTTTCGAATGAAAATTAGTAAATCATTTGCCTAATTAAAGTAGTTTATGAAGCACTCTAATTTTGTTGAGTTATGCCTTTTCACACTTATACAACTACGAATTGCAACACAAAAAGCAAACACTTACGTGCGTTGGTATCCGACCCAGAAAGATAGTCTCAATCAATTTTCATAGAAGTATTTTTTAGGGCCAATTTTAAATTAAGTTTAAATGAATAACAACGTTTACATACTTTATACATATTCGTATAGTTGTATACAGTTTGTAAAACCACTATAAAACATAACAAAATACTACATTTATAGAAAAATATCTATAATAATACTTAATTGAACTATAATTATTCCAGGTTGTTAACATTTCCAATACTTGTAAACTATTGCAACAAAGCATTAAAAACTAAAGTGACAATTCCGGAAAATTGATGACCGCCATTATTTTCATCATGTGACCGGTCCACCACAGTTACACTACTGCATATTCCTGACAGTCTGTTACAATGATAACACAATCTTTATCTTAAACGTACAAGATCTACACTAGCACTGCTAGTTTATTTCTGATTAAAGGTATTTCCCACCGTTTACAAGTCAACACATTGAATACTTCTTATTTTTATGAAACTTGAAACAAATATATATATATATATATATATATATATATATATATATATATATATATATATATATATATATATATATATATATATATATATATATATATATATATATCTACTACAGATATTAAGGTGACCATATATATATTAATCTAGGCATTATGGGGACCGCTGGTTTAAGGCGACAAAAATTGGTCTCCTTAATATTTTCAGTCCAGATTTGATGTATCAAATGTCAATAAAAATGTCCATTGACAGTAAGTTGATAAGCTTGAATGTTTATTTACGAGATCATTTCATTGTTTTAAATCTTATTATCTTTTAATATTAAAAAAAATATTCTTAAACTTTTGTGTGTGTATATTTGTGTATCCATAAAAATAGCTATTAAGGCGACCAGGGAAAAAATCATAATTTTGGTCAAAAATAGCTATATACTAAGCATTTTTTATTTGTCTTACTTTATTTAAAGCCTATTGTATATTATCCCGAAGTTTCATTCCATAAAAAAAACAGAAATAAGGAAATTCGATATTTCGTGTACCATCAGCATCCAAATTTTCAAGTATACAGAAATTTAACTTTCCGGAATATAACGGAAATGTTCGGGTATCTCCGTGGTACCATCTCCGTGCAATTATGCAGTATGGCGTTCATCTCTTACGGAAAGAGAATGGTAACTTGGTAAGTGTTTAAAATACATATTCAACGTTTTTTTCGTTTATTTTTATGACTTTTGTACAGTAGTATAAATCGTCCACCCTTTGGATGAAAAGCAAATGATTTATCCGGATTTTGTTCATCCGAAACTAAATCACTAGTATCAACATCCGGTGTAAGTTTTGCTTGTATTTTGGAGAAACTCGATTGATTAACAAACTTGGTTTACCACTACATCGTCGCTTATTATTATTTGGTATGTTCCAATCTAAAAAGGGATTTGCTCCTTTAACATCTCAGATTTTAATAAATAAAAGACGAAATGATACATTCAAATGCCTTACATTTTGTTTGTCAATGTCATGTCATTAGTCATTCTCACCAGCTTTAAATAGCAGAACAGAACGAACACTATCACCAATTCGTATTGTGGCTCTTTGCATGTGTCTTTAATTCTCATATTTGATAATAAATGCAACAATAAAATATTTCCCTTATTCTGCCACAGTTATGCACCAGTCAATTGCCCCCAGGCAGGTCTTGTTTATACCAGGGATAGCAGGGGAAATGGGCCATGTTTTTACGTTCCAGGTGGACCGGCAGTGCTGAATGAATGCAGTGTTATTGTTTTTGCGCTGAAAACAGGGAATGGGCCTAACCTAGGATGTCCCCAGGGGCATTTGACAGGGATCTGGTCATTTTGTAACCTTACCATTTCGTAACTGCTGAATCTTGGTTATTTCGTAACCATTTTGTCAGTCAATTCGTAACCGTCAAGAAATCAATTGCTCATATGGTAACCACCATTTAACAAGGTGATAAATAGTACACTTAGCACCTCGTTAAGTGTATTGTTTGAACCTGGATGTATATGGCACAGCAACCAAGACACCAATTGGAAGACATTACTCAAATTCTCACTAGTAACAAGCCAATAATTTATGTTACTCAATAGTTATTAGATATATATATATATATATCATGCTAAATTAGAAATGATTTGTTATACTACCAAAATATGTTAATTATTTTCTTACATTTTGCTTACTTATAAACAATAATTTAAGACTGATCGCGATGTATTTTTGAGTAAAATTACGTGTCAAAATAATTCTGTGTATTAGGAATTCGCGAATCACGTGTCACTTTGTTTTTACAGCCGGTACGTCATTAAATATTACACCTGTGATGTTATGTTAACACGATAACCCCCCCCCCCCCCCCCCCTGGACACGCAATACAATTCGTGTTTTGCTGATCTGTTGGCTGGGATCAGATCATCCATTTGGGGATTTAGATATGTTACCCCAGCCAACAGGCTGCATGTTTAATTTTACTCAATACTAAGCTTTGTTTTAGTGCGAACATCAACATGTTTATCTAATTGCAGTTGCTGCTTGGGACAATAAAGTTAAGTCAGCAATCGTCTACCAGACTGCAAGATTCATCTCTTCCAAAGGATGTCGTACCTTTCCAGGTGGGTGTGCATTGATTGATTGATTGATTGATTGATTGATTGATTGATTGTGAGTTTGTGTTAATGAATAACTGTGAAACCATAACCAAATGTTGGGCTGTAAAGGTGTGTATGTGCATGTTTCACATATTCTCCGTCCTGGTTGGCATACTGGACCGTCATCAGACACTCTGCCATGAATGTTAGAGAGTTTAAAGCTATTTCTTATTTTCCTGTGTAACTATATTGATGTTAGATTAAATTTACGCCGCCGTGTTACTGAGTAACAATTTGAAATTGGGCCAAAATCATCAAGCTAGAGCTTTGCATAATCTTTTTCAAACTTCTGCGAGATTTCTGCCCTTGACAATATTTGCTCGCAGCCCCCCTCAAAGTTGCACTTCGTTCAGTATTTGAAAGCTTACGGATACACTTTTTTGTTAATTTGAGATCTTAATGTGGCTACTTCTAAGTAAATAGATGCTCAAAGTAACTAGATGCTCTGGGTGTTCACTGGGTGACAAAGGCTACCCAGTATTGGTTGTTTCTTTTTTCTGAAAAGATGTTTCTAGTGAATTGCCCAGTTGCAGTGGTTTTGACGCCACAGAACCAGCATAGCTCCATGACAGATATATATGTTTTCGTCAATGATGTCAGTACTGCTTTATTGGAGGCCTCACAATTTCAGTGTGGAAATGTCATCTGATACACTCATAACGGCGTATTTCTAGCATAGCTTTCATAAGTGCATGGCCATTCTCTGTCATTTTCAGATACACTGTGTTTTGTGTGGATAAGAAATGCAGAGTGGTACCACCAATCACCTAAGCCACCATTCCCCTAACAGACAATAGGCTCATGGGGACAGTTCCTGCAATTTACAGAAAAGCTCTCAATTGTAGCCCTACGAACATCAGGTAAGCGATAAATCTGGACTTCAAGATATCTCTGTACTCACTGTAAGTTTATACTTCATTTGAACAAAACATAGGGCCGAATTCAGAACAATCACTCTCACTCACACTCAATGAGTTAATCCTCTGTAATCACATAACGGTCGAGATATTTTCGAGTGAAAGGTATATCTGTATTCACAGGTGTGAGTGAGACTCAAGTGTTTTGCGTGAGTGGGACATTTGTGAGTGCTCGGCTAGGCCACTTGAACCGCCCTCGAGGATTGGTTGTGAATAGGAATTGAATGTGTGTATGTGAAAAAAGTACATGGCAAGTAGAAAAGATGAAATATATCAAATATTTGGAACAAATAAGGGACATGCTCGTTCCCAGACAATATTTAAGAGACCGGGATAATCCATTGAAGTACATGTTCATTCAATAACGTGGCCATCTATAAACAAAACAAATTCAAAAGGATGCGCCTATCATATATTTGTTTTGTTTCGCAATGATCTTGAACCCCCAGCAATGTTGATGTTTGCAATTCATCAATGGCTGCAAAGACAGGCAGCTAAAGGTACGTGAAGTTAGCATCCTAGCGGCATGAAGTTAGCGGTCTAGCGGCGTGAAGTTAGCAGCCTAGTGGCATGAAGTTAGCGGCCTAGTGGCGTGAGATTGGCGGACTAGCGGCCTAAATTTGTTATCTATTTCAAGGTTCAATGGTTTAAATGGGAAATATGATAAATCAATGTTTTTAGTCGTACATTAGCGGCCTTAAATTGTTTTCTACTTAAGAGCATTTTTATATGAGTTTTCTTCTAAATCAATGCTAAAATAATTGTTTTCCTATGCAAAATACATCACGCTTGAGCGGTCTTGCGGCGTGAACTTGGCGGCCTGGTGGCCTGGCGGCCTAAAAATCCCCAAAACTCAATCCAGAAGCCCAGGAAAAGGGGGAAATGCTGATATTCGCTAAAGGATGTTGATTTATGAAAAGGACATTTAATTTATAATTGTTTTAGAAAAGAACGCATATAAAATGCTTTGGAATAGGAAACAATTTTAGGCCGCTAGTCACATGAGGCGGCTAGGCCGCCAGGCTGCTAACTTGCCGCCGCTAGGCCATTTCATAGCGTGGTAAGGGAATTGATATGTATTTTTCAGCCTACATTCAGCTGGATTATTATTACTATTATTATTATTATTATTATTATTATTATTATTATCATTTTCATCATCATCATCAGCAGCACCACCACCAGCAGCAGCACCACCAACACCAACACCACCATATCATCATCAACATCATCATTATTATTATTATTATTATTATTATTATTATCGTCATTTTCATCCATTTTCCCCTACATTTCTTGAGTTGTTTTTCACTCCGAGGTGTTATTTCCCCATAAGAAGTAGATTCATTCGCTAATTCTATCCATCTGCTATTTTTTCAACTTCCATTTTTTCAACTTCCATATATTATTTTCAAACGCCCAAGACCGCTTTATGTAGAATACAAAAGCAAGATTATATATGAATACATATTTAAATTACGTGATACAATGGAAAACGGCTACATATTTAAAACAGCAACAACAATGACAACAAAAAACATGCATTTAAACGTATTTTGCAACAGTTATTTACAAACCAAAACGTTTATTTTTATTAACCAATTGTTTTAAAATGTAAATTTCAGTTTCAGAATAACACTTATTATCATTTGTTTGTTGCCATAACTAACAATAAGGTACTCAAATCTCAAATAAACATATGTTTACAATGTTTAATGTAAACATCACCATAGTCAAACAGATAATCCGATATGATCATGTAAACATACGTGTATAATTATATACTGTATTGCTCACTTGATGAAGTGGAGTGTTAGCGAGGCGTGTGAATACGAACAGATCACTTGAGTGTCACTCCCCATATTCCACTCAAGTGATCATTTGAGTGTCCCTTACGGGAATGTGGTTGGAGTGGGAGTGGGAGTGGATGTTCTGATTTCGGCCCTTACAATTTCAGCATCAAAATCCAGGTTAAGATCCCAGACCGAACTTTGTCTCCTTAATTAAACTTAATTTCAGATGTTCTATAAGCCACATACATGTTCACTACTTATGACGGATAAGAACTTTCACAAATTGATTATAAATGCGTTTTCCCAGATTAACACCCTCCTCTTGCAGATACTGCCGATGGTGAAGCTTGGGTGCACCGGGCCGGTTTTCCAGCCGTGTGGAATCAACATCTCCAGCTGAACTGGGGCCGGAAATTATATAAGACTCCTTAGCAGCATGGTGAGCTTTTGCGTATTTATTTCCAGGCTCATATACCCGGCCAGACTTCTGCGTTTAAGCTTTCCTTTCGTCATTTTTTTAAATAACGTATCTCAAGTCTTTCAATGAAATCACAACTGTGACACCTTTGGAGACTAGATTTAAATTAAGGAACCATTATGTGTAGAAAGCCTTTTGGGTGATTTAAAATCAAATTAGTAAACAGGATTCTCACGGTTCATGGTTTATAATTGGCCTTGTGGACCTTTCATTCTTTACTTTGGTAACAGCCGCCTAAGTATGTAAGAAGGGGGGGGGGGGGGGTACAGATGTGATAGTAAACAGTGTTTAATATGGTATATTTGTTTTTATTTTATCACCATTTTGAATGTAATGATTGTGTTAAATCAGGGATAAGTAACAAGTTTACCACAAACACTGTAACATGTTTTTTATTTCAAATAAATCTATAAATTATCTCTGGAGAATTTAGTCTGATCTCCATTTCTCAGAAAATGTAGCTGTCTAAGTGCCTATTCCATCAATGAGTATCACTGTCTTTAAATTGCTGTTGCGGTACAGTTTTAAATAGCAAAAGTTTTATGGCCCTGCTTGTTTGCAACTCCTCATTCATTTTTGTACAGCGAGAAAAGTAAGGGAATTCTAGAGATTTACTAGAATTATGGATTGTTTTTCTTGAGTTACACAGTACATAAGGAGGAATAAGTGTGTACACAACTCCTCATTTTATTCCTGTTTATTATTTATATATGTAACATAGATGTGTACAAGACTTAGAAACATGACATAAAAGAGCTCACTTTGATAAATTTTCTCAGAAAAAGATATCTTTACTGTTAAAGTAAGAACTTTTACTGCATAGTAAGTAATGTCTTCTGCTCATCTTTATGACATCATTACATGGAATGGAAACTTCCCAAGATACATTTCCACATGGCGCAGCTCATTTATATATATTGCTGATGGATTGTTTAGAAAGGGACAGTTTTAATTGGACAAAATGTTTTAATCGCCATTTTACAGAGTGCCAGCCAGTCATTGCTTTTCTTTGCATTGCTGAGGAGGACAGTCCTGCCAACATAACAGTTTGTTCAATAACAGGTAAAAAACTGGTCTCACTTTACATTTTCAACCACTGCCAGATAATATAATCTTATATAATGATAACTCCTTCTTCACAACTGGTGTTAAATATATAATGATTAAACTAACAATAAAATGGAAATTATGCTCTTTAAACTCAGAACCATTATTGACTGTCTGATGCTACTGGTAAATGAACTGGTCTTGATGTCCTTTTCTTGAGATAATAACTATTTGCATATTACCCCGGTACTACTATTGTACATTCAATAGAAAATCGTCTTGTTTGTATCGTTAAATGGCTTTATAATGTTCCCCACTTCCTGATTCTTGAAAATTACGTGAACAAATGACAATCCTACTACCATTTAAAGTTTGATTAAATTTCGGACAAATGTGTTTGTTTTAATTTGCCTTCTGCTTAAAGTAAGGGTATATATACTGGGCAAGAAGTGCTGAATTTCATCGTGAATGACAGTGATTATCCATAGTTTGAATTTGGTTCGGACATGTTTGACGGGAATTTAAAGACATTTTTTTGTCATCATTTTCGCATACATTGGTTCATTCCAAGATAAAAATTATAACCTTTTTCAAAATGTTCAATCTGTGAGAGTGCAGCTTTAATAGACCTGTAAAGACTTGTCGATGTGAAACTAAACTCTCAATCAAACTTTGGTAAAAGATCAAATGCGGGGGTCCGTGTGCGGCATAGACTGTGTTAATATTTATTTAATATGATGAAGAGCTAGTTAAGTTATTTTTGTTAAAAGTCTTCATTTGAAGCAAAATACGTTGCAATACCCTGTATGAATTTTCTTCACTGGATATTGATTCATAAAAAACATTGCTCCAGGGTGGGGAGCTATTTTTTGCTATATGTCTATATGGAAAAATCTTCTCCTCAGAAGTCAACTTTGTTCCCAAATGTGCAAGGCACAATCGGTGAAAATAATTTCAATAAAAGTCACTGATTATTATTATTGTTATTATTATTAATAAACTTTTACTATTTCAGGAGACAAACAGAAACACAGAGGTGCTATACATTCTGATGGAAAAACAAAAGCATCTCCCATCATTTTGGTGTGGCTCAGATCAAGAGGAGAATTTTAAGAAAGGTAATAACTGAGCAACTAAGAACATGCAAGTTGCACTGGTAAGAGTGTAAGACCCATCTCCCTTCATAAGAATTGATAATCATCACTGTATTAAATCAAGAAATTGAAACGTAAGTGTCTTGTCTTTTGCAGTGTTTTTGAAATATAATATAATTTAAAAAAAACTAAATTATTTAATATGATTGTGAATGTGTGATGTTTTCTTCTGATCATTCACTCTCAAAAACCAGATACTAAAAACATATTTGTAGATTTTTTTGTTTTACTTGTAAATATAGTTTTAAGGTTGTATTTTAGGCAAAGCCTTTTATTCTGCTCAATACAAACTTAAATATTGTAAGAGTTATGGCCCTTTGTAATTTTTAAACAAATACATTACAAATACATTTTTTTCATGTTTTTGTAAGCCCATTATTAAGGGACTTTTAATATTTTCACCAGCTGCATTATAAAGTCAGACCAAAAGTGTTCAGTAAGTGTCCAAACAATAACTAAGTTAGAATCCTTTCTCAAATCAAGTGAGCGATATAGGGCCATCTCTGTGTTTGTCTGACTAAAAAACAATAATCAATCTTTGAGTTAAATTGACAAATATTGTTGTAGAATGTTTTGTGAAGACATACAATTGGATTACTTTTGTGTCAATAGGATTAAGGTTTCTGCACATAAAAATTATTTAGATTTGCATTTGGGTCAGTCGGTTCACGTTCAATATTACTTGCAGTATAAGTGGAAGCAGTGACTTAAAATGAATTACCAAACAGTTTCTGCTCAATTGCTTTGAGTTAACATACGAGTTATGAAACTTGGAATACTAGTTCTTGGTGGCATAAATGAAAGACCTTGTTTTGTCACATTGACTTGTTAGCAAGCACTAACTTCCTCTAAATTCTCTTCAGGTGATGGTTGGGCACACACAAGAAGACATAGATCACAGTTGTCTAGCCATATGAGTAGATAGGAGTGTCACACTCTGCCAAACTTACTTCATCAGACGAGCAGAAAGCTTCTCAAGATCCCGCACTGCACACTAAGACATAGTCTTTGACTACAACAAGGTGATGAAAGTACAGAGAGGTCCAATTGAAATCAATTCTGTGCTGCGTCATTTCTTCATTCTGGAAGTCGATGGACGTGATTTATCATGGCATAAAGTGTGCAGTTTGCCGACTATCAGCAGTCTTGTTCACCAGCTGTGCAACTTGAGCTGGTAGCTTTATTGCTTGAAGCCACTGCATAAGAGGGGGAAGGTGCAGGCTCATCAAAAAGTCTCAAAAGTCGAAACTAGGAAAAGAAGTTTATCAAGAGTGTGAATCTATTTTGAAAACAATCGTTACAATGATTTGGTTTCCTTTGAAACTTGATACATACTATGAATTGAGATGCTTAAATAAAAAACCGCTATTCAAATATCAGGAAACTGCCTTTTTCATACTAAAGGGTAAATGATGTCGCCATTTCCTGTATGTATTTAAATAAGATATGTCTCCACAATTAATATTTTTAGGGAATTTTTCTCAACCTAATGACTGAGATTAAATTGTACAGCGTTATATGAGCTTAATATGTGTTTTCTCATTCTTTAAAATTGGTGAAAAATTGTCAGAAGATAATTAGACCAGTATCCATTACTGCAATTATACAATTAAATATACAGGGACAAGCCCACTGGGCATATAATATAATTAAACCCTGTTTAGGGGCACGAGGCAAACAGAGTTACTTTCAAACGTTAAAGCTGCACTCTCACACTTTAGATGTTTTGACAACCTTTTTCATTTTATGTCTTGGATTGGAACCATCCAATTTTTGCGAAAAATTAAATCCCAGATTTTTCTATTTAAGTTAAAACATTGATGTTTTTTATGCACTTTTGTTAAACCGTTAGTAACATTAATTTTCGAACGGAAATATGAAATCTGCGATCTGATCTTTTGTCAGCAATCTTTTATCATTGGTTTGCAGATAATTACGCAAAAACTTAATCATTCCAAGACAAAAAAAGTTGTGGAAACGGTATACATGTATCTGTGAGAGTGCAGCTCTAAATGTTTAATTGCTTGATTTTACTACTGTATTAGAAATTACAGGGATTGGGGTATATTTTTAGTGTTTTTATTGCTTGTTTTTGATTCATACAGTCATACTTTATTCTTCAGGGCACAACTTACAAATAGACAAAACTGGAAAATGGTCATATCAAAAGGTCAAAGATAATGCAAGTTGAACAATCATATTGTTCATGGCTTGTATTTTTGGTATATTTTGTTGCATATGCTATAGAAAAGTTGAAAGTTAAAAATAAATTCATAGTTGAAATGATGGCTTTGAATGGTATTGTCAGATGAGAAACGGCACTATTAAGAAATAGGTATAATGGTACTTTATTTATTTTAATCAATTTTAGATATTATGAAAATTATTATCTTATTTAGTACATGAGACCTTTTTAACAGTTATTGACAATATAACCTAAATGTGTATATGAAGCTTTAGATCAACACTTAAAGCTGCACTCTTACAGATTGTCAGTTTAGACACAAAATTGTCTCAAAGTCGGCTGATTTGGTTATCATTCCTTTAATTCAGTCATATTAGATAATTCACAATAGAACCAATCAAAAATGTTTGGTAAAACTGCCGAAAAGTTCATTTACATTAAATTGTTCGTAATGCTTTTAGTCATTGTTCGTAATGCTTTTAGTCATAAAACATCATTTTTTTTAACATAAATATGATGAACTGCAATCTGATCTTTTTTCAGCAGTCTTATATCACTTAAAATTGGGTCTAGACATTTCTGCAAAAAATACTCCATTCATAGACAAAGAATAAAAGAGTACCGGTAGTCAAAACGATCAATCGGTGAGATTGCAGCTTTAAATACACCTTTTAAGACCGCTGTAAAATTCCAATGGTTTGCCTAAATCTTTAAAGCTAGCATACTGTTTAATTGACAACCATTCTTATTGTTTAAAAGTGTCATGATATCTTTGTACAATGTTTTTATATAATTCATTAAAGAAGTCAAAACAAATTTGTTTATCTTGTAATTTGTTATCTATTATTTAAATGACTCAGACAAAAATGGGAACGTCAGTGCTAGTTCTTTTACTATTAACATCCCATGAAGTTTCTATTGGTGTAGCAGCAAGGAGGTGTTACATTAAGGATGCATCATTTAAACCAAATTATACATTCATATGCACATCATACAGGCGTGTAGCCGCATATACGTGAATACGCGGCTGAATCCACATGATTCTGACAAAAAAATCAACCAAAGTTGCAGTATGCGAACTTGACTACATGAATCTAAAATAAGTTATTTTCCAGTACTAAATAATGCACATCGGAACGCCCAGAATGCACTAGATTGCACCATGGTTTTCAAAATTTTCTGAGGGGGCACGCCCCTGAACCCCCCAGCACATTTATGAATTCACATGAATAGAGGGGTAGCTACGCCCCTGACATAATTGAAACCACAGTGTGGCTAAACAACACTTGTATGTTTATCATACGCAGTGATCTCCCATGGAAATGCAATCGTCAAAGAATCTGAAGGGGCTGTTTATACGGACTAGATTTGAAATGCACCAAGTGTTTAAAAAGTTGATTTCAGTCACGAAGAGAATCAACCATACCCCACACTTGTTGGAGTAAGATGAAATGTCCACTTTCCGCGAGAAAGAAAGTACATTGAAAATGTTCATTTGATTCAATTGACTTTATCTTTTTATAAATATGTTGCAATACATAAAATACGTTATTTGTTATAATTGTTTACCCATGTTGAATTTTATTTGGCAAATTTATAAGAGATTTAAATATTAAGAAACTCAGCCACTAAAGAGGATATGATTATGACATACTTTTTTTAAATCTTTCGAACATGAGTTTTTGAGTGAATATAAGCGAATGTTTTGAAAATGCATCTTTTACTTGGATTTTATAGATTGTTATTACGAAATAAAGTATGGCGAATCAAACGAAGTGTTAACGCCAAGCTATTGATGGCTGAAACCCTTCAATAAATGTTGATATGTGCTAAAATATAGTCTTTGAAGTCCAAAATTTTGAAATGCGTTACTAACCCGATTCAACAAAAGGCTGTTGCACAATCAGTTGATTGACATAATCACGTGATAAATCAATAACTTCCATTAAGGTTAAAATATTCAACACCTTAGTATGAGTCCCTGTGGGCGAGTGGATAAGCGATCCGTTTTTTATTCTATGTGTTATCTGCACCCCCATGTGCTTGCTCCCAACTTGAACAAGATTAATTTTTAATACTTTACTGTAAAATGCAATTGAAGTATAAAAGAAAATCAACCTGGTTACTATTATTTCTGCAATTTCAGTACCAAGGAGTAAAATAAATATACATGTAAGTGTTTTCAGATGCATTACGAGGAAAAATATGTTTGGTGCCAAAACATGAGAGAGTCTCTTTAAACGGAAAAGTTTTGGCAGTCAGATGGTGATAAATATAATGCATAGCATCATCGCTCTGGAGTACGAGAACGTTGTATACAGAGTATGTTTTTACTGAACATGCGTCTGTTTATTTTGATGCCATAAAAGGTTTAAACTGTTTAAAGGAACTATAACATTATGAAACAACAAATCTGATTACAGATATCAGTGGCAGATCCAGGAATTGACTTAAGAAGGGGTACGTGAAACTCATGGGCTTAATCTTTCCACATCCGTCCCTCCCTCAGAACAGAAATTGAATGGCTTAAAATGTTGGACCGGGGTGGGGGTTAGACTCCCCTAATTTATAGTCCGAAATAGTGCATTTTTATCTTAATATTGTATTTTTTCCCGATATTGACTGAGAACGTATTATAAACGGACGATTCAAAGGGGTGGGGGACGGCGCGCGCTCTGGGACCGATCCCCCCAACCCCCCCCCCCCACCCACCCCTGAATCTGTAATTGAGTACATGCATTAAAACCGTCTCCGTAGCCTATTGGTTAAGGCGTTCTATACCCTTCATTCAATTGACTTAACACTTCACACAATTGTTCAGGACCATCAGCCAATGAGGTTACATAACTCCATAATACAAGTTATGGCCCCTGATTGACTTCGGTTAAAGTTTTAGGCAAGTAAAATTTAAGGGGAAGTTGGAATTTAATAAATAAAACTTCCATGGGTCACAATGAACCCAATGAACAATGTTCTTTTATCATGAGCTAACTATTCAAGCGTTAACAGACACATTCCTGTGCAGACGAAACTTTTATTGTTTTTACAAGCACAGAACTTGTATTTAGCATTTACAGTTTCTATATAATTCAACTGAAAGTTCTATTTAACCATAATATATCAAATATTAAGTCACCATTCACTAGCGGATTGAGAAGGGGGCGCAATCGTCTTTAAAATCGTCCAAGTTTACTTTTTGTGTCAATATATGAGAAGAAAATAAATACGCACATAATGCATCATTTCCGACTACAAATTGTTAAAAAATTCTTGATTGAGTAACCCTCAATCCTCCTGCAAACGCCCCTTAGTAACGCCCCCTTCTAACGACAATTCCTGGATCCGCCCCTGGCCATTATATTTTTTGTTTATCAAACGGTACACATACCAAGTGACTGAAGCTGAATTTCATTTAATGAATGAGATGGTCTGTAAAAGATTTCCGATGAATATCCTATGAAATTTGCAGTCCTCCCGTTTCGACCGGTCATTGTTTGTGAATTTATTACACACAATTATATAAAAATACTATTACAAAGTTGTCTCTTAAGGTTACGGGAGCCTTCACTGTCAAAAGTAAGATATATATAATTTGTCCCCCTAATGCCATAAAATATGGATGGTCCCCTTAATGCCTCAAAAATAATATAATATATACACTGGTCTCCATAAACCCTTCGACATATATACCTGTCCCCTTAAAACCTGCAACATACTTACAAATTATTAAGGAGACCGCAAATTACGTATATTTTTTGTTAATTAATTTAAGAAGCCTAAATCTTGTACACATAATAAATGATCATTTCAGTACTAAATTATCAACAAAAAAGCAAAATAAAGTATAAAACAAAAAATATACAAATTGTCTCCTTAATGCCGTAAAATACATACGGTCTCCTTAATGCCCTAAGTAGATATATATATATATATATATATATATATATATAGTAAAGCCAACTCGTGATTATTAACTCAAATTTAATAACTTTAGCTAAAATGTTTTAGAAAAGGTATTTTCGCCGAAAAGCAATAATGGAGCATAGGAAAATAAATTATGTAAAGGTTCAACATACAGCAATTTGTTCAACCCAATATATATATAATGTTACTTCTAATCTTACCTTTCATTTCTTGACCATCTATATAGAGGATGTGAAATGTTTGTGTCGAGTTATAATCGTACCCTGATTTCCAAGTGATAATAGCAGAAACATTGGTAATGCCAGAATTGTCAACTGATAAGTCGGAAACTGGTTCTGGTTGTCCTAGAAACGTTTAAAATAAAGTAAGACAGCACAATAATATACAAAGACAGACTCAAACAACACTCAATTAGACAGGATAACAACACACAAAGTAAGACATCATCTTATCACACACAGGTAGACGACATGATACCACGCATAAATATACCGCTTGATACCACACACAGTTATACCGCATGATACCACATACATTTAGACTGCATCATGCCACACACATTAAACAGAATGATACCGCACACTATTAGACATCAAACAACACACAATTGGACAGCATGATACCATAAACAGTACCGCATCATATCACACACAGTTATACCGCATCATATACTACACGGAGTTAAAGAGGAGAATGATACAACACAGAGTAAAACAGCAGGATACCACACACAGTTTTATCGCATGATACCACACGGTAAGACAGCAGGATAACACATAAAGCTAGACATTATCAAACCACACAAAGTTAGACAGCATCATACTACACACGCAGGAAACCATATAAAGTTAGACACATTTAGCAACACCACATAAAATTAAACAGAATCATTCTACACACAGTTACACACCATGATATCACACGACATTAGACAGCATCAGACTACATAGAGTTATACACAAACATAGCACACCCAGTAAGAAAGCAATGATACCACACCCAAAGTTGGACACAACATCATAACATACAAAGTTAGAAAGCACGATAACAGAAAGAAAATGACAGCATTATACCACACACAATTAGAGATCATCATACCAATCACAGTTATACACAACATCATAAAACACACATTCAGACAGCATGACAACACACACAGTAAAACAGCATCATACCACCAACAATAAGTCTTATTAGCATACAAAATAAGACAGATTGCTATTTAATACAGTTGCACATCATAACATACAAGTTTAGAGTACATTCTAACGGTCAAAGTTAAAAAATAACTCCATAACAACTACAATTAGATAACATCATCGTAAAACACGAAGTTAAAAAACAACGTTACACGGAAAGGTAGGAAGCATCGATAGATACACAGTTAGACACAATATTTTAACACATATAGTTAGAAAACATCGTTACACACACAGATAGACACAACATAATAACACAAAAAGTTAGACAGCATCGTAACAAACAAAGTTTTGCACACTTTTACACACACAAAGTCAAACACAATCGTAACACAAAACTAATGAAAGTTTTCCTTTTTGAGAAGTTACAGGTCACGGACTATTACATGAATTCCCTATATTTTATAGGTAATTGACCAATTTGCACGCGAAATAACATTGCTTTCTATTGCTTCATGGCCTCCAACACAATACATGGAGGTAAAGTTCCACGTGTGAACATAACACTATACATCATTAGAAAAAGTAACGTTTCTTATAAGAAAATATAGTTAGTTGAACATAACCACTGAGTACTCAATAAAATGACCAAATCCGGTATACGTGAACAAACATTGTGGTGATAAAACATTATATTTCAGCTTCCCTAAATCTGTCCTTATAAATGTTTGAATGAACATGGATACGTTTGGAAAACAATATAAAATTTCTTTGGAGGCCGACAGTTGAACATGTTTAAGACAGGAACGTTAATACAAATTACGGAATAACACTTTCATTAAAACTTTGCGTACGTTAACTATAAAATCATCTACACATTGAAACCGTTTTTAAACGTCTTGTTCACTCGATGTATGTGTAGGAAGTAAACTTAACCTACCTGTCGCAAGAAATTCGTAGATGAACACATTGTAACCGGCTGTATTTTCCATTTCCACTGTATAATATCCAAAATCTATATATCCGTTGACAGGAATGGTAACGCTTGTTGTCATATTACTATCCGAGTGCTTTAATACTTCTGCACCATGAGACCATTTGAAACTTGGAAGAGGGCAACCAATTGAATGGAACACCAGGGTTATTGTATCTCCAATTCGTGGTGTGTAGGTTGAGTTGAGGGAGTACTCAGGGTCTGATTTTGGCGATTCTGTAATAGATTTTATCAAAGTTAAACAGTGTTACTGCACAATAGTATGTTACTTAATCTATAACATTCTTTTGCGTTTTGAATTTAGCAAAAGGGTGTTGGTTTCTCCGCCGTTTTACCCTGTGTGTCAGTATCTTTAAGAAAATAATTCTGGTATAAGGCGCGTTCATACCGGCGACATATCAGTTATCAACAATGAAAAGTGGCGTACATGTCTGCCCGTGCAAAGTGCATTTTATTTGGAAACCACTCTGAAAATAGAGTCATTTAAGGTTTTGATCATATTTACGCTCATTTCGAATAAACTAACAAGATTTAGCCGAAATAAAGCTTGACGGAAAAACACATCCATGACTAAGTCAAAGCTATCTCGCTGGTTTAATGTTGAATAAACGATAAGCATTTTATACCATCGTATTTTATCGTTTCATCGATTTCAATCTAAAAGTTATTCTGAATTTACGCGGTTAGAACTTTTTGTCAAATTGTATGCTTGTTAACATGCACATAGACTGTGGAGCAAGGGGCAATCACTCTAACATTGTTATAAATCGCGACGCCAATTATATATTTTTCGCTATACATAGTGCAAGCAAAAGAGTAAATACAAAAAATGGCTGTGTCTTCTTTTTGCTGAAACATAAGCAATACAAAGCTTATTTACAATGACACATCGGTTTGTTACAGGAACCCGGTTCTCAAAACAAATAGTAAAACGAGTTATGTCTACCTACCTACTTGTTGATTTTAGATATGTAAGTGGAAACAAAGAACTTTTGTTGGCCTTATAAAGGTTTTATGCACCTTTTTTTCTTTTCAAATTGCGATGTATCAATTTTGATATTCTATTTATTCTTAAATAACTAGGTAGAGAATCTAGAAAATAAGGTTGTTCGCAAGTGTTTTGGGCTCATTGTATTATGATGTAAGCGAGACAGGTTGAAGAATTTGCAGTATCATATAACATACTACTAATTCTCTCTCCACCTGATTCGTACAATTATTATACCGTTATTGAACAATTACAAACTGAACCAGTCTCTAGTTTTTATTGCTAAAAAATGGTAAAAAGTAACATTCTTGGAGACAACTGGTGCAGAAATGTACACTAGACTCTTAACATCCTACAGATGCAGCGGTCAATGTAACTGAAATTTACAAAGATAGTCAATATTATTTTAGAGGTCAGCAAAACTACATATCAACCGAAACACAAGTCTGTAATTGTTTTACTGTAGGCAACAAAGGTGTGATTATTTTACATAAAGCAAGTCAAGCTTGCATCCCCATCCTTCTTTTATTTGTTTTGGTTAACTTTACATTCCTTGTAAGAGAAAGAAACATGGAAAAGCAGCTTAGGAGTTGTGTTAACACAAAAGTGTAGCAAATATACCCATAGTTTTATCAATCTGGTAATGCGCCTTTGTCAAAATATGTCAGTTAGTTATATTTTGTCCATCCATATTGTGGTCAAATTGCCGAATGCTATTTTACATAGTGGTTTGTTCTTGTTAACGAATCTAAAAAATCAACTTACCAATTACGCTTATATTCAATGTTTTAACATCTTTTCCGTATTTATTTTCAGATGTAAAGATATATTCCTGAGTTTCAGTGCATTCCCTATTGTACATATCAATTGTTAATAGGCCCGTTTGTGTGCCATTGAAATATAACTTCCCATTGGCAGCTAGCCTAAGTGTAGTTAGTGGCGGCGGATTTCCTTCTACATTAAGCTGAAATGTATACTCCTCTTTCACCATGACAACAGACGTGGAGGCATTCAAAACCTCAATTGACGCTGGGCCTGGAAAAATGTATATGCATTAGTGACACAATGGACCGACTGCTTAGAAATGTGTTAAAGTTAAGAACGTTTCTTACGTCATCTTTGTTATTTTTCAAATCTAAACTGCCCTTGAATTATTTTGGGGAAACCAATTCAAGATGTGTGACAACTAAAGCAACTTTGATTATTTTAAATAAATATATGAGCACATCTTGTAATAGTTCACTTTTAAAAATTAATAACGATGCTGTTAACATCGTTGTTAACTTTAACAAAGTTCTTAACAATCGGCGCATTTTACCAAAAAAAATTAATATTTTCCTTATAACTGTTTCAAAAAGATGAATCAGTATATTCTCTATCATTTATTATATAGTGAAAGAAATAGGGAAATTCACATTGTTTAGAAATATACCCAATAGGTAGGTAGTTTAATCCTTGGAACCCCGTATGTTTTTTTGTATTATTTAAAAGCATCATCAGACGATTGTATTTAGTTATCGAAAAATAAATACTCACCAATGAAATCGTTTAAAAGGGTCGACTAGCCAAAAGTTAACTTGTGCATAACTTTGCGAAGTAGTATACAGTTTGCTGCATTAGAATACTTGTAAGATTGTTAAACGTTTGACGATTTAAAAAACAGAAAAATTACTTTTAGGGCCTTGAAGATAAACAATTATTTACGTTCGCTTTAGCGATGATACATTTACTCAAATTTATATCTGCAATATTTTGGGGACATTATTTTTTTGGAACAGAATATAATAATATATAAAAAAAATTTTTTTACTAGTGATAAAACTAGGTGAGGAATCACGTGACTTCAAAGCGGTTCTCACATGAGTCACCACTGGTCACAGCTAATATAGCAAACAAGTAAGTGATAACTTAACTATTTATCCATCTATAACAGATATAAAAATATGTCTAAGCCTTTAAATGGCTATGCTTTTGTCTGCTTCTACATTTGTGAAATATTTTCGATTTTCTTGTATATTAAGGATGCAATCTTTGGACAAAATTTCAACTTGATGAGCGTTTGGTATGTGTGTGGTGTTTGTATTTGTTCATTGTCGGTTGGGCTCTTACCTTGAGCTTTAATCAGAGTTTGATTTTGTAATTTCGACTTCTCGACTTAACCATTTAGTTTGCAACGTAATTTTGTAACGTTATGGATATTCCCTAGCGTAATATACGGAATAATGTTAAAGGCGTGAGCGTACAGATTGAAATTTATATAGGTTAACGTAATGGGTAAATTCGCTTTTAATGTACGCCTCTTTCTTTCTCTCTCTCTCTCTCTCTCTCTCTCTCTCTCTCTCTCTCTCCCTCTTTACATATGAGTGCTAACGTGTCTTTTAAATGAGAAAGATTATTCTTACTGTATGTTGTAAAGGTTATCGTCGATGACAGGGCTGATGCTCCAAATTTGTTGTCCGCTCTAACGACCAAGTCGTAACGAGTGTTTTTAGTCAGATTTTGCAAAACACAAGTAACGATCTCATTTCCATTATCAGTCGAATTATCTTTAACCTGTGCGATCTCTGAAAAACAAAGAAATCTCTCGCATAACTATGACGGTTATTCCATGCACATAACACATTTTATTAATAGGGATTAAATTGAAATATATCTATTCATTTCGATGATATACGTAAATAAATGCACATTGTACAACATATAATATATATATATAAAGTATCTGAATAGATTGGAAACTATTTCATGTTGAAATTTACATTATAGAACTACAAAAGATATTAGGGGATTATAGAACTTTTTTTAAAACAATCTGATAATGATAGCTATTTTTGAAAAAAGTATTGCAATTAACATTGTTCGCAATATTCGTGTTTATTCTCATTTTTTGGCATGTACACCAATTAATTTCAAATGTTGGACGTTTACATGCAAAAACAACATAATATATTATTAACGTTTGAACAATGAGGTAGACTACACAATCTGCTCTCAAATGGCTTAACTAAGATAAGCCTTTAAAAGACTGATGCACGATTTACACTGTAAGGTTTCTGCATTTTTTTTTCAATTTTAATCTATTATTTTGAAAAGCTCGGTTGACTTTAATGATGAAAACAAAAACCCATATGATTTGTGTACAGGTCTAAATATATAAACCTTTATTTATATAGTTTTACTTAATAGCTAAGTGGCAATAAATTCCCCAAAAAGAAAGGTCAATTATTGCTAATATGTTTTTATCTCTAGACATTTCGGCGCTCCTATGTTTTCTTTGCTTATTTCCCCTTGTTATTTATACGTTTGTATTTCAACAGTAACAGTACGTAATATACGTAAATTTAATTGTAGCGTACTTTTAACATATTTTGTTTGCTCATATTGGAGTATAAAATGCCTGAGAGATTGAATGAAGTGTATTTGACTTGACTTTCTTTTTTGGTGAAGTCTTCTTCGGAATGGACAAACTTTTAAGTAGAGCTGCAACTATTCACTTAAAGCCTTTAAGTCATGGCCATAACTCAAAAGCGCTCAAGATGTTCGACTGAAAATTAGCACTTCATTTGCCGAATTAAAGCAGGCTATATAACGCTCTAATAATTGTTTAGTTATGCCTTTTTCCACTACAAAAACAAAGTTCTGCAACACAAAAACAAAAACTGACGTGCGTTGGTATCCTACCCAGAAAGATAGTCTTAATAAATGTTCGAATTAGTCAAATTTAAGACATTTCGGCCAATTACAAATTACGTTTAATTGATTAACAACGTTCATATACTTTATACATAATTGTAAATCCACTATAAAATATTTCAAAATACTGCTTTTATTGAAAAACTATCTACAATAATATTAAAATGAAATATAATTATTCCGGGTTGTAAACAGTTCCTATACTTCTATTATATTGCATTAAATCATTTATTATAACATTAAAATGACAATTCCGGAAAATTAACGACCGTCATAATTTTGCTCACGTGATCGGTCCGCCATTTCACTACTGCATATTCCCGACAGTCTGTTACAATATTAACGCAATCTTTATATTTAAACGACAATCTCGAGTCTAGCACTGCTAGTTTATTTCTGATAAAAGTTACCTCTCGCGGTTTAAGAGTCAGACATTGAATTCTTAATCTTTCGTGCAATTAAAAAAAATCAAAAAATCAAAAACAAATCGTGATTATTTACTCAAATTAGATAACTACAGGAAAAATAGTTCAGAAAACGTCTCAATTCGCCGAAAAGCCTAAATAGAGCAATAGGAAAATAAATTTTGTGAAGATTGAACTTACATCAATTTCTTCAATCGAATATATACCTCTTATCTTACCTTTCATTTCTTGACCATCTGTATAGAGGATGTGAAATGTTTGTGTCGAGTTATAATCGTACCCTGATATCCAAGTGATAATAGCAGAAACATTGGTAATGCCAGAATTGTCAACTGATAAGTCGGAAACTGGTTCTGGTGGTCCTAGAAACGTAAACACAAAGTTAGACAGCACAATAGTATACAAAGTTACACAGAATCAAACAACACTCCGTTTGACAGCATTCTAACAAACAAGGTCATGATACCACGCATAGTTATACTGCACGATACCACACACAAAAAGACAGCATATTACAACACACAGCGATGCCGCATTATGTCACAAATAGGTAGACATCAGGTTTTACAAACATTTATACCGCATGATAGCACACACAGTATAACCGCATGATACCACACACAGCTATACCGCATGATATCACACACAGTTATACCACATGATACCACACACATTTATACCGCATGATACCAAACAAAGTTTGACAGCATGATGCAAAACACAGATGGACAGCATGATACCACACACAGTTTAACCGCATTATACCACACACACAGTTAAACCGTATACTAATAAACACAGAAATACAGCATGATACCACACACAGAAATACAGCATGATACCACACGCGCAGTAATACCGCATGATACCAGACACAGAAAAACAGTATGATACAACACACAGTTATACCGCATGATACCACACACAGTTAGTATAATACCATACACAATTATACCACATGATAACAAACAAATAAATACCGCATGATAACACACGCAGTTATACCGCATGATACCACACACAGAAAGATAGCTGATACCACGCACAGTTATACCGCATGATTTCACACACAGTTATACCGAATGATATTACATAGAGTTATACCGCATGATATCACACAAAGTGATACCGCATGATACCACACACATAAATATAGCATGATACCATACACAGTAATACCGCATGATACCACACACAGTTATACCGCATCATACCACACACAGTTATATCGCATCATACCACACACAGTTATACCGCATCATACCACACACAGTTACACCGCATGAAACCACGCACAGTTATACCGCATGATACCAAACACAGTTACACCACATGATACCACACACGCAGTTATACCGCATCATACCACACACGCAGTTAAACCGCATCATACCACACACATTAAGATAGCATGATACCACACACAGTTATGTTACATCATACCACACACAGTTATACCGAATGATACCACACACAGTTATACCGCATGATACCACACACAGTTATACCGAATGAAACCACAAACAGTTATACCGCATGATACCACACACAGTTATTCCGAATGATACCACATATAGATGGACAACATAATACCACACACAGTTGGTCGACATGATACCACACACAGTTGGACGACATGATACCACACACAGTTATACCGAATGATACCACACACAGTTATGCTGCATCATAGCACACACAGTTATACCGAATGATACCACACACAGTTATGCTGCATCATAACACCCACAGTTATACCGAATGATACCACACATAGTTATACCGCATGATACCACACAAAGTTATACCGCATGATACCACGCAAAGTTAGACAGCATTATAGCGCGCGCAGTAAGTCAGCAACAAAACACACAAAGTTAGAAACCATCGATACACACGTAGTTAGATACAATGTTAAACACGCATAGTCAGAAAACATCGTAACACACACAGATGGCACACTATCATATCACTCAATGTTAGACAACCTCGTAACAGACAGAGTAAGGAGCATCATTATAATTCAAAGAGTCAGACAGCACCGTAACACATAAGGTTACACACACTTTTCCACACAGCATCATAGCACAAACGGTTAGACACCATCGTAATACAAAACCTTAAAGAGCATCAACACTTAATGAAGGTTTTCCTTTTTTGAAACGTTACAGGCCACAGACTATTAAATGAAGTCCCTATATATTCTATGCACAATATAACTATAAAAAATTAGTTGAACGTAACCACTAAGTACACAATAAAGTGACCATCCGGTATATGTCAACAAACAATATGGTGAAAATGTGGTAAAAGCTGGTTAAACCATGTTTTGGTTCATTGTCATATGTGAATTGAAAGTAATAAGGATTGTTACAATAAGTAAGCTCTTTCGAATGGGTTTAATTTTCCATTTAGTTACAACTGACAAATATTCATAAACTATGTATTTCAGTCTCCCTAAATCTATTGTAAATAAATGCTTGAATGTATATGGATATTTTTCGAAAGCATTGTAGAGTTGCTTTTGAAGCCGATTGTTGTATTGCTTCATTGTCCCCAAGACAATACATGAGGGTAAAGTTCCACGTGTGAACATAACACTATACAAAATTAGAAAAAGAAACTTTTTCTTATAAGAAAAATAAAATTAGTTGGACATAACCACTGTGTACTCAATAAAGTGACCAAATCCGGTATACGTGAACAAACATTGTGGTGAAAAAAACATTATATTTCAGCTTCCCTAAAAATCTGTTGTTGTAAATGTTTGAATGAACATGGATACGTTATGAAAGCAATATAAAATTGCTTTTGGCGCCGAAAGTTGAAATTGTTTTAGACAGGAACGTTAATACAAATTACGGAATAATTAAAAACTTGCGTACGTTAACTATAACATCATCTACACATTGAAACCGTTTTTAAACGTCTTGTTCACTCGATGTATGTGTAGGAAGTAAATTGAACCTACCTGTCGCAAGAAATTCGTAGATGAACACATTGTGACCGGCTGAATTTTCCATTTCCACTGTATAATATCCAAAATCTATATATCCGTTGACAGGAATGGTAACACTTGTTGTCATATTACTATCCGAGTGCTTTAATACTTCTGCACCATGAGACCATTTGAAACTTGGAAGAGGGCAACCAATTGAATGGAACACCAGGGTTATTGTATCTCCAATTCGTGGTGTGTAGGTTGAGTTGAGGGAGTACTCAGGGTCTGATTTTGGCGATTCTGTAATAGATTTTATCAAAGTTAAAGTTTGTTTCTTGTTTGTGATTTTGTGTTCTATATCTTTGGTGTTTGCATTGTGACACTAAACCGGGTTTCTGTTTAAACATTTTGCTTCTGAGGTAGTTTCTGTAGCTTTCTGCATAAATATTAAACATATTACCGATTATGTTTTATTACTTTTAAGCTCGAAGTTGGTAACATTCTGATGTTTGTGTTAAGTACTATTTGTCTTTTGACGTTACTTCATCCTCGTTTAGTGCCTGTCTTTTCCCATGCATCCTTGTGCACATTATCTAGGTTAAATGTTACGGCTACCGGGCCTGTTTTTAGTTTTAATTGCAAAATATTGTTAAAAAGCAACATTCTCGGCACAAGTAAGCACATTTGCTTATATTCATGAATACGTGATTGGTTGAATTAGCCTTCTTTGACAGTTTTCAGTAACCAAATATTTATTTGCGAACTTTGTTTCAAAGAATGTTCTATTTAGCTAGGCAATACTGTAGGGGGCTCGCCCTAGTTTCACGCTAGTGAATGTACTTGACGCAAATTTATATCACAACTTCGCTTTAACTTATTGTAGGCCGTGTGAACAAGCTCAGCTTGGCTCTCAAGAAACCAACTCAACTCTGATAATACGCAGACACTCTGTAGTTCGTACCAATTGTCAACCACGTATTGAAAACAGTTTATAAGTTTTAACAGTTTTATTGCATTAATAAAGGTGAAACATCACTCGAACTGGATACAAATGTTTATACAGAAATATTATGTATTTATATCATAATATTCATTAAAAGTCACTAGTTTTCGCTGGTGCGCACGTTCCGAAAAACCCGTAATATAATATAATTTATTTGTTATATTATTCATTAATCTAGCGGTGTTATTTCTGTAGTTCAACGCGATTTCAATATTGTTCTGGTAATGCAATCTAAGCGAGATAACTCACAAAAGTCACCCTACTTGCTTATAAAAGTTGTCTGTGCGTTATATCTTCAATAAGTATACTGCACTAGTAGGACTTTGTCAATGAACGTTAGTAAAACTACTTATAAATGATCAATTCATACAAAGTCACATAAGTTATACGTTTGCTGAGTGATTATTTTATCAAGTAGTTCTTTAATGTAACTATTGTAATTATTTCAGTTGAAACTCAGATTTATTACTTTAGCAAACGTAACGTGGTTCTGCACTGAACAAATGCTTGACTCAGACTCCCTGCCAACGAAAATCGTGGCGCTTTTATACTCGCACAGTTGGCATAACGCTACTACCAATAAGAATGACGGCAATGCCACCCAAAACGTTGGCAGTGCCAAGAAAAATTATGTCAGTGACAACGATTTGAATGGCAGTCATGTGACTGCCACAAATTAGAACGTTTAAGTGAATCAAAGGCAGCCATCTTGGAAAAATATGTAACTGATACAAAGAAAGGCTCCGGGCATAGCCTTAAGTTTTGGAATGTAAACATAAACAAATCAAAAAGATGAGTCACCTTATACATGACTGCACTTGACCTTAAACGAGCGGAAGTTGCGCAGAAAAACAAAATGGCTGACATTGTGCGAGTTCGTTTATTTGAGTTTATCAAGGTCTGCCCGCGCCCATTGGCTGCATTATGGCTTGACCCCGCCGTGACGCCATCACGACTTAAATTGTGCTTAAATGCCATAAGTGACATGAGATAGAAGTGACAGCAATTCGCAGTCAAATCCAGACATTGGAAGACTTGAAGAAACAGAGTGAGATACAAGAAATCCGGGTGCGATACCCTAGCTCTTTGCGAAGAGACCTCTTGGTTCTTTAACGTGCTCGGTGTAAAGCACCGATACACGGGATACAACTTTCCTGGGTAGAACCAGTACTGAGTACACCATTTTCCCAAGCACTACCCTTTAAATGCCAAGCGCCGGAGCTACTTGTAACAGCTTTTAACGTCTTTCGGTATGACGCGGCCCGGGATCGAACCCACGACCTCCCGCTCCGTAGGCGGACGCTTAACCACAAGGCCACGGAGACGGTTGACATTGTGCGAGTACAGAAACTTTACGATAAATAATGCAAGAAATATGGATATAACGTCGCACCAGCGGTGAGGAAAATAAATGCATCTTAACACCAACATATCGAGGAAAGCTATTGTTGAACGATTTAAATTTAAAAGCATGCATCTGTTGAAAACGTTCACTAAATGCTTACAATTACCGGGTGGGGTAAAGTTTATCTGAAATGCACTTTTGGCAAATATAAATACAGAGTCAGTTCATGATACTTTTACCCCTCCGAATATCATCATGTTCTGAATAAAATCGGGTAAGTGTTAAATAAGATAACTTTAAATAGTATAGGTTACATTTATAACGTATTTATGTTAATAACAAGAACAAGTCTAACTTTAAATGAATGTCTTGTGTCCCAAAATCCGGGCACAACATTACATATATAAACAGCGCCATGACATGTGCCAGGATCGCTGTCAAACGTGTATCGTTTGGTTTTGACAACTTTTGATGACAAATTGCGGTAAAATTAATAATTGTGTTTATTATAGAATCATAGTTTTTTTGAGAGGTCAGCAAAACAACATATCAACGAAAACAGTCTCTGTGAGTTGTATTATTAATTTACACACCAAACCTATTTGCAACGGATGCAGAAATGTAAACTAGACTCTTTATATCCATCAGATGTAGCTGTCAATGTAACTGGAGTGTACAAAGATAGTCAAACTCACTTGAGATGTCAGCAAAACAACATATCAACCGAAACACCAGTCTGTAATTGTTTTACTGTAGGCACCATGTATATAACTTATTTGCGAAAGGGAGATAACCAAAGCAGTAATGTATATTAGAATCTTTACATCCAACATTTATAGATGCAAATTTGCCTGAAGTGTACAAACAGTAAACACTACCATAGGTGTCATTATTTTACATATAACAAGAAACGCTTGCATCTCCTTCCTTTTTTCTTTTTTGTTTAGTTAATATTGCTTGTTAGAGAAAGAAACATGTAAAAGCAACCAAGAAGTTGTAACCACTTTTCGGAGCAACGAAAACTTTTTGCTCACTCTTTATGTGACACCTCTACTCCGATTAAACATGCATTATCATGTGGGTTATGTAATATTTAAATATATCTTCAGTCCGACTTCCTAGTCCGTAAACTGCGTATTGCCCGCAATGTTATGTTTTATTGATTATATTACAGAAAAGTGTTCATGCCAACCAAGGCTAACGCTCATTTTAGTTTTTGCAGAATAAACTAAATTTCAACTAAACAGCATTTTGTTTATGTTTTCAAATGTTACTGTATATTGTTTTGAAGTAAACCGACATTTTTTTTATCAAATTTAGTCTTATGAATTTACCTCAGTGCAGGTCTTTGTATGGTGTGACACAACATACCTTTGTTTACAAATTCAATGGCTGATAAACCTGCTTGATGATTACTAGGCTATGTGAAATTAATAATTCTTGACATGCGAATCATAATCTTATTCTTTTATCGGGATAGCATCCTGCTACCGACGGGAACTTTTGTTTTTAAATCCTTGACTATTTTTGTATTTACGAATATACTACTAATTAAATTTCATACTTATAAATGTATTTGATTTGTTTTTTAGAAAAGACTCATATTGGATAACTTCAAAAGTGTAGCAAATAGGCTCATAGGTTTTACAATCTGTTAGTGCGTCTTTGTCCAGCTTTTGTTTGTCAGTTAGTTATATCTTGTCCATCTATATCGTGGTCAAAACGACGAATAGTATTACACATGGTGTTTTGTTTTTTTGTTAATTAATCTCAAAAATCAACTTACCAACTACGCTTATATTCAATGTTTTAACATCTTTTCCGTATTTATTTTCAGATGTAAAGACATATTCCTGAGTTGCAGTGCATTCCCTGTTGAACATATCAATTGTTAATAGGCCTGTTTGTGTGTCATTGAAATACAACTTCCCATTGGTAGCCAGCCTAAGTGTAGTTAATGGCGGCGGATTTCCTTCAACGTTAAGCTGAAATGTATACTCATCTTTCACCATGACAACAGACGTTGAGGCATTCAAAAAATCAATTGACGCTGGGTCTGGAAAAAATATATATGCATAAGTGACACAATGGACCGACTGTTTAGATCTGTGTTAAAGTTAAAAACGCATTTTACGTCATCGTTGTTATTTTTGTAAATCTAAACTGCCCTTGAAGTATTTTGCGAACACTAATTCAAGATCTGAGAAAACTGAAGCAACTGGTTTTGGTTGATTAAAATATATGAGCACATCATGAAATAATGTTGTTAACAACGTTGTTAACTTTAACAAAGTTCTTAATAATCGGCGCATTTTACCAAAACAAATTGTCTCATAACTGTTACAAATACGTAGAGGAATCAGCATATTCTCTATAATGTATTATATAGTGAGAAAAATAGGGCCTTGACGATAAACAATTATTCATGGTCGTTTTTGAGTTCATACATATATGCAAAATCTTTTATCTGTAATATCTTTGAGGCAGTTTTTTCAGAAACAGAATATGATTCTCTAAAATGAACTTACAAAGAACGTCTAGAAAGTATGACACTATTTCTTCGATGTAAGTTCCATTGTTGTAATAGCAAACATAAAACCCCTGATCTGCCCTCTTGATGACATGAATATTGACCTCATGTCCGTCTTTGGTGCCCTCTGGTGTTGTCCACTTAACATCTTCCACCGCGGTCTCGTTGCAGAAGAATGTGATACTTAGGCCTTCTTCCTTTTGCACATTTTCCAACTTTTCTAATACTGTAATACAATTGTGAATGGGGAAATCAAAAGAACGTCACGATATTCAAGGACTGAATGAGATGGTTTCGCGGTTCACCGGTGACCATTGTGCGGTTAGTCCAAGCAGAAATAACTTTTAGAGGTATTCAGAAGGCAAGCACAATTTATTCATTTGGCCCCAACATGAAGCATTCATCTGGCCCCAGCATGAAACGTTCATCTCGCCCCAGCATGAAGCATTCATCTGGCCCTCGCATGAAGCATTCATCTGGCCACAGCATGAAGCATTAATCTGGCCCCAGCATGAAACATTCCTCTGGCCCCAGCATAAAGCATTCATCTGGCCCCAGCATGAAGCATTCATCTGGCCCCAGCATAAAGCATTCATCTGGCCCCAGCATGAAACATTCATCTGGCCCAAGCATGAAGCATTCATCTGGCCCCAGCATGAAACATTCATCGGGCCCCAGCATGATACATTCATCTGGCCCCAGCATGAAGCATTCATCTGGCCCCAGCATGAAACGTTCACCTCGCCCGAGCATGAAGCATTCATCTGGCCCTCGCATGAAGCATTCATCTGGCCCTCGCATGAAGCATTCATCTGGCCCCAGCAAGAAGCGTTCATCTGGCCCCAGCATAAAGCATTCATCTGGCCCCAGCATGAAACGTTCATCTGGCCCCAGCATGAAGCATTCATCTGGCCCCAGCATGAAGCATTCATCTGGCCCCAGCATGTAACATTCATCTGGCCCCAGCATGATAAATTCATCTGGCCCCAGCATGAAACATTCATATGGCCCCAGCATTAAGCGTTCATCTGGCCCCAGCATGAAGCGTTCATCTGGCCCCAGCATGATAAATTCATCTGGCCCCAGCATGGAACATTCATCTGGCCCCAGTATGAAACGTTCATCTGGCCCCAGCATAAAGCGTTCATCTGGCCCCAGAATGAAGCGTTCATCTGGCCCCAGCATAAAGCATTCATTTGGCCCAAGCATGAAGCATTCATCTGGCCCCAGCATGAAACATTCATCTGGCCCCAGCATGAAACATTCATCTGGCCCCAGCATGAAACGTTCATCTGGCCCCAGCATGATAAATTCATCTGGCCCCAGCATGAAACATTCATCTAGCCCCAGCATGAAACATTCATCTGGCCCCAGCATGACACGTTCAACTGGCCCCACCATGAAGCGTTCATCTGGCCCCAGCATAAAGCATTCATTTGGCCCCAGCATGAAGCATTCATCTGGCCCCGGCATAAAGCATTCATCTGGCCCCAGCATGAAACTTTCATCTGGCCCCAGCATAAAGCATTCATTTGGCCCAAGCATAAAGCATTCATTTGGCCCCAGCATAAAGCATTCATCTGGGCCCAGCATGAAGCATTCATATGGCCCCAGCATAAAGTATTCATTTGGCCCCAGCATAAAACATCTGGCACAAGCATGAAACATTCATCTGGCAAAAGCAAAAAGCATTCATCTGGCCCCAGCATGAAGCATTCATCTGGCCACAGCATGAAGCATTCATCTGGCCCCAGCATAAAGCATTCATCTGGCCCCAGCATGAAACATTCATCTGGCCCCAGCATAAAGCATTCATCTGGCCCCAGCATAAAGCATTAATTTGGCCCCAGCATAAAGCATTCATTTGGCCCCTGCATTAAGCATTCATTTGGCCCCAGCATAAAGCATTCATCTGGCTCCAGCATGAAACATTCATCTGGCTCCAGCATGAAACATTCATCTGGCTCCAGCATGAAACATGAAACCATACGGCCCCAACATGATACATTCATCTGGCCCCAGCATGAAACGTTCATCTCGCCCCAGCATGAAGCATTCATCTGGCCACAGCATGAAGCATTCATCTGGCCCCAGCATAAAGCATTCATCTGGCCCCAGCATGAAACATTCATCTGGCCCCAGCATAAAGCATTCATCTGGCCCCAGCATAAAGCATTAATTTGGCCCCAGCATAAAGCATTCATTTGGCCCCAGCATTAAGCATTAATCTGGCCCCAGCATGAAGCGCTCATCTGGCTGAAGCATGAAACATACATCTGGCCCCAGCATGAAGCATTCATCTGGCCCAAGCATGAAGCATTCATCTGGTCCCAGCATAAAGCATTCATCTGGCCCCAGCATGAAACATTCATCTGGCCCCCAGCATGAAGCATTCATCTGGCCCCAGCATGAAACATGAAACCATACGGCCCCAACATGATACATTCATCTGGCCCCAGCATGAAGCATTCATCTGGCCCCAGCATGAAACGTTCATCTCGCCCCAGCATGAAGCGCTCATCTGGCTGAAGCATGAAACATACATCTGGCCCCAGCATGAAGCATTCATCTGGCCACAGCATGAAGCATTCATCTGGCCCCAGCATGAAACATTCACCTGGCCCCCAGCATGAAGCATTCATCTGGCCCCAGCATAAAGCATTCATCTGGCCCCAGCATGAAACATTCATCTGGCCCCCAGCATGAAGCATTCATCTGGCCCCAGCATGAAACATGAAACCATACGGCCCCAACATGATACATTCATCTGGCCCCAGCATGAAGCATGCATCTGGCCCCAGCATGAAACGTTCATCTCGCCCCAGCATGAAGCATTCATTTGGCCACAGCATGAAGCATTCATCTGGCCCCAGCATAAAGCATTCATCTGGCCCCAGCATGAAACATTCATCTGGCCCCAGCATAAAGCATTAATTTGGCCCCAGCATAAAGCATTCATTTGGCCCCAGCATTAAGCATTCATCTGGCCCCGGCATGAAGCGCTCATCTGGCTGAAGCATGAAACATACATCTGGCCCCAGCATGAAGCATTCATCTGGCCCAAGCATGAAGCATTCATCTGGTCCCAGCATAAAACATTCATCTGGCCCCAGCATAGAGCGTTCATCTAGCCCCAGTATGATACATTCATCTCGCAAAAGCATGAAGCATTCATCTGGACCCAGTATGAAGCATTCATCTGGCTCAAGCATGAAGCGTCCATCTGGCCCCAGCATGAAGCATTCATCTGGCAAAAGCATGAAGCATTCATCTGGCCCTCGCATGAAGCATTCATCTGGCAAAAGCATGAAGCATTCATCTGGCACAAGCATGAAGCATTCATCTGGCCCCAGCATAAAGCATTCATCTGGCCCCAGCATAGAGCGTTCATCTAGCCCCAGTATGATACATTCATCTGGCAAAAGCATGAAGCATTCATCTGGCCCCAGCATGAAGCATTCATCTGGCAAAAGCATGGAGCATTCATCTGGCAAAAGCATAAAGCATCCATCTGTCACCAGCATGAATCATTCATCTGGCAAAAGCATAAAGCATCCAACTGGCCCCAGCATGAAGCATTCATCTGGCAAAAGCAAAAAGCATTCATTTGGCCCCAGCATAAAGCATTCATTTGGCCCCAGCATAAAGCATGGCCCAAGCATGAAGCGTCCATCTGGCCCAAGCATGAAGCATTCATCTGGCAAAAGCATGAAGCATTCATCTGGCCCAAGCATGAAGCATTCATCTGGCCCCACCATGAAGCATTCATCTGGCACAAGCAAGAAGCATTCATCTGGCACAAGCATGAAGCATTCATCTGGCCCCAGCATGAAGCATTCATCTGGCCCTAGCATGAAGCATTCATCTGGCACCAGCATGAAGCATTCATCTGGCCCAAGCATAAAGCATTCATCTGAACCCAGCATAAAGCATTCATCTGGCCCCAGCATAAAGCATTCATCTGGCCCCAGTATAAAGCATTCATCTGGCCCCAGCATAAAGCATTCATCTGGCCCCAGCATGAAGCATTCATCTGGCCCCAGCATAAAGCATTCATCTGGCCCCCAGCATAAAGCATTCATCTGGCCCCAGCATTAAGCATTCATCTGGCCCCAGCATTAAGCGTTCATCTGGCCCCAGCATGAAGCATTCATCTGGCCCCAGCATAAAGCATTCATCTGGTCCCAGCATAAAGCATTCATCTGGCCCCAGCATGAAGCATTCATCTGGCCCCAGCATGAAACATTCATCTGACCCCTGCGTCAAGCGTTTATATGGACAAGCATCATAAATATACTTTAGTCATGTATGATCTGAGAATATTATTGAAATATTGTATATTATACAAAGTTACATATCGTGTTTCCGATATTTCTAAAACAGAGATAAACGACAGTGCAACTAATTTGTGTAACACACTCTGGGCGGTTTTTATATATAGATTTGTCCGCTGGCTTTCAAAATTATTTCTATTCTTTAAGTCGTGAAAATTTAAAGTATTTCATTATTTTTTGAAGTAATCGCGTAGCTAATTCAATTTCGTCCAGACTGATCTGTGTTTTAGCATACACACATTGAGTTAAGAATAAGATAAGAAGATTTTGTTTATAAAATCATCGACATCCATGTGTTGAAAACTTTACCATTAATCGAGTGGAAATGTTCAGTATGTGGGTAGTAATACACTCATGTGCGTGTTCCAAAAATATTATAAAGTCAAAGCGCTGAATATTTAATGGGGGGGGGGGATTCGTTACATTTTAGAAATCTCAGAAATAAAAATCAAATAATAGGATAAATAAATTACTGTGTTAGTAGAATATACATGAAGTGTATCATGGTCGGTCCGAAAACAAGAAGCACTCGTCCTGGATCTTGCTTTTTCAAGCCTCACTTGATAAAGTTTATCTATATCACTGACCTAGTTTTCTCGATTTATCAATAACATGCATAAGCGAATGCGCTGTTGAAACGTGTAATATATTAATAATTTTGAATCATTCCATGCTGTTATGCGGAAAAAGCGAATAGAGCTTGAGATTGAGAAATGACTGAAGCATTCAAGGGAAAAGAATACTTTGTTTGTGTTTTGTTTATACGTGCAATGCTGATGCAAAACAAGGCGTCACATGATTAAGTATTTAATAGATACGTGTATAAAGCCAGGCTGACACTGTCACCTTAGAGTAAACCAAGAACAGATCAAAGTGAATAAAAACAATTAGATATGTTTAATACTACTGGCTGTTGTCCTACCTCTGTAGTGTTAATATAAACTGTAATGTATTCTCTTTGGAATTATCTATTCGTAGAAGCAATTCTACGATACGCTTGTTGGTAAGCTAGGGACAAGATTAGGACGGGTTGTTTTTTGGTGTTCTTGGACTTTTCCCTTGCATAAGCATATGGTTTTGTAACCGTAAAACTAGACATTTTACTTCTGAGATTTTCTTGCTCATTATTTGATTCAGTTTAAACAAATGTTAAAATAATCCAAGGATAAGCGTATTGGCCGAAAACCTACTTATCTTGGTTACTGGCACATCCAACAAGACCGGCATGGAACTAACGCCAATGCGTTCTCAAGTCTCTAGTCGAGAACGGGACTTAATTCTGCAATGTTTTCGTCGCCGACGACAACGAATCCTCCCACAACATGGCTTTGCGTATACACACTTAGCAGATGTTTTTTAGTAAAATCGTTTAAACATTTCATGTTGAGGTTACCGTATTAAATTGGTAAATAAAATCGTTAACAAAATACAGTGGTAACCGCAGTGGTCTTAACTTACAGTGAAAACCTCAGAAGCCTATACTAACAGTGGTAGCAGCAGTAGTCTTAACTTACAGTGAAAACCTCAGTAGTCTACACTAACAGTGATAACCGCAGTCGTCCAAACTTACAATGAAAACCTCAGTACCCTAAACTAACGGTCATAACCGCAGTAGTCTTAACTTACAACGAAAACAAACGTTCCCTGAACTAACAGTGACAACTGCCTCGGTAGCCTCAACTAATATTAATAACCTAAATAGTCTTAACTTACAGTGATTATCTCAATAGCTTTAACTTACAATGACAACTAACCTCAGTAGCCTAAACTAACAATGCTAACCTCATTAGCCTAAAATAACAGTGATAATCTCATTAGCATAAACTAACAGTGATAATCTCATTAGCCTTAACTAACAGTGATAACCTCATTAGCCTAAACTAACAGTGATAACCTCATTAGCCTAAAATAACAGTGATAACCTCATTAGCCTAAACTAACAGTGATAACCTCATTAGTCTTAACTAACAGTGATAACCTCATTAGCCGTAACTCACAATGATAACCTCATTAGCTAAAACTAACAGTGATAACCTCATTAGCCTTAACTACCAGTGATAACCTCATAAGCCTAAACTAACAGTGATAACTTCATTAGCCTTATCTCACAGTGATAACCTCATTAGCCTAAACTAACAGTGATAATCTCATTAACCTAAACTAACAGTGATAACCTCATTAGCCTAAACTCACAGTGATAACCTTATTAGCCTAAACTCACAGTGATAACCTCATTAGCCTAAACTAACAGTGATAACCGCATTAGTATAAACTCACAGTGATAACCTCATTAGCCAAAACTAACAGTAATTATCTCATTAGCCTAAACTAACAGCGATAACCTCATTAGCCTAAACTCACAGTGATAACCTCATTAGCCTAAACTAACAGCGATAACCTCATTAGCCTTAACTAACAGCGATAACCTCATTAGCATAAACTCACAGTGACAACCTCAGTAGACTTAACTAACAGTGACAACCTCAGTATCCTTAACTAACAGTGACAACCTCAGTAGCCTAAACTAACAGTGACATCCTCAGTAGCCTAAACTAACAGTGACAACCTCAGTAGCCTTAGTAGCCTTAACTAACAGTGGCAACCTCAGTAGCCTAAACTAACAGTGACATCCTCAGTAGCCTAAACTAACAGTGACATCCTCAGTAGCCTAAACTAACAGTGACATCCTCAGTAGCCTTAGTAGCCTTAACTAACAGTGGCAACCTCAGTAGTCTTAACTTTAATCAAGATCCTGTCTTAAGGCACAACTATTGAATTTAATGTACGATTTTAGCTCTCTGCCTTGCACTTATCACAACATATATCAAGACTTTAAAAGTCAAATAAAGTATGGTAAATAATTTGTATGCACTTATTAGTTATGTTCAGGGAATTATAAATAACTTACGGAAAAACATCAACACGTACATTGAATTACATGTATATTTAACAAAAACAAGAGAAAAATAAAGCATAAAAAAATAAAATTCGAGAACATTGTTTATTACGTCAGAGAACGTCTAATGTATGTATTTAACTTACCACCACCGTATAAACCGTCACATGTGAAAATGGTCATGTATATATGAAAAACACAAACCACGGAGGTCAACCAGTCCAGCGTTATCATATTTGGCACTCGTTTAATAATGGAAAATCACAAAAACAAATTGATTATTCTAAGCTAAGCTTATGGAGACGACAGCCAGAAGTAATTATATTTAATTTACATGTACTATAGTCTTTATCATAAGTTTTTCATTTACAATGTTTACGATATCAATAAGATACGAACGAATATTTAAGATCTTAAATGTTATCATATTTATGATATCAGTCATGTATCATGGAGATTGATTACGAACATCTCGTTCTGGTCTTTTGGTGCACGTGTTGACGCGGTGAGTGATAAATGTTTCGTATTATCCACCTATATGTGGTGTACCGGCTTCTGTGATGACTTTTGCGTCGTAGAGTCGCTCTAAATGTGTTGTCCTGACTTGTTGGCGTCCGTGATGACGTAATATCGTAGTGTCGAACCAAATATGTCGTTCTGGGGTGTTGGCGTCCGTGATAACGTATGTATCGTAGTGTCGAACCAAATGTGTTGTTCTCGCGTGTTGGCATCCGTGATGAAGTATATGTCGTATGTCGCTCTAAATGTGTCGTTCTGGCGTCTTCGAGTCCGTGATGATGTATGTGTAAAATTGTCGCTCTAAATGTGTCATTCTCGCGTGTTTGCGCCCGTGATGACGTTTGTGTCGTATTGTCGATCTTAATGTGTCGTTCTGGCGTGCTGGCGTTCGTGGTGATGTATGTGTCGTAGTGTCGCCCTGAATGAGTCTTTCTGTCGTGCTGGCGTCCGTGATAACGTATAAGTCGAGGTGTCGCTCTACATGTGTCGTTCTGACGTACTATGGTCCGTGAGGATGTATGTTTCGTACTGTTGCTCTAAATGTGTCGTCATGGCGTGTTGCGTCCGTGATGATGTATACGACGTAGTGTCGCTCTAAATGAGTATTTCTGTCTTGCTGGCGTCCGTGATAACGTATATGTCGTATTGTCGCTCTAAATGTGTCGTCATGGCGTATTGGCGTCCTTAAAGACGTTTGTGTCGTAGTGTCGCTCTAAATGTGTTGTCATGGCTTTCTTGCATCCGTAATGGCGTGTGTTTCGTAATGTAGCTCTAAATGTGTCATTCTGGCGTGTTGGCGTCCCTGATGACGTTTATGTCGTAGGGTCGCTCTAAATGTGTCGTCATGGCGTGTTGGTGTCCATGGTGACGTAAAAGTCGAAGTGTTGCTCTAAATGTGTCGTCAAGGCATGCTGGCGTCCGTGGTGATGTATGTGTCGGATTGCCGTTATAAATGTGTCGTCATGGCGTTTTTGCGCCCATGATGACGTTTGTGTCGTATTGTCGCTCTAAATGTGTCGTCATGGCGTGTTGGCGTCCGTGATAATATATGTGTAGTATAGTCGCTCTCGATGTGTCGTTCTGGCGAATTGGCGTCTGTGATGATGAATGTGTCGTATTTTCTTTTTAGGACTCGTTTAGGCGTGTTGGCGTCCGTGATGACGTATGTTTCGTATTGTCGCAATAAATGTGTCGTCATGGCGTGTTGGCGTTCGTTATAACGTTTGTCTCGTAAGGTCGCTCTAAATGTTTTATCATTGCGTGTTGGCGTCCGTTATGACGTATATGTCGTTTTGTCGCTCTACATGTGTCGTTTTGTCGCTCTAAATGTGTCGTTTTGGCGTCCGTGATGATGTATGTGTCGTATTGTCTCTCTTATTGTGTCATTCTGGCTTGTTGGCGTCCGTGATAACATATGTGTCGTAGTGTCGCTCAAAATGTGTCGTTCTGGCGTGTTCACGTCCGTGATGATTAATGCGTCGTATTGTCGCTCTCGATGTGTCGTTCTGGTGAGTTGGCGTCTGCGATGATGTATGTGTCGTATTTTCTTTTTAAATGACTCGTTTAGGCGTGTTGGCGTCCGTGGTGACGTATGTGTCGCTCTAAATGATGATGTATGTGTCGTATTGTCACTCTAAATGTGTCGTTCTGGCGTGCGATAGTCGCCTCGGAGGCCACATCTTTCCATTCTACTTTAAATTATTCTACGAACGCCTTTTGGCAAAACGAAGTAGTTTCTTTCATGCATTTAAAAGCAAAATAAATCTTGTTTGATCTTTCTATGACGATTTATCGATTGTTTCTAGCATTGTGTTTACATAACAAACGAAATTGAAATCCATAATGCCTTTTAGTTACGCCGTAGGCACAAATCTTATCCACCAGAAAATAGTTTAATATCTAATTTGCATTACTCAAATTAAATACAAAACAAAATATTAACGTAAAAAAGCATTTTCAATCTTAAATACATGGAGAATAACCTAGACAACATTCGGCCACTTGATATGTAGTCCCTTTTGAACGTTAGAGACCTTCTTTAAAAAATACAATTTAGTACCACGTCTTATCGTTTGTGTTGGCTAATGCCAGTACATGTTGCTTTTATGTTCATGTTTTCGGTTCGGTTTGATTAAGCTGATAGGCTAAATATTTTAAAATATGGTGGCAGTTGTAGACGGATATCCATTTCCTTATACGAGTCTTACTAATCAAAATACTAAGAAGATATGGTTTAACCTAACAGGCACAGGAAACATTACATTTCGAATGGAAAATGTCACGTGTGGTGATTCTGGGAGCTAAGCGATTAGAAGTAGTCATTCGCTGGAATTTGACACAAAATATGAGACTTTATTGTTGAAGGTACACGATTATATAAACAATACTAAATAAGTAGAAAATAAATAATAAAAACAGTTAAAGTTAGCATAAAGTTATTTGAAATATTCCATAAACAGGGGCTTGTTTCTTTCTGATGGAAAATGCTTTTGGTTATAAGTATTTCATTATTTATTGATGCATTTAAAGTACTATTCATGTAAACATTACTTATTGATTTAAAAAATGTATATAAAGAGCCACCTGCTTTCGACCCGGATGAGAGTTCGAATACTAAACAAGTTACTAAGAATTGGAGAGTACATCTTCTAGTCAAAATCAACGGTTGTCCGAAACCTTCATTTATCTGGAGTCATGGCGATGAAATGATACCACATCAGGATTCGGCCTTCACAACTTCAGCGAACAGCTCTGTTAGTGATTCAGATGCATTTGGAGAGTATACTTTTGATATTCCAAAGGCCAGGAACAAGTGACATACAATATTTTACCAGAAGGTAAGAGAAAGCAGTATTAAGTATGAGTTGTAGCATAAACAAATGCATCATCGTTTCATCGGGATCATTTCACGCGCTCATGGCAGCAGTAGAATTAATCAAAATGTCGATTGTAATGGCGAAATTTAGCTGATAGTGTGTATATTTGTAATCGGATTCCTGCTACAAATTGGAATAACCATTTATTTTGTCATTTCGATGTAAAAATGATTATTCTTTGCTTATGATTGGTATATTATAATTAAAATTCATGTCTGAACTAGACGTTAATCTTTTTAATGACGAATTTTGTTTTTAAATGTCTCCTCTTTTGCCAATTATATAACCTTAAGTGGAATTTTAGCTTTTGTAATATGTTAAATATCGTCGACAAATCATGATCAATAGTTGTATTGTGGCTCAAGACTTGATAAGCTGCCCATAAAATTGTGTTGTTTTTTTCAGGGTCAAGATTGATTTTACCCAACTTTGGCCACAGACACTATTAAAAGTATGCCAGGGGCAGCTGTTGGGATCTGCATAATACCTTCAAGTCTCTGTGATCTTATCAACTCAGTAACTCAGTATAGTACATTTTTACTAACTTTCTTTGTAATTTTACTGCTAAAGGATTTGTTCTCAACTTCTCATGTTTGTGGTTTAAAAGTGAATTTTAAAACATGTTATCGTTTACTTCTTACCATGTAAGAATTTAGTTTTCTCAGTTTTGTTAAAGAAAATGTTCTTGTAAAACATATATAACATTTAACTGCGTGTTGTTCTTGTTAATGACTGATTATTAAAAAGAAATTGGTAACTTTCTTTGTGTTTATTTTACACATTTGTACAATTGTAAGACAAATTTACAGCCTGTGGTCTCATGTTAAGTAATTGTAACGTGTAAACACCAAGAGATAGTTGCGTTCTGAATAAATATTGTAATTTAAACAAATAAATGTACAAAATGATAAATAGTCGATCGTTGATCGGTTTCATAAATCGATTATCGATAGTTTCTGTCCGATTCCCAACACTAGGCTACACATAACAGTGTTGTACTTATATTTGTTCCCGTGTTTAATTTTGACAAAAACCAATCTTTAATAGTGTAGTCCAACGGCTTCAACTCACATCGTATAATCATTATTTCATTATGAATCTATATTTTTTGTTTTCAACTTACTTTTAATAGACTGTTTATAAGGCGTATTTATTGTATGTCTTTATAAACATTTCGAGCTTGTGGTATTAAACAACTCCCCGAGTTGGTATGGTTAAAGCATATTGGCTTATTCACTATTTTTTTATTGTAAAGTATTATTACCATCATATGTTTTCCTGGTAGTTTATAAAACTTTATCAGTGCAATTAAAGTGGTATTTCGCTCTTGGAACAATTTTAGTTCTCTTTTACGTCGAAAATGACACGTCTCAAATTCTTTTACGGTTGCAAATAATTTGGTGCCTTTTTATAAAAGAATACAATTAACTATCATATTATATTCTATAAGCTCGAGAAAAAGGTTTTTGGTGATCACTCGGTAAAATATATTGCAATCTTACATGGAAACAAACATCAATCCTCTAATACTGCATCACCCTTTTTGGGGGTAATATGTTGAAATTTAAATTGGTTTGCTAGCACTGAAGTTTCAATTTTGGTAAAGAACATTGCAGACGTCACAAATGTACGTAAGACCCGTGGGGACAATTCAAATTTAGTTCACGATTTCTTTTTCTTAAATTAACGATTCCAACTTCAGCTTCATAATATCACTATTTTACGATTTCAACTTCACGAATTCACTTTTTCTTTAATTCATGATTTCAGAAATTCACGAGTTCAACTTCACGATGTCATGAATTCACCACTTCAACTTTACGATTTCATGAATTCACGACTTTCATGAATTTACGACTTCAATATTTATGCAAAAAGCTACATTAACAAGCTCAGTAGCAAAAAGTTTAAACATAAACCCGGTTTAGTGGCACTGGGCAAACGCCAAAGACATAGAACACAAAATCACAAACAAGAAACATAGAAGAACAGCACAAAACTCCAGAAACAGCACAATGCATACATACTTAATATATAAAAGATAGGTGTGTTTATCAAGAATTGTTAGGTACCGCCTTGGAAGGGTCAGTAAAATGTAAATTTACTGGGGATTCAACCCAGTTTATGTGCACAAACCTCACTCTTATCCCAACAATCCTTAATAAAGATAAAACGCAAAAGGTAAATCTTATCAAAGTATGCATTAACTTGAGGAAACTTACCAATAAAACAAAAAATAATAAACTTATAGGTAAACCCCAAGTACTTCTATGATTAGAGATCCCAACTCTATCTGCAGACGGAGGGATACAATTCAGAGCACCTTTTGCAAAAACTTTTCAAAAAAAACCCGATGCAGTCATTGTTTGAAACTATAAACATCCCACACAGTCTGCCTTATAAAATAAAAGGTTTAAAACTGTGTGATCATAGAGTTTCATAATAAACATTGTACTAAAACTGGGAACAAATAAGGAAAACATTATTAAAAATAAAAGCGACATGTATTTAATGCTAATCTTTCCTTCCAAACGAAAATGAAATGTAAAATATTTGAAGAAAATGAAGTCACATGCCAAAACACTCCGAGTCAGCCAAAAACGTGTTGTCCAAATACGGTTTTAAAGATAACATGAATTAGCAAAATCTTCATAAAAAAATCAAAGGACTGAAAGCTTAGTTATGAAAGGATGCTATATTAAACCCAATATTTTGTTTCAGGTATTCATCTTCAAAAACTAATTTGCAACATAAACTGGTTTAAACCCCCAGTAAATTTACATTTTACTGACCGTTCCAAGGCGGTACCTAATAATTCTTGATTAACATACCTATTTTTTTTATATATTGATATTCATTTTCACGAATTCACAATATCACAATTTCAACTTTAAATTTGATGAAGCCAAAATCGCGCGGGAAAAAAACGTGATGTAACAAGGAAGCAAAGGGTGACTGTTCCAATAAACTGTTATTCAAGGAATGACTTCCTTAGCAACCATTTACTTCCTTAGAAACCATTAATCCCCGAGCATTCAATTACTTCCTTAGTAACAAATGAATTCCTTAGCAAGTAATGACTTCCTTAGCAACGCTTACTTTGTTAGCATTAAAGGACTTCCTTTGCAACCATGACTGCAACTACCTTCATTCAGAGCAACCAATGACTCCCTTAGTAACCTGTTACTTTTTTCAACTACCTACATTGATAGATTATGTGGCATAATCAAGGGCGCACTGTCCGCTGGAATTATAATGTTGGCCCGGAACATATCAGTATTAGTTAACTGTGACAGCACCGTCAAACAAAATAAATCGAAATAGGGACATAAACCAAAAGAAGGAAATACAATATACGTTTTGCTGGTGTCGTCAGTGTTATTGTGCATTTTTAACGATGGCCATAACTTTTAAAATTTTCAAGATATTACAATGGAACAAGATCCAACAATCTGGCTAAAATAATCTTATACCCATTTAGTGATTGAACAAAAACACGGACAAGCTTTTTGCGTTTCTTGTGTTTATTCAACGGTTGATTTTTGTTGTTGTTATTTTTTGAAGCAGTGAAATACAGATCATTGTTGATGCTATTCCCTTGAGTTTTAATGGTGAAGATCGCTGCAGGAGTTTATATCTTTAGATGGAGATCTTTATTTATGTGTTAAATTAAAATAGTCAAAATGCATTTCTTAGAAGTAAAACGGATATTGAGGTTGTTCCTCTTGAACTAATAGAAAATTCCGGGATCAAGTTTTAAAATGAACAATACAGGTAACGTAAGGTATTATTGAACGAAATATCAAATGCAGTGAATACTGTAAGTATTAAGGTAAAAGTTCACGCACTACGACATAAACAAGGCAGCGAAAGCACAGCAGGATTATTAATTATGTGGGTTTCTTAGTCTAATTTGTACCACATGAGATTATACATGAACGCTTTAGCGTGAGTATATAATTGAAGCCACGAGGATTTCGGGCAAGGAAACTGATATGTAGCCTGGAGTCAATGACATGGTTCAATACATAGCGTGTGGTGTAATACAATAGAGTTTAAGAAAGGTAGGGCGCTTCTAAATTACAATATGAACCAATTTATGCAAAAATAAAAGTGTATATGTTGCCACAACAACATGATGCATAAGCGTAATGTTAATTATTTAGCTGTGGCTCCAATAACTGTAGTCGAACGCATTTTTTACTTTGATATAAAACGTTTTGTGCCGTTCACTTAATTGCTTGCTGTTATTTAAAGCAGCAAAATATCAGTATACAGTTGATGCATGGGCATTTGTGTAACAGTCAAAACTGTTGTCCCGAGGTGGAGAGGATGACTTCTGAACTGTTTTCGACATTGTAAAGTTGATTACTATTTGTAAAACTGTCGAAAATAGTAAATTACATTCATATAGGGCATCCGGTATTAAATTATTATGTTTTTACTCCTTCTAAAGGAGTTCATATGTGTAGACGCTTAACTGATAACTGAAAATAAAATCAATATATGGAAGTGTTTCTTATGTCAAAATACAAATAGTAATCAACATTACAATGTTTTGAACTGTTGACCGGTAAACAGTATGAACTGTTACCCGCGCGTGAGGCTACGTCATAAGGACGTCATGGGTTTTACCGAGATTCTTAAAATAAACTGCATATCGTTTAACTCGTGATTTTCCGGTATTGGTTTTGTAATTTTAGTTTGTTTACGGAGAATACCGAAGAAATATCAAGCGCTCGATCGTCTGTGTGATCAAGATTATTACCAGACGTAAACAAATTCAAATCAGACGTAAACAAACAAAGTCGCGATTTAAAGAAGTTTCCAAGATTGGTCCTAACCATTTGCTGGAAAATAGAGACTCGTTTAGCACGAAGAATGCTATTAAATGTGCGAATGTATTCATGTAATAAACCAGTTTTTGCATATTTGTGTAACAGTCAAAACTGTTGCCCCTCGGTGTCGGGGATGACATTCTGAACTGTTGCCCTCTGTTGTTTTTACTCCTTCAAAAGGATTTCATATGTGTAGACGCTAAACTGATAACTGAAATACAAATCAATAGATGAAAGTGTTTCGACTGTAATCAATACTACAGCTAATGCGGCCTTTACGTTCACTCTTGAAAGAATTGTAAAATAATCAGAATACTTTGGAAAAGAAAACCATGTAATATAATAATTCGTTCTTACACTTTTGATAATAAATAAGCCATACAATAAACAGAATCAAAACACTTAAGTAAGTCAACATAGCAACAATATATAAATTTTTTTTATTTTGTAATGCTTTATCAATAAAAGACTGATACACATATATTGCATACTGTACAGTGTACTGTAATTACTTTAAACCCACACTGAGCAACCATGAGTAGGTCCGTTTCCTGTACCCATAGTTTCAGCCTTTCCTTTATTAACACAGTAGATAAACAAAAACAGCTTACATCTTACTTGTTTACATGTGATATATTTTAAGATTTAAGACGTTAATTTTGAATCTGTTCATAAACAGAGTGATCACACTCCGTAACAAATATATTTGTGATTTAATAATATCATCCCGAAAACTACATCATCATATTACATGTATATATAAATGGAATTTCCCTTTTCTGGAGCGGTTTTGCTCCGGGATAATTGCAAATATGCCTTCATTAGATAAGGCTAATGTGGTCAAAAGTTTAGTGCAATGAGAAAGTAGTATTTCTGAAGTTCTTCAATACATTTATTTCAGTAAATCAGCTGTCAGCAGGTTACATCGACATACTTTTAACCATTACTTAAAGATGCACTCTTACTTCCAAAAAAGATTTACCACAATTGATGCTGTTGTTTAAATATTCCAAAAAGGATAGATGAATGTCGAAAACAATTATTCTTATGAGTGATACCGAGTTTAATTTGGAAAGAAATGTGCATAAAACACAGTAATTCTACCCTATGAGACGATTGTAGATCACAGTAAATCTTTTAGCATTCATCAATCATTTAATATTTTTGCGTTTTCAGCTATTAAAAACACGATTGCCATTTTGCTATCAGTAAATAATATTTTCTATAAATGAATTATTTAGTAAGTAGTTAAAGTTTTATCAGTCAAAATTGTATTTGTTATACATGTGTATGTATTGGTTTTGAATAAGAGTGTCACTTACAGCACTTAATACTGCAGATTGTTCGTGCAAAGATCTAGTAAACAATATTCTATTTATGCTATTAAAATAACTAACATAATTCGTGGTGTATCTGATCCAGTGTTTACTAACGAAGTTGCTATTAATACGAAGTATATTACAAAAATGTGCAATTAGTGGTACAAATTGGTTTGAACATTATTAAAATTTGAAAATGAAATATGTTGTGTTCAAGTCTTCCCATTTAAATAAAGTACCACCTGAAGAATTATGAATATTTTAAAAACACTTTTACCAATACTTTCGTGGTACAAATTATGATGCAGCAGAATTGAATGATACCAGTGACTTAAGTAAAGCATATTCTTTTCAAGAATTAATAATTTATAGTTAGATGGCGCGAATTAAAATCTTAATGATTAAGAATAGGCGTTATGAGTTATCATTGATTCAGTATACAACGTAACATATTGTCAAAGCAAAATATGACGCAGGGCTTGTGTATCGGATGAGTGGCAGGGGCGGACATTTTAAACCCGCGAAAATTGGTATTCTTAATAATTAAGCTAGTAGATAATGATTGTCTATCTTCAAATTCATTGGCTGAAAATGAAGGTTGTATTTTATGTGCTGTCAAATCACAATACACGATTTCTTCGCATATATTTGACTTCATTCGGATTTTTCATTGAAAACAACCTCGGATGCATATGTACGGTTTACAATGTTAGAAATTTAACATTTAACTACGCTGCAAGTAGATCGTGAGGAATTTCAATTAAGCAGCTAAACTTAAAGATTTCACTCTTGAGAATCATAATTACAACAAACTTCAATGACAATCAATTTAGATTAAGCAATACAAAATACATGTTAATACACTTGAATTAGTTAATATGATTTTACGAACTACTTTTACTGATGTTCACACATCCGAGGTTTTCCTCGATGAAAAACTGCCGAGATGTTCCGAATGATGTGGCTTGTTGGATATCAAAATCGGGTTACTTCCCCAGACTATTAACTCCACAAGACTTTATCTTATTTTTCTTGACTTAATAAAATGTTTTGATGTAATACAAGGGAAGACGCTTAGAATTGTTAAATCAAAGTCACCATATACTGATGTTTATTAGTATTTGTATTTATATCATATCCGTATCACTGCATTCCCAATTTCACAATATTTCCATTTTTTACTCCTTTGAAATTGATAATTCTTCTATATTTGTCCGTATGACCGTAGCTTACTGACCAAGCGTGGATTGTGAATGTGTACTTATTCGTTTTTAAGATAAAGTTACGTTTATTTAAATAGGAACACATGCGCTGCGTTAAGGTCCTGGTCGTGATCTGGCTACATTCGGAACGCAAAACATCACTCTTCATCATAGGTAAACTGAAGTATTGTGTGTTTGTCAAATACAGATAGCCGTCATCATTGGGCGGGAGCGTTCCTCTGTAGTAGTATGGCGACACTCCATCCCTGTATTCAGCTTTATAAGCATGGAACAGTTCTTTCCCATAAATGTTATTATACCTCACAAAAGAAGAAGTCACAAAAGCCGGCCCGGTTCGATCCAACACATTGTCGAGCATACTAGCGCTGGCTAAGTTATCGATAAGAACCTTTAAAAATGGATGACCAGGTGCACAAAGAATTAAATTGTTATTAATCCTATATGGCTGTTGGTTAGGTTGAAATATCGGGTGTTCAAACGGCACTGAGTTGAGAACACAAGGGTATTTGACAGTAACCCTGTCTAAAGGTCGTAGAAAGGTCGTGTCAAGGTCGGCGTATACGCCCCCATACTTGTACAAGAGCATATACCTGAATGCATCACTTCTGAAGATAACTTGATCATAATTGTCATATACAGGTAACACATCCGGATATTCTTTCCTCACAAACTCTCGAGCACTCCAAGCGTCCCAGAAGGAGTATGTCCATTGTCTATGTTGTTCAAAAAAAGACTTGACTGTCTTTTCATATTGTTGTGGTATAGCTATAAAATTGCTTGTTTTTGTTTTAACACGCCCGTTATCAACCATCCACATCTGGTGCATAATATGTGGAATTTTTCCAACTGTTGCCCCAGCAATGGTTGGAAAGTCCCCCGTCACATCTGGCTCAAATCCATCTTCCATTGGAATAATTTCGTCTATATGAGCATGCATATCATTTGCATTTATTGCGGAATGTCGCGTTGCTATTTGGGGGTTAGTGTTAATATTGCTTCTTTTTACTTTCCTCATACTCCTCGTCTCATATTTCCTTTCAGGTTGGTAAACCGAAAGGTAAAGTATAATAACTGTGAAAGAAATAAGGAGCAATGTTATCATACAGACAATGTTGATATAAAATGCCTCGTGCATATGAACGTATGGAAATGTTCATCTTTAAGTGTTGAGCCGATTATTTCTAACTTATTTCTCGTCTTTATCAGGCAATAAAAGACAACTACGTCAAGTGCGAACGTTAAGCTATGTGCAGCCTTCTCTGAATATTTATTTTTACAATATATATACTGTTGATTATAAATAGTGAAATTAAGTTAATTTATGAAATAAATAACTTCACCTTTCTTCATGTATCATGCTAGCTTCATATTCATCATTTATCATACCATGAATCTTTATTTTACCTTGAACAATCCGGATAATTAATTTAAGTACCATTTTTGACAATAAAAGTTAATAATAATAATAATAAATAAGCAATTACTGGAATTTCTAGAAAGATATTCAGCATAAAGGCAAAAGTGTGTTATTTCATTCACCAAAATTCATAACTTCAAGTAATTCAATCAACATTAAACAATAGTATATATTGATAATCTTAAACATAGCTTCCGTTAAATGTCTCAAAACCATTCAATATGAGAAAATAACACAGATGATACCAAAATCAAAAAAGCGTGCTGAGCTTGCTTATGTCAAAACGGACTTACGAAATGTTTGAGACAGTTTCTAACGTATCTTTAACCGATAAACGCAAAACCCTTTTGAATTCATCGGGAAAGTTTATAGATTAGTTCCTGCTTAAAATCGTGAACAAACAAGGTGGTGATGAAAAAAGCAGGAACCAAGCCAGAATAAAACTTTAAATTCTTTAGTTCCCGTTTTATTCGCAAACCATTAAAATATGAATAGAAAACTAAGAACCAAACCGGAAAAAAACATTGAATATATTAATGCAATGATGTTTTATAGTTCGATCAGGATTATTAGAAAATTCCAGTAAATATGATATATATTCAGCTTCTTTAATGGCTGTGTGGACCAATGAGAGACTGTCAATTTAAAGGTATAATTAACTAAATCAAACATAATAATGGGTAAAGGTGATCCTAAAATCTTGGTTCAACCGGCAACTCATGTTTTTATAGTTTAGATCGTTAATATCGAAAAAAGAATATCATTATCTAAATAAAAATAAAATTTAAGTTAACATACCAAGCACTGTTATTGTAATAAGGATTAAAATCCGAGTTTTCGTTCCAACCACCATATCAATAGGAAACGTTTTGTTACATGTATATACTGTTAACTGATGAAAATAACCATTGGAAATTCATCTTCGGTTTCAAGTAAAGTGTTTTAATTAAAAATGCCTTCAGCTATTTTTGTCGCGAGGTATGCGTAGTAGTCAATTATGTCAACCGGATCACATCGGCCATTTTACATTAAGATTAAAAAAATATCGGATATAAATGCATGTATATATAGACGCTTGACATATCCGAATTCTTAACATTTAACTACGCTGCAAGAAGATCGCGTCTTAATTCAAATTAGCAGTTATATATTCTCTTTATTTCCATCCAAAGAGAATTAAACATATCAAACAAACAAACGGCCATACATACAGTTCAAACAGCAATACATATTACATATTATGAGACACGTAGTTGCGACACCAAGATCATAAAATAATAAAGTGAGCTATAGCATATACTTTTAACAAAGTGTACACTTTCTGCATTTTGGCTATTATGCTTAACCTGATGTACAATGCAATGGAGACGTAATTTTCGTTGCACCTGGTTTAAAGACTTGCCGAAATAGAAATGCAAGTAATTAAAGGTGCTCAATAAAATATGCTATTAACATAAGATAACTTTTATTCAGCATTAAATGATATAACATTCATAGCCAAAATGCAAAACATACGTAATAAATAATATAAAATAAATCATCGCGAAGAAGAATGACATAGTCAATGGAAAAGTATACTATAAATCATAGTATCAAATTCTTAACATAATTAGGTTCTCGATCGTAACAAAGATGCATAATATAAATATTTACAAACATTGTGCATAGTTTTTCCGCTGTCTGAGGACAATAGGGTAATAAATTTGTCTTATGTTGGCAAATGGCCTAAGTATGGTTTAAAGAATTGTTTTTGTAGATTATGATATGTTGGACATGGTATTCATTGTCGATAATACAAATTCATTCAAATTTCCTGCATCCGTGTTTAGTAATTGATAAAAATATTTTCGTGCGTTTTTTTACAAATGCCTTTAAATACAGATACGGCATGCAAAACAATAATATAAGCAAGATAAAGCATTACGTTTACATAAAGCTGTCGTGTAAGTATAAAAGAAAAAAAAACGTGAACAAGCAAGAACATACTAGTAATTTCAAATGCAAATAAAATGAAACAAGAAGAGTGAGGGCCTTGTTGAGTGTAAGTCTACTTCTGTTTGCACATCGCATTATGGAAATATCTACAAACTGCACAGATACGTGTATCTATATGACCACTCACAGTGGCTTGGTGACAGTAGCTCATTTTGGTCATAATAAATCAGTTCAACTAGCCAAAATTATTTTTTTACACATACTTGAACTTGTACATGTATATAATATATGTATATGTAGTGCATTGCCTTAAACATAAAATGAAAGTTCACAGATGTCAAAAGTACCCTACAATATACTGTATTAATTTATTAAAGTCCGTTCTGTCTTAAAGACCCATATTCTATCAATCGTTTTCTGGTTATTATTAGAAATAATTTAGACTTAGAAATTAAAATTACACGCTAAAAATACAATTAATTAACATTATTATCACTACTTTTACTATTGCACTGAAATCGCCGGTGTTTCGATTGCAATTAAAGATGCACTCTTACTCCCAAATAAGATTTACCACAATCAATAATATTGTTTTAATATTCCAAAAATGATGAATAAATGTCAAAAATAATAGTTCTTATGAAGGATACCGAGTCTAATTTGAAAGAAGTTTGCATAAAAACAGAATTTCTACATTACGAGACTATAATCGATCACGGTATATCTTTTAGCATTTACCAATCATTTAATATTTTTGCGCTTTCTGCGAGTAAATACACGGTTACAATCGTGTTATCATTAATTAATATTTTCCATATATTCATTATTTAGTAAGTGCATGTACATGTACTTTTCTCCATTCACTGTTTGTTTTTGCTAAAAACGTTGTATAATGTTTTCATGCAATAAACATATACATATATATAAAAAAAAAAGTAGTAAAAGGTTTATCACTCAAAAATGTTGTTTGTTATACATGTGTATGTATCGATTTTGAATAAGAGTGTCACTTTAAGTGAGTGTCAAGATAATTATCACTACTGATACGGCCATCGAGCTATTTTATCGGATGGGAAGTACGCATTAGGCCATTACATACAACCTAATTGATGTTACGTAACAAAAATACATAGAACAAATTGAAAGTAATTAATATTTCATTTCAATATTCATCTCGGTCTTCACCCTGTGCCAATTTGATATCTTGCCCCGGGACACACGTAAAGTTTCGGCCAGAATATATACGATAGATGTTCTAACGATTTGTTTTATTGGAATGAAGTTTACGTAAAAACGTATTTACGCCTGGTATTTTATGATTTTAAGCCTTATGGTCTTTATTGAAACAGGGCCCTGCTGTTTAAGGGACACCCCCCCCCCCCTTGAGGGATGAAAGGCTATGATGTTACGGGAAAATGAAAAACAAACTCCCTAAATAAGCTGGTATAAGTATATGCCATTGAGAAAATGTCTCTCACCTCTGATATACAAAATAAATACTGCAACCACTTCCCAAGTTAAATTATATTTAAGCGCAAAGACCGTGTATTGTAAATGTAAAACACGAGGATAGGACAGCGTACAGGTATCATGACGCTGCGTAGCAGTGAATATTAATGTTATTGAATATTGTTGATTTTTTTCCCGCACGTTACTTATCAAAGATGATTTTCACCTTGTTCTAATCTGTCATGTTTATGCCAATATACGTAGAATGTATTTGAAAAAGAATCTAGTATAATGGAAATTATATACCATTCTCCTCAATTTTCCTCGTATTTTGTCTTGCTTAAAGATAATAGTCATTCATTATGTAAACAAGTGCTGTCGTAGGACAGCGTACTCGAATTAATGTCCCGTTGTCTTATAAATTAATGTATTAATAATATAAAAAAATATGTGCCTGTCAACAATAAAAAAGTAAAATGGGAAAATAGCCAATCAAGGGCCATTTTATGTTTTTAGGTCAAAATGGAGTTCTATGATAATTGTTTTGATAACCGTCAACAATAGCTGATGTAGTATGTCAATTCAAATGAACGGTAATTGAGATAAGAGTTAGAATCCCAATGTGTCCTAAAACTTTAAAAGGTATAGAAATTATTAATCAAACTCCAAAATCTCCCTAAAACTTAAACCAGACAAAGTATGCCCTAAACATTTAACTTGAACAAAAGTGAAAAAACACGATACCGATCAGTACAATTAGCATTATTAAATTGAAGGCGCGTAAAACATGTCGACAAATTGCGTAACAATTCTTATGGGTCATAGTAACTGGCAACCAGTGTATGATTGGTTGTTTACATTATTCTTCCACCGACCTTAAGCATACCCAGGTTGGCTATTTCGCCTGTGAATACATGTTTACTAAGTACATTTAATAGAAGCGCACATATTGTACATCAATACAAACAGAAAATAAAACACAGTGTGGACATACCGTACACAGCTATAATTATGGCTATCAAAAATAATCTTACTTTAATCGGAACGTTCAAGTTTAAAACACATACATACAGTGATGCCTATAAATAATCATTAGAACACTACATTTCACAAATTAAATCAGCGGTTTGAAATTACAAGGGCCTACAGCAATTTGTCAGCAAAGAAACATTTAAAAACCCATTAAGTTTGCAGCTCGATAAAGATCGGAATCATTTTTAAATTTTAATTATGATGGCAACCTGAAATAAAATTGCACCACAATAATAACCGTCGATATACTTGTAGCAATACTAAAAACAGACATAAACATCTGTTTAAAATATCCTTTACGGTCAAAGGTTTATTTTCAAAATTTTCTCACTCTATTTGCCCTTCTGGTTCTATTCTGTTTTGATTCCTCGCTCAAAGCGTTCATGTTGACGATATTTCACTGTTTATATTTGATCAAATCCTTCAGAATATATTTACGTTATTCAGGCTTGTCCGCAAAACGATTCATTATCAAATACTACTGAAGATAACTTAACGCAATGCAACTTCCGGTTGTTGCGAACCCTCATATCATACGATATAAAAATTAGTATTGTATACTTATCATCTGTTTAATATGATAAACCTGTAAGTACCTTCTACATTTGTGTTAATCACATTTCAACTAGAATTACCATGATTTCTTTAGATAGTGTTGATTTTGGGCCGGTGACATTTTTTCCTTTGATAAAAATTAAAAAGAGTTGAGTTGAGTTGATTTATGAATGTTTGATAATGTCGTATCGTTGAAAAATCATTGTTCCCATAACACATTAGTTTATTTCTATGTCTGACACTATTGTTTCTTCTTACACTTTATTTTTATCATTATTATTATTATTATTATTATTATTATTGTTGTTGTTGTTATTATTGTGGCTCTTGCATACTGCACTTCCTCTTATTATTTTCTATCATTTGCGAATTTTTGTTGAATTCTATTCAGTAGTTTTCTAGTTACGCTACGGACAAAAAAACGTAACAAAGGGAAATTACTCTGTAATTGGCTGAAAAAAGTAATGGCTCCTTTACACTGCACTTCCTCAGATTGTGCTTTACCATTAACAAAGGGCAATGCTATTAGCTAAAGGGGAGTTAAGGTTGTTGCATCCTTAACTTCCCCTCATTATATTTTATCATTGTATAAAGTTTTATTGATATCCATCCAGTAGTTTTGAAGTTATTTTCCGGACAGGAAAAAGTAGCAAAATGCAATAACTCTGTAATTGCCTGAAAAAAAGTTATGATTCCTGTACACTGCACCTCTCATTGTGTTTCCCGTCGTATAAAGATTAATTAAATTCAATGTAGTGGTTTTCAAGTTATGCCCCGGACAAGAAAGAGTAACAAAGGGCAATTACTCTGTAATTTCAAACAATAAAGTAAGATACAATAGAGTAATGGTTCTCTCAAACTGCACTTTCTCCCATTATGTTCTATAATTCCATGCAGTTTTGTTGAATTCCATCCAGTTAAATAACTCTGAAATTAGCTGAAAAAGAGCTATGGTTCTTGTACAAAGCACTCTCATTTTTTCATCATGAAGATTAATAAAATTCCATCCAGTAGTTATTATCCTCCGGACAAGACAAATTGCAGAGGACCAAACGACCGACCGATGACTCGACACACAGAACACAGGCTGACTCCAATATATCCCTTCAAACGTTGTTTGTCGGGGGTATAATCACTAATATATTTTCGAAAATAAGCATATCAGAAACAGAAAGTATGTATTTGTATCTCGTGATAAAAGAAAAGCTAAATCTTCACGCGTGGCTTCGCCATTCGTGAACATATGTTTTTTATGACACTCATGATATAATAAATGATCTTTCACTGAAGTCAACAAATATCCTTTATATAATTATAAATAAACATTGGATAACCTTTTAATTTTTAGTTTGTTTTTACTCTCCGCACCATGGCAGAAAAAAACCAACATTAATAAAACCCCATAACAATACTTAACGACTGTGGTTGCTGTCTTTCGACGTTGTATGTCGTTAAACGGGATCCTGGTGCAGTTTAATGCTATATACGGAATCTCCTTGAAGATTCCATTGTTTCTGGACTTCACACACACTTCATCCAGCCCTACTGCGTTCATACCCCGTTAATGACGGCACTTCATTCCTTAAATGTTGATGTATTCTTTGGTGTTTTTTATAGTTTTTGTTACCAGAAAGAAAACTGGTGTCAATGGCTGTCAATATGAGGGATCGGATGTCCTTTGCGTTAAACGAAAACTCGTATGAAATACTCCTTATAGTTTGTCTATTTCAATCACGCAAGATGACAAGGACAATTATAAAGATTGAGACACGAACATGTAATCATTCGGAACACTTCGGCCATTTTCCATAAAAAAACAACCTCGGCTGAATGCCAGTTCATCAGGAGTAGTTCGTAAACAACTGAATAATAGTATCAAGTAACTGTAGTGTTTTAATGTTTATTTTGAATTACTAAAGTGATTGCCTTTGAAGTGCATAAATAATTATGATTCCCAAACGTTGTCATGAAGTTTAACTCTAAATTGAAATAAACTGCGCGATCTTCTTGCATCGTACTTTAATATTAAGAGTGCTGACATTGTAAGCCGTCCACATACATCCGAGGTTGTTTTCGATGGAAAAAGACCGAGGAGTTCCGAATGACATGTATCGAAAAGTAAAGCAACGCCATAAATATTATACATTTAAAAGTTTATTCTAAATACATATGACACTTGGTACATGCGCTAACAAGCAGTAAAATATGTATCTGATAGTTCTTAGTCTATGATCAACCAAATATCAATAAATAAGTATAATTGTAACAACTATCAGTAAATGAAACACAATACAATACAACGAACAAAGCTTGTGGAGGGTATAACTATATGTATAGTATAAAAATGTCTTTAAATCTATAGCAGTAAATACTAAACTTGCTAGTTTTCTATTTACACTAGTATTTTGAGAGGTAAATATTTTTACATTTTTTATCACAATTGGTCTTAGATAATAAAACCTTATCTATGTATGTTTTCTAATATCAGTATAAAGTTTAAATACAATAACAAAATGATACACATCGAACACGTAACACAAATAAGAAATAACATTTCCTTTCTGTATATGGAAAAGCTTCTTGTTTTTTTTATAATTAAACATCTGTTCTAGCTCTACTTGACTGTAAAATCTGAGGTCCAGTTTGAATAAAAAATACCCGTAACCCTGCTTAAAAGCATGTAAAATATTTCAATATTTCCAACACCTTGGTTTAAAAATATATCACTCAAACCAATTCCTTATAATAAATAAGCTTCTTATTAGTTGCGCAATAAATCTGCATTAAACGCAGCGGTATTGGTACCGTATTTAAGCGTATTTCTCATCCGAGTGAACTTAAAACTGGAAAAACGTGCACTTTTTGTGACTGAAGTGCATTCATTCTGAACTAAAAGTGTCTTTATTTTGGACTAAAAGCGCATTAATGCAGATTAAATGCGCATTTGTTTCTGCGTTTGAAGCGCATTAAGGTAAAAAGCGTATTTTAGAAGGGTTAGAACACGTTCACTAATAAAAGACGTTCTACTTAGCTCACAACTTAGTTTGAGTTGTTACCCCAAGTAATTCTTTTAAAAAAAAAGTGATTTCGTAAGACAGCAAGCTCGAATTTACTTAAAAAATGAATACAATACTGATGCAATATGTGCCTGTAAAATGCAATAAAAAGAATTCAATTAAAAAGTAAACAATATGTCAATCTTAACTTAAGTTATTCAGCATCAAACCTTGTTACAGTGACCCTGACATTGACCCTACGGGCTCCAAATGCAATTCCCTGAAAAGTCTCCCTAAACTCTTCCTAGAACCTAGTGTGGTCGCAATATGTCAACCCTTACTTAAGTTATTCAGTACCATCCATTTTTTTTCAAATTTTAGTAACAGTGACCTTGACTTTGACCCTAGGGGCCCTAGACTAACCAATGAAAGGTCTCCATAAACTCTTCCTATATACAAAGTCTGTTCACTTTATGTCAAACATAACAAAAATAATTTGAAACCATAGGTGAGTTTGAAGGCGCCATCCAAAAAACGACGCATATCATTCAAATAACCAGGTTTCACTTAGATGATTATTAACAAAATCAAGGGGCTTAACTCGGTTCCTTCTGAGTGACCCTATATCCTGTAAATTTCATTAGTTTGCCTAAACAATACTGGAGGTATGTGAGACGCAATATTGTCCATCAGACGGACGTACGGACGGAAAAGGGGAAATCAATATCAGAATTTTCGACATTGAATTAAGTACTCGGTTCAGTAAGTACTTGACAACTTTCGAGAAACTGGGCCCATCTGCCTATACGTTTGAACTTCTCGGAGTATCTGTCTTTTTATATTTGTCCTCATTCGCCATAACTTCCTCATAGGAAGGCGGAAGGTTTGCAAGCGGGTTTGGTTCTACTGGAGGGGCGCTAGGCTGAGCACTAGAAATATCGACAAAACTAGGCGCATGTGAATCAGTATTAGTTCCCCATTCGTCCAAATTTCCAACACGATTTTCTTCCTGTCTTTCTCTTTCAAGTCTTTCTCTCCGTCGTTCCTCTAACCACTCGTGTTCTATTTGCCTTACTGTTCTCTCATAGCTGGGGTCAGGACCAGAAACGTAATCGGAAGTCAATGGAACACCGAATTTACTTGCGTTACAGCAGCATGTGAAGAAAACTGCCAGAGATAAAACAGTCAACACCCCTGTTACTATGAGTGTTAAAATGGATAAGGCCAGCAAGGTGTCGTGTTGGGGACTGTTGCATGCTGTAAATAAGGACATATTTATTAGTATACACAACTAAATACCATAAAGTCACAGTTTAACCCGAGTAGGTCAAACACAACCAATTAAGTTGTAATAGGGCTATATTCTAACGTTTGGTTCTACAGCATGTTCCCAATATTAGATTGGGCATAAACTGGATTGATATTCCATTGATCCATCCTAGATAATATTATAAACTGAGCGGAGAAGTTTTCAGCTCACATTAAAGTGTTTATTTTACCCTGTAAACTTTGAACTTTTTTTATCAGTATCGCGCAATTATTAGCCTTAGACATATACTTGCTTTTATTTGGTATTTCAATTAAATGACAAGTCCGATGAAGGACCAAACCATGTTAAGGTTAACAATTTGGTTTGCTGTAAAAATACATAGGGGTTATTTGGTGATTTCAATGTAAGATCATATTTTATTTCACGAATGTTATAGAAAATATAGTTGTTTCATGACTGAAATACGTTATTACACTGAAATCAACAAATTGTCTGTTTCTTTTACGCTCATTTTCGGAATTATAAGTATCTTCAATTGTTTTTTTTCTTCTAAAAAAACAACATTTTTGGAATATAGTGTTTTCTACTCCGCTACCCGTGGGACGCCCCTCACTCAAAAGTATAGCTGATGACGTAGCTGCCAATTTTCTATTTCCGGTTCGTGGATTAAAAAGTTCTCCGATATTTATTTTCATAGTTTATTATTCGCTCGTTTCTTTAGTACAAGCAAGTTATGAACATTAATCAATGCACTTTTATTAATGAATCTATGTCCCCCCCCCAAAAAAAAAACGAATGCACTTTTAAATTAAACAAGGCATGACTACATTTGTTGTGTGTATGTATAAGAACATGCCAAATTAGTTAGAGGATATACACAGAAGAAAGGAAGCATGCATAAGAGTGGAAATGAGTATTAAAGGGAAAGGTTACTCAATTAATAAAGATGATTATGTTACTTTGTCATGGCACATATAGATATTGTTATCATCGGTGATTTTAGTAAATCATCAAACTCTGTTGCTGGAAAATGAAAATGATTTTAAAGGAACTTGTTCACAAACTCTTCTTATAGACCAAGTTTGGTCAAGATATGTCAACCCTTACTGAAATTATTCAGTTTCATAGGTGAGTTTGACGCCGCCCGTACCGAGCTTGGTCAAGATATGTGAACCCTGACTAAAGTTATTCAGTTTCAACCATTCTTCTATTTTCAGTAACAACAGTGACCTTGATCCTATGGACCCAAAACGCAATCCCAAGAAAGGTATCAAGAAACTCTTCCTTTATAACAAGTTTGGTCAAGATATGTTTATCCTGACTAAAGTTATTGAGTTTCAACTGTGTTTTTATTTTAAGTAACAGTGACTTTGACCTTGATTCTTGGGACCCCAAACGCAATCCCATGAAATTGTATCCATATACTCTTTCTTTACACCAAGTTGGGTCAAGATATGTCAATCCTAACTTAAGTTATTTGGTTTCCAACATTTTTCTATTTTTTAGTAACAGTGACCTTGACATTGACCCTAGGGACCCCAAACGCAATCCCATGAAAGGTCTCAATAAACTCTTCCTTTATACCAAGTTTTGTCAAGATATGTGAACCCTGACTTAAGTTATTCAGTTTTAACAGTTTTTTTTAAATTAACAGTGACCCTGACCTAGGGACCCCAAACGCAATCCCATGAAACGTATCCATAAACTCTTCCTTTATACCAAGTTGGGTCAAGATATGTGAACCCTGACTTAAGTTATTCAGTTTTAACAGTTTTTTATATTAACAGTGACCCTGACCTAGGGACTCCAAACGCAATCCCATGAAAGGAATCCATAAACTCTTCCTTTCTACCAAGTTGGGTCAAGATATGTGAACCCTAACTTAAGTTATTCAGTTTTAACAGTTTTTTATATTAACAGTGACCCTGACCTAGGGACTCCAAACGCAATCCCATGAAAGGTATCCATAAACTCTTCCTCTATACCAAGTTGGGTCAAGATATGTGAACCCTAACTTAAGTTATTCAGTTTCTACCATTTTTCTATTTTTAGTAACAGTGACCTTGACCTTAATTCTAGGGACTCCAAACGCAATCCCATGAAAGGTTTCCATAAACTCTTCCTTTATACCAAGTTTGGTCAAGATATGTGAACCCTGACTAAAGACGTCTAACGTTGTTCAGTTTCAACTGTTTTTCGATTTTTAGTAACAATGACCGTGACTCTAGGGACCCCAAACACAATCCAATGAAAGGTATCCAGAAACTCTTCCTTAATACCAAGTTGGGTCAGAATATGTCCACCCTAACTGAAATTATTCAGTTTCAACTGTGTTTCTATTTTAAGTAACAGAGACCTTGACCTTGACGCTAGGTACCCCAAACGCAATCTCATGAAAGGTATCCGTAAACTCTTCCTATAGACCAAGTTCGGTCAAGATATGTCTACCCTTACTAAAAGGGTTTCAGTTTCATAGGTGAGTTTGACGCTGCCCGGCCACCTGCCTGCCTGCCCGCTCAAACAACGATGTTTTCATGCTAATAACCAGGTTTCACTATGTGAAAACCTGATTGATTACTACACCGCCATTCATGAATTAAAGTTTGAAAGGACGAACGTGGCAGCAAAGCAATTGCGGATAATTGTTGGATATGAAACTTTTGTCTTAAGTTTAAGAGTTTGTTTCATGATACATGGGTATTCACTATACAGTCATCCCTCACTGTCAAAGATCAGCTAATTTGCAGGTCAGGACAGGTCGCTTACCAGGTAAAAAGTGTAGACCATGCATTGTAATTTTATTCTGTGGGTGGGGTAAAAAAATCATCATTTAATCTGTTAATTGTTTTTAAAACCACAGACAGTTAAAAAAAATATTTGAACGAGAATTAAACATCCTATTAATGTTTGAGCAGTTGTTTTCGTCTGTAATGTGTTTTATATGAAAGTAAATGTTCAAACATTCAGCTTCAAAATTCAAGAAAACTTTTGAAAAACAGGATTACCATTTTTTCTAATAAATGTTTATTTCCAAATATATTTTTATTTAAACATATGCAACCATTTTTTAAATTTCAAATTATTTTTTGGCAACATTTTCTGATTTAAAACTGACGTGTTAAGTTTTGATCAAGGGGAAGTAACTTCAATGGATTCTAAAATTTGATATTTTCACTCCTTATTTTGCAGTGAAATTGAATTTTCACTGTTGTTATTTCAGTGATAAAACTCAATATTTCATCGAAAAGCATGGAAAAAAATCATAATAAGCATTTCATGCAAAATAAAATATTATACAACTTGGTTATTAATTTAAGTAGGTTGGATGGTGGAGTACCATTGTGTTAAGTCTCAATGCAATACATCAAGTCCTGTTGCTATATGTGTGTGCTTACATACAAAACCTTAGCAAGAATTTTCAAGTCAATAATAAACTTTAAGGTCCATTATTTGCATTATATTCCAAATACTTAAATCAAACTTCATAAACTAAGTAGGTTAGATAAAGTTGGAAACATGCTTCAATGCAAACCACGATGTATTTGCAGATAAAATTACTTAAAGGTGCTAATTTGCAAAACCTTAGCCCAGATAAGATGCCGAGGTGAGGTGAGTAATAAAGCTCCACTTATTCTTAGAATAGTTCAGCTAAAAACGCTCTTTGTAAACTATTTCTCCACAAGCCGGCATTGAAATGACATCTACGTCATCAGCGATCAAAACTTTGCGTGAGGGGTGCCCCACGGTTAGCAACGTAGCAAACACTCTTTTCAAAAAAGGGGTAATTCAAAAAAAAAAAAAATGAAAATACCAATACAATTCCGAAAATAAGTGATTATTTCAGTGTAAGATGGTATTTATTTCACTCGTGGTCATAGAAAAACTATACTTTGACTCATGGTTTTGCCAGTCTAGAAAAAGTTTACTTCAACAGAAAATGAGTGTATAAGCTCTTAATGGCTTAAAAAACGAACTCTAAAAAATAGGCCAATTCATATATTAAATAGTATCCGAGGTTTTATGTTCAACTTCATAGAATTGATAAAGCCTTCATCTACTTAAATACTTACAAATATAAATGATGCTGAAGTTAGCAAACCATAAAAAGAGTGAGTGAATTGTAGAGTTCATATTTTTAACAAGAAAAATAATTGACACAATCTAGTTTTTATATGCATACATACACATATGTACACAAGCACTTACAACACTTGCTTGTAAAATCTCACCGTGTGTGATGATAGTTGAACTGGATGGAGCAACACACTCAATAACAGCATACACGCCCGATACACCAAAGCTGAATACCATTGCCAGGATAGCAATGGCGAAATATATTGTCATTCCGATGGCCTGAAAAAAAATGAACTTGTACTTATATGTGGACCAATCAGAATTGAGTATAATTCAAATCTTCGCCAGTTCATATTTCCATAGAATGCTTGGTCGATCAATAATACTCTGGTTTGATATTATGTTCAAATTTCGATATTATGACAATTTAAGTGAATGTAATTGAAACTAGAAATCTGTCACCTGTTTGAAGCAACCATTGTAGTCAAATACCAATTTTAGGGCAAAAGGACCAAAAAGGTTTCTAGTGAAATCAAAACTTTCTTACGAGTATTATACAATTTAACAATGAGGAAGCCAGTGGTTTTTTAAGTGTAAAAGGGACAATTATTAACTAAGGAGTTTCTAAGGCGATTAATTGTCATGATAGAACATGACCGAGACATCATGACATAACAAACACAGTTGCTTAGTTTCATATAATAAATACTCAAGACATAAACCCACCATTTTCCTACTAGTTTCTAAAGCGATTTAAACCACAATCAAACTTCACCAAGACATTATGCCCATAAACACTGTCACATAGTTTCATCATAATTGGAAAATAAATACTTAAGTATTTGTCTGCTGATGCTAACGCAACAAATACCAAAAGTGACACATACATGTCACCTACAAAGGTGACACATTCATATCACCTAAAAGAACAAGTCTATGGAGAGGGTCGGACCAATTATTCCATGTGATCTGAATTCTGAAGTGCTAACCACTGCGCTATCGGAGATCTTGAAATTCAATCAAATTTCTGTCTGACTTTAATGCTAGATGTGAAGCAGACAAAAATAAATAAAAAATATCACAGAAATTGTGGTACAAATGTGGTAGAAGGTAAATTGATGTAGCATTTTTATATACAAGTTGGAAAATAACATAACATGGAAAATTATGGGCAAATTTTAGAATAAATTTTTAAGTAAATTTTAAGAAATGATATAAAAAAGCAGCCATTGTTTTCACAAATATCCAAGAATGTCCCAGACAAACTCTGATTTTTTAAAAACTTTCAGATAAGGGGAGTTACAGGAGATTAAAAATGCACGGCTGCTTGGTCATGTACATCCTCTTTATAATTGCCATTTATCTACATTTCAAGTCTCATTTCAATCCATTTAGTTTTTTGCAAAATATGGCTGGACAAAAAAAAAACATATGAAACAAATATCTGGTAAAAGGGAGATAACTTAAATATGAAGGGCAGTATTATGGTAAGTGTGCACTGCACTTTCTTTTGTTGCCATCTATCTCTATTTGAAATGTCATTTAAATCCCTTTTTCATCCCCTATAACATGGTTACCTTGACCGTCCATGTCACCAGGTCCCAGAGTATTTTCCAAGATATGGCCCCTACAAGCACCAATCAAGAAAAAATGATTTAGGGGAGATAACTTAATTTAGGTAGTAAAACCCTACTTGGCATCATTTCAAACTATGATAAGCATGATTATTTTTAATTTCTAAATGTGTATGATTTCATGGATTCAAAAACAAAACAGCGCGCTCGACAACGCCGCTTTGACTTAGAAGTGAATACAATAACGATGTAATATTACCAAGTTTGGTCTCTTTATGTCAAACCTAACTAAAATTATTTGATACATAAGGTGACTTTGATGCTGCCCTCCCACCAGCCCACCCGAACAATGACGCAAGTCATTTATATAACTTGATTTTTCCCATTATGAAAATGTGGTTAAGAATATACAAATATGCCTTTCAAAAGAAATAAAAAATCAAAAAAATCAAGGGCCATAATTTGTATTTAGGGTTAAAATGGAGTTATGTTTCTTGCTGTAAGATGGTCTTAAATAATTTTAAATTTTATAAAGTGCATAGAATGAACGGTATAGAAGTTTTTTTTATTAAAATCCCAACTTGCCCTAAAACGTTAACCCGCCCTAAAACTTTAACCTAAGTCAATCATGTGCCATAACTTGTATTAAGGATATGGAGTTATGTAACCTCATTGGGTAATAGTCCTGAACAATTGTGTGAAGTATTAAGTCAATTGAACAAAGGGTATAGAAGTTATTAATTAATATCCCAACCTGCCCTAAAACTTTAACCTAAGTTCCATACTCAATCATGGGCCATAATCTGTGTAAAGAATAAAATAGAGTTATCTAACCTCATCATGGGATGGCCCTGAACAACGGTGTGAAGTATTAAGTCAATTGAATGAAGGGTATTAGACTTATAGGTGAAAATCCCAACTTGCCCTAAAACTTTAACCGGACGCCGACGCCGGGGCGAGTAGTATAGCCCACATATTCTCCAAATAGTCGAGCTAAATAAAAATCATTTTCAATTTACAAGTTTATTTAAACTTGAATTACTCTTCTTCCATTTTTTTTTATAAAAACGACATCACCCGAGAGTCAAGAAAAATCCTTGATTTCATTTATTTTTAAACATTATGGTAATTATTTGGTATTATAGTAACAAGCAGCATATATGCTTTCAGAAATACTACATTATTGAACACATCATCAGCAAATATAATTAACCTGCAATGAAATAGCCATATGGTATCACAATTCCAACATACTGTTTTAACTTCGTAAAAACTTACTGTTTATTTAGTAAGCCAAAACAAGATTAAACAATTGCGAAAAACAACAATAGTCCAGGCTCAATCCATATTATCATCTGGCTTTTCACACTCCCTAATTTCTTAATCAAACAAACAAGATTAAAACTGCAATTCCAGAAATAATGTCAAGATGTCTTTTGAAACATAACAAGAGCTGTCACAGAGACAGCGCGCTCGACTATTCCTCCGCTTTTCAGTGTAAGGATTGAAAAGTTTTGGCGAAACATGCATGGATCACTGTTAGATAAGATTTCAATGCAATACATGATGTGCTGAGATATTAACATAAATGTGGTTACATGCAAAACTTTAATACAGTTATCTAACTTGGTTATTCAGTTAGGTTGGGTGGTTGAATACCATTGTATAAAGTCTCAATGCAATACATCAAGTAATTGCTAATATCCTATGTGTGCTAACATGCAAGACCTTAACCAGAATTTCTTAGTCGCATAATAAAGGGGCAAAAATTATATAATATGAAAGATAGAGTTATCTAACTTGATTAAATAAGAAGGTTAAATGGTTGGGAGCCTGTGTGTGAAGTTTCAATGCAATACATGATGTACTCTCAGAGGTATTGACTTAAAAGTGGTTCCATGCAAAACCTTAACAAGAATTTCTATGTCGAATAAAAAAGGGGCCATTATTTCAATTTAATGCAAACTAGAGTTATCTTACTTTGTTATTTAAGTAGATTGGATGGCTGAGTACCATTTTATAAAGTCTCAATGCAATACATCCAGTAGTTGCTGAGATATTAACTTAAATGTGGTTACATGCAAAACCTAAACTTGGTTAATTAAGTAGGCTGGATGGTTGAGTACCATTGTATAGAGTCTTAATGCAATACCTCAAGCAGTTGCTGAGATATTACCCAATGTGTGCTTGCACACAAATCCTTAACCAGAATTTCTAAGTTGAATAATAAAGGGCAATTATTTTGCATTAAATGCAAACTAGAGTTATCTAACTTGATTATTTTAGTAGGTTGGATGGTTGAGTACCATTGTATAAAGTCTCAATGCAATACCTCAAGTAGTTGCTGAGATATTACCCAATGTGTGCTTGCACGCAAAACCTTAACCAGAATTTCTAAGTCAAATAATAAAGGGCAATTTATTGCATAAAATGCAAATTAGAGTTTTCTTACTTGGTTAATTAAGTAGGTCAGATGGTTGAGTACCATTGTATTAAGTCTCAATGCAATACCTCAAGTAGTTGCTGAGATACTAACCAATGTGTGCTTGCACAAAAAACCTTAACCAGAATTTCTAAGTCAAATAATAAAGGGCAATTTATTGCATAAAATGCAAATTAGAGTTTTCTTACTTGGTTAATTAAGTAGGTCAGATGGTTGAGTACCATTGTACTAAGTCTCAATGCAATACCTCAAGCAGTTGCTGAGATATTAACCAATGTGTGCTTGCACACAAAACCTTAACCAGAATTTCTAAGTCAAATAATAAAGGCCTATTATTTGCATTAAATGCAAACTAGAGTTATCGAACTTGGTTAATTAAGTAGGTTGGATGGTTGAGTACCATTGTATCAAGTCTCAATGCAATACCTCAAGTAGTTGCTGAAATAATAACCTATGTGTGATTGCACGCAAAACCTTGACCAAGGGGTGACACCGACGCCGACTCTTGTGTGAGTAGTATAGCTCTCCTTAATCCTCGAAAAGTCGAGCTAAAAATAACAACAACTGAAACAATAAAAAAATTAGCAAATTGAAGAATAATGCATTAAAAATATTCACAAATAATTTCGCCACAAATGTGCCTTACTACATATACATCACATAATAAATTAACCTTAAAACATGCATTGCCACTCCTAATACAACATCTTAAATCGATATACCCGGTATAAACAACTCAAAGTATTGCACACATATTGAATACCATGTATCTATTTACAAAAGTAATGCACATTTATGAATAAATATCCAGGAACTAGTGTAACAAGACTACTAATAAGAGATCAGATCGCAGTTTTTTATATTTCCATTGAAAACTGGCTAAATGCGTTATAAACACTTTAAAAAATGAGTTTTTCAGCAGTTTTCTAAACTATTGAGATATGTTCTTTCAAGAGTTACCTTATATGACTGAATTCAATGTATTGAATCCAAAATCAGCTGATTCTGAGACAAAAAATAAAATAAAGGTCAATACTGTGAGAGTGCAGCTTTAAATGTGTCCATTCAGCCAATGACGACAGTATTAAGGCTATGACAATACTAGGACTTTGTTTCTCAACAAAAGGCCAATTGCACTTAGATAGTCTATATTAAAGCTGCACTCTCAAAGATTGATTGTTTTGACAACTTTTTTGTCTTGGAACAAGATTATTTTTGTGAAAATCCATGGAAACCAGTTATTTAAGACTGCTGACAAAAAATGAGATCACAGATTTTTATATTTAAGTTCAAAAATTACTAAGCCATAAAACATTAATTCTCGAACGGAAATATGAAAATCTAGGATCTGATATTTTGTCAGCAATCTTATACCATTGGTTTGCAGATATTTACGCAATATTTTGCTCTTTCCAAGACAAAAAATAAAGAAGTTAATGTAAAAATGGTATATATCTGTGAGAGTGCTAAGAATAACAAAATATTAATAATGTAAACTTACACAGCAACTGCTGTCCTCACCGTTGACAAAGTCCCTGTACATGCATATAGGACATATGGACAGGAAAAGACCCTGTAAAACAATTTGGAGGACATAAGCAAGCCAACAATTTATTTTCTGTGCATATACAGTATTTATTTCCAGCATTTTGGGAATGGCACCATAGCCTTGGGAATGGCGCCATAGCCTATCTGATTGGGAAAAGAGCATCATTTGTTCTAAAAATTATAGTTCAATTTTGCCTAGAAATGAACAAGTATGCTTCAAAACATAGACAGAAAGACCAAGATCAAGTTTGTGAGTTCATTTTATATAAAAAAAAATCAAATTGGTCTGTAAAACCCCCACTGAAGTTTGTGCTTTTAAGATATATGGAACACACTTGCAAGAACATGTTAATATATCAAGTGAACAAATTGTGTAGATAAACAACTGTTTGAAAAATAAGTCATTGTCATGCAAGAACACAGGCTATTCACACATAATAATATTATATGCACAGGTTTTGATGGTTTTTATTATATTTATCCTTTAAATAATACTATATAATTCAATAAGACAAAAAAAAACATCATTGTATTGATTAAATAAGAAAAGAAAGTTTTAAGGAAACAGGGCCAGTTATAATGTTCCATTTATTTGGATATTCTAAGGAAAATGAAAATTAGTAATAAGATAAAACAAGAGCTATCACAGAGACTGTTTGCATGACCATTTCACCACTTTTAACCAGAACTTCCACTCGGATATATTCCCACTACACGCAAGATAATAATCAGACTCGATTAGTTCAGTAGGTTAGATGGTTGGGAGCTTATGTCAAAATTTCCAATGCAATAAATAAAAGTGTTGCTGAGATGTTGGCTTATGTGAGCCAGACATCGTGAAAGTTCAACAAAAAAAAGTATCGGACATTCGGACTGACAGCCTCCGATATTTTGCAGTCAAAAAGAGAATTTGCCAGTACAACAATTTGCTTTTTTACAGCCTTAGTTGCTTACTTTACATTAACAGGGAATAAAAAATGTTTTACAATATCAACCAGATATTTTTGCCAGGTTTTGCTTCAAAATAAAGTTCTAACAAAGCCAATTTTTGACACTCACACTTAATCGCAATTTGAAAATTTTGCATCATATACAAGATAAGAGTTATAAAATTGGATGGTTGGAAACACTTTTCTTTGAGTTTTAATGCAGTATATGAAGTGTTAGCTGAGATGTTGACTGAAATGTACTTACACGCCGATGACAGAATGAGTAGTTTAGCTTTCATATTCTTAGTTGAGCTAAAATTATGAATTAATGAATTTTATTGGGATTGATATAAAACGCTTAGTTACACAATGGTTTTCATAAAAAGTATGTCTGATGTCTTATTAGCATAAAGTTGAAAACAAATGTTTTTAACTAGTGGTTACAAGTAACTAACTTGTTCCCATGACTACATATGTCGCAGTAACAACTTACTTTCTCGGGGCTACGACCTTCAGTCCCATTCCCACAACTTAGTTATCTTGTGGCCATGACTTTGTTATGTTCTGGCCATGACTTAAGAACTCTTTACCATGACTAAGTTGGTCATGGCCACAACTTAGAGATTACTAAGTCATGGTAAAGAAGCAACAGGCCTGGATAACCTTCAGCATATAACCCATTTAACCATGCGGTTAAGAAATGTTCATCATTGAGAAGTGTTTGCCAGGATTCAAGATTCAAGAAGAGAATAATAACATGGAATAGAAAAAAATGGTATGTAAAACTTAAACTTTAATTAAATGGAATGAAGAAACAAAATAACAAGCACTCAATAATTTCGAAATGAATGATTAATGGTCGGTAAATGACTGCTTTTTTACAGTATTTAAATCCTAGAACCCATTATCAATTTGGATCATCCACTGGTAGTGTTCAAACTGCCTTACAGGTAGAAGTTTCCAAGGTCTAAGTTTTTATATACCAAGTATGAGGTTCCTAGACCCAGGTGTCCTTTAAATATTGACCTTTACCTTTGACCCACTGCCCTTAAATCCAATACAATTCATCGTCTGCTTATGACTAAGCTGCCTACCAAATGTAAGGTCACTGGGCCCAAGCATTCTTCAGTTATTGATCAGAAATGGATTTTCAGCTCAAGGTCAGCACAACCTTGACCTTTGTCCAAGTGATTTTCAAATCAATAGAGTTACTCTACCTGTCATGACTGAACCTGTCTATGGTCCTTGGGTCTTAGTAATCTTCAGTTATTAATGGGAAACAGATTTTCTGCTCAATGTCACCAAGACCTTGACCTTTGACCCACTGACTGAAAAATCAATAGGGTTCATCTGCTGGTCATGATCAACCTATCTAGTAAGTTCGAGGTCCCTGAGCTTGAGCTCTTCAGTCAATGATCAGAAACAGATTTTTAGCACAATGTCACCACCTCTTTGACGCACTGTCACTGACCTTAAAATCAATAGTGTTCACCTACTGCTCATGACCAACCTGCCTACAAAGTTTGAGGTCCCTGGGCCTAAGCATTCTTCAGTAATTGATCGGAATCGGTGGGGGCAGACGGACAGATGGAGACTTGGTTCAATTACTATATATATGCTGCACAAAAAGTGGAAAAAGTGAGAAAATATACTTACAAACACTCCTGCAATGATCCCCCCTCCAACATCATACGGGAACCATGCACCTTGAGTCACTAAACCGATGCCAATTCCAAGCGATAACAGAGAAATCATGCAGGTAAGGATCCCCAGCCATAGTAACGTTTTAGCGGCTGAAAACAAACAATGTATACTGTATAAATTATCAAGGTATTTATTTGACATTACACATGAGTATAATCATGCGACATTGTTTACTGACGTCATAAAGTGCAGCAATTTTAAATCACTATTGACGTCAAATACTTTCTCTGAAAATCACGTTTTTACGATTACTTATTTTCAATTTTAGTTAAATTCTTACATACTTATATATTTGATTGTGCTTTAGTGAAATGGCATTATATACTTTTCATCAACCATACAATAAAAGAAATAAGAAGTGGCGCGTTGTTTTGCGTGACTCATCTTACATGGGGGGTGTAAGACAGGTTTTTCCAGCACTGGTCACATGAACGGAAACACAACATCCAATATGGAAGAAAATGTGAACTCTTTTTTTCTTCATAGGACAATGCGACAGACAAACACAAATATTTTACCTTTCGCAACAAATTTTAACCTGTTGCAATGTTTTAAACAGTTTAAATTAACATCAATCTAAATCTTTATTCTAGATAAGTACATCGTCGTATACCCCCCATTAGACACTACGCTATGCTTTGATGTGTACCAAGGGCAAATTTGGCTAGGAAAATTTCATAATCATGAATAATTAATGAGGCAGTTTCATCGTTTTTTTCAAGGTACCAGATGCTTTATGGTTGAAAAATATTCTGACAATTGCCGGAGTTGAATCAAGTATGCCTTCTCAGTACAATAATATTTGGCAGCAGTCAAGACCACACAGCCACAGAGGCTACTGAAACTGTACAGTTAAAGAACAATATTTGAGTGTAACATGCAAAATCATTGAAAGAAAAGTTGTCTCTCCTGCCACATGCATATTCATTAAAACGAGATTTTGTCAGTCAATTGTCCGACATTAAATATGAAGTGTAACGGAAGAAGGTACCATGGTTGCCAACAATGAGATAAGCATTAATAAACATCTTAGTTTAAACACTGTGGAGTTTCTTAAAGCTGCACTCTCACAGATAAAATGTTTTGACAACATTTTAATGTGCCAATCTTTACGAAAATGCATAGCAACAATTTATATTTATATGTATAAGACTGCTGACAAAAAATTACATCGCAGATTTTTATATATAATTTAAAAATTTATGTTTCATGCATTTCTTAAACCGTTAGTAACAGTTTAAGCCATAAAACATTAATTTTTGAACGGTAAAATGAAGATCTGGGCTCTGTTCTTTTGTCAGCAATCTTTTTTCACAGATATTTACACAAAAATTTGCTCTATCCGAGACAAAAAATGAAAAAGTTGTTAAAACGGTATATCTGTGAGAGTGCAGCTTTAATAGATATTTCATTTTCAGAGAATCCAAATTTTGTGGTTTTCAACTATTACATATTAAGATTATCTGGTTGGATGTGTCCTTATGTTATTAAATAAACAAAAGAAAGCTAAACATCACGACAATAAAAACAGTTGAATTTCATTTTTTTTCTTCCTTTCCTAAAAGCGCACAATTAATAAAGGTTAATGCATTTTTATTTTTTTATGCGTTATCATAATTCACTCATTTGACTTCAATAATAAAAACAAAAAAAACACCATATGATTTAGATACATATAAAAAATAATAATAAGGATTTATAAATGTTTACGTATTTCTTTAATTAGTAGCTGCATGACTTGAAAGGGGTTCTCACATGGGTAACAACCGATGTAAAAAACAAGTAATTTCTGAACATTATTGACAGAAAAGTACAAAAATATTTCTTATATATATTATATTATTTTTATTGTTTTTAATCAAAATTTAATCTTAAGTAATTATAAGCCTTATCAATTTTAATGCTTAAGTGAACTAACGTAATATATATTTGATGAATTATGCATCAATGAATTTGGGTAATTTCCATTTCGCTTCATGCTATTAACGTATTAAACAGTGAAAAATTACACTTGTGATTGGCTGATTTAATGAAGTAAACAACTTCAAATTTTATTTGGCGATATTTCCAATGGAAATTCAATACCCATAATGCTTTACTTTTATAAACATCAGGGATATTGTCAACAAAACTGAAATATTAAAATGACCCATTTGAAATGTGCTCAATGCTTTAACATCCAGTCATTGATAGAGTCTGAAAAATAAGTATTTATGGATGCGCTTATGGGCAATGTTGACCGAACCAGACAACGCAAAAACTGTTTTCTTCACAGGACATTGTAACAGGTAAATGCTAAATTTTACCTGTCACAACAAACCTTTATCTTAAGCATCTTATCTAAATAAGTTTTGTGATTTCCAACTCAAGTATTTGTGGATTTTCTTGGTTGGATGTGTCCTACTGTTAAATAAATTAAACAAAAGGAAGGACGGGGGTTTTACCCGGGCTTTGCTGGACCGAAAGTCAAAGTCTCCACCCGGACCTGGGGGGACCGTGTTTACAATTGACTGGTGCATAACACGCAAACCAACCGTTTACATATTTTACAGGGCCGGTCGAAAACAGGTCAAGGTGGAAAAAATGTTGTTTTAGGATATTATAATTGTGTAATATGCTTATAAAGTATACTATTTTTTTTAAATAGAAAATCTCACACGTACTGGTACGTGAAGCAGTGACAAATACTTGGAAAAGTATGTATACTGGTTGAGTTTGTAAATCCGAACAGTTTATTTCTACCGAACACCTGTTAAATCACGCGTTTGTTTACCTTGATCGATAATTCGATGATCTAGATCGATACAGATGCTTGCTTTAGCAACGAATGCGAATTTTCGTCAAGTTTATGTGATTATTTTTCATAAAAACCAGTGCTGTCAAACTCCTAAGCAGGTGAAATGTAAATATGCAGCCCGCGAGGGAATGATGTCACATACCTAAATCGCACTGTAATCAATATCATGAGTAAGAAATGTTCTTAGATTTTCGAAGCAAGGGACACAACTCAAATTTTCTAAGATTAGATTCTGTTCGAGTTGATTCCCATTCCCATTGTGTGTTTTTGATTAGAAATGAAAACAAACTATGACAGAATAGCAATCTTTTTTAGATAAAATATAATTCTAAAAGTGATCAGGATTTACATACTCCATTTCACCGTGTCAATGATGATTTACTGTGCTTGAAATGAACGTTTTGCTTTAATGAATCAAAATACTTTGTGAATGTGTACTTCAGCAGAGGCTGCGGTTTGAACCAAACATTATAAATGCCACGTTTAAAGTCACTAGAACCAAAACTCGCAAAGATATTGTTAAAAAACTGTCAAAACTGTTCGGATTTACAAACTCAACCATTACATGTATTTCCAAAATGACCCCTATTTAATTAGTCCAAATAATTGTTCGTTGACGGATTTTTTTAGATTTTTGATATGGCAAATCCTTCACGTACAAATTGTTTAGTATCAAAAGTGGGTAGTTGTTCCGATCAGGATTCCGGGTTAAAGCATGTAGCGTCTATAAAATATCATAAAAACAAGAAATATTACCAGATAATGTTATTTTATATTATTTCCGTACACAGAAACATATATATCCAACTTATAATTATGAGTTTGACGGCTTTTCTTCATTTCATTCTGTCAAAACATAACCATATATACATGACGGGCACCTACAAGGCGTCAGGGCACAGTTTTAAATCGCTCGGAACATTTCGGCCAAGGCCGAGTTGTTACGATTGTGTAACGAGGTCTATCTCAAAGCTTTGTCGGAGGAGGCCGAGTTATTACGATTGTATTGAGTTGTTCCCCTTCGCATAATTGTTTTCTGTGTCAGTCAACTTTCGTTTTATTGGAAAGGTAAACAACTTGCTTTAATGCATTAAATGCTTGTTTAGTGCATAATAACATTTCACTTACAATTGTAAAATATGAATATAACTCTTTATGATCAATTTCAACCATAAAATACTTCACTTAAAACAATTTCAATATTTTTAAAACACCCCCGTTTTTTTTCACATTCCCGTTTAGACGTTAGGGATTGGAAGAATCCCGTATAACACGTCTATTATTTTAGACTACCTATTTAATAAGACAACAGACCGACCTAAATATTTACCTTTCATATACTCCATTATATTTAGTTAAGGCTCGTGCATATCGCCATTTGCCAGTATTACTGTCATTATAAGAAATATGTTGTGAATGAAACTCATCAAATATAAAAATTAACACAAAAAAATCCAAACTTAAATGATCAAATCAACAGTAGGGGAAGTAACGAATAGTGGTTAAATATAATGGCTAGGTTACACCTGAAAAATGAACACGCATCATTTACGCAGCGATTACGTCCCTTTTCAGTTGTGACACTCATTCGGTCGTTGGTTCGAGACCAACACCGGCATTCGGAACTCCTCGGCCATTGTTATCGAAAACAACCTCGAATGTATGCCAGTGCATCAGTTGAAGTAGTTCGTATTTTTTTTAATGATATCATTAATTAAATGTTTTAAGTGTTTTAGCTTGTATTTATTGATTAACGTTTAAATTGATTGCCAATGAATTGTATTATTGCAAACATAATTAAGATTTCCAAGAGTTAAGTCATTAAGTTTAACTGCTAAATGGAAATTACTACGAGATCTACTTGCAGCGGACTTAAACATACATACATATTTCTGAGTATGTAAACAGTTCAAATACATCTGAGGTTGTTTTCGATAAAAATGGCCGAGGGGTTCCGAATGCAACACCGGGCTCATTTTCCCTGCTAGGTCTACTTTGACGGCGACAGCGGTAGACGGTATGAGTGAAAGTTTAATAAGTGGAGGGGTGTAGTATGTGTGGATGAGGACGTACCGGCCCGGTTAGCTTGGTTAGTTTGGGTTCCTTGCTGGTCTTCCGGTGGTCAAAGATTCGAACCCCACCCTGGGCACACTTCCTCCCAGGAAAGCATAAAGACTTTTTGAGTTGCGAGGTTGTTCCCTCTTGCCTTGCAAAATCGTGTTTGTGTGACGGATTGTAACTAAAAGGTTTGACGGAGAGGGTGCTTATGACAAGCAACACCATGGCTCAGTGCGAGTTTTTGACCGAAAAAATGTATGCTGCGAGTGCGGGCCGAGATTATGGCTAAAAGGATGGACGGGAAGGTTTGTCACCTATCAACCACCCGGCTGATTGATCGATTTAAATTAGAAGACAGATAGAATTGGTGTAACAGGGCTGTCATCTCCCGCAAAGCAACACCGTGTCTGTGTTAGAGATTGTAACTAAAAGATGGGGGTATATGGAGTTTCCTCTTTCTATGCAACACCGTGTTTGTGTGACAGATTGTAACTGAAATGTTGGACGGGGCCGGTGTGGGAGATTCCTCTCCTTCAAAGCAATACTTTGGCTGAGTGAGAAGTGTGACTGAAAATATTAATACTGCAGGTGCAGGCCGACACCATGGATGTTTAAGGAACTGTGACAAAAATGACGGACGGGAAGGTACGTCATCACCCGTCAACAAACTGCATGTCTGATTGAGAAATTGACAACAAACAAGGTATGGTGGCAGGTGTTTTCAATTTTGTGCCTTAGAATTCTGGTCAAAAGTCTCTTCTGCGAGTTGTAATGTATAAAATAGAGGTGCACCATTACAGTAACGTCACACACAGACCTCTTGATTAAGAGTATACAGTATTTATATACGTTATTTAAAACGCTCTTGAATTATAACGTTTGTTCAATTCGAAAAACCCAAACTAAGTTTGGCCTATTTCGATCAATTTATTTTGTTTGAGCTTTAATGCAAAGTTCCATATACACGCTTGCATGCTTCATGGATAAGCAAAATCACCCTAAATCGTTGATACTGGAAAAAGATGGAAATAATAATTATACCTATATAGGTCAATAACTGTGTGTTTCAGGAAGCATATGTATACTGTTTGTTAATATCCCCTTCCCCATTACATTTTTTATGCTTGGTACAAATATCTTGGGTGTTAATTTGAGAACGAGAATTACTGAAAAGCGAGATGTATTAATATTTACATACAAATATTATTATTTGGATGTCACAAACAAGTCGAGTTAAAATAAATAATAAAAATTAATATAAATCAACATTTCAGAAAGTGTTGAATTATGATATCTTAAATGTATTGTTGCCATAAACTTTCTATTTAACGTTTAAAACTTATTTTAAGCGGTTGATCTTTTCCAGCGTTATTGTGATGTCATTTGTTAAATGTTTCCGGCAACAGTCGGGTCTTTCTATTTACAGAATGGGTAAGAAAGGATTACTTAAAGGTTTTCTTAAATGAAATGAGGTATTATTTTACAATTTTTGAATTAAATAATGAACTATTGGTGTAAATATAAGAAATGAATTGCGGGATGGATGTCTTTATCGGGAAGATGTCATTATAGGGATATGAACGCAATTGGGCTGGTCATAATTAGTACGCGAGGAGTTCGGACTTCACACTCTTTGACCAGCCCAATTGCGTTCATACCCTTTAAGTAACTATCTTGTTTCAACTGCTTTAAGGGAGGAATCATTTTTTCTGAGATGGCAAGTGCTTGTTAATTTAGGTGATTGACTGTAAAATACTTTTTCTTGCAAATTTTGAGCTACGGAGTGATTTTTTTCTCGTTATGAATAGCCCCGCCTCCTTTTCCCTTTAAAGACACCCATCTGAAAATATATAAACACAATCGTTAGATTTTTGCCTTATAATACAGAATTAGAATTACGACGATAATTTGCAATCAAGTATTAATTTATTAGACACCAAATGAACCTTAAAGTTCGCAAAGCAGTGTGGTAGTTGGTCATACTTTAAAACTATCGAAAATGATATTAATTCAGTTAATTGTTAATTTTCATGTTATGAAATTGCTATTTTTTCACAATTCGTTTCCTACTAAATTACAATTCATGAGCACCACAATCTATTCATTGGCACCACAGCGTTCAGAATCGAGCATAGTGCAGCAAGTATAACAAATAAAGTACTAACATTTGTAACGGACAACCTTTTGTCAATAAAAAAAGCCACATACATGTAAAGAAATTGCTTTAACCTAAGGTACGATAACAATTCTCACGAAAATCCAGATTTTTACGTTGTCAACACTAACGTCTAGCAAGTTATGCAAGTTCTAGAAGATCAGATTTTAAGTTTTATTTAGAACTTTTACATTTAGAACAAATCATAGCCATTCCTATGTGGAACTACATTCTCCATATTTTTTTAATTTACTCGAATAAACATCTAAAAATGAAAAATAAGAAACCATACTCACTGTTTACATCCAAATTCCAGTCATTGGCACTATAACGGAAGACGCGTTGGAGCATTTTTAACACATAACAAAATATTATGGCTCCAATGATTGCCCGCTATGTATTAATTAGGTGAAACACGATCAGACGTAATTTACTGTATGAATTGCTTGGAGATGAAAGTGTATGACAAAATAATTATCCATCTAGACTGCTCTTTTTATGCGCGGCTGATCAAAATATCCTATACGACCGGGTAACGTTCACGCAGCGTGACCGATGATCGGAATTTTCAACTCGCCCGCATTCGTCCGCATTCACGTAAATAAAACGTTTTATTCAATTTTTAATTTTAATATATACTGACGACATTTTTGTTGTTATTTTTTTTTATACTTTTCAACATATAGCGCGTTTATATTAGTGTTAATTAACTAATGTCAACGTCATAACACGCAGAAATATGAATTTTTGTTTTTGAACATATGTCTTATCTTGACCGTGCCTTTCAGGAAAATCATAATTTTGATCCACACTTAAACAGCAGATGGCGAGCTCAAGCACGTGCTTTTTCTTACACAGGTGGGGAAAATTGAAATTTCCTAGAACAGTAAATACATGGAAACACAAATGTGTTTAAACACGTTAGGGGACTTGAGACATAATTTATATCTTGTTTACATAAATTAAACTCATATAACTTTATTATGACGTCAGAATACCCTTTGCATTGCATGAGTAAAATGTTATCAAACATTTAAATGTTCTATCTATTAATGTATATTAAAGCACAAGTGATAAAAATATATAATTATACATGTTTATCATAATTACATCAAGCACAGACGAACTTTAAAACATGCAACATGATAATATTTTTTTTACAAATGACTTATCTGGTTTAACTAACACAAGTAAATATAAAATGAAGAACACAAGGAACAAGTAAGTTGATTACATGTAGGATAATTGTTTAAAGGCCTAGTTGCGATCTTGTACTGAATTAAAGGCCTAGTTTAATCCTTCTATATGTGACCCCCCACCCCCCCACCCCCCCACCCCAAAAAAAGAAAAGAAAAAAAAAGTGAATTTGAACACAACCACAGTTAATTCATCTTAATCTTATTGCCTTATTGTTTTATCAGATCTAAAATCTGAGTATCCTGCTGTGCAGTTTCAGGGGTTTCATTATAAAAAATGGACCATAAATGGCCCTGAGCCAAGAAACGAATACACAGGCCCACTGGCCCCTACTGTGACACCAGTGCAATTAGCAGGAGATGGCGGCATCTCAAATACACAAAAAAGACCGACATATTTGCACAACTACACGTGTTGCTTAACATTTCATCACTCTGGCTAATATTCTTTTGAAGATACGTGCAACACAAATTTGTAACGAACAAGCAGACAGACGGACGGACAACCGCGCCAAAACCATATATATCCATTCCTTACTCACTAAATAACAAACTGAACTCATTTGACCACCTCCAGCTGAAAATTGCTAAAAATAATTCGTTTGTACGCTTTCATAATCTTCTGCTTCTGCTCTCATAGTTTGTTGATCAAGATTTTTGGTTAAAAATGTTTTGAAAAACCAAAACAATACAAACACTTGTTTTAGTGCAAAAAATGTACTTAAGCACTTATGCGAAACTTTTTAGTTATACTTACCTGTGTTTTCTTTAAATTTGATCGCCCAGTTGGGATAAATTCTTTTTTCTTACACATGAATGAAACTAGAAATGTGTCCATATGCCAATGATGTTCCAACTATCCGCCCTTTTTACAAAGAGCCATTACCATTTTTCCCGCCCTGATAGTCGATGAATGTCCTTCAAAATTACCAGTTGCATAACGAAAGAGAGGGGGCATAAAACGCATAACCTAACCTCTCGCCTCAAAATATACCTGAATTACTTCTTGTATCACTTAAGTTTATTTGAACTAAATATATGAGATAATCATTACCATTTTAGAAATAGTGATCGTGCCTTGAGCCCAGGTGTACAACCTCACACACCGACTGTCACCACAAGCAAACTTGCATTTTAGAGAAAGTTTATAACTCAAATGATACATTTTAAATAAATTGTTTACAAGTATAACACTATATAATAAATTAATAACTAATTTCAATAATGTAAAAAAACCATAACAGTGCTAGTAACAACCACCCACAATACCCGAGAGGCAAAACTTCACCTGCTGGTTATTTAAATTCCTCTTTAATTTCAAGACTCAGTATTATAAACCTATCGAGATATGTAGGGCCTAAAAAAATACATTTGGTTCGGGTTACCCGACCCTACATACGGAATAGGCGCCGACCCTACCGTTTTTATAGTCAGTTTGAAAAAAAGAAGGAAAAACTAAAAAAAACAAAAAAAAATCGTTTTATTTTAATTGCTTTTCAATATGTAGTTTAAACCTTAAATGCTTATACAGAAGATAACTTTAACACCATTCTCCAATGATGAAAATGATATTCTTATATAAAGCCTAATAAAAAAATAAATAAATAAAAAGCCTACCTACCCTACCTATTTTTGAAAAGGATGTAACCCTAACCAAACAATTTTTTTAGGCCTAGGCACAATATTCCATGCTTTATATGAAAACTTTAAGTAAGTCAAAGGTCATAACTGTAGTTTTGCTAGAGGACACCGGGCGCATGACTTCGCGCCTGTAAAGTTTCATGATTCTCATATTTTTGGAGATAAGCGTAACCCATAGCTCTATATGCCATATTTCGCAAAATGGGCCATACCTCTGCACTTATGTTTGAAGCAACACACACAACTCCAGGTGCACAATTTCACATGCTGGTTTACATTCCTGTAATGTTTTGTGGCTCTGGATCGTAATATGTTAGATATACGCGCGACACAAGATTGCACGTTCTATATAGTAGTTTTTTACTAAATCAAGAGCCGTAGCTCTGATTCTACCGATTGATGAACACAAGCAAAAGCCAAGCTGCATAACAAAAAATAATGCTCAAAACTCCGAAAAATTAAATTAGTCTGCCTGGACATATATGTGCCGTCTTGTTCCGTCTATGGGGACATATATTTTAATCAGAATTTTAGACAAACATGAATTAATTACAGTAAGTACTTGACAACTTTCGAGAAACTGGGCCCATCTGCCTATACGTTTGAACTTCTCGGAGTATCTGTCTTTTTATATTTGTCCTCATTCTCCATAACTTCCTCATAGGTAGGCGGAAGGTTTGCAAGCCGGTTTGGTTCTACTGGAGGGGCACTAGGCTGAGCACTAGAACTATCTACAAAACTAGGAGCACCTGATTCCGTATTTGTCTCCGTTTCGTCCAAAGTTCCAGCACGGTTTTCTTCCTGTCTTTCTCTTTCAAGTCTTTCATTCCGTCGATCCTCTAACCACTGTTGTTCTGTTTGCCCCACCCTTAGCCTTCTCTCAGCTACGATTCCAGGATCTGGTAAGCTTTCGCCGGCATATAATGGCACACCAAATTGAATTCTGTTACAATAGCATGTCAAAAAAACTGCCACAGATAAAACAGTCAACGCCACTGTTAATATGAGGGTAACAACGGATAAAGTCAGCAAGGTGTCGTGTTGGGGATTGTCGCATGCTGAAACTGTTGACATAATTTATAAGGTTTCACAACTGAACACTATAAACTCAATATTATACAATTAAACCGGAGTAGGTCAGAGACAAAGATAAAGTTGTAATAGGGTTATATTATAACGCATGATCTTACAGAGTGTTCCCTATATTACTTCGAGCATAAGTTTCATTGTTATTGGAATGATCCATCCTATCGATGTTATACCATGATATAGCATGAGCGCAGACGTTGGTATTAAGGCGACTTCTTTCACTACAAATAATCCACGCAAAATCCGAGCTATTTGAGCATCATCGCGCAGGTTTGCTCGTTAAGACATACACTTGCTTTTATTGGGTATTGCAATTAAATGACATTTCACGAAACATTACTAAAATATCATGATGATATCTTGATATCGTTAAGAAAATGATGTGCAACTTATGGTCCTTTTAAAGAAAAAGTCAGGGATAAATTAAAACACATTGAAAAACATCATTATTCATCGCATATTTTTATAAATGATTATTTCATTTTTTATTTTATGTTTTCCGGTGGCTTACAGGAATGTAACAGTGACATGAAATTGATATTTCACTGTTCAACCAGTGAAAATATCAATTTGTGATCCAATATTTTAAATTCGTATTGCTTTGGAATAAATAGTTAGATTTTAAATCTAAAAAAATATATTTCCCTATAAATGAATTAATGTTTGTCAAATTGAAAATCAAAATAATTATGTGGTTTTGTCGTGTAAGTCGTCCATCAATAACTAGCACTAGCATGACGACATGTTCGGCTTGTAAAATTGAAAGAGGTTTCTTTATATTTTAGACACTGTACTAATTAGGTACATGGGTATTTTGTGTTTTATTTCATAATCCAGTCTATATTTGTGAAAAGTTAAATTAAAAATGAGTTTATTTCTTTAATAACATGTCTCTTCACTGATGTAAGAACTATGCATCAGTGCGTTTTAACAGTAACACATTACAACTGTTGTAATCAATTACAGCTAAACGTTGTTCATGGATGCAGAACATAACAAAAACATAAAAATACGTAGCTAAAGCATAACTGAAGGTAACCTATATAAATGCTGACATGCGTAATGTTAGTCTCTTAGGTCCTTTGTGGTTTCTTAATAATTAAATGATGTTGAATTTGCATAAAAAAGTGAGTGTTATAATATTGAATTGAAAAGAACTCATTTATAACATGAAAACGAAAACATTTTATTGACACAGTATTATTTTTATATATTGCTACAGGCCCCTAAAATATGTAAATCTTACCTGGTGTGGTTTCAGTTGAATCAGAAACACACACAACAATAGCATGCATGCCTGATAAACCAAAGCTGATTATCATAGCCATGATTCCCACGACATAATAAATCGCCATAAAGAGTGCCTAAAAGAAACAAAACATGAACTTGGTTTATGCACTTATTTGTGGACCAATGAGAATTGGGTATTATACAAACTTAATAGACTGTTTATATTCCAGAGATCCCTTGTTTGAAGCGCTGATTATTGTCAAAGCAGTGCAATACCAAGTTTGATATGAGAGGAGCAAACCTTTGAAGTAAAATGCAACTGCCATTCGTATTTACTTGTCTTCTACAAATACCTACCGCAACGGTTCCCGTTCAAATGTCATTTATCTATGTCAATAATTGGTAGATTTATGAATTTGAATAGGGTTAGGGTAAGGGTTAGAGTTAGTAGCTATACACACTTTTAAACAGCCATGTTGACTTAGAACAAGACAGATTTAAACAAGGGAGACAAATCCAATTATTGTTGAATTACAAGGGCTTGTAAGGCCACTCCTGTTTTAATTTTTGGTTTACAAGAAATTTTGGAAAAAATGTCCACCGGATGGTCGAAAAAAAAGAAGGAAAAAAGTCACAAAACATACTCTTAAAGGGTGAAAATCAGAGAACAACATAAAAACATTATAAAGTTATATAATTTACTTGGCATTTTAAATTTTTAAACTGCTATTAATGCATGTTTTAAAACACTCAAAGTTTCAAAGTTCTAATTAAACATCAATGAAATTGACTATAAACATGTTTACATGTATACACTACACTTCTTATCAAATATACATTGAATATTACTCAGCAAGACATTTGTTGAGCTTTAAGGGTATGCTAAAGCAAAAGTGAATGCAGAACACTTTAAAACTGACCAATATTAAATTGAAAAAAAGGGAAGGCGAATTTTACGCATTAAAATATCGTACACAAAAATTGCACTGTATTAAGACAATACATTACATTTTCTAAACATTGTTTCAGTTATTTCAATATTGGAAAATGTCGATAAAGTGAAATAATTTCCAATTTTGTAAATAAGGAAGTAACATTTTATGAAGACATTTGAGCTTTAATATTGTGAAAACAATTCCTGTAAAACTAAAAACCAAACTAGACCTAGATTTGAGTTTTAATTACCTTTACCATGCGGGTCCTAGTTGTGTGTAACCAAATCCATGCTAAGTCCGGAAATTTTCGGACCGGTATATTTACCATGGGATGTTCACCAAATCCATTTCAAATTCAAATCTTGCAGCAAATTACCACATCAGTACATAAAAATCACATAGCAAAATAATAAATCTAGCATGTGACTTAACTTTATGTACCAATGATTGTAACAGAGAAATCCATAATTATGTATCGGATATTTTCATCTTCTCCCAACTCCGCCATTTTGTGTATCATGCGTTCACATGGCATCTATACTTCATGATTGTTTATTTTTCATTTAAAACAGTATTCCTTGGTTACAACAACAAATCTCATTTATAGTGAAATATCAAGTTCATTACAAATTAAAATGGACTTATTCAAAATAGTTTTCCGTGTTGTTTTATCTAAATGTTTTGCTCACAACTCCTGGCATTAATAAATGCCATTGACACATGTGTTCAACTCTTTCATTGTTTTTACTCTACTATTAACCCAAACATGAATAAACATGTAATCTAGAATAAACACAAGCTTTACATTGACTCAATGACAAGTATTTCCAAACAATTTTGTGATTTAAAATCCATAAACACCACCGACCGAACTTGTGAAACTAGGTCACTGGTGTCAACTTAGAAATTTTACTTTCGATTTCAACACTCACTCTAAGTGCACTGTTATTTAATATTTAACCATAAAATGTTATAAAATGTTTTTCTCACACATAATTTACAGATATTTGTGTCTACTTATTCGATGGCAGCCACTGACACTATTATTTTTCATCTATAAACAACAATATTTTCATGACCTAAATTGGCGGGGGAAAACAACAATCACGTGACAGTTATTGTTTGTGTCGGCTGTAAAATTTGCCAATGTGTTTTGCTATTGTTATTTAAACGACTCCTGCAAATTTTAATTAATTATTTCATACAAATAATGACTGCTATCGTCACCAAAATCAATACGGTCGGGAAAATAATTTTGAAAAAAAAAGTGAAATTCATTTTTTATTTTTTTGGTACTTTTCGTAAAATAAGACTCGCCGGTTTTGTAAACCAATTTATATAAAAGTAATGGCCTAACAATACTAATTAGTACATACCGTTAAGGTATTTTTTTGAGAATATTTATTGTGAATTAAAGTTAACACCCGAGTAATTATTGTAATGTAGAAACTGTTAATTCTCATTCACTAACATATATTTAAATATTTGTTTTCAAAAAACGTTTTCCCTTCGGCTTAATTCAGCAGCATACTTCTCCTACCCTAATAAGGGGGCCTCATATATTCCGCTACAGCTATAAAAATAAGCGCATGTTAGAGTATATAGAGGAGTGTTCGGTGTAAGCAAATAAATTTTAAATACTTAAGCATTGATTTTTTTTCTGAATAATAACCAACGTCGCATTATTTAATGAGAACCCCTCGTATGTATCTGATATTATAATGAGTAATTCGTCAATGAATAAATAAGTTATATCCTATGTATCAATCAGTTGGTCAAGGGCCATAATAAGTAAGCATTCTAACACCAACTGATAACGCGTATTGTCACAATATTTAGAGCCGTTTTATGTTTTTCAGGTGTTACCTAAATATATAAAAATGTTTCTGTGCATTTATTGTTATAACATAAAGCCTTTTTCTGCCAATTTTGGGGGAAAAGCGCTTGACAGTTTGGGAAAACATAAAAAATTGGGAAATTTTAAAGTTAAAAGAACAAGCTTTTCTGTCTTTTGCAAATAAGGAAATTATAAGAATATGCGCTTCTTTTCCCTTTCAAAAGACCTGAAATGGCTGAAATATCTATCCGTGTGAGCATAAATATCTATCGCAATGACAGATGTTATTCCATATTGATCTCTGAAATTGATAAAACACAACGATTTCTGAATTCAATGAAGATAGTCAATTAAGGGGTTCAGAACACACCAGTATAAGAAATTAAGAAATGGCATAGGTTCTTAATACATTTTCCATTTTGTTGATAAAAGAACATTTGGCAATCAGTTCTGATTTTGAGTTAATTTTGCCTTCGACTCAACATGTAAGATGTAAAGAAAAATACAGATAATGTATACACAATAAACATACCTATACTTGTTCATATTGTTTAAACATCACCAAAATGGTAGTGTCCGTGATGCATTAATTAATGACGAATCCATATTTAATACGACAAACCCATTAATAAGGAAAAATATTTCTTGGTTAGTCGAACCTCTTTGAGAACACATCTTGTATAACTGTTGGTTATTTTCTGCTTCTGCAAAAGATTCAAAATGCGGATGCCAACCTTAATGTTGTGTGGCTATCACTATTTTCGTCTTTAAATAATTTTTATGTCATATAAAGAAGTTCATTTTTTATCCCAGCGCAACATAGCTGTTTAAAATACTGTGAAAATTGTGGTAATACATGTACTAAATTTCAAGTCTATATACTGATTTTGAATGATGGGCAGCGTTTAAAAGTTTCCCTGAAACTGATGAAGACACCACTCAGCTGTGACAAAAACGAGACTTTGCTTCTCAACAATAGGTCAGATGCGCTTCAATGGCCTCTTTTAATTCAAACAAAATATGGCTCTTGTAAACTTACACAGCAGCTAGGGTCCTCGCCATTGACGGAGTACCGGTATATGCACAGTGGAAATATGGACAGGACAAGTCCCTGTAATACAATGTTGAGGATATGAGCAACTTGTTAATTTTGGTATGTGCACTGTTTTTTCTCTGACCCTTTTGGGATAGGGTCTTTTCCGATTGGCAAAAATGCGCCATTTTGACTAAAATTGAGATTCAAAATATGCCTTGAAATGAACACGAACGCTTCAAAACATATACAGAAAAAATATAAAAATGAGATAAACTTTTTATTTTAAAGAATACACAAACTCTTTTATACAAAAACGAAAGTTTCTGAGTCCATATGTTTTCAGAAAAACAACACAATGACGTATGTACTTAAAAAATATAGAACAAACTTGCAAATACAGAATGTACAATATGTAACAGCCAGTCACAGTGATATGATTATATACCTGCACAGGTAGTTATTGTTTTTTATCATTTTATTTTCACATTTTAGACCGAACTATTATTTAATGAAACAAAAAATTCATTATTAACCAAGAGTTGTCGTAGGATAGCGCGCCCGACTATATGCCGCTTTATCTTAGAAATAAATGCATTCATGATGTTATATATGCCTGTCAAGAAATTTAAAAAAAATGAAGGTCCATAATTTGTTTTAGGGTAAATACAGAGTAACGTAATCTTACTGTGTGAACAGCACTTACTTTGTGAATAAAAAGTCCGTTGAATGAACAATATTTGAGGTCTGAGTTAAAACACAAAGTAACCACGACTAAGTTATGTCCTGGCCACGAACTCGTTCTCACGACTTAGTTACCTCGTGGCCACGACTAAGTTATGTCCTGACCACGACTTACGAACTCGTTCTCACGACTTAGTTTTACTTTGGCTCGTAAGTCGTGGGCAGCACTATCACAATAATCGTCTGGAGAGGCATTAGTAAATTGTGAATGATGACATGGAATAGAAAAAAATGGTATGTAAAATTAAACTTTTATGCTAAAGAGAATAAAAAAGCACTCGGTAATTATAAAATGAATGATTTCGGTAAATGACTTTTTTACCGTATTTAAATCGTACTACTCATTCTCAATATGGTTCACCCGCTGGTAGTTTCCAAACTACCTTCGAAGTATTAGGTTCCTAGGTTCCTAAGTATTCATATACTACTATCAAGTATGAGGTTAGTAGGTCAAAAGATTCTTTTTTTACCTTAATCTTTGACCCACTGACCTTAAAATCAGTATGGCTTATCTACTTGTCATGACCAACCTGCCTACAACATGTGTGGTCACAGAGGCCAAGCATTTTTCAGTTATTGATAGGAAACGGATTTTCAGCACAAGTTCACCACGACCTTGACGTTTGACCAATTGATCTTAAAAACAACATATTTTTAGCTCAAATGTCACAAAACATTGACATTTGACCCACCTCAAGATCAACAGGGTAAATCTACTGGAAACCGTTTAAATAAAGATCGTAATGCTAAAGAGCGAAAATGTAAAGGCGTAGCTTCGTTTTTGACGTAAACAGCGTTTCAAAGAAAATATCTTAAATTCATTTATCATATAGATTCTGCCCATAACTTTACGGGTGTCCCAAACCCTCTGAAATAGCATTAAGTTTACAAAAAAGATATCTTAATTAACCGGGTCCCTGGTTATGACCGTTCTGTCTTCCGAGTGTGAGGTCAGTGGGCCCCGGCCTTCTTTAGTTATTAATCGGAAACAGATTGCCAGCTCATTGTCACTACGACCTTAACCTTTCACCCACTGATCTTCAAATTAAAAGAGTTCATCTACTAGTCATTACCATCTTGTTTGCCAAGGTCCCTGAGCCCCAGCGATCTTCAGTTATTGATCGGAAAAGGAATTTCAGCTTATTATCACCACGACCTTGACCATTGACTCACAAATTCAATGGGATTCATCTGCTGGTCATGACCAAACTGCCTTCTAAGGTTCCTGGGACTATGCGCTCTACAGTTATTTGTCAGAAACCACGAACGGACTGCCCTTCGAGGGTCATAAAAAGAGAGAGAAAAAAACTACTTACAAACACTCCTGCAATGACTCCTCCTCCGACGTCATACGGGAACGCGGCCTTTTTAGTTAGTAAACCGATGCCAATTCCAATGGATAACACGGACAAAATGCAGGTAAGGATCGCCAGCCATAGTAACCTTTTGCTTGCTAAAAACATGAATAATTTATATTATGTAACACTATAGTTAGCAACTTACGTGACATTACGTATTATTATTTAGTAAATCAAAATATTCCAATAAGTATAAACACATGTATTTGTACATGTGCATCATTACCACCAAGTACAACATGTTGCGTTATGCGAACTGTTTATTGATTTAATACATGTATTGCATGCATTATCATTCTTCAGTCTAATTGCTGTGTGGAATATATGTATTTTCACTTTTCCCTCCAAGATGTTCAAATAGAACATCAATAGTATTTTTGATACCTTAACCTACATATTTTTATTTAACTGGTTATTCTTAAGGATAATTTTCATAATACATGTAACATTTTTTTCAGTATCCAAACATGATCAAAGGTCTCAAATTTATGGGTCATTGAATTTATACTATTTTTGCATATGCGTTGTCGCAGTTCTTAATGTACTCGGCATTAAGAACTGCGACAACGCATATGTACAGATATGTATAGATTTTCAACTCCGATATTTGTACCAAATTTAAAATGATTTATTGCAAATGATGTAATGTTCTATCCATCATGCACAGTATGGGAGTGAGACATGAAGTCACAAAATAGTCCTGCGTTTGTTTATTTTCAAACAAAGTCCAATTTTAGATTCATCATAACCAAACATATGACGACAAAAAGGCCACCTTAATGATTTGGAAACAACAATAACATAACTTTAAGAAAAGATTGGGCCCCATGCTTTGCATTCATGACGTCCAGTTTTGACATCATCGTCTATCAACGTCAGTTAGCGTTTTGTACATTCGTACGATTATTATCCAATATTATGGTTACTAAACAACTATGTAAAACACCCGTTGAAAAATAGCCACGTTGACATTATGCATGTAAATATTAATGGTTTCTACATAAAATCACTTGACTTTCGGTCAATCATGTGTGTCAAGAATGAAGCGACAAAGTTCAAACCCCTTGGTCCTGTCTGGTTGCTCGTTTTACATACTGTAAGGGCGGGATAGCATGTTCTTAGCCACACTGACTTATAGGAAAGCTCTTGGATAGAAGTAGATCTTTAACCATACATAAGCCCATTTTTAACATGGATGTCCACCATAACTTATTTTTAAACTGAGCACTGAACAATAAGGGCTCGGTTGAGTAGTTCTTTCCTTTGCTTGCAACGCATTACTACAGTTAACTGAGCAAACATTGATCACTTATCTCCTCGTTCATTGAAGTCGTGATTAAGATTTTTAGAACCAGTTTAATATTTACAAGATAAAATCAGGTTGGGCAATCATTGGAGCCAAAACTGCTCCAACGCGTCTTCCGTGGTAAGGTGCCAATTGGTTGAAAATGTACGTTTACAAACGGCGAGCACGGTCTCTTATTTTTCATTTTCATAGGATTATACGAGAACATTAGAAAGTCTGGGAATGTTATTCCACAACGGATTGACTGTGTATTTTAAATGTTAAAACTTAGTAATAGAAAATCATACTCTGATTGTCTATAATTTCAATAATTGCTAGCGTTAAATATCGACATCATAAAATCTAGATCTTCACGAAAAGTGTAATCGTAACGCAGGTCCTCGCATATCAATTTGTATTTTTTTTTTCATTTTTTTTTTTACAAGAGGTTGCCTCGTTACAAATTTTAGAACTTTATTGGCTAAACTTGGTGCAACACTACCTTGTCAACACTAAGAATCTAGCAAGTTATGCCAGCTCTAGGCGATCGGGTTTTCATTTTTCCTCGGTTTAACTGTTTAACATACCATGCAGTGTCCACCATCAGGACAAGATTGCATCACGACTGGACTCATAAGGCCAAATAAAAAAAATAGTCTGGTTCAGGTAACGTTGTTAAAAAAAGTTAGGGGGGTAGGGATTATTATTATTTTTATTTTTTTTGCATGGGCTCGACATATTGTTTAGACAGTGAATTTTTCTTCCATCATGTGGTAATTGTACATGTCTTGTGCTTGCTGCTTGCTATATAACCATTTTAACCATTTATCCTTTGTAATCCTAACCATTCAAAATTGGCATTTTTGTCTCAGAGATGATTTTCTTCAAACTACATATAAAGGTATATAATGAAATGTTCTAAATATAGTGTATCAGGTATTTAAATGGGTTATTATAAACCCTGTAGCTAATAAATATTCATGCAAGACTCCACCTATTTTGTATACTGCAGCCAAGTTCTGAAGCTCTTGGTTGGTGGTGGTTGGGGAAGTTTTGTTTTAATGTGTATGGTGGTTATGGAGGCATGATCTTTCTTGTTTATTTTTTTTTTCAAATCTGGTCACATGAAAATGCGATTTATCCACCTCGATAGTTTTAATTTACACTTTTTCTTTTATATAAAATATGTGAACAGAAATGTTCGAAACAAACCTCCAAAAACGATGCCCCTTGTAGCGCCGTAGAAACTTCGTATTTTATGACAACACGTTTTTCATCTACAGCTTCATGTATCTCGTGATATATTTGATCAGATGTGCAAACATTTTGGACTGCTTTCATAAGCTGGCGCTCGCCGTGGTGATCGCATTTTAATAGTTTAATTGCGATCACATTTGAAGAACCGACACACGCCGCCATCTTGTATAAAGGGAGGTAACCCGAACGGTAATACTAAATAGGCGCGGAATAGAAATATCGTTGTCGGCGCACGTTTACGATCGGATTTTCGGCGGATTTTCGAAAAAATGGCGAAAATTTTTATTGACGAAAAAATATCGCAATAAAAAGGTTAGGGTCGACGGTAATTATTAGGGTCGGTCGGGTTACCTGAACCAGACCTATTTTTTTATTTGGCCTTATAGTGAAATAGCACATCAATAAAAAATATTAAATGTAGGTCAATATTTTCACCGGTTTATGTACATTTTGTGAAGCGAATGTGAAATTGCTTTGTTATTATGAAACTTGTGTTATTAACCGACACTACGTTAGCAGAGAGCGCCGACTACCTAATTTGATTCAGGTCGTTTCACTCTCACATAGCGCTTAAATGTAAGATTATGTAACCCTCTCTACAGGTTACGAAATTCGCTTTCAATGGAATAGTGTATCAGGACAAAACAGGACAAAATAATTGACAGGATACTTATCGTGCCATGAATCGAATCAGGTTTAATTTCTATCAGGAAGTCGATTACAGTTAACATCGCTTTTAAAGACCAATAAACTTTACATTCACAGTCACTCGTTTCAATTGATGAAAAGAGCATATTCGTGTCATAATTACTGATTCAGTTTTGGTCTAATAAATGTGTTCTCAGCCATAGCCACAGTTTCGTTTCAAATGTAAATCGTACATGTTCAGAAGGTTTGAATTGTACAGTTATTGTAACTGTAATATAACAAGAGATGTTTGTCAAACATTATGCCCCCCCCCCCCCGAGCGCCATGTTGTCAGGATCATATGGACAATGGAATGAAATATGCATGGACCGAAATGACACCTGATTTGTCACTGACATTGGATGCCATTGAGGCAGTTTTAAGATTATGACCATTCAAAGTTTGAGGATAGAGTGTGTTATGACCATGACCTTTGACTCTATGACTTCAAAATCTATAGGAGTCATCAGCTGGTCACCAAAAATCGAAAGGCAAGTTCGAGGGCCATGGGTGCAAGCATTGACAAGAAATCACACAGACAAGCTTTTTCGTTCAAGGTCACTGTAACCTTGACCTTTGACCCGATGACCCCTAAAATCATAAGGGGTCATCTACAGGTGACACAACACCAAGTCTAGTTTGAGGGCCATGGGTGCAGGCATTGTAAAATTATCATTTAAAACATTTTCGCATTCAAGGTCACTGTGAACTTGACATTTGACCCAATGACTCCTAAAATCAATAAGTGTCATCTCCTGGTCAGGCCCAACTTCCCTGTCAAGTTTGATGATCATAGGTTCAGGCATTGTTGAGATATCACTGGGAGAAGAATGAACTTTTTTGTGTTAAAGGTTACTGTGACCTTGATCTTGGCCCGATGATCCCCAAAGTCATGAGGGGTCATCTACTGGTCAGGCCCTACCTTCATGTCAAGTTTGATGACAATAGCTCCAGGAATTGTCAAGTTTGCTTTCAAGGTCACTGTGACCTTGACCCCCTAAAATCAATAGGGACCATCTACTGGTCAGGCCCAACCTCTGAGTCAAGTCTGATGGCCATGGGTGCAGGCGTTGTTGAGTTATTACTCAGACAACCTTGACCTTTGGCCCGATGACCCCCCAAAAACAATAGGGGTCAGCTACTGGTCAGGCCCAACCTCCAAGTCAAGTTTGAGGGCCATGGGTGCAGGAATTGTCGAGTTATCACTCGAACAACCTTTTACCATTCAAGGTCATTGTGACCTTGACCTTTGGCCCAATGACCCCCAAAATCAATAGGCGTCAGCTACTGGTCAGGCCCAACCTCCAATTCAATTATGAGGGCCATGGGTGCAGGCATTGTCGAGTTATCACTTGGACAATTTTTTACCATTCAAGGTCACTGTGACCTTGACCTTCGACCCGATGAGCCCCAAAAACAATAGGCGTCAGCTACTGGTCAGGCCCAACCTCTAAGTCAAGTTTGAGGGCCGTGGGTGCAGGCATTGTTGAGTTATAACTTGGACAACCTTTTACCATTCAAGGTCACTGTGACCTTGACCTTTGGCCCGATGACCCCCAAAACAATAGGGGTCATCTACTGGTCAGGCCCAACCTTCATGTCAAGTTTGATGACCATACGTCCAGGAGTTGTTGAGTTATCACTCGGACAAGCTTTGGTCTACCGATGGACCGACCGACCGACCGACATGCCTGTGCAAAGCAATATACCCCTCTTCTACGAAGGGGGGCATAATAATTTATGAGCATCTATAGGCAAAATATATGGAAGAAATGTTTAAAAATAACGTAAATACGATTTAGTTAAAAAAGTCCATCTAAAGATAATAGCTTAGATATTTATTGTGATATGAGTAATATGGGGGCAGATTTTCTTATTGGATGTTTTTGTTGATAGTGAGTGTTCTACAGTTTATATAGATGTTGCTTGTATTTTTTGACAATTAATAACAAAAACGGGTAGGGTATAAGGGCATGGTCATAAGGGAGGAGGGGTAAGGGTTATATCAATGTTACAGCCGCCTGTGGACAGTGGTTATATTTTGACATATATTATATTAATGTGTTATACTTTAAAAGTATAACATAAATAGCTTTGAGATTTTTGAGAGTTTTTGATATACATGTACGTGACAGGTAAAAGTAGATTCCTGAAAATATCGTCAAGTTATTTAGACTTCAGAACCTAAATATTTACCCTTTATATAATCCATTATATTTCATTAAAGGCTAAAACACGTGTTGCGATTACTGTCATCATAATTTTGATGATGTGAATGAATAACAAAATATCCAGGTATAGAGAAAATTAATAAAACGGGAAAGAACTGGTTTAATGTAAAACTTAGGTTATACCTGAAGAGAGAACACCGCATGATTTACCCAGCGGTTACGCCCCTTTTCAGTGGACTATTTCTTGCACATACGTTAGAAGTCATGAGAAACTTTCAAACAATATACAACATAATATCACATATTATATCAAATAGTAATACATATAATGTTAATATTGTAGTATTCTTTTTTATTTACTTTCACCAGAAATGCTAGCTTCGATTTCTTTCCCATAATCATATGGTTGCATTCTAAAAAGGGACTAGACACACGATGTTCAAAAAGTTGTCAATGCGAGCTAGTAGGAAGCCGATAGAATATCATTTTACAGGTTTTAATAATAAATGCAACAATCATGTTGCTTTCTCATCTGTGTTTACCCGTTTACAAATAGCGCATAATGGTTTCCCAGTTTAAATCATATATGCTAATGAGTGCAGGTAAATAAATTTACCGATCATATTTATAAACTTTCTGGGATTTACGTGGTACACAACCAAAGTAAATTTCGAATTGGAAAAATGTGCAGCGAACGATGCAAGTGTCGTAAGCGATTTGATATATCAGTCTAAGATTCAATGCGTTGTAAACAACGATGTCAATTTTTTATAAGTTTTTGACAATTTTCTTTTTTTTCTTGCTATTGTATCATCTGGTGCATCATTGATTCTACATAAGAATTCAATATTACACTCAAATTTTGTCGCACAAATAATTTGTAAGCAAAACTCGATTTCCCAAAGTGTAATGTCGCATTTATCATATACAGGGGTGTTTAGTGACTAGGAATACTGGTCATCTTTTGGCACATTTTTTTTTATCTTTTTATATTTTTTATGTTGTTGGAATAGCACGAAATCATGAAAAATATTGTGTCGCCAATGCTTATCTTTATGAAAATTTATGTTTACACACCGATTTTGCAAGCACATGTTGTGGCAACACTTACTTTATGCAAAGAAAGGTCTGACCTACATTCTACTTCGATTTATCCGATATAAATAAATACCATTATCTCAAAATTGAGAACTTTAAGTGTGTCGCTTAAACCAGTGCCAGATACGTTACCAGCATAAATCCAAATGCATCCAGATGACCGGTACCCTTCTACCACACTGTTAAAGGTAAAAAGTAAAAAACAAAACAAAACAAAAAAATGTATGCATCATTTCGACATAGATATGCAATAATGTCAAAATCAAATGATGTTACCGGACAATGTTGTCACAACATTAGGACAACGTTTTTTTAGTTAATAAGAAAACCGCGAAAAATAACAAAGTCACTCAAAGTCTTTAAAACAAGGTTAGTAAAACGTTAAAATAACGTTGCCCCATCACTAAAGTTTCATTATCATTTTAATACTTGCCAATCATTATACGATGCTTGCCTTCAATTATTTTTCAATTTCCCATACTTTGATTGATAATTAGTGGAAAATAGTTATAAATAAATTTAGGCACCAAAGTTGTCAAAACGTTGTGACAACGTTATACAATAACCTTATAATGACACAACCTTCGCACAGCGTTGCACTAACGTTATGTGTTTGCTGGGTTGACCTCTAAAACAGGGGGTCCAACGTGTTTTGTGTTTGCCGAATTTTAAGTGAGGGAATTATGTGAAGCAGAATAACATGGCGGTGTTGGAAGGAAAAGTAATAAAACTTACTTCCCAGGTGAAAATACCTTCCTGAAACACCGAAATTCCCTCCAACGCCGCCATTTCATTCTGCTTCACACAATTCCCTCACTTAAAATTCGGCAAACACAAAACACGTTGGACCTCCTGTAAAAGCGATTTACAAAAATCTAGGTGGATACGTTCTAATTTTTTGGATTTCGTTAGGCTGGGCAACCGTAAATGACAATTGAGCCTACAAATAGATCAAAGAATTGTAGCGCCATTTCAGGAGGAACACCAACAACAAATTGATTATTCAATACAAACGATCCTGTATAGTTAGATGCGATACCTAAGTAATTTAATTTATCAACTGTTTCCAGTGATTCATTATTATAGTACCAGGTTTCGTTTTGTAGCGCAGGGCCTCTTTTACGGAAGACAACCACCTTTGTTTCGGATATATAAACCTCTAATGCCCAAGTTTGACAATAGTCGTGTTGATGGTTTAATTTTCTTTGTAAATCCTTGTTAAACTGAATAACCCAGAATACATAAACCATATAGGGTAATTCCACATTTAATATCCATTCAAATCCATTTTGAAAAGACTGTACACAATGCATTCCTTTATACTGAATCAAATGCTTCTTAAGATCAATAAATGCACGGGCCACACATAAAAGGAGCAGTTTCAATCAAATTATACAAAACGAGTATCGCATCTTCTATGCTAGACCCTTTCTTAAATCCAAATTGTGCATCAGACAATAAGCTATTTCCATGAACCACTTTTCGACTTATATGCTCTTATAATTGTTGATATCATTTATGTCCCCTTTCTTATGGATAGGCACTTTTAAACCATATGACCAAGACGAACGGAAATAACCTCCGCCCAGCACAACGTTACATATATCAGTTTTATGGTCGACTAAAATACCGATAGTTTCAATAAAAACTCATTCACGAAACTATCAACCGGAGATGCTTGCTAATTCCGTTTAATACATTTAACTGCTTAACGATCTTCTTCGGAAGTTATGGCAACGTTTAGTGGTTTAAATTTAGGATAGTTGACATTAAGTCTGTATCGATGACAAAAGTATCTATTTCTTCAGTCTGTGTGGAATGTATATATCATTAAATAAACCGGCATAGTATTCTCTAAAGCGTTCTGTGTCAATTTTGTTCGCGGTTCTCCTTTTCTTAGTTTAAAAATTATTCCAAAATTCGTTAGGTTGTTTAACCAAAACAATCGTAAGCACACCGAACTTGGCCTGATAAAGGACGTCTGAAACTCGTCCTGTCATAATATATATAGTGATGCATAAATAACTTAATGATAAATTTAATTTAAAATCATAAAATGCATACAGTGGCACAAATTATAAAACATTATAATAACACATTTTTTGGTCTGTTTTCTTTACGAAGCCAATGACTTCTTTTATTTCCCCGTAACATGTGTGAAATGGGGTCGGGGATCCCTAACCAACACTTATAACAATGAAAAAGAAAAAGCATGATATAAATGTCAATATATGCATACAATTCTTTTCAATGAAATAATTGTTTCTAAGCATTGTTTATAAGTACTCAATAACTATACCCGTAATATGAAACAAAATATTAAAATCTAAGATAGGAAATAGGTAAAAAGTATGCAATACATAAAAGTGTAAAGCATGCTTAAGTCACATAACCACTATAATTTTCTAATTTACTAACAATATCAAAAGAGTAAAGGAAACAAAACAGATTAAATCCATATGAATTTAATTATATTTTGCTTCTATAATATGCCTGTCGATGTATTCTTAAGAGTATTAAACTAAATCTGTTATTTCTTTACGGATAGAAATTAATGTTAAACTAATGTCCGTGTGAACTTATTCGTGTTTAATTGAGTTCCTACTTTTCTAAATATGCCATTTTGTTTCAATGATAATTGTGTTGAGGACTGAATTATTTATTTTTCATTTTAATGTATTATGTGTTCAACTCATAGGCTTTTAACGACCAGAACAAGAAAATACATATGATTAAGGTACAGATAAATAAAATATTGGCGATAATTTGGCGCCTTTTTAACAAGGGAATGTGCGTCAAATACATATGGCAAGTTATTTTAAATTGCCATTGAACATGTAAAAATAGCACCCATACATGACAACCTACACTCTGATGTCCTTATATTTAGCATTCCATTGTGAATAAACACTAAGTGTATCTTTCACCTAAGAGGTAGGGACACGGGTCTTGCACACGACATGTTGTCTTGGTACGTCGAACAAATGTGGCAGGTTATTTCAAAATCTGTCCATACAAGAAAGTTACAGCCCTGACACGACAATTTATACTTTGTGTCCTTATATGCAGCATTCCATTGTGAATAAACACCTAAGTGTGACCTTGACCTTAGAGGTAGGGACATGGGTCTTGCACGCGACACGTCGTCATGGTATGTAGAACACATGTGGCAAGATATTTTAAAACCTGTCCATACAAGAGAAAGTTACAGCCCGGACACGAGTTATTGAGCCGGACGCACGGAAGGACGGACGGACGGACAGACGGATGGTGCGATTTTAATATGCCCACCTTCGGGGGGCATAAAAACAACATCAATTTATATTGTGCGCTTTTCAACCGGAGTGTAAAACAAATTCCGTGATAGGCAGATATGTCTGTAAGAAATTGACTGATTTATCTAATATAAGGACAATATTTTTCCAAACATAATCCTTGTGTATAATCACATTTTCAAAAGAATAATACGTGTTTTAATACTGATATAAAGCACAGTCAAACATGTATAAGAGTCAACATGGTAATAAATAACATGTATAAATGACTAACATTTCAATTTACAAACACAACAATTATTATAAGGTAATTAACAGTAGGTTACACAAGTAAATGAAAAACTGTTTACTTCAGTTTTTAAAATCATACTATTGTACCGTTATAAATATAAACAAAATGTAGTTAAGTCGAACAACCTCTTGAACAGGCCTGCACACAGTGGCTTTATTCTGGAAAATATTTTTTTATCATTGTATCATTATTACTATTACAGGACAAGGCCGGTATTCGTAAACCATATTAAGTAATTGTTTAAATTAAGGCATTTTCCTAAAATGTCATAGTCAAATTGAAAATGTGTTAAAACATAAAAACATGTTATTTCAATGACATAATGTAATTCAGAAATCATTAATTAATTATTTAAGATAACAAGTAAGATACTTAAATTAGGTAAGTGATTTTAGTAAGGATATTAATTAAGATGTTTTATGAATAACTGCCTAGGTATTCAATATAAATCTCATCTGTATCCTTTCCAGAAGTCTCAGTGATTCCATTCATTGTACATAGCAATAAATTATGAAGTTCAATGTAAACTCCGATTTTTAAACCCTCAGATTCAGATCACTCTAATGTTCATTAAATACTGTCCCATCACTATACATTGGAACTTATTGAAGTTTTTGTTTTTATATATTTATCTTCATCTTCCATAACTTCGGCATAGGAAGGCAGAGCTTCCTCATAGGAAGGCAAGGCTTCTTCATAGGAAGGTGGAAGGTCTGCATGCGGGCTTGGCTCCACTGGAGGGGCACTAGGCTGGGCACCAGAATTATAAACATAATTTGGAGCATCTAAGTCGGTATTGGTTCCCGTTTCGTCCAAAGTGCTAAACAGGTTTCGATTTTCTTCCCGTCTTTCTCTTTGAAGTCGGTTCCTCCTAAGATTATCTAACAACTCGCGTTCTATTTGCCTCACCGTTCTGTCATATGCGGAATCAGGACCAGAGAAGTTTGGTACCAATGGAGGGGCGCTAGGCTGGGCAACAGAGCTATTAAAAAAACTAGGAACACCTGATTCAGTAATGGTTCCCATTTCGTCCAAGGTGCTTAACCGATTTCGATTTTCTTCCCATCTTTCTCTTTCAAGTCTTGTTCTCCGTCGGTCCTCTAACAATTCGTGTTCTATTTGCCGCACAGTTCTATCATGTACAGGATCTGGACTAGAAATGATTGGTTCCACTGTGGGGGCGTTAGGCTGGCCACCTAAACTGTTGTCAAAACTAAGAGAACCCGATTCAGTATTGGTCCCCGTTTCATCCAAAGTGCTAAACCTGTGTCGATTGTCTTCCTGTGTTTCTCTTTCAATACTCTCTCTCCGACGTTCCTCTAACAACTCTTGTTCTGTTTGACTAACCGTTCTGTCATCGGAATCAGATTCAAACAAGTTTGGTTCCTCTGTAGAAGCGCGAGGATCTGCACCAGAATTGTTAACAATGCTAACAGCACCTGATTCAGTATTGGTACCTGTTTCGTCCAAAGTGCTAAACCCGTTTTGATTATCTTCCTGTCTTTCTCTTTCAAGTCTTTCTCTCCGGCGTTCCTCTAATAAGGTTTGCTCTCTTTGCCTCAACGTTCTCTCATATACGGGATCAGGACCAGAGACGGGAACAGGACCAGAGACGGTTTGTTCCCCTATAGCTACTCTAGGCTGGGCATCCGAACCATTAACAAGTCTTGCACCTGTTTCAATATTGGTTCCAGTGTTAAACCCATTTCGAGTGTCTTCCAGTCTTTCTCTTTCAAATATTTCTCTTTGTCGTTCGTGTTCGGGAACACCGAATTTACTTGCGTTACAGCAGCATGTGAAGAGAATTGCCAGTGATAAAACCGCCAGCACCACTGTTACTATGAGGGTTAAAACGGATATGGTCAGCAAGGTCCCGTTGCATGCTGAAATGGTGGACATATTATATATATATATATATATATATATATATATATATATATATATAATAGAGTTAATTATAAGGTCGGCCATGCAGCATGTTCCCTACATTTAGTTGGCAATTAACTGTGTTTTCATTCGAATGATCAATTCTTAATATCCAATAATTCAATAAAATGATCGAAAAACTGTAAAAGAATAGATACATCTACGGTCGATGTTAATCGCAGCAAGCTCCATGTTCTACCAATCTTATAAACATGTAGTGTGTTATTTATTGCTTAAAACCATTGTTTTTCTTTTCTTTTTTGTTTAAAGAGAAATACTGTTTGTTCAGTATTATCTGATGATCCAGTAGTGATTTAAGAGATCACAACAACGCAAAATCGGCCTTGATGAAACTAGCCGTTTTTAGGTTAACTATTGTGCTTGCATTACACGTGTATCTGTTTACATGTCAAGGTTTTCTTGAGTCAAGGGAATTAACAAAGCTATATTTTAATGTAATTGAGTTCAGAAAGGAATAAGTTCTACAAGAACAGGCTTCGTTTAAGGTTCCCATATGACTGACAGTTTCCACATAACAAGATAGTGTGGCTTTGTGATGATGGCTTTTATTTTAAAAAAATAACGGCATTTTTGTTACTAGAATTGTTTTTAAGAAAATAATTAATATATTTTTTCTCGTTTGAAAAAAAACAACATAGCCACAAATCTTAACTCCGACGCCCTGAAGCGTTTTTGGATCAAAGCATTCTCATATTGTCGAATGGTATTGTTTTGTGTTTGGATGCAAACGGTTTTAAAAACAGAACTCCAACAAAGTAATAATTTCTGAAAATTGCTAAAATCCTTAATATAACAAACAAGGACAGTTATGTTCCTTAAAAATAAATTAAAAAGATGTTTTGTTGAAGTTTACCGTTAGTTGAAGTAGATGGAGTTACACACTCGACAGTTGCAAACACGCCCGATACAGCAACGCTGAATCCTATTGCCATGAAAGCAAGGATAAAATAAACAAGCATACAGCACCCCTGAAACAAAAACGCCAACACAATTAACAAGACTTGAAGATGTACATCAAAAGTACATGTATATGCTTATCATGCATTCCAATGTATCCTATTGATGAATAACGTAGTCTTTAGGTTAAGGTACAATTGCGATTTTTACAGTCAATATTTTCAGCCTTACTGCATACACTATAATGTGTATTGATAATAGTAAGAAAATGTACTAGGATCACCTTGATCGACGTTTGGATTACAGTCAAGGTTATGTGCCCTACCGGGTCCGCGCTTGCGCAGTAATATGCGCACCAACATTCCTACATGCACACCTTAAGGAAGGCGCGGACTCTGAACATCAGTAAACTAATCATTTCCCAGGTCAAGCCTTAACACCCGGCTCAGCTCACTCATGGAATCGATTAGGGCATTATCAAGCGCGTGCCTGGGCAGGTATAATCATGCGCAAGAAAATATTTGCATGACACCGCTAACTAACGAAAACAATTAGGCTATAAAAATACATTGACTTCGTTTCTCTAGAAAGTCCAGCAGCGCTAAATGGCCCAGTGACTTTTTTCAAAATAATTTTACTGCCGGTGACTGTTGAATTTGGGGAAATTTGGGGGAAATAGGCGTGTTAAGTCCAAAAATGAGGATAAAAACAGGGTGGTAATTTTATTATAAATGATTTAATTTTCTGTTTTCGCTGAATTTACTACGACATTTTCCTAGCAACATTTTATTTCAGATATCCTTTTTAGGATGTTTAAAATAAACATCTAAAAAGTTTTTGTATTTTGGGATTTAAAAAACAACAACAACAACTGGACGTGAGTGGGCATTGCGCTTTTTTAAGAGGAACGGCCGATAAAAATACCCCCAAAACGATCTCGGACTGGAGTGTATGCGTCATGTAAACTTACCCAGCCTGTACTGTTTCTGCCAGAAATCGAGTCCCGGTACATGCATATTGGACATATGGTCAATAGAAGCGCCTGAAACAAATTTAGAGGATTTATGCAAACACTGAGCAACATGTTACGTGCATTAAAGCTGCACTCTCACAGATTTACCGTTTTGACAACTTTTTTTTATTTTTTGTCTTGGAAAGAGCATATTTTTGCGTAAATATCTACAACCAATAATTATAGATTGCTGACAAAAGATCAGATCGCAGATTTTCATATTTCCGCTATAAAGTATATATTATGTACAATGTGTAGATACATAACTGTTTGAAGAGAAAGTCATACCCTTACAAGTATGTACTAGGGATATATACAAATGTTCACCTTTTGAATGCAGTTTAAATGTACTCGTACTCTACAATTCAATAAAACAAAACATGAATTCAAAAAAAAAGTTTTGAAACGAAAATAAGTTTTTCTTAAGGTTTATCATTCAATAGAGCTAAACAAAATCGGCTAGGCTTAGTGCTACATATTTACCGACACAGCTTTGTCAGTCGGAATGTTCCATCATTTCGGTAATAGGTCTAAAACAAAACATAAAAACATAAATAAAATGAAAACTGTCAGGGGAACGTGACAAATGTCCACGATTGGGCCTTGTCAGAGTGATAACTAATTGACCTTTAAGCTACAAATATCTGCTTACCAGAACTAAGACATCACTTCCTAAAATCAATGAAACGAAGTTGGAGCATTGCATAAATCAAAAGGAAATCAATTCAAACTCTCAGTCACATTATTGCCCGTTTAAGTGAGATCCAGATGCATCCGAAAGCAATATTTGTAAAATGCAATGAGTATTGACCTTTGACCAACTGACCTAAAAAGAAGAGTTATCTGCTGGTCGACTGTAAACTACCATTGACGTTTCATTGTTCTAGGTCAAACCATTCTCGAGTTATTAAGCAAACAGACAAAGTGTTCATAATGCTGTTAACCGTGATCTTTAACTTTGTCCTACTGACCCCCAAAATAAAAGAGGTCATATATTGACCAATGACAACCCTGCTTCTGAAGTTTTATAGTCCTATGTCAAACCTGTCTCAAGTTAATGCAGATAATGTTTTCACAAGATCGTTGATTTTGAACTTGGCCTTTGACCAATAGAGGTCACCTTCTGCTCAAGGGTTAGTACCACTAACGTGTCATGGTCCTTGATTAAACCGTTATTGAGGACAAATATTGTTGACTGTGATCTTTACGTTTCACCTAGTGACCCCCCTCCTCCTCATAAACGGGTTCAACTACTTGCAAAGGACAACCTACCACGGACATTACATGGTCCTAGGTCAAACCGTTCTCAAGTTATTATACATAAAACAAATAAGAAAAAATAGCATAAGACTGATGACCGTGACCTTTGACATATTGAGGTTTAATGGTCCTGGTTGGAACTGTTTTTGAGTCATTGTGGAGACAAAGTGTGTTCTGAACGGACACACAGATAAACGGACATTGCGAATACTACAATGTATATGCAACCCTTAGGGGGTATTTTATACAGTTACATGTCTGGTAATTGCCCATTTTCATATACATGTTGTAAAGACTTTTCCGTTGCTGTTTTATTGGGAAAAAGGAGAGAAAATAATTAACCTACAAACACTCCTGCGATGATCCCCCCTCCGGCGTCATACGGGAACGCAGCACCTGTTGCCACTGAACTGATGCCAATTGCGAGAGATAACAGGGAAAATATGCAGGTCACAATCCCCAGCCTCAGTAACGCTTTGGTGACTGAAATCATGAACAATGTATAATGTATATTAACATAGATGACAGGACATGTAATATAATGTGTATCTTCATGCCCAATAGTATCAGTACATACATGTACATCATAAATGTATATACATATTAGTGTTTGAAAATCGGACTCCATTTGCTATCGATAATCGAATCAAATCAGACCAAGTATTTCGATTTACTATCGGACAATAATCCAAAGTTCATAATATCAGTAAGGAATACATTCTTTATACATAGTACATCATGATTATTTAAGTGGTTAAACCTGCAATCAGTACGTGTGATGCTATAGTAATGCTTTTTTCAACAGTAATTAAATTTCCATAATCTTTTTCTGTCTTTAATAACTTAACAAATAAACAAAACAACACTACAAATAATTGCACATCAATTGCAAAATAATGCACACCGCATCAAGTTAGTATCTTAGCATTTTATCCGGGTAAAAGCATATTAAATATTTGTGAACCAGCTCAGCATTCAATAACCTGTTATATTGAATATTTTATTAGAATATCTTAATTTCATAAAACTTTCACAAAAAAAAAAAATTAACTAAATACAGACGATACCAAAACAGGTTTCAAAAACAGAATGCATCAAGCCGGGATTCCCAGTAATTGCAAGATCGGACCCACTACACCATAGAAACAGGTTATTGAAGAAGGTTTTATGATATAATTAACAATTAAAAACAGTTTGTAATTATGGGAGAGTTTGTAACTTTTAAGCAAAAGTGTTTACATTCATTGCATTTTTGTCGACAAAACAAAACAAAAATGTAGCAGGGATTTTCCTAACGATTTGACTTTCACTTGCCCTTGAAGTAACGTAATTTTACAAATTTAACACAATATTTGCAATAAATTATATTTTTTTTCCAACTAAATATATAAAACTCATACAAATAAATACAAATAAATACAAATAAATAACAATACAACAGACTGTGCTTGACTTTGCTAGGTTTTCATAGGCTTTACTAGGCTTTGCTAGGTTTCGCTGGATTTTTCAATCTTGAAGTAATGTAATTTTACAAATTTAACACAATATTTGCAATAAAATAAATATTTGCCGGGTTAAAATTGCCGCGGGCAAGCGGGCGTCCGCTTAAGAAAACCCCTGTGTAGTAACCGGAAGTAACATTAACGTCATCGATTTTGGACAACCACTATCGATTGTCGCCGACAAACAGACAAAGTGTTCATAATGCTGTTAACCGTGATCTTTAACTTTGTCCTACTGACCCCCAAAATAAAAGAGGTCATCTATTGGCCAATGACAACCCTGCTTCTGAAGTTTTATAGTCCTATGTCAAACCTGTCTCAAGTTAATGCAGATAATGTTTACATGTGACAATATCTTTAGATGTCTTTTTGCAAAATTGTACGGTATAAACATATTGACCTACAGAACATCTTTAACGTTTGGTAAATTGTCACAATGCTTAGCAGATAAATATTAGATTTTACGCGAATTTTGTATATCCTCTGCTTGCAGCGCCCTCTATTTTTGAATGGAACATACCGAAACAATTCCTCAATTATACAATGAAAACTACAGGGACAAGTCCTGTAGTTAAAAAGATGTTAGGATGACCAAGGCAAGTCAGTGGTAGTCAGTTTTTGTTAGGGAGTGGAAAGAAAAGGTTAAGATACCTCTCACAATAAAGCGAGTTGATAAATGAATAAAATATGGAAAATATATTTGGAGTTACGTGTAAATAAGTAAACAGAATGGGTACGAAAACCCACCCGGTGACACAAACTTGCTAAATAGCATAGCTATGGTAATAATTAGTTTATTTATATAATATTTATTAATATTATAAGTGGAATGATGCAAAACCGTACATTTATTTTATGATCCCACAGGAATGATATCCATCAGCTTCAAAAACAGTGAGGGTATTAGTCTTGTTAGGTTGTAGTTTAGGGTCATAGTGCACGTATACAGAATGTTTCCCTGGTTGAGCTATTACTGCCGACATGCACCAGTGTATAGCACTACCAGACCCCCAGCTAACGTCTCTCCTGGAATATTTTATCAATTGTTAGAGCTGAGGCCAGGATCCACACTGAACTACAGTAGTGTCCGCCATCTGGTTGTATCATTCGAATCGAGTAGTTGTGGAACACTTCAATTAATATACAAGTTTTGATATACTAGTTATATGTTGACAACATTTTCATCGTGTGTCATGCAATGAAAAAAAATATAAATAATATTTTGTGTCAATTTAACATAACAGTTGTCTGTCTCACTGCACAACAGTCTGAATATTTACCCGTCTTATACTCCATTTTATTTTATCAAAGGCTCATGCCGAGATAAAAAGTTACTACAATCATAAGTTTAACGAGGACCACATTGTGGTCATTGTTACTTGTATAGATAAATAGAGTTAAAATTATTGAGAACCATGACAAAATTAAGAAGAGGGGAAACAACTGTAACAAGTTTAGAATAAAGGTTAGGTTATACCTGAAAACCGGCTAGAACAAATCTACACATCGGCTACCTCCCTTATCAACTTTGTATATTTACAGTAATAGTATATTATATAAACAAAGTCATATATTATATATTATTTATTAATCATTAATATAAAATTATGACAAGTTCGAAAACGATGCGACAAAGTTTTGATTTAATTAAAACAATAACGTATTGCAGGTGGTTTTAATTTCCCCTTTTTTATGAGAACTAATGTTAAGTAATTAAGTGAAATTTCAGTGCGTATTAACTACAAAAAGTGTTGTCTGCAGCCGTTCATTGTGCTCGAAAGTTTATTTACTTATTACCGTGTTTGATAAATTATTCATGAACATATACAGTATAGCATTTTAATTTACTGCAAGCATTTAATGGAGTTTTTTTTTATTTCCCATGATTTTCAAAAGGAACATTGTTATAACTGATCAAGAAATGACAGATTTACTGTGTATTCGGATGTTATTTGTACGTTGTCAGACGCGTAGCTAGGGCCAATTTGGAGTTACGCAGATCGATGACGGACAGCATAGTAACCCCTTCACCCCCTTCGGTTTTGATTTCAAATTCGGGGGTTTTGGTTTGACAAAAACTTCGACATGTCAAAATTTGCGTACAGTCAGCTACAGGCCTGGTTGTGTTTCTCTTGACAAGTGTCTGTTAGCCTTGTGCCTTAAACGGAGTCCTTGTTATTGTTTTTTTTAATAGCTAAGCGGGCTTATCCCTTGTTCCATTGCCAGTATTATTAAAAGCATTTGTTAAAGTTAAAAATTGTTACGCCGATCCTAGCTAACTGCTTGTTTTAACTTCTATGTTTGAATACTTCTTTTAAAATGTAGTTCTCTTTGAGAGTTGACCTCGTGTTTTAGTTTGTCGTGGTTAGGGTAAGGGGTAAGGTTGGGGTTAGGGCTAAAGTTACGAAATACTAAATCATTAAAAAAGTACATGTAAGAGACCTACTAGCTGAAATAGCTTCAACAAATCATCGCTTCTTCCAGATGTTCCAGAAAATCTCTGTGTACAGCTGTCGGTTTAAATAATCTTCGAACGGTGTATGGCAATAACGCTCGTTAGCGTTTGACTGCTTTACTTAATCAGTGTGTGTATACCACGTGATAAGAAGGCAATATTTTGCTTCGAAAGAAGACCTTAAACAAAGATAACTTCACTATTTCTTCACCATTTTAATTGAAACGTAGCGCAGTCTACGCCGCTTACGGAGCCCTGCCTTCAGTCGTTTACCAGAGTTTGATTGAAAGTTTAGTTTCTTAAAACACTTCGACAAACCTTTTCACAACACGGCCGTCTGACGGAGCACTGTCAAAACATTATTTTGGAAACAGGTTTATCGAAGTGTTCGATAAAACTAATCACCGTATGAAACTTCGGTAATAAAAGGAATGCGTGGCTCTTAAAACGGCATAGACTGCCCTTTGTTTTATTTAAAATGGTGTAGTAAAAGAAAAGTTATCTTTGATTTAAGTCTTTTTAAGCAAAATATTGCATTCCGACGTAGCATATATGACGTAATTTATCACGTGGTATACACACACTGTTAATGGGATTTATGATTGTACTGCTCAATAACGTTTGACTACTCTACGTAAAAGGATTAAATAGTTTATGACTGACCTGTTTAAAATGATTTATGCTCTTTTCGTATGAGAATTTGTGTATGTAGGGAGTTTCTTAAGCATCCCAATCAGGTTAATTCTAACAGAGAACTTATATTTAACTGTGCAACTCAACAAAAACATCTGTGTAGGATCCATACATTTGCGTTACAGGGTGCGCAATTTTGAAGGCGAACATGTGAATGCGCCCCCTTCAACTGAACTGAAATTAACATGGTATAAATGTGGTTATGGGGGCTTCACACCCCCCCCCCCATTCCTCCCTATCCCGAAATTAATTGATAAAATGTTGTTTATATATTGCGAAATTCCGTAATTTAATCTCCGATATTAAAGCTGCACTCTCACAGATTTACCATTTTTACAACTTTTTTTTTATTTTTTGTCTTGAAATGGGCAATTTGCGTTAATATCTATAAACCAATGATATAAGATTGCTGACAAAAAATCAGATCGTAGATTATCATATTTCCGTTCAAAAAATAAGCCTATAAACGGTTTAAGAAAAATGCATGAAACATCAATTTTTGAACAGAAATATAAAAATCTGCTATCTAATTTTTGTCAGCATTCTTACACTGTGAGGGAGCAAAAACAATCACGTGACCACAAATGCGAACGACCACGGAGAAATTGAGACAACAAAACGTATGTTTTTGATGTTTTCTTTATTATCTTGAATCGAATTAAAACAAGACCTAGCCCACGGTACGGCACATAATTTCCGATTTCATGTGGTATACTGTCTGATATTCTTGGTGTCGTAGTTTTTGAGAACATTCAATAACAAATTTGGAATCGCGGATGCAGACGACCACACATTTTGTATATCTTGCAAAAACAATGATACAACGGCTAGTTTCACCTGGTTCTTTATGAAAAACACTTATTAAAGCAAATATATACCATTTAGAGTACCTTTGCAAGGGGTATTGATGGTTTTGATGGCAATATTAAAATATCAAATTATGCGAACGACCACACTCGAGAATTTTAGGCGAACGACCACACTTTTTAAATTAAATTTGAATGGGATGCGAATAAAGCCTCCGTGATCTCAATGCTTTTTTCTATTCGTAGGACATTTGTATCCGCACATGACGCACACACGTGTATAATCTTCTCGACAAATCCGACATGTCAACACCAGAATGTGACCGAGATTGTGCGGCATCCGTTTCGAGGCATTCGACCAGTGTAAAGGAGATGATTGTCAAGTAAGATGTTGATAGAGTCACTCTAGAATGTGTGTCTAGTATGAAAAGAAATACTAGGGCAATTTTCGGATGCCAAGATCAAACGCACATTTGATAGGGCTAAAACCCACCCAAATCACATGACACCTATATCTCTAAGTCTGTCAATCGTTAAAATTGTTAAAACACCAATGTTTGTATTGTAAGATGAAGAGAACATACATTTAATTTATCTCATCCACACAATTTCAGGGACCGTATGTTCGATATACGTTCGACGAAAAGGAAGAAGAGTGGTACAGTATATTTTGATCGAAATTCATTACAAAAAGGGGCACTGGGTGTCAGAAGGGAAAAGGCGAGGAGAAATGATTGAAAAACGTTAGTTACATCCTAAATGAGATTCCTAAACATTCAATGTTGACTATCGATATGATCATATGGAACTTCAAATGTTACTGGGTAGTTCATTTATAGCCGGCGAATGACATGTGTAGTCATTACTCAATAACAAGTTGTTTTTGATTAAATATGTGTTGTGCCATTATTCTTTATTGACACGTCACTTATATGGCAACAGTCAGTGTTATTATATGGCAATAATAGTGAAGATTAATCAAATAAAACTGATATTTGATAACGTTTATTGTCTTTATTTTAAAAATACAAACGGATCACAGTAAACACAGAGTATAAATCACATCAATATGAAACAAAAAATGTCCGCATTTGTTTGTGAAACAATCGCATTTATAAGATTGATATAGCATGTAATACTGATCAGGCTGTTTACATGTAAAAAATAAACATACAAATGTAATCACAGAGCAAATCACAAAAAGTGAAATGAATCACCTACATTAATCTTTATTGCTAACCTATCGCCTCGAAATAGTACAAGAGTTTACTAATAAAGTTCTGGAAAAAACAACAACACAAAAATGAAATTAATAACAGTGCAATGATCTTTTATAATAAGAGCTGTCACAGAGACAGCGCGCTCAACTGTTCCGTCGCTTTTAAGCTTAGATTGCAAAGCTTTGGTATATATGCAAAACCTTAACCAGAATCTTTTAGTCGAATAATAAAGGGCCATAATTTACATTTTATGCAAACTGGAGCTATCTTACTTGATTAATTAAGTCTGTTGGATAGTTGGAAACGCCTGTCTGAAGTTTCAATGCAATACATATATTTGCTGAGATAATGACTTAAAGGTGCTTACATGCAAAACCTTAACCAAAATTTGACGCTAGGGTGAGTAGGATAGCACTCGTTAGTCTTGGAATAGTCGAGCTAAAAACCCATCGCCTCAAACAAAAGCAGGAATTTACTAAAACAGTTCTGAAAATGCCTTCCTGGTTATGTACATACGGCGATTAGATTTCAAAAACAAAATATTGTTAGAAAATACAATAAGTTTTCTAATAATGTATGTGTTGTTTCGTGCTGCCGCAGTGTTGAAATGTTCGAAAGGACCTTGCCACAATATCTGCAGACCTGAGGTTGTCGACTCTCCATCTAAAAGATATACTATACACATTAAGAAATAAAGTATTTGAAGCTTTATTCGCACTCTTATCAAAATTAGATAAAAAAATGTGGTCGTTCGCCTAAAATTCTCGAGTGTGGTCGTTCGCATAATTTAATATTGTACGATTTCTTTCAAAAACATCATTTCGCCTTGAAAATGTATTGTAAATGGTATATATTTACTGTTTATATAACTTTTTGTAAAGAACCATTGGAAATTAGCCGATTTATCATTGTTTTTTGCAAGATAAACAAAATGTGTGGTCGTCTGCATCGCCGATTCCAAATTTGTTTTTGAATGTTCTCAAAAACTACAACAACAAGAATAACAGACTGTTTACCACATGAAAGCGGAAATCATGTGGCGTACCATGGGCTAGGTATTGTTTTAATTTGATTCAATTTAGTAAAGAAAATATACACAAACATACCTTTTGTTGTGTCAAGATCGCCGTGGTCGTACACATGTGTGGTGACGTCACAATTCTTGCTCCCTCACAGTGTCTTATTTAACTGGATTGAATGGATTTCGCAAAAATTGGCTCGTTCCAAGACAAAAAAAAATAAGTTGTCAAACGTTCAATCTGTGAGAGTGCAGCTTTAAAATACACCAGTCGGGTTGTTTGTTGTTTGTTTTGTTTGTTTGTTTGTGTTTTTTTTTCGGGGGGGGGGATGTGCCCCAAACCCCATTGAATCCGCTTGTACGCTTGTAATGCTTCCATAACGTAAATTTATCCTAAAGAAATCAAACTTTTTTAGAAAAATGAAAATGTCAACTATGTATCCAGAACACATTTTTTCTCACAGATTTAAACCTGTTTTACCAGAGTTTCAACCCATTTCGTCTTGTTCACTAGTGGCCATTTTTACCTGTCTGAGTGAACAGTTTGAGATGGTATAAGCTCATAGCGACCAATCAGCACATGAAAAGCACCCAAGATGTCATGATTATCACGACTAACACAAACATATGACATTTTTTTCAAACGTAAAATTTGCAGAAGGCCTATTCATTCCTAGTTTAATCCCGTAAGCTGCCTTATATTAAACTCAAATGACCATAAACGGCCTCCAATAATCATATATAAAATGTTTTCCTAGTAGTTATGATAATCACGACTTCAAGCCAATGGTTCGACTGTTAACTGGTAAACACCACATACAAATACTATATATATAGATGCCTACTAAAAATATTTCAAAGTTACACAAGTTATCCTTTTTACTTACTCCCCTTTGAACAAACTTTGCCATTTATTAATGTCAACAAAGAAGAATTTGAAGAAAAGGGACGCCGGGAAGATGAACTCATCACCATGGATTACTTCAAAGTACGTCAACGTTTAATTTTAACAGACTCAGTTTGTAAAATCTCTGTTTATAACGTGAAACTGGTTGTCGTTGATAGTTTTTTAACGTTGACAGTCAACTTAAAATGTAGCCAAGTTTTGTTACGATGTTTCAAAAAGTAAACTTGTAATGGAATGCACCTGTCAGTGAGTAAAGCGTTAGTCTTAGTCTCAAACTTTAGAATCGTACTTGTAGGCAGTATTAGTGTTAAGTAATATATTAAAGTTATTATTTGGCCAAATACTAGTCAAAATAATTGTACGTTGACGGATTTTTTTTAGATTTTTGATATAGCAAATCCTTCACGTACAAATTGTTTAGTATCAAAAATGGGTAGTTGTTCCGATCAGGATTCCGGGTTAAAGCATATAGCGTCTATAAAATATCATAAAAACAAGAAATGTTACCAGATAATGTTATTTTATATTAGTTCTGTACACAAAAAATAAATATCCAACTTATAGTTATGAGTTTGACAGCTTTTCTCCATTTCATTCTGTCAAAACATAACGATATATACATGAAGGGCACATGCAAGGCTTCAGGGCACAATTTAAAAACAATCAGAACATTTCGGCCATGGCCGAGTTGTTATGATTGTATTTACGAGGTCTATCTAGAAGCTCGTCAGTGGTGGCCGAGTTATGATACGATTGGGTCAAGTTGTTCCACTTGGCATGATTGTTGTCTGTGTCAGTCATTATTGGAAGGGTAAATAATGTGTTTTAATACATTAAATGCTTCACTTACATGGTAAAATATGAATATAATACAATTTCAATATTTTTCAAAAACACCCCCGGTGTTTGCACGAACTCGTTTAGACGTTAGGGATTGGAAGAATCCCGTATAACACGTCTATTATTTTAGACTAGGCCAAATACTAACAAAAAAAAACCCTGATCACTTATTCTTGACTGGTATATCTATTTAGATATAATACTTAAATCATATTCGTGTGCTTGTACAAGACCATCTGTAGCTCAAATTTAGAATTAAGCCATGCCAAAATGAGTTTAATATGTTGAATGTCACCGGATGGCTTTTTTAATGAATAATGCACCAATCAATTGTAACCACGGACCACCAGGTCCGGCGAATAGCGGGGACTTTGACTTTCGGTCCAGCCAACTCCGGCTAAAATCCCCGCCCTGCGGGGATGAATAGATGGTAAAATCCCCGCACCCAAGGGACCTTAGGTTAGGCCCATTCCCCCGCTATATTTTGTGCGAAGCCCAAACCACCACATTCACCCGGCAATGCGGGGCCACCTTGAAAGGTAAAAACACGGCCCAGGCCCATTTCCCTGGCTATCCCCGGTATACCTCCGGACCTGGGGGGGGGGGGCGTGGTTACAGTTGACTGGTGCATAACAAGATGGCTTTGTTTTTCTTTTTCAAAAGAACACAATTGTCAAAAGGTGACGTTTTTCATGGACATATTACTTCATATATCACATGACCCATGGTTGGAAATAATCTTTAATTTATCTTAATCTATGCTAGTATTCCGACCTTAAATATATATTGAGAATACTTAAATTCACCTTTGTAGGAGTCCTTAACTGCGCAGACTTATTCGTCCATATTTGAAATAAGTTCATACTAAATATTCTCTTAAAAACACCTCCGTTTAACTCAAATAAGCGAATAACACGTGATTTCGGCCATTCCTTTTTGGCAGTTTTCCGCCAAGTGAAAACACGACTAAGAATAAGATTGGTGCTTCACGGGTTTCGCGCCGACACGTCAAAAACACGACAAAGAATCATACTTACTACACTCATTATTAATAACTCCATGTCAGAAATTTTGCGGAGTTTTGAAATTGCAACACCACTAAGTAAACCTTTAGAATCGTATATAGTCTCTTCGCTAAGAAGTTTTTGAATAAACAGCAAGATTTCTGATTAAACCGTATTTATTTACAGCCATAGGTTCAAAAGCTTACCATAGAATTTCAAAGCTGCACTCTCACAGATTAAATGTTTTTTTGTTGGTTTTTTTTTTGTCCTGGGACAAGCCAATTTTACACCAGTTATATAAGACTAATGACAAAAAAATAGATCGCAGATTTTTATATTCAAGTTTAAAAAAAAATGATGTTTTTTGCATTTTTCTTAAACCGTTAGTTTAACCCTTAAAACATTAATTTTTGAACGGAAATATAAAAATCTGCGATCTAATTTTTTTGTCAGCTATCTTTTATCACTGGTTTGCAGATGTTTACGAACAAATTTGCTCTTTCCAAAACAAAAAATAAAAAAGTTGTAAAAATGGTATATCTATGAAAGTGCAGCTTTAAACGCAGACTTGTTGATGTATTCATATATAATGCATACGAACAATTGTTACTATATAATGTCTACACAAAAACTCTCTTTAAGGGGAAATAACAAGGCAAAGTAAAAGAAATAAGAGAGCTGAGTTACGATTCCGATTTTCCCCATTATAAATCTAGTCAGCTATTTACAACACAGCTACCTCAGTGTGAAGGATCATACTGGAGTAAATCTACCAAGGACTGTGCTATTTTAAACTCAAGGGCATTAAAATCCAGCAGCATGGCAGAGGTATGCATATCTTATTTTATTCATATATTTTACAAGATTTTCTTAACCTTAGATTATGATATGGTTTCAAAATGACGTGTTTTGCATATATTCGGTTGTGTATATATTTTTGCCTTAAGCACACGTGGTTAGCATGGAGGTTACGCTAAGGTGAAAACGGACAGCGTGTTGATAATTGGATGCTGGATTGGTTTTATTAGCCAATCAATATGTTCTAATTCACACACCCTCGATTATAATCATGTATTTGCTGTTGTAAATAATACTTCATCCAGGAAGAATTTCGATCTGCATGTACAGGCGTGTTAGAGCCTATATTTGCCTTTGTATTCTTTGCACTGAAATTTATCAATGTTGCTTATTAGTATAAAAACATCATAATATGTGCTCATGTGTTTTTGTTAAAACACTTATATTAGCATTTTGATCGTATAAATACATCAATTAATTACTACATTTTCAGTGCGGTATGTATAAATTGAGTATTTATTAGAGCGAAACATATATGCAATGAGTTCGTCTTTAACTAGACGTTAAAAATTGTTTTTGTATTCATAGATATTCGTATTTTCGCTGACCTAGTGAACGAAAATGAGGAAAATGATTAATATATTTTCTTGTAAAACCTGACCTGGAACGAGTATATACAGTACTTATTATCCAAGCTGTGTAATTAATGGGGTGTGGTATGAAGTGTTCCTTTAAAGCAGTATAATAAATAAAACATGAGTGTGAAGTTGCCAAAATGGTTGATTTAATGCATAAAAACTTATCTTATCAGAAGTTGTATTCTGCGCTGGTGTTTGATTCTTTTTTACGGGCAATATGTTTCATTGGTCGTAAAGCCATTTATGCATGTTCATAAGTGTTTTTATTACATCTTTTAGCAAAAGGCAGTGTAAAAGTACCTGTATCTTTACCTGATTTATGACGATCTTAAAAGTATTGTTAAGCTCAGACAGAACACGACATACCATACCAAGTAAATGAATATACTTCAGATGTCACTATTCATAAACAAACACTATTGATGAATGGTATTCGACCTACACTAGGCTTTAAATACGATCTTTTTCATGCCCTCGATCTTTTGTTAGGGTATTTGTTTAAGACGCTTAATGCTGATTTGATCTCCCGCGTCTAATTCATGCGTATAAAGTGGATCAGTGTAACAGTGCTGTAACATATCCTATACAACCATGGATTGACCTTTGGTGCCATTGATCACGATCAATTCATGATTTAATATCACTTCGGATGAGTAATGGTGTTCTTCAGTATTTTATTTACTGTATGCAATCCTTTTTGCCATTGCATAATATCGTTAAATGACTAATGTACACAAACACTGAAATACATTAACATAATTGTCAATTACTTTAGTTGAAATTTAATACAGATATTTCACGGGGCAATAGCTGACTTGACCACACGAAACCCAATAGTGTTACCTACTAACTGATGGTCATCTTGATACCTTTATACAGTACATATTGATAATGAATGTTTGTCAAAAGTACGTTTTAACTATAAAGTAGAAGTAGTTGTAGTAGTGGTAGTAGTAGTAGTAGTAGTAGTAGTGGTAAGGGTAGTGATAGTAGTAGTAGTAGTAATAGTAGTAGTAGTAGTAGTAGTAGTGGTAGTGGTAGTGATAGTAGTAGTAGTAGTAATAGTAGTAGTAGTAGTAGTAGTAGTAGTAGTGGTGGTAGTGGTAGTAGTAGTAGTAGTGGTAAGGGTAGTGATAGTAGTAGTAGTAGTAGTAGTAGTGGTAGTGGTAGTGATAGTAGTAGTAGTAGTAATAGTAGTAGTAGTAGTAGTAGTAGTAGTAGTAGTAGTAGTAGTAGTAGTGGTAGTAGTAGTAGTAGTGGTAAGGGTAGTGATAGTAGTAGTAGTAGTAATAGTAGTAGTAGTAGTAGTAGTAGTGGTAAGGGTAGTGATAGTAGTAGTAGTAGTAATAGTAGTAGTAGTAGTAGTAGTAGTAGTGGTAAGGGTAGTGATAGTAGTAGTAGTAGTAATAGTAGTAGTAGTAGTAGTAGTAGTAGTAGTGGTAGTGGTAGTGGTAGTGGTAGTAGTAGTAGTAGTAGTAGTAGTAGTAGTTGTAGTGGTAGTGGAAGGAGTGGTAGTGGTGGTGGTGGTACAAGTGGTAGTGGTAGTGGTAGTGGTAGTGGAAGTAGTAGGAGTAGTAGTATTAGTAGTAGTATTAGTAGTAGTAGCAGTAGCAGCAGCAGAATCGGCGGAAGCAGCAGCAGCAGTAGAACCCTTCGAAGCAGCAGAAGCAGTATAAGCAGCAGTAGCTGTAGTAACCGTACTAGCAATAGTAGTAGTAGTAGTAGTAATAGTAGAAATAGTAGGAGTAGGAGTAGCAGTAGGAGTAGGAGTAGCAGTAGCTGTTGCTGTTGCTGTTGTTGTAGTAGTATTAGTAGTAGTAGTAGTAGTAGTAGCAGTAGCACTAGCAGCAGCAGCAGCAGCAGTAGCAGCAGCAGAACCAGCAGATGCAGCAGCAGCATTAGTGACAGCAGCAGCAGTAACAGTAGCTGTAGTTGTAGTATTTCACCATATCCCGGTTTCTATAGCTATAAATGAGTGGGTTTTTTTAAAAAACAACTATAAGCAATAGGAGGCCTATCTCTTAAGACAATTATACTATAATTAATTAACGCGCTCTGGTATTTGTTGAACTTAAGTTCATGCGTGTGAGGATTTTGATAAAGGAGTTGCATGTAGTTTGCTAGTTTAATGTGGCAGAACAAATATACCTGAATTGTAACAGCAGGTGGTATTATTGATTGATATTTCAACAATTTGTTCTCGGAATGCTTGCAAACTAGATCAATAATATTTCCCACACATGTGGATTGACCTGTTTACAGACGTTGTTTCATTTTGCTTGTCAAGCAAGTATGTTAATGCATTATGGCTGTGCGAGGCAGCCAGATTACATTTGTGTGAAGACATTTTTGTAACGTTTGCACGAAAAGATAGGCACCTATAGCTGGGAAATTCAATTGCATTTCTTTATTTGTTGCAAAATGATTGCAATCTGAAATTGTAATCAGTAAACATGTACTTTTTATACAATTTATCTTAACTTGTACTGCATATCCATAGACAGATAACAGATCAATTAATCAGCTGAATAATACTCGTACTGAACTTCACTCGTTTAATCGATCAACCAAGGGCGTTTGATCACCTTGATGATGCAATCATCGATTCGTCCTTGACTGACCTCACGGGAATTTTTCATAGATTATATCATTGGAAAGACTGGCATTAGATGCCAATTATTTGAACTATTACTATGTCAATAGTATTTGTGTTTAATCGAAAGCCATTTTACCAAACAAAGAACTTGTCAATCTTTATTTGTTTAGACCAAACCATTGTATTGAATGTTACATTATAATAATAGTAGACACTTTTCTGTTAATTGAAATTATTGTTAGCCATTTTTTCAAGCTTGAAGTTTTCTTATCTAAACTTATGCATTTAGATTTACTGATTCTGGTGTATTTAAGTGCTTTCTATTATTCCCCATTTGAAGTATTGTAACGCCACGTGTTATTTCATCATTTATACATATATATGTATGTTTTAAAATAGCGTCAGATTGTGAAATACTCGAAGAATGATGTAAATAAGAACAAACACGTATCCTTATATATAAAGTATATATGTAATATTTCGACAAGCTGCTTCGTACCTAGGTATGAATCCTATTCATTTACTATACTTGCGAGATGGAATGTAGCAGTGGATAGGGATGGAAAATACTTGATGTCATACAGCGTATATCTGTCATAATTGTTTAACGAAGAAAACTCTGATCGTTTATTGCTGGTGCCATATCCAACATCTGAGGAGAGAGGAGATACAATCTGAGGGTTGTGATTGGACGCTTAAACTACTTCACTTAAACACAGTCACTGTTATGATCATAATCAAAGGATGAACAATTCATGTATATTGAATACAGCCCAATATTGATGTTCAACTTGTACTAAGTAGTAAGATTATAAAAAAATCAATTAAAACAGCTTTTGAATATCGCCCCAGGGGTCACATTCATAAATACGTTGAATGTTACATTCTGAGCATCAACGTGACCAAGGCAATAAATGTACTGCAACAAGCATGCCCTCTGCCTAACTAAATGGTTGTGAACTAGCTGCTCATGGTTGTATTGCTCTTGGTTGTTTTTGTTGAATAACTATATGATCTTAGAAGGATGAGTGTGGTATAGTAGTATACCTCTATAGGTTGTATGTCCGATCAAACACATGTTTTCCACAACACTATGATCTTAGAAGAGTGAGAGTGGTGTAGTCGTATAGTTGTCCGCCTGTTACCCTATAGGTTGTCGCCTCGGTCGAAAAATGGCCACCACTCCATACGTTGAACGCTATTATGTAAGTTATTAATTAGCTTTCGTTTCTATCGAACTGTAATAATTTAGTATGACCTTTAACTATTATGATCACGGTACAATTATAAGTTGGTTTGCTTGTCCTTGTAGAGGGTGTTTGTGTTGCATTATATTGAGGTTTCATACAAACTATGCTATATGGTAACGATACAGAAACACGCCCTGCCAAATAAATACAGTGAATTTTGTTTGAAAATCCAACCTACAAAAAAGATAATTCTCAGACTTAATGTTAAATGTGGATACCTGGTGACCAAGTATAATTGTTTATGAAGGTGTATGCTTGCTGGCTACTAATAAGTACAATAAACTACAAACATTACATCATACATCTATTGCACAGTGTTGCATTGTTTCTCTTTTTTTTCGTGTGAAACCGGACACTAATATTAATTGATTTGGTTAGCAATATTTGAAACCAGAAAACGCCGCTTTATTTATAATATTATCTGGAAAATATTTACTTTTTCTCTTTCTAAACTGAAACCCCTTTCAAATGATACCAAATCAATGTGGAGTCACCACGGCCCATGTTTTCCAACAGTTTCAAGTCTGACTTCACCTTCAAGACTCGCATCCGAAAAGTTTGATTGTATCGTTACTTTTCTGGTTGATGTTGAGCACTGCTGTATCTTTTGTATATTCGCACTCATTAGTTCTCTTCTTTCAACACGTATTTCCTGAATAAAAGTCATATTATATGTGTTCATATTTTTAACCACTCATCTTCTGAGTCTGGGTCGGATTTTAAAGGGACTAGATACCAGATGGTGGCCAGAATTTTGTTTTGTTAAAAACTGAAATAAAATTGATATCGTTTTGTACAACGCGTTGAATCTTACTTACTGATGTAATGTATCACATCGCTTACGACACATAAAGCTTTCGCAGTTTTTGCATATTTCTCCAAATCGAAATTTACTGGCACCACGTAAATCCCATTTAATTTGAAAATAGCGTCGATATATGTAGATGGACTAATCACGTGACTTTCAAATGCTAAATATACACGCTGTAAACTGGGAAACCATTATGCGTTATTTTTAAACGGGTAAACTCAACTGAGATAGCGACACAATATTCTTTTAAACATTTTAACCTATGTATTATCTGCCTAATGCCTAATACTAGATCGTATTGACAATTCTATACTTGTTTTAATGGAAATAATGCATTTGCCCCTTTAAAGTCAGACTTGAGACTGTTCGTAAACAGTGATTCAGGCATTCAAAACGCGCATAAAAGATATGTTATGGGCGGAAACTTTAAAGGTGTGAGTCATACACGACATAAAACGTCTCAACTGCTATTGTTGAAAGACTTGAAAAAAAATATCCCTATCTGGAAGCTGAAACCGATGCACTTAAATGGTGAGATTAAAACAAAACACCCAATTCGTTTAATATGGAATGCAATTAGCCTATCGGAGGGTTTTGAAATCCTTATTTGTATTTCAAGAGCGTTGTAAACGACACAACGAAGACCTAAATGTACAAGACAATGCTTTTTGTGCGGCGATACTTGCATATCACTCAGCCGGAATTATGGAAATAGGTTCTTGAGTCTTTAGACAACTTGAAAGGGCATTGGCACATTCGGAACTCCTCGGGTGTATGCCGGTACATCAGTAGAAGTAGTTCGTAAATTTTTGAATTATATCATTAATTAATTGTAGTGTTTTTGCATGTATTTGTTGATATAAGTTTAAATTGATTGCCAGTGAAGTTTATTACTGCAAACATAATTAAGATTCCCATAACGTTTAACTGATAAATTGAAATTACTACGCGATCTCCATGCAGCGGACTTTAACATTCCGATTTCTGAGTTATGTGTGTGGAGGCTCAACCGCCAAACCCCCTCAAAACGTGTATTACACTTAGATATATTGAAGTAACACGTATAAAAAATCGTTGATGCATTTCAACCCTTTTTTTCCTAACTTTATCCGCAACTCACCCCCCCCCCCCCATCCCCCGAACACATACACAGATAATTAGACATAGTTAACATAATAGAAATATCGAGTATCGTCATTGTGTACCTAATTGACACGGTAATCGGAACAGCAGTCAACAGTTTTTTTCAACAAGTATCTTGTAACATTGACGTACTAAGGGTAAAAGCATTCCAATGCACGGGTATGAACGTATCGGATCTCGTTTTTCATTCACAATTAAAGTATCGTATTGCCTTAAATACTATGAATGCATAAGGGATAGGCGTTCATGAATAAGTGAATTGTGACTGCTTTAAACATTCCATTCAGCAAACAAATATTGAATGAATTTATTTCAAATGATTCTTCAATTGCCACCATTCATATTGACGTCTTCTTGGCATTGATACCCTACTGCCTCTGAAAATCATGATTATGAATGCTTCAACTTTTTTTTCATGAACTCGATACGCGTATTTCAAATCAATACATACACATGTATAACAAACATTAGTTTTGAGCGATAAACCTTTAACTACTTATTAAACAACGCATTTATCGAAAATATTAATGACTGATGAAAAGATTGTGATCGTGTATTTAATAGCTAAAAAGCACACATATTAAATGACGAGTGGGTCCTAAAAGATGTACAGTGATCAATAATGATCGTCTCATAATGTAGAAATACCGTGTTTTCTGTACCTTTCTTTCAACCGTAACACGGTATCCTTCATAAGAACCATTGTTTGTTATTGTTATGGTATATTGAAACAAATGTATTAATTGTGGTACATCCTATTTGGGAGTAAGAGTGCATCTTTAATTTATCATTTACTGATATTTGACGTCTGCTGTACACTTCATCTAGACATATTATATCCGGTGTATGGTTGAAGTAGATAATAATTAAGTTCAACATGTCATGAAATACGCAAAACAAGTAAAATATATTCATGTAGGTCACGGAATTAATATTGTGTTACGTATTCGCTTCAAAGCTTAATATACATTAATAGTTATGTATGTCAACCTTTGTCGGATTCCTACTTCATTGCTCAGGTATGTACTTTACAAATTTGGCCTTCATTCGCCCTTCATTACATTAACACAGTTGTTTAAAGGGACTTGCTCATGTTTTGGCACCGATCTTTATCCCCAATAATGCATCTGAAAACACTTATATTATAACTATGTACATGTTGGTACCGAAAAAGTATAAGAAATATTCTCCTTTAAGTGGGATGAGAACCATCGCCAAAACAGTCAAGAAAAAAATTAGAAAACTGACAGCAAAACCTTACTCCCACAAAGACGCATACAAAAATAACACTTATATTATGAATATGTACCCTTTAATATCGAAATTGCAGATAAATCCATTTAAGGATAAAAGTATTCTGCTTTTAGTGGGGTGAGAATCAACGCCGGAAAAGTCAAGAAAAAGATAGAAAACTGACAGCAAAACCCTACTACCACAGGGACTCGTGCACAAATAGGATAACTGAACCTTAAGCCTTTGTTCAATCACGTTACTAACGTTATTGGAAAATGTGGACTTCAAAGACGATATTTGACGATAATTAACCTTTGTTGAAGGGTATCAGCTGTCAGTATCTGAGTTTTAACAATACTTATGATATGTATCACTTCATTTCGTCATACAACAAGTGCATTCTTCAAAAAACATGAGCCAGCCCCTTTAAAGCGGTTCAGTGCCAAAATTTATAGATAATTACCGTTTAGCATGATTAAAATTCCAAACCTCATAGACGGCGGGGGTTAAGATGTAGTTTTAAAGATTAATCAGTATTGAATTAATTGACATGTAACATACCAAACCCAGGAACGAATGACATGTCAGATAATAAAATCATGCTAAGCTGGTGTGTACACTGACAATTAATACAAATACAACTTAAATAACAATACAACAATGAAAAAAACAGTAGGTCAGTAGTCAGCCATTAATATATAAACCCTGTTTATAGAGACGAGATACATGAGCCCATACGATACTACGGCTTTTACAGTGTTGCACCTACCTGGTGCTGTATTCAAACCGAGACTGCTGTAAGTCGATCATTAGGGGCATTTACAGTGTTGCACCTACCGTGTGCTGTATTCAAACCGAGACTGCTGTAAGCCGGTCATTAGGGGCATTTACAGTGTTGCACCTACCGTGTGCTGTATTCAAACCGAGACTGCTGTAAGCCGGTCATTAGGGGCATTTACAGTGTTGCACCTACCTTGTGCTGTATTCAAACCGAGACTGCTGTAAGTCGATCATTAGGGGCATTTATAGTGTTGCACCTACCGTGTGCTGTATTCAAACCGAGACTGCTGTAGGCCGGTCATTAAGGGCATTTACAGTGTTGCACCTACCGTGTGCTGTATTCAAACCGAGACTGCTGTAGGCCGGTCATTAGGGGCATTTACAGTGTTGCACCTACCTTCTGCTGTATTCAAACCGAGTCTGATGTAAGTCGATCATTAGGGGCATTTACAGTGTTGCACCTACCTTGTGCTGTATTCAATCCGAGTCTGATGTAAGTCGATCATTAGGGGCATTTACAGTGTTGCACCTACCTTGTGCTGTATTCAAACCGAGTCTGATGTAAGTCGATCATTAGGGGCATTTACAGTGTTGCACCTACCTTGTGCTGTATTCAAACCGAGTCTGATGTAAGTCGATCATTAGGGGCATTTACAGTGTTGCATCTACCGTGTGCTGTATTCAAACCGAGTCTGATGTAAGTCGATCATTAGGGGCATTTACAGTGTTGCATCTACCGTGTGCTGTATTCAAACCGAGTCTGATGTAAGTCGATCATTAGGGGCATTTGCAGTGTTGCACCTACCGTGTGCTGTATTCAATCCGAGTCTGATGTAAGTCGATCATTAGGGGCATTTACAGTGTTGCACCTACCTTGTGCTGTATTCAAACCGAGTCTGATGTAAGTCGATCATTAGGGGCATTTACAGTGTTGCACCTACCGTGTGCTGTATTCAAACCGAGTCTGATGTAAGTCGATCATTAGGGGCATTTACAGTGTTGCACCTACCGTGTGCTGTATTCAATCCGAGTCTGATGTAAGTCGATCATTAGGGGCATTTACAGTGTTGCACCTACCTTGTGCTGTATTCAAACCGAGTCTGATGTAAGCTGGTCATTAGGGGCATTTACAGTGTTGCACCTACCTTGTGCTGTATTCAAACCGAGTCTGATGTAAGCTGGTCATTAGGGGCATTTACAGTGTTGCACCTACCTTGTGCTGTATTCAAACCGAGTCTGATGTAAGCTGGTCATTAGGGGCATTTACAGTGCTGCACCTACCGTGTGCTGTATTCAAACCGAGACTGCTGTAAGCCGGTCATTAGGGGCATTTACAGTGTTACACCTACCTTGTGCTGCCAACGAACAGTCGCATTGAAACCAAGACTGCTATTTTATATCGTCAGCCTCCTAAGGAGCTTGTTCCAGACTGTACAGGGTTTGGGTTAAATAATTTTATCTTATTAAATAACCATGTATGATGTAATAGTTCACCTAAATATTTATATTTTAAGTAATAAAACTGAGACTGCTATTTCATACGGTCAGCTTGCTAAGAATCTTTTTAGTTAATAAAAAAGTTTTCGGCAAAAAATGTGATTCAGGTCTGAAAACCTGAAACAAACAATAATTTTTCAACTACAGTTATTAAACATGTAGGATGAAATAGTTTACCAAAAATATCATATTGATATAAGGTTATAACGTTCAACATGAAAGGATTTGCAATGCATTAATACACTTATAAGTTTTGATTGTTATATATTATCATGATATGTATGGTTTTGATGAATTAATTTTAATGTGATATCAGAAAAATAATATTGGACGACAACTGAAAACGAAAATCTGCCTATACTCTATAACAAATTAACTATCGAGGTCACCATGGCCTCAGGATATGTTGTGTATACTCCTAACGTTATAGTTACTAACATAGTAAGACATGTCTATTTTAATAATAATTATATTTATGAAAACTTTCTTGTAGTTAAACGATAAAGCAATCAATCCAATGCATGTATATCATATACTGTCAAGATTATCACTTTGCAACTGGTTTAGGTCGATATTATTGTTTTATTATTTATAAAAAAAAAATGAATTGATGCGTTGTTATGTACGTTGTATGTGTCTCGTTTAGACAGTAAGGCCTATGCCTTCTGCCTTAAACAAGGTTTTAATTTAATTTTCGGCTACTGGGTTTTTCTCTGAAGTTTGTTTTTTATTATTTATCAAGTTACATGTCATCATATCGGTTCACAGCAATACGTTTGACATTGACATTCCTAGTATTGTGTCAATACACTTAGTATTTAAATAGATTTCTCGGAGTGTTTGAAGTGTTCAAGTGATTGCATCTGTTTTCTACTTCTTAAAGTTGAATAGTGTGTACTTAAGATAACACGATGTGTTATAACAATGGTTTGCATAAGGAAATTTGACTGAACAATGCATGGATCTCTTCAAGGCGTGAATTCTAGGTAGGAAGCAGAATGAATTTAATTCACAGAATATGACTCAAGAATGCGTTCAAAACAAGTTTAAAATTTCCAAGAACATTAATACAGTCATAAGTACTAAGTGCACCTAACTGGTTTTGCCTATAAAGTATTGAATGCACTTTACTTCCATATACAGACATGGCAGGAAGCACGTACTGCAAAACCAGCCCCTGTGTACGGTTATATATCCCTTTCTGCTTTCTGTGGACGCCACGATCAATATACTTGTCTGGCTTCAGACAATGCGAAGGTCATAGAATTCAGAGAAATGTTATTGTTTTATTTCGCTTTTAAAACGGACAGGTTTCATCAAAGAGACTGTATTTACTTCAGTTAGTCTTTTATATGAAATACAACGTAATAGGACAACTAGGTATTTGTAATAGTTAGATGACATGAAGTGAATTATTTATGATTAAGAATGGGCGGAATGAAGTAGCGAACGAGTCCTTAATCATTAAAAAATCACACCATGTCATCTGACTTAGAATTCAACCTCATTGGTTGATACATTGTCGACGCAAAATCTGACGGAGCGTGTATAAGATGATTGGCAGTAGGCGGACCTTCAAACACACGCGAAAGTTTTACATTTTAATGAACAATTTATTGTGGTTTTATTTTTAAACTTATATTAATTTGTTCCCTTTTCATCTTTTTATTCGGATCTTATTCAACTCAGTAATTCTCCGAATCCAAATTATGGGTTTACTCCAGAACTCTAATTGTGTTAAAGCATGAATTGTAATTATATTTGGCTCGTCTGTTGTTGTTTTGTTTTCAAAGAAAACGATGTCGGAGTATTGTAACAGCCTTTGGTGACGTCGTCTGCGTAGGTGACGTCCTGCACATGTTTTAACCTTGACTATAACTCAAACAGTATTCAAGATGGTTATAATATATTACATGGTACACACCATGGTGAGGAGTCAAGTGACTTCAAAGAAGTTCCCACATTGGTAGCCACGGGTCACAACCGATTTGCTTGAATTTTAATGATGCAATGCTTGGCCAAAAGTTGTTTCGTTCTACAAACTTCCGTAAAGTTGAAATTTTGGCCAAGGATTGCATCATTTAAATACAAGCAAATCTAACATGTTTTACACATGTAGAAGCAAAAAATAAAATAGTCTTTTATAGGCTAAGAAATATTTTCCTATCTTTTCTGTCAAAAACGTTATTCAGAAATTAACGTCACTTACTTGTTTGTTTACATCGGTTGTGACCCGTGGTGAACCATGGGAGAACCCCTTTGATGTCAAGGGATTCCTCACATTGTACAATGTGGACGTATGTAATATGGCCATAACTTTGGCTTTTTTGATTGAGTTTTTTACTTTACCTGCGTGGGTTTGCACTCCACTAACACCAAAATATTTTTGTTTATTCCTGTAGTGTATTTCTTTCGGCAATTTCGGTATCATAGAGTAAAAAATGTTAAAATAAGTGTTTCCATATGCATAACCGTGGAAAACTTATTCTTGGTTCAAAAACATTAACTAGTCCCTTTAAATCGTACTTTTCATTCAAGTTGATGTTACCTCCGATTATTGGACAACTGAACAATATCGGGTAAGCAAGTGGTCAACATAGTGGTCATGTGCTTACTTCGAACAATATTAAATGTGCTATTTTTGCATGTCAACCCAGTTTTATTATTCATAAAATTTTATACCAATGGAGCAAATTACCAGATCGTGAAATAGAGGAAACTTGTGTCAACTTATTGCCGGATTGGGATTGGGTAACAAAACGCCCATTTTTCATAAAATGTGCCTGTGCAAGTATAAGGATGTTTAGTCTACGGATTTTCTAAAACCAAGGTTATGTACAAGGAAAACAGATTTTAAATCTACCATTCCGAAATTTTGTGTTGATTTCCCCATTCTAGTCGAGATTTGTTTAAGATGTTTCCGAGTTTGGACGCAAAACCAAGTATGCATCTCAGCTTATTATTGTCACGTTGAGTAAGTGAGAGCAATCCTGATTGGCCGACAATATATTGGCGTTGAATTTGTTTACTACATATTTGATGACATGATGACTAATCTAATATACTTCTTGCTACGATTTTTTTACCTTATCTGAGTAATACTTGTCTCACTAAGTACGTATATCCGTTATAAATACAAGTGTTTGTGGTTGTATTACTATAAAATGATGAAGTTGTGCTACTGCATAACACAACCGGAATATAAAACCAATTGTGAATACAACGTGATTAAAGTTTCATTTTGTGAGTAGAATATGTTTTGCTTTTCTCTCCGACATTGGCTAGAAGCATGACCTGTAGATAGTGGGTGGTATTTAATACAGGGCCAATATTCAATATTGATCTTATACTTATCCTTAGTCATGCCTCAATGATTTCAGTCAGCCTATCGGTCAGCTTAATATATTGTCTAATCAAAATACTTAAATTTTAATCTTAAACTTAAGTTCAATCAAAGTTGGTAATTGAATACCACCCCTGGTCTTATTTGCATCTTAGAACGATGTAGCTAATCGGATTACTGGTTATTCATAATGACCAATCCGCAATGGAGTGAATGAATTCAATTATGTATGACCATAAGGCTGACTTAAGTTGAATATTGAGTACCACCTATGACCTATATTTGCTTTGAAGAAGGCGTTAAAAGGAGAATGTTTGTTTCCACTTTTAAACCCGATCGATCCACAATAATTCCGAATATGTGAAAAAATATTGAAAAATATTTATTTTTAAATATGCACTATATGCACTTTGTACTGTATAATATACTTATATTATAATATTATATTCTACAGTACAAAGTGCATATTTAAAAAAAAATCAATATTTTTTCACATATTCGGAATTATAATTTTTAGTAGGGAATTATAAGATTTGTTTTGATTTTTTTTTAAAAAATGATTGAGTTTGAAAATCCGGTGCCAGTGGATCGATCCTTTTTTTTTCTTCCCGACCCTACACTCTTTTTTTTTTGCCGTAGTGTGAAATTTCTTTCGTAATTTCCTAAAAAATGTGCATTCCATGAGTGAACATGCTAAATTTTGACCATTTAATGTGTAATTTTTCAGCAAAAGTAATATTACCTTATATATAGACATGTTTGGTACGGAATCTCGGTTCTCCAAAATAAAAATAGAAAAAAAGAGTAATGCCTTTCTACCCTATTTGTTGAGAAGTTAGTAGAATAAACTATTTTGTAGGGCTAAAGATGAATCTTACTGGAATTTAGAACCCTCCTTATTGCGCCCTCCTTATTGAAATCAATAATTCGGTATAATGTATATAATTATGATACGTCTGAATATTGCTGTAAGTGATTTAATCCAGGCGGAATATCCAATATAATCATTACCGTAAGTCATGGCTCATTTATTTCATTCAGCCTATTTGCCAATTTGATGTCCAATAAATCAGGTGTATTCCTGTCCTAAAGCCCCAGCTTGTCAGTATAACATTGTCATTATGTACACATGTATGTTTAAATGGGTATAAATCCATCAGTGTTAAAGCGAAACAAATATAAAATGTTTACCATGCATTGCTCTTTTTGAAAACAAGAAAAAACGTGTTACGATATAGTTGTACAAATGTGATTTATAACAAAAGAAGATAAATCTATTTTGTATTTCAACGTGCTTAAAGCAGGAAATATTTCACTCGAAAAATACTTGAGTAGAGGTCAAATCTACCGACCACCTAAGGCTGGCTAAACATTATTTTATTTTTCAATTGGTTTAATGGTTCAAATTTTACCATTTTAACTTCATTCAATGATATCTGAGAAAAAAAAACGTCCACTGGATCTATGTGAATATCGCTATTCATATTCTCTCACCAACCCTATGTGAGCAATAGTTTCATCATCACTGGCAATGGGCCAAGTAGATTTATTGGCCACGTCAATCCCATTGAACTAGACGACAATGGGGTTGGAAGTTAACGCATTTGGTTTTAAATATGAATGTGATCGTACTTGATTACATTGCTGTTTTAAAAAGTATCGTACAATGCCTCTTTGATGTATTCGAAATTTACAATTGTTCTTTTCAGTAAGAAACTTATCCACTTCGATTTAATGAGAAATATTTTAGAAATGAAGAAAATTATGAATTACCGCGTGGGTGAAAATTAAATTTTTTAAACTCGTTTGTTGAGTCAATCGTATGAGCATATTTAAATATGTTTTAAACGTGTTTGGCAAAGACGTAGTGAAAGTTGAGATCAGATCGTAAATATTGACATACTTGAAGTATTGCATTCACAAACGGGGTTAAATTAAGTGCTGTATGATGAAATATAATCTTTCCGCATTAGTGTTTAAGAAAAGATATTAGCTATTTTAAAATTTGTAAAAGTGTCGATATAACTTAGGAAGCAAAATACATGTAACTTGAAAATATTTCCTTGTTAAATATATGAAACATTACTATATGGTAAAAACTATTGCGTTTAACTCTCAAAATATTGTAAACGCGATTTATCTAATAAGATCTTAGAAACAAGCCAAATATCCATCTTTGTCTGCTCACAAGCCATCATCTATCACTCATTTAAAGATCCATTTCGATAAAACAGGTCCGAAGAATAGTTTAACTCACAATTTATTTTAATTATTAACACTTTAAATGCATGCATATTCGTATAGTAAAGAGCTCTCGCCAGTAGTGGGCTGTGATCAATATTTTGCAATACCTCTTCGTGGCAATACATTAGGGATGATGCAATAGTGAAGTCATCATACTTAAGTAGACTGGGAAAGCGATCACGCTCAAAGCTCGTGATATAACTGAGAAAGAGGGTTGCCATTGGTCACACCCCCAAGTTTAAAACAGTTGTAATTCGATATATATATATTCATCAAATGGAACAAAATGGAAAACTTTACGTCGTACAGAAGACGGTATGAACTGTTTCATATATTATGAATATATTTTTTGTATATTTAAAGAAACAATAGCTCATAATTTTAACAGAGGGTTGAATTGTTGTACGTACATTTGGGTACAGTTTTTCACTATCATTATATGAACTTGTAGAAAGGTTGTTATCAACTATATCTACCTATAGGAAGAAAGCGTTGTTCTCTATGCGATGTTTAAAAGTTGTTCGTATGTTCTTACAAAAAATGGTTTAATGTGATGAAGAGTAGAAAATTTGGCGAAATTTAAAGGGACTAGTTCATGAAAAATGCATTTTTATGACGAAATTTAAGTATGGCATAAAAATCATTTGCAGTGTTAAAACTCAGATATTCAAATATTGTCTTTGAAGTCCACAATTTTAAAATAAGTTTAATACTAACGCCATTCAACATAAAGCTTTAGCGTGATTGGTTGTTTGACATTACCACGTGGTAGCACTACCATTTATTTCAATAAATATCCATTAGCCATGTGGGCGAGTGGATAACATATCGGTATCTTTATTTTTCCCTTGACTTTTTTGGCGTGGGTTTGCTCGCCACTCCTTTTTTATAATTTAATCGTATTTTCGTCCTTCAATTTCAGTATCAAAGAGTGTAATAGGTATGAGATAAGTGCGTTCAGATGCATAACCGGGATTCGTTTGGTGCCAAAAACATGAGCGTGTCCCTTTTTAAGCGTAATTTTATCCTGATAAATATAAATCTTTTTTTTTAATGACAATCCTTTTTCGACACACCTAGATTAAATTAACTGGATATATCTTAAATAATATACGTGTCGCAATAAATGTATGATGTTTTACATCTATGTGAATAAAAAAGTGTAACAATAGTTGTTAAAGAATAATTACAAGTATAAATGAACGAATCAGTAGAGTTTCTTAACCAGGAACACTTCCTTCTTGACATTTGCAGAAAATGGGATAGGCACTACTTTCGCACTAACCACTAATAGCTCTTACCTAGTCTTATTGCCAATTATTAACATACAGATGTTTAATTTTGGTTAGTTACGTCATCGATGGGTGTGGCTTACTTTTGTTTTCTTTTATTAGCTTTCAATTTCATCAGCCTTTTCTTCTGTGTTTAAAGGAATAAAATAAAAAAAATAAAAATCAATTACAAACCCTATATTGAGCGATTAAAACTTGCCATTAATTTAACTTGAGGTCACACTGTATACCATTCGTTACGGAACGATAAACAAGCAACGAAATAGAATATATAAAGTGAACACGCAGTCATAACCAGAGGCGAATATGTTTAAATTGATATACATAACTTTTCTTATGATTTTCTGCGGTTTCGTTCATGAACCCATACATACAATCAGTTTTATTAACATTTTCATTACCACAAACATTTAATTCATTACAGATGGGATGGTTGGTGGATAATTTTACCAATGCTATAGCGGATGTAATTAAAACCGAATTTCAAAATGTGCATCAATATATCTATCATTATGATCGGTATTGACCTTTAAGTAAACGAAAACCTTACAGCTGGACAATAGTAAACCCGTTTGTCCAGCATAGTTGTATAAACTATTTTCGTAAGGAACTTATGTCAAAAAATTAATTGTAAATAATTGATATTTGATAGAATGGGACATCGCTGTATGATATCTATAGTGTATGCTAGACTCTACAGAAGTGGAGGAATAAAACATATATAGTTTATCAGTTAAACAGTAGGCACAAACATAAAACGTCATCCTAGGCATCGATTCCAGAAGCGATGTAAACATTGGTGATGCAAGAAAGTTCTGAAGATCAATACGCAGACATCCTGCTGCTGCCTACGCTTAGTTATATATAGCGGCAGCTGCTAATATCATGTTTACAAGAATCCTAGCCACAGCATAACAAAGGGTTCTTGAGAACATCTGGGGAAATTCTCCCAATAATCTGGAGAGAAATACACTCACAACAAAACGTCGATAGCGTGAACACTATGTTGTACGTGTATTTAGCATTTGAGTAGAACAATAATGGTATTTAAAGAGACTGTCTCACAGATGAAAAAATAGCGAAAAAAATAAAATTGTCGAAAAATGACATAAACTTGGCAAAGATTTGTACAATGCACTGACACTTAATAATTGAAGTACCACATAGTTTACAATTTATTAAAGTTTAGCAGTTATTTCGTATTATTCCATTAAAAAAGTTACTGGGTTAGTCTACCGGGTAAATTCATTCCTTATGCGTGATTGGCTAGTCGGCGTTATCACGTGATATTAATGTCACCTGAACTGTGCAAGCCTTGATAGCTCAGTAGGGAAGACGGCAGTATACAATTTTGGCGACGTGGGTTCGAACCCGGGCTCCGACACATTTTTTTAAAAACATTTCGGTACTTTTTTTTACAATTTTGATATCAAAGCGTAACACATTCTATTAGATAATTGTCCTGAGATTCGTTACAAAAAAAAACTTTTGTTGGTGCCAATCTGTGAGACAGTCCCTTTAAGAGTTTATGCGAGTCACTCATGGTAGAACATATAAAACAGTTTAATTCTTAATGTTAAAACTCTTGCAGCAGCTAATGTGCAACATCTATAAGTACGTTTGACATTTTAGAAAATGAAAGTTTAATGGTGATAAAGTTTACGCGTGAGTAATGTTCAACTGGCTAGAACAAAGTACAAAACATGGATAAATGGTATATAAAATTCACAGAATCTAAATGTCAATCAATCATAATATATGTACAAAAGCTGTAAAAAGCTTTGGCATTTTCTGACGACCTTGCGAAGGCATTGTCTGACGACCTTGCGAAGGCATTGTCTGTGAGTGACGTCCTTGAATAAACTAGAGGGTATTCCTTTTTTGCTGATGAATCATTCTTGAGTACATTCAGAGATTCTATGAAATATTAATGCTTAAAGATCCGGTATTCGGTATTTTTTGTGTAAGATCCGATATTTATTGTTTAAGATCCGGTATTTATTATTTAAGATCCGGTATTTATTTTATTGGCTTTTATTGCAGATAATTTGATGCGAGACTGGATACATGTGGAAAAAAGTTTTTCATCGTGTCAAGGTCCGGTGTCTGAAACTGAGTTGATCCTAAAACATAGGCTTTGCATTTAGATAGTCATTTTAATTATAATTATGCCTTTTGATTGTTTATATAGATTTATCAGGGATATAAAAATTATGTTCACTGTTTCAAACAGTAACAATATCAATTTGATTTAATAATCTTCACTGTTTTTTTTCTGCCCGCTCTCTGTGTACAAATCAAACGTGAACGCTCACAGGGCAGGGACAAAATTTCAGTGACGTCATTTCCATAATGACATTACGTTCACCTTCTATTTGACGCGCTTTTCTAAAAACATACATGTTATTTTATATCCTCTTTAGGCATAGAATACAAAATGTTTGTTTCATCGTAAGATACATAAGATACACCTTGTGAACACCAAAAATTAATATGCTCCCTCGGTGAAATATATCATGATCTTACACTGACAGAAACAAGAGTCTCATTGATGAAACTAAATGCAAAGACATTGTTTATGGTGTTACTATCCTGGTCGATATCTCCTTCAGTCGGCCAGATATGTACAGTCGAACCCCGTTGGCTCGAACTCGCTTGGCTCGAATTCCTCGTTGGCTCGAACTGAATATAAAGGACCGATTGCTTTATACTGGAGTTAAACGTTCCCGCTTAGCTCGAATTATCCAGACTCGATGTTTTTTCGCCGGTCCCTGGAAGTTCGAGCCAACGTGGTTGCACTGTATCTCGTTATTATATACAAATCTTTCAAACAGGAACGTGTACATCTTAGACGTAGAATGCAATTTCTCTGATCATACGCTCTTGCATGCGTTATTCTATTTTTCCAGCTAAAAACAGCTTCTGACGTTTACGCTGTAATACTGCAAACATAATACAATTCTATCAATTTTGCATGAACATAGTATGCGAACTGAACTCTGAACGCAACAATTATCTTGTTAAAAGAATACAGAACCATGGGAAGATGCCGTTTGAAAGGACACAGCCATTAAAGTATAATATATTGTTCATGAAAAAAGTGGTGCATTTTGATATGTAGTAATTTTAAGTAATTTTCGTCATTTTAAAAGATAAAGTATTGGTCTTACACAAAATAGGTTTTAAAATGTGATTTCTTTCCATTACGATCGAATACAAGTTGAGTTTCGTCATGGATTTGTATTAGACTCCCTGGAATATGGGGGGGGGGGGGGCGAAAAAGTTTGCACTCAAAAAAAATATGTGTTTGTTCTCTTTGATATAAATACTATTGATATGCATTCGACAAACACTGCTGAATCAATCTTTATCAAATTTAACCGCTTTGGCCTCCTATATTAATCACATTCTCTCAGTAGTTAAATACGCATGTTACATATAAGGACTGAATGTTAAGAAATGCTGTTCATCGGGGTATTGAACTATTTGGTCAGTTCACGGTAAATGGAGTTCGAAGGACTTCACGATCAAAGTTCGGAACTCCTCGGCCATTTTTCATCGAAAACAACCTCGGATGTTTAACGATACTTAAGTAGAAGAAGTTCGTTAAATTTTAAATAATAGTATTAATTATTATTTTTTAACGTGTATTTTGTATATTTAAGTTCAAATTGATTGCCAGTGAAGTGTATTGGTTTATAGATGATTAAGATTTATGAGAGTAAAGTCACTAAGTTTAACTGCTTAATTGAAATCACTACGCGATCTACTTGCGGCGAAGCTAAATGTAAAGATATCTGACATTGTAAACCGTCCATATACATCCGAAGTTGTTTTCGATGGGAAATCGCCGAGGAGTTCCGAATGCACGATTATCCGTGTCCTGACGAAATGTTTTCATGCACAGATATACAGCAATTCAAACATTTTCAATAATTATATTTATACTCCCTATTTGATATTTTCTCTTAGAGTACCAAACTACAACCTTAAAGATAACGCTTACAAATCTGAACGGAAGATAAAGTCGTTTGTTTGAACAACGGCGGCGTCAAATACGTCACTTGCTTAATCGACGCCACCGACATTTCCCCTCGATAAAACGCCATTTGACCTATCACAATCGTTAAGTTTTGTGGCGTCAGAGGTATTCCGATTATGTTGCGTACATCAGAAGCTGACCGCAATTAAAATAATATGCGATCACCTACGGAAGCGCAGAAGGAGTGTAAATACTATTGTTTGCATGCACAATCTCTATATTCCAGAATATGTCCTTACAAAATCCTCCATCATAGTTAGGAGATGTTAATTTTAAATTTCAGTTTTCATGATTATTGATCAAGACGTAATGAACATTTAGTTTTCATCACAAATTAAAAAAAAATAATACCTAACTTCAGTTTTTATAATAGACTCAGACAAAACAATGAACATAACAAAATATCTGTCTATAATTATTTTTCCACATCCATTGTTTATCTGTTTCAAAACCTTTAAAGGTTACGTCATGTTCTTTTAACATGTATACTAACATTTATTACGTCATTTTAAATGTGTTTTTTTTACGTCGACGTCATTTCCTGTTGTTTGGTATGCCTAAATGAAGTCCAGCATTGTTTCAACGTTTGCAGGATAATAAAGATCACTATTTTGAAGTTTAGTCTTCTTTTGTAATTATATTTTAGTAAAAAAAATTCAAAATCATGTTTTAATATCGTCATTTCCTGTATTTCAGGCACCTGAAGGAGGTGGTATGACAAAATGGCTGTTTTTTAGCATCAGCGTCTGTGTGTTTGGTAATTCTTTCCTGTACGGCTACAACATCGGAGTGGTGAACTCTCCGGCCTTGGTAAGCATATTAACAAGTCGTGGATTAAATATACAAAAGGTTAATAATGATTTAAACAAGTTCGATTTGTCGGACTATTGTCACTTGTTTAATTTAACATTTGCATTTTGTGCAGTTGATGTCTGTATTTGTTCGTGCCTTACTTCAAATAGTTTATTATTTATATGATTTGTATTGCTTAGTTCTGCATTGTCTTTAAGTAAATGGTATTTACGAATGTTGGGACAAGTATGTGTTTAACTAGTTAAACTAGTTTTAACCCCTGGCAACTCCTGGCCCAAATATCATAAAAAATAAATTCAAAGCTCAGTCTCCATCCATTTCAACACATAACTGCACAGCGGATCCCTAAACCACTAGACCACTCTCACCCACACCCCTACAGTTCCTATAAGTAAATTGTTTTCAACACGTTTTTCTCTTTTCTTGTAGATAATCAAAACATTCTACAGCCAAGTTTATTTAGCTAGAGACGGAATTGAAACCGTATTTAACCCCCAAGACAAGGGTCTGCACTATGTTGATCCAGCGAGATATGTCAACACCACTACACCGGCCGTTGTGGTGGTGGATAACAACAGTAACACCACCGCTGACAACTCCACAGCACTGTCCGATAACAGTACTAAAGGCACCTACGCCGTGGAAACAACCACTGTCAGGCCTGTGTCTATGGCAAAGACAGAAACAGGTAACTTGGTTATATCACTAAATCAAGTAGACCATTTTTTATTGAAATTTTTAATATTTTTCAAAAGCGGTAACTTGTCGATAATTTATTAAGATTTTTTTCGAGACCTTTTTTTATTTATTTATATTTTTCGTAAATTATAACAATTTTGTGTAGACTTTCAATAGCATTGACAAAAAAAATAAATGAACAGTCGAACCCCGTTGGCTCGAACTCCCAGGGACCGGCGAAAATGCCTCGAGCCTCGGAAAATTCGAGCCAAGCGGGAATGCTTAGCATCAATATAAAGAAACCGGTCCTTTACATCCAGTTCGAGCCAACGAGGAATTCGAGCTAAGCGAATACGAGCCAACGGTGTTCGACTGTAGAATGTATGAGAAGCAAGATTCCTGTCAAAAAAATAGAGCTGCTGGATGATTTCGTTTTAATGTAGTTCCTAACCTTTCGATTTACGTTCTTGTTTACAGAAATTAATGAGGATAACTTCATCGAACTATTATGGTCGCTGACAGTCGCTCTGTTTGTGTTCTTTGGAATGGTTGGAGCATTTGCTTCAGGACGAGTAGCGGACTACTTTGGAAGGTAAGGGTATAATGCGCTCAAAAGCGAGCACATAAAAAAGGACAGTTATATATTGCTACATTTTGTGCAAATAGAACTTGGTGTATAAGGAAGTTGTCATATTTACAGTTTGTTTTAAATGTGCATTTCCTTATTGTTATTTTGAGTGCATTCCGTCATCTGCTTGTAAAATACTTGGTCGAATAAGGAAGTTACCTTTATGTAAAGTTTCATGTGCATTTCCGTATTGATATTTTTCGGGCATTCGAATTATGTTTGTAAATGAACTAAAAGAGATGAATATTATTCACTGAAAGATTATATGATAACAGAATTATTAAAAACCATGTAAAGGTTCACTTAACTTAAACTTATATTATAAGCCCCATAAAATTCTACATTTAAGTATGTAAAATGTTAAGCTTAATGTATATAAAATATAAAATATGTAAATAAACCCTAACGTTATTACATATCCAACTAAATGTACATGTATAACTAAGCGGTATAATTACGGTAAATATATAATAACATATTATTTCGAAAAATGTTAACTTAAATTTTTGTTTGTTTGTTCAATGTAAATATGATATTAACATTTAATAAATGAATGAAAATTAAAGATAGAATATTTTATTAAGTCCTTACATTATTATAAATCAAACTTTATGTCTTTAACTAAGCCCTTACATTAAACATAGCATATTAACATTGAATAAATGAAACAAAACAAAAACTTCAGTTGAAATCTTTAGATTAGCCCTTACATTATAAAAACTGAACATATCATTTCAGAAAGAAGGGGATGATAATTATCACCGTGCTCATGTTTTTTGCCGCCATGTTTGGTGGGATTACAACCATAGCCAAGTCGCCGGAATGTCTCATGATTTCCCGTATATTTGTGGGTCTACACAATGGTAAGTAACTGGCTTGGGATTGTCAACGATGGTATAAGATAGATGAACATGAGTGGATTTAGGGGGTGGGGCGACCTAAATTGACCAAGTTTACTTTTTATATCAGTATCGGAGTAAAATGTGATAGATTACGATTAAAATGCACCATTTCGGACAAATATCTTTCAAATGTTCTTCGGCGAGTACCCCACACTACTCTATCAATATTTTAAAACATATAAATTTCGTTTCTGCCGAAGGGGCGCATGCCAAAAGATTTCGCCCCTAAGCTGCCCCCCCAACGTCACTTCCTAGATCGTCCCCATGTGTTTGTTATAAGCATACCATGATATATCTATTGGGCCGTCTTATTAATTAGCGTTAAACCATGATATATCTATTGGGGCGTCTTATTAATTAGCGTTAAACCAGAATACAACCTACATTTACAGCCAATGGAATTGCAGATAGGCAATCATGAAGTACTGGGCTTAATCATTAAGAATTTCAACTTTCGCGGGTGTTTAAAGGTCCGCCTACTGCCTCTCATCCGATACACAATCCCTGCGTCAGATTTTGCGTTGACAATGTATCAGTAAATGAGGTTGACAATGTGTCAGCCAATGAGGTTGTATTCAAAGTCAGAGTACCTTGATTAAAATCTTAATGATTAAGAGGGGCTCGTTCGATACGCACACTCCACCCATTCTTAATCATTATAATGTTACTTAATGTAATCTAACTTTTACATATCTATTTGGGCCGTTTTATTAATGAGCGCACAATGTGATATGGTAATATATCGAATTTTTAAGCCCAGGGGAATATCTCCTGTCATTTTCCCCCAAAATATCTCTTCACAACCAAGAATGAGGGATTCGAAAAATCAATCGTACGACTCGCTCGTAAATGAGATAGGCAGACAGGGGATTTCATAAACGAACTTAAAAAAATCTTTGCTATAATGGAGAGGCCAATTTGCTTCAACTTAGTTCGTAATTAATCTATTTTGATTTGATATATTTACATGGTTTATCATGTAGCAAATGTGAATATGATTACTTCGATTGTGAAAAGAAAAAGAGAAAAAACTAATGTTATGATTAACTATGATTTTTTCAATACATTACGTCAGTTTGGGGAATGATTGCCAATGATTTGTTTAGATACATTTTAAGCTACATTAATGTTCATGTCTGATCCTCGATAAGATTGAGTTTTAAACTATTTACTGATCATTACATTGATACCTTGGCACAGACGGGACGCAGTTATGTAGACGCCGTGTACTACACTTTGATCTGACATTTAAGGTTGTGTCAGTGCCATACTACTGTCTCAAAGCAATGATTTGTTGAAATACTATATTTTCATGGTTTCATCTTTTGTGAGAATGAAATTGTATGGCCATTTTAATGTAATTCCCATTTTTGTGGACATATTTATAAAACAAAAGTTAAATAGAAACTACAATAATTACTGATTTCATTAGCCAAGTATTATTTTAAGGTGTCCTATAAACAATCAGGTTAATTACGGAAGCCTGGTGACCCCATATATTGTTGGTATTATTTAGAAAGGTTTTATGAATATGTAAAAAATAGAACAAAATGCTCTTTAATATTGCAAGCATGGCCGTAACCGGTCCGATTTCAGCTGAAGTAAAATCTGTAATGTGAATTCTGTCATTTATTTTATTAGCCAACAACATGCACTTTGAACGCTTTCAAAACCATATAAGGTCATCAGATATCATATTAAAAACTGTCGCTAATGTATTTCAAGACACTAAATTTTCTTGTTTCAGGTGTAAGTGTAAGCTTAGCTTCCCTGTATCTGGCCGAGATCTCACCAAGAAGTATCCGCGGAGCTGTCGGAACATGTCACCAGCTTTTCATTACCGTCGGTATCCTCTGGTCCCAGGTCCTCGGTCTGCCAGATATCTCAGGTAAGGAACGTTCTAATCTTGTTTTAACCCCCAGTGAATTCTTGTTCCACTGAACTAGTTTTAACCCCCAGTGAATTCTTCTTTCAGGGAACTCGTTTTTCAGTGTTACAGTGAACTCGTGTTCCAGTATTTTATTGAATGTTTCGCGTTCTAGTTAACTCGTCCTCAAGTGAACTCGTGTTCAAGTGCTCAAGTGAACTCGTTTTCTAGATAACACGTCTTCCAGTGAACTCGTGTTCTAGATAACACGTCTTCCAGTGAACTTGTGTTCTAGATAACACGTCTTCCAGTGAACTCGTCTTCTTGATAAATCGTCTTCCAGTGAACTCGTCCTCTTGATAAATCGTCTTCCAGTGAACTCGTGTTCTAGATCTTCCAGTGAACTTGTGTTCAAGTGAACTCGTCCTCTTGTGAACTTGTGTTCAAGTGCTTAAGTGAACTCGTGTCCCAGTTAACTCGCCTTCCAGTGAACTCGTCTTCCTGAGAACTGGTGTTTCTGTGCTCCGTTGAGCTCGTTGTTCACTTTTCCCGTGTACACGTGTTTAACTGACCGTTCCAAGGCTGTTATTCCATCATTTGTTGATGAAGCTATTTTGATGCATGCTTAAGGTGTTTGTACGTTTTTTGTCTCTCGTCCAGTGTCTTTTGGGACCTTACAATACGCCTACATTATGTTGTAGTTTTCATCCTAAATCTTCTTTAAAATACTAGACTTATATATAATAATATATTAATATAGACGAAGATTGCTTTAAACGTTTTGGCAACCTAAGCTGAGCGTTTTCCTCAAATCTTCGAACCCGTGTCTTCCTGAAGCCCTGTTGTCTTTCTTAACCCCCACTGTAAGCTCTTTTGAAGCACGTTAAATCTAAGTCGAAAAGTAGTACAAACTGCAAAAACATGTTCAACTGTTGTTGAGTTGAATAGTTTCATCTGTTTCAAAATAAGTGCATATTTCAAAACAATATGTTTGATAGTACTCATACGGTATTTATTTTCGTTAGAATTTCATTAAATTAGTATCGTTTGTATGTTGTATATATAACATACTATTTTGTATACGTAAATTTCATCGTATATTCATGTAAGCCCCGGAGGTTTAGATATCTAAAAATGATAACACATTTAAATGTCAATGGCTGTAAATATAGCTGTTTAATGATGTCGACATACAAATGTCTGCTATATATGTAAACATGAATTTAATCATATCTTGCGAAGCATTTAATGATATCGCAAAAAAACAACAACAAATTTCGTGTTTAGTTGCATTAAGATAAAATGGAACTCTTTATTATTCTCTTTTCTAAAAGCGAAGTAAAGATTTCTACACAATGATCAAATTGAACTCCCAAAGGCAGGCAGTCCCGATATAGAAGCCAAAATCCTAACATCCGTCGATCGTGAGTCTTCAACAATGAAACTGTCTTTTTGTTTTAAAGATTTATAATTTCCATTTAAGGCATACATTTATTAAACAGAAATAAAGTTATTATTTTTTACCGCTACGTATTAAGCGTCTGTGAAAATCAATGACAATCTTACCATATGTGAATCGTGCAAGTGTTAAACAGTAAAAAATGATCACGGACTATCATAAGTCTACTTAATTGAGGTATGTGTGGGTATAAACTTGTGTTCCGTTCTGTTCTGTTACATGTTGTATATGTGCCTTTCATTACCTTCTTACTCAAGATTCAAGATACAGTTTGTTTAAGCTCTTATTTGTTAATTTTAACTTTCAAAACGCTTGGAATGTCTTCAATATTTAATGCAGGCAATATGTAAACATAAACCGCTCGAAGGCGGTAAATCCCTCATTGTTTAATGTAGCTATTCTGATGCGTGTATGGTCTGTGGTGCATGTACGTTTTGTTTTCCCTCGTTCAATGTCTGTTTGGCCCTAACTGAACAAGCCTAATTCTTGTATAATTGACTGCTGGGCTTGTCCATAGAGTTCAAATGTTCTCCAACCTTTCAGGCGGATGGGGCGTCTGGCCATGGCTGTTCGCTTTCAACGCCCTGCCTGCTCTAGCCTGCCTCGTGCTGTTCCCACTGTGCCCTGAGAGCCCGAGGTATCTTCTCATCAAGAAAGCGGACGAGGATGGTGCTAAGAAAGGTATGGATGAAGTTTCGTAAACATGTTTTGAAATATCAATGTAAAAAGGGACAACTATAAGTCTATTACATAAAACCCTCGAAATTATGCCTTGCGATGAAAAAATACCAACGCATAGGGATTTCGAATAGAGTACTGCTTAAGATATTGCTTTGAAGGTGTTCATATATTTTGAAAAGGAAATTATAGTAACCCATGGTACAAATCACGTATCTAAATACCAAATGATGTATTCAAAAAGAATGTAGGGAATAACTCCCATTTCAAACCGGATAAACACCTCGCATTCCAGCTCTAGTCAAGCTGCGTGGCTATGACAACGTCGAGGAGGAGATGGAAGAGATGCGCGTGGAGGCGAGAAGAGCGTCCTCTGTGGAGCAGTTCACACTTAAAAAACTGTTGACTACCCCCGAACTAAAACTGCCAATCATCATTGCTTGCACGCTGCAGGTTGCACAACAATGGTCCGGAATCAACGCTGTAAGTTGAACCTTTTGGCGTTTTACACATTATTGATGTAGAACGTATTTTTTATGATAATAATGAAATGTAATCAATACAGTTGAATTATAAACGTAAACTTCAAAATGAAGCATTTTTATATATGTGTACATGTAACATGTATGTATACGAGTACGTCTAAAATACAAATAGCTTTTACATCGAACCATCATCTAGCTGTCTTACAAAGTCTTAGCTCGGATTATTGCAGCAATATTTACCATTTCTGTTTAGTTTATTTATATTTTTCACAACACACACACTGTCATTAAAACGTAATCAAGAAGTATAATTATGGCACACTGTTTTGACGTGTTTACCTACAGGATCTTGATTTATTTATTTCAGGCAATGTCCTACTCGACATTCATCTTCAAACAGGCCACCATTCCAGAAAATACGATTCCCTACGTTATCGTCGGGCAGGGGGCTGTTAACGTCCTTGCAACAATTGTCTGTGTAAGTTGTATTTGTAGTTTTCAAACCATTGCAACAAGTAGCGGTGTATGCTAATATGTATTTTTCTAGTGTAATGTAATAAATATCTGTATTAGTGTATATAAAGTTTTTAATTTATTGCAACAATTATCAGTATAAGTTGTATATTTATCCACGGTCGAATCGAAGGTTGGTCAGATTATGTTCAAACTTGTTCAGAATGCCCCCCCCCCCCCCCTTCATAAAATCTTGACCTCTTGTAAATGTGGGTCACATGGGGTCAAAAACTATGTCACTAGGTTTAAATATAGAAAACATCTTAGGAAGTCTAGACGCAATATTTCGATCAAATATTTATGAAGTTTAATCAAAATGTTTTCCTTGATAACATCAATGACTGGTTTGAAACTGTATCACATGAGGTCAAAAACTAGGTCACTATGTCAAATCTTTTAAAAATCATGCCTGGAACCTTATATTGGTATTGATTGCTCAGACTTTGTTCAAACTGTGGTCAGAAAGTTCCCCTTGATGTTATCTTGGTTGACTCTAAAAGTGGGTCACATTGGGTCAAAAACTAGGTCGTTAGTATATTTAAGTATTTACCTTAACATGGCGGGTCCTCTTAGTGGGAAACGCCACCTGTCTCTCAATGTCTTACCGGTTTGCAGTTGTTTGCAGTATAGAGTTCATTCCATTATTTTATGTTTTTATTTTCTTCTGGTAGGTTCCTCTGATGGAGAAGCTTGGTCGACGTCCACTCTTGATCTTCCCGATGTGCGGCATGGTTATATCTTTCCTCGTGTTGACCATCTGCCTTACGCTCTTACAGTCCGGTGACTACGATGTAAGTGCTTTTTTATATTTCAGCGCAACACAAACATTAGTAGCAAACTGTACAAGACTTGGACAAGTTGTCCACGTGTTATCTTTAAGTGAGTTTTCTGATTTAAATGTTTTGATTGGTATTTTTTTTGTATAGAAATTGACCTATCAAAAACTATTTTGGCTACCTTAAACAAAACCAAAGAGTAAACCAGTTTATATACGACTGGTTGCTGGATGTCATATGAAATGTTTAAATGTGTTTATGACGGAGCTAGTGTTGAAGGTCGGCGAATATATTGAGGATAATTGTTTGTTTTAGTGTAAAATCGTAATATCTTTCACTCGAGTGAGCACAAAACGCTATGTTTAACGAACGAGTGGCATGGCGTTCACAATGCCATGATCATTTCATGTTCTTTCATTCTGATGGGTCAGGCATCAGTACATGTACTTAAGTTTCTGAAAGATAAAAAAACTCTAATGTTTCCCAGCAAGCACTTTTGTACAGTGTCCCGAGTTATACCCAGGATTTTTCTGTGGCTTTTATTTGACGTCTGGCCATTATCGTTAATAGAATGGGTATTGCCTTAGGCCTTCAAACTGGGTCTATAGTTTTTATTACTGGGCTCGCGCCTGCTTTACATTGAATATAAGAGGAAATCAAAACAACTAGTTAATTGTTATTTTTGTATTCAGGACTCGAAAAAGATCCTCGGCATCGTCTGTATCGTGGTAATGATGACGTACATCATTGGCTTTGCAGTCGGCCTTGGTGAGTTGGTTATCTATACTCGCGCATTCTTCTTACTCATTTAAAAAAAGCATGTTGAAGAAAATTGTAAGGACTTGCCATTATATTATTCATTTGATCTTAAATATTTATTTCAAAGAATGAAGTTCTCAATCCAACCGCACTTGTGTGGCACGGCACATGTAGATTCTGATTGTCTGATTAATTTTCCATGGTTAATTCTCCTTGTTCAAAAGAAAGTATCAGTCATATTGTGTGGTGAAATTTTCCGCTTAGAGCTCTTCAGGAATTTCCTTTCTTATATATTCTTAATTACATTGTAGGACCAATCCCGTTCATTGTTTGTGGTGAAATTTTCCGCCAAGAGCCTCGTGCGGCTGCCATGAGTCTGTCCCTGGCTTTCAACTGGATTTGTAACTTTATCCTCATGTTGTCCTTCCGGTTTATACAGGTCAGTATTGTGTGGTTGTTTATGGAAATAAGACGAATGCGTTATTGTACAAAACAATACAAACCAGTGGTTTAATTCGTAGAATAACATTTAAAAACGTTAAAATTCGAATAAGTATTAGTTGGTTTAAGCTAAAGATGGTCTATCCGCTATATGCTCTCGTCCGCTATGCTCACTCCGCCCATTCTTAATCATTAAGATTTAACGTCATGTCATCTAACCATCACTAAAACCACGCATTATTATATAAGTACAAAGTTTATTTGCAACACCGGCATATCAATGTTTTTAACATTTTCAAGCAATTATCATGGCGACATGCACAATTTAAACATATAAATAAAGCACAAAGGTTAAAGTGTCATATTATAAAAATGAATTGATAATGCATATAAAAAATATGAAACTATATTGTGTTCAATATGTTTTACTTTTTTTATCAAACTGTTGTATTTCTTTGCTTACAGAAAGCGATCGAATCCTACACTTACTTGATCTTCATCGTTATTCTTGTGGCGGCCATTATTTTCATCGTTATCTTTGTACCGGAGACGAAAAACAAGACCTTCGATGAGATTGCCCAGTCGATTGCCTTTGGGCGAGGAGCAAGACGACCTGCATTTAATGAGAACGGCGGAGAAGAACTTCAGCCAATGGGAGATCAGAAAATTTAACTATGGCTACGATAGAATAACACTAGGAAATATACTGGAGGCATAACAATGATTTTGGGAAAGAGGGTTTCAATGGTATCGCTCATACGATAAAGGGTCTTAAACACGCTAAATATAGTATTACACTAAGTAAGGTACTGGAGGCATAACAATGCACTTCAAAGATATCGTTCGCGCGATATAGGGTCTTAAATAGATGCCTGATGCATTTTGTGAACTGTTTAGACCACCTTGTCTACGTATATGTAGAAGAAGCCACTGCGGCATTTTGTTATTTCTTGCTGTAGTCAAACAATTCACTCCCTTAATTTACAAACGTTATATTATAACCTTGAAAATCGGTTTGAAATATTTATAAATTTCGGGTTTGTTGTTAAATATTTTAGATCTTAGACCAGCGTCTTCCAATAATAATGCCAGCTCAAATTCAAAAGTATTACCCACTCTCAAGTTCAAAATAATGGTTGTGAATTTGTCGATAGGAGACCATTTCCGATGACCATAGCTAACAAAGTGACAGGGAAAAAGTGGTACACTACCTTAAATTTCTTGAGATCTCTTAAGTGTGGATGCTGTTTCCAAAAGCATGTATGTCTCTAGTAACTTTACTTGTGTGTGTTTAAGAAATTGAATTTGCTTGCCGAGACTACAGTCTCATTGTGGGGTACACTTTTACCAAGCTGGTAAAGCGGGATTTGTTTGGTAGGCGTTACAGTACATTGACAGAAGGGTATAGTTAGTTTTGCATGTTCAACGGAGTGTTTTAGATATTGTTTAGACATTGTAGGAATCGTAAAATATTTTATGTCAGGATAATCTCATTCAACATTATTATCAATGTGTACAATTGTTAGGGCTAATCTCTACCGAGTGTTAAGTCTTTTACAGTGTTTTGTGTTTTTGTTTTAATTTTTTTTGATCTGCTCAGATTTTATATTTATTATTGTTTTTTATGTTTTGTTAGGCAATGCGTGTAATTTGTAAATGCATTTAGCTTTTGCAATTCTCATTAAGGATTTTAACAGATTTTTAATATATCTTATTGCCTTCATCATGCAAATGTTTTAAACCCTTGGCAAGGTCACGTTTGATATAGTTGAAGGGAAATACAATTAAGTAACACCTAAAATTGGAATTGAACCGCCTGGCCTCAATTTCTCGAGAGGTCTTATAGTAACAGGAAGCTAATTTCTTTAGGCCAAATTTCTAAATCATGATCATGGTAAGAATATAAATTTTACACAAAGTATGCCTAAACCAAAATAGGGCGATGAGCATAATCCTGTACCATATTTAAGATGCTTTGAGAAATTGGGGTCTTTAGGGTAAGAGTGAGGGTCCTGAAATATGCCTTGTGTCAGAAGATCACATTATTTATAACTAGTGTACACAACATCATAACATACCACGAGGCAAAACAATTTCGATGCACAACAACAAACAACAAACACAAATACATTGCCCTGGAAACATAGCGGCAACAACAAAGGGACATTAGTCTGTTGTCCAAATACAAAAATTCCCGGTCAGAACTAATAGTATACAAAAAATCCCGATCAAAAGCTTTATGGTGGTTTAAGCATCGCCATAGTTTCAGGATTAAACCCCCAGTCTTCTTCAGACGAAGACATTTGTTGGTTAAGACGAAGAGGAACATCCGGTTTTTGAGATAGCTTGATAGGACAATGTTATGTCTTAGGCATGTGAATTAACAAATACATCGTCTGAATGAACCTGACCGTTCCAAGGCGGACACCCTTATCAATTTGTAAGTCAAGGTCACTGGCTTTATTTCAATCGGATTGAAAACAAGTCATTAAAGGCGGCCAATGGAAACTGCTTCTATATACTGTGTTAGCCTAAATGACCCGACCAATGACGGCTACAGAATTGTGAGAAAATACTAAAGAACACGATATAAACAATGCATGTGATCAACATCTTCACTTTAACTAATGGTTAATGCAAGTACAAAAACAAAATAATTTAACAATGAGAATATCAATGCAAAGTTAGACAGACTACTTGAAAAAGATATTCGTATACCAGACACGCAAGCAAATTAGGCCACACGTTCTACCAACAACAAATACGACCCTCTCACAGTGTCTCACAAAAGCTTCAACACATGGTATATTTCTATGAAAATATATGATTATTCTGTCGCACTTACATCAAATTGGGGCCGTTGCTTTTTGTATGAATTTGTTTTTGGTTTTATTTATGCTTTTATATATGAAATGCATGTATCATATAACAAGGGTGTGATGTTATAAGAGAGTACTGAATCTCATGACTTTTTCAATTGGAATTCATCGGCCAATTTCCATCGAAAACAACCTCGGATGTATATGGAACGATTACAATGTTTGAAATGTTCACAGTTTACAATGTCAAAACTATTAACATTTAACTACACGGCCAGAATATCGCGTAGTAATTTCAGTTAAGAAGTTCAACATAAGGACTTAACTCTAAGGAATCTGATTTTTTATGCCATGATACATTTCACTGGCAATCAATTTGAACTTAGAACTTTATGCGAATTACACGTTTAAAACAATTAATTAATATAATTATTGTTAATTTTACGAGTTACCTCGAATATAGCCGGAAGATATCTGAGGTTGTATTCGATGGAAAAGGCAGAGATATTCCGATTGATGACTTTTTATTACTCATTTTCTATCTTTGTGTTTAGAAATTGTGATAAGGCTTTTGCTGTTTTCTGCTTTTGTAACGTGTACTTGACTCTTCCCGAATCTCATTATATAATAGTATTGAAACTATTTATACTTTATAAACTTTAAAAATGTCGTATGTTAATAAGGTATTTAGATTTACCATGACATTTAATGTATACATCATAAATTAATGTTGTTACAAATTTATTATTGTGGAATAGTTGTTTTTATTGATATCGTCATTGTGATGTGTGTCATCCAATTATTACATTACAAGTTATACGATCAAGATAATGGTTAAATAATATTTAAGTAATACTTATAAATGTGTGTTTGTTGACTGCACAACAGATTATGTATTCAGGGGTTCTAAAGTTCAGAAATAATCCTAAAATCAGGAATCAGAGCTTTAAATATCCTACACTTCCAAAGACTGTTTTTTGCTCGGAAATGTGCATAAAAACAGTAAAAACAACATTGAAATTAATATCAATAACTTTGGAACAATTTCATAGGGCAGGAATTCATGCTCAAGCAGACCCCTGACTGTTGTTTTTAGGATTGAAAATGATCCACCTATAGAAACCCTGATGTGTTGTTAACACGGTGCTATTGACACTCGGATCTGCGGGTAGTTTACACCCATTTGAATTAAGGTTTTCGGTGTACAATAAGATGGCCATTTTATCAAGAAATCGTTCTTATTTTGTGATGCAATGAGACTCCATATAATGTTGGTTACTACTGAAAGGGTATTTATACTGATAAACATTATCTTGACTTGCCATTTTATTAAACAATCATTCTTAATTTGTTATGCAGGACTCCATATGATCGTGGTAACTTGTGAGAGGATATATAAATATTGATGTTTATAATCTGAATTAAATGAATCACGAATCATTACATATTATAAGGTTATTGCAGTTTATATTTCTATTCTTTATTTCAACTCAAATTTGAAGTGAAATGACTGATTTTTCGATCTGTCAAGATCAAAGCAGCTTGTTTGTAATATTTTTATCGGTATTATATTTACATTAACTTTATTTACACACTAAACCCTTACAATGAATACCGAATTAATATGAGTTCACCAAGCGCCAACATACAATATTGTACATCGAACACCTTTCTTTAACGAACGTAATTCCTTCCTTTGCTGTGACTGTTTGGACTGTATAGTTTTGTATGAAATGTACATGTTGAATATTGGTTGATATTTATGTTGTAGATTGTTGATTACACGTTTCTAACGCCACAAGTTTTTTTGCATTGGCTTTAAAAAAATGAAACCCATTGCTGGACGTTTTCATGGTATATTTGGTTCTCTAAGCTAATGGCAAATTTACCAACAGGAGCAAACGTATTTTCTGAATGATGTGCATGCAATTGTATATTTTAGGCATTTTTTATTATTTTTGGCAGCTATAGCGTATAGTTAAGATTGTAGTGTATGAGTGAGGGAAAATTATGATAGTTTAAATTAGCTCAGGGGCGGGTCCAGAATTTGGTGTTAGAGGGGATGCAACGTACTTCCATCCTCAAACATGTATAGTTTTAAATGTGGTAAAGGGTTTATGGGGTTGAGTAATCAGAAATGGTGCATTATACATTCTTAACACAAGACAGTTCACTTGGACATGTTTAGGGGACAGAGGTGGGCCCGAGCTGTAAACCCGGTAGTGAATACTATGTTCAGATTTAAAACAATAGTTCAACATCACTGTTGTTGGATGTCGTAAAAACGGGGTCACTAGACATGATTACCTTTGCTGATTTAAAAAAAACACATCAAGGATTGGTAACTGTCGAATTGCACAAAGAATTACTACACTTTTAAACGAATTGTTGAATTTCCAAAACACAGTTCTTGTAAATATATTCCACATAATTTATGTCGTAAACTGCGCATGCAAGTAGGTTGAGAATTTTCAACTGTTCCAAAAGCATTCATTGGCATGGTATTGATCGACTTTTAAAACATATCTCAACACTTTATCGATGAAAGATACATTTCCATATACTCGCTAATTCAGTGTACTGTCGGGATACAGTAGGTTTGGGCTTATGTTTCAATATCATCGCAGGCTGAAATGTTCAATGTCGTGATAAATTACATGTGATGTCACGTGTGATGTCACGATTTATTGTCATCGCAGGATGAAGACGTTTAGGTCATACACGTGGTATTACGTTTGTGTGTCAAATATTCGACAATAACAGGTTTAGGATTCCCACCATAGCTTATATTGTTTATTTTTTGTTAAATCATGTTTCCTTATTGACAGAATATCCTAAAAAACAGACTCTATTGAGCAATATAATGATAACAGCAATTCAGTATATAACACATTCTATGACATGTTATTAGCTAGAAACGTTATTACGAGACAACAAAATTTATTGTTTGTTTAGCCTGGTGTAAAAGCAAGACAAAAGACTCATAACCCATGTCTAAAAGTGAACATACGTAGTAGTCGGGTAGGTATGCATACAGTTATAGTGGTAAGCGGGAAAGGGCTATATCTGCATACAGTTCTAGTGGTTAGCGCGAAAGGGCTTTATCTGCATACAGTTCTAGTTGTTAGCGCGAAAGGGCTAGATCTTCCTCCTCTTGTTTTATATTGTTACCATTTGGCTTTCGCCCCTCGAGTTGTACTATAGTCGCCTGGCTTGTATGTACTGATGTTTGTTAATAATATTTTGCCTCCGCAATCAGTGTGTCCGCAATCACTGTGCTACTAAATGTTAGTGCCCTTTGTACCAATATATTAAAACGTTATACTGTTAAATAATATTCGTAACCTCAGACTTATGTGCTACTTGAAAGAAAAACATATATCCGTAAGCACCAGACGTAATGCTGATAAATGATACTATGTTTGACACCCAGCCTTATGTGCTGTTAAGTATAATCAGTATTCCCCATGTTCTCGACGAATCTGAAGCTAGCAGGTTTAAGTATCATATTCCTTAGATCGGAAGTACTTGCTAAAACTTTACGTTCATGTTTTAACTTTCAGCTACTGAGATTGTTTCTGTAGTTTTTAATATAAATATTTATACTATCATGATTAACTTTTAAAAAAAATCATTTAAAAATCATTAAACTTCTTAAAATGAAAAATATCAAAGAAAAGATAGTGAGCTTAGCTTGGTCTTGTTTAAAGATATATAGGACAGAAATCGAGAAATTGGGGACCGATATTGTCCTATAAAAACGAAGCCTATATTAAATATTAAGGACAAACAACCCGTTACCCCCTACTAATGTGTTATCCAGAATTAAATATCCGTAACCCCAAGGTTAATGTGTTATCCAGAATTAAATATCCGTAACCCCAAGGCTAATGTGTTATCCAGAATTAAATATCCGTAACCCCAAGGCTAATGTGTTATCCAGAATTAAATATCCGTAACCCCAAGGCTAATGTGTTATCCAGAATTAAATATCCGTAACCCCAAGGCTAATGTGCTATTTAGAATAAAATATTTTCATAACTCCAGCCTTACGTGCTTTTAGGTATCAACTTTGTTGATAATTCCCAGACATATGTGCTATTATAGATAGAAATATAAAACATGTAGATATTGATCATAGTATTGTCAGAGTAAATATACATTATGTGTTTGCGGTTCTTGTTTGTGTTTTAAAGTTATTTTTGTGCTTTAGCATGTTAAACTATTTGCCAATATTATTATTGTTTGTCATGAGTCTGTATTTTTAAACTGATTTAAACGTTTTAATCACATTATGAATTGAATTGAATTAAATTGTTTTTAATTAAAACTTGGTTATTATTTCCTTTCGTGATTTTAAAAAAATTAAAAACTATACATTAACATTTACATTGAATATGTAATTATATTATGTAAACTCGAGTTCTCTAAAACATATTTGGTAGTGTATCATATGTGACGTCATACGCGTCATTTGATGTATTCACGTGAACAACAAAACACAAACTTCAAACAAGACTTTGAATGCAAAAGAAAGTTATAACAATGTGTAACAACACTTTCATAAAACTTGTAAAAGTACCTTGGATGCTTATGGGCAACTCAACCTTGCAATAATGTAAACGTCGTTCCTAGACAGGTCTCATGTTCGCTGTGACGTCACAAATGTTAATACAAAAATATTTACAGTGCGATTGAACAACAGAGGTTTTGTATTGTGGTGTATTATAAAATAAAATAAAAAGATATAATCATGAATTTGTTTTGCTTGTCCCTGTTGTGTATAAAGATGATGGATAAACGGATTGGCTGACATGTCCATTTGTACATAGAACAGCCGGATGAATGGATCAGCCAAAATATCAATTTGTATATATAGAAGCCAGATGAACGGGTCGACCCATATATATGTCATTTTGTATATGGAAAAGCCAGATGAACGGGTCCACCCATATATATGTCATTTTTTATATAGAGAATCCAGATGAACGGGTCCACCCATATATATGTCATTTTGTATAAAGATAAGCCAGATGAACGGGTCGACCAATATGTCATTTTTTATATAGAGAATCCAGATGACTGGGTCGACCCATATATTTGTCATTTTGTATATAGAGAAGCCAGATGAACGGGTCGACCAATATGTCATTTTTTATATAGAGAATCCAGATGACTGGGTCGACCCATATATTTGTCATTTTGTATATAGAGTAACCAGATGAACGGGTCGACCAATATGTCATTTTTATATAGAGAAGCCAGATGACTGGGTCGACCCATATATATGTCATTTTGTATATAGAGAAGCCAGATGAACGGGTCGACCAATATGTCATTTTGTATATGGAGAAGCCAGATGACTGGGTCGACCCATATATATGTCATTTTGTATATAGAAAATCCAGATGAACGGGTCGACCATTTTTATATAGAGAAGCCAGGTGAACGGGTCGACCCATATGTCATTTTGTATATCGAGATGCCAGATGAACGGGTCCACCCATATGCCATTTTGCATATAGAGAAGCCAGATGAACGGGTCGACCCATATGTCATTTTGTATATGGAAAAGCCAGATGAACGGGTCCACCAATATGTCATTTTGTATATATAGAAACCATACGAACGGGTCGACCCATATGTCATTTTGTATATAGAAAAGCCAGATGAACGGGTCCACCAATATGCCATTTTGTATATGGAGAAGCCAGATGAACGGGTCGACCAATATATCATTTTGTATATGGAAAAGCCAGATGAACGGGTCCACCCATATGTCATTTTGTATATGGATAAACCATACGAACGGGTCGACCCATATGTCATTTTGTATATAGAGAGGCCAGACGAACGGGTCGACCAATATGCCATTTTGTATATAGTTAAGCCAGACGTACGGGTCGACCAATATGTCATTTTGTACAAAGAGAAGTCAGACGAACGGGTCGACCAATATGTCATTTTGTATATGGAGAAGACAGATGAACGGGTCGACCAATATGTCATTTTGTAAATGGAGAAGCCAGATGAAAGGGTCGACCCATATGTCATTTTGTATGTGGAGAAGCCAGATGAACGGGCCCACCCATATGCCATTTTGTATGTGGAGAAGCCAGATACACGGATCGACCAATATGTCGTTTTGCATATAGAGAAGCCAGATGAACGGGTCGACCAATATGTCATTTTGTATAAAGAGAAGCCAGATGAACGTGTCGACCAATATGTCATTTTGTATATGGAGAAGCCAGATGAACGGGTCGACCCATATGTCATTTTGTATATGGAGAAGCCAGGTGAACGGGTCGACCCATATGTCATTTTGCATATGGAGAAGCCAGGTGAATGGGTCGACCCATATGTCATTTTGCATATGGAGAAGCCAGGTGAACGGGTCGACCCATATGTCATTTTGCATATGGAGGAGCCAGACGAACGGGTCGACCAATATGTCATTTTGCATATCGAGGAGCAAGATGAACAGGTCGATCCATATGTCATTTTGCATATGGAGAAAGCAGATGAACAGGTCGACCCATATGTCATTTTGTATATAGAGAACCCAGATGAACAGGTCGACCCATATGCTATTTTGTATATTGAGAAGCCAGATAAACAAGTCAACAACATGTCATTTTGTACATCGAAAAGCCATATGAACGGGTCGACCCATATGTCATTTTGTATATAGAGAAGCGAGATGAACGGGTCGACTCATAGTCATTTTGCATATGGAGAATCCAGATGAACGGGTCGACCAATTATGTCATTTTGTATATAGAGAAGCCAGATGAACGGGTCGACTCATATGTCATTTTATATATGGAGAAGCCAGATGAACGGGTCGACTCATATGTCATTTTATATATGGAGAAGCCAGATGAAGGAGTCGGCCCATATGTCATTTTATATATGGAGAAGCCAGATGAACGGGTCGACTCATATGTCATTTTGTATATGGAGAAGCCAGATGAACGGGTCGACTCATATGTCATTTTGTATAACGAGAAGCCAGATGAACGGGTCGAGGGATATGTCATTTTGTATAACATGTTGTTTTTTATAACAAACATAAATATTGGTTGATAAAGTTAACTTTAACTACTTACTAAATAATGGATATATGAACTTATTTATGAATGAAAAAAGATTGTAACTGTATATCTAATAGCTGAAACCGCAAACCTTTATTAAACCAACTAGATACGTCCATGCATGACTGGATTATGACACTTGAAATGCTGCAGTATTTTCTAAAGGAGACAACTTTGTACAAAGAGGTTTGTATTATTGTGAAAGTTATTTTCCCTGAAATTTGAGCTCAATATATAACCAAAAAATCATAACATAACAATGGTCAATAGTAAATCGAGATGTGTAATGTTCAGATCAAATAATGAAACAGGAAGATTGTCAAGATTGGGAATTACGCTAAAATAGATATTTCATACAAGTTCAACACGCGTACGTCAAGTGAATCTATTTAGTAGTAATGCTGTACTTTGAATAATTTCCATCAAAACTAACCGTGAGTTACATGGAATAAATGACACGAAATAATAGATGCAATACAAATTCGTGGCATCCCTATCAAATCAAAGAAGCATAAAACATCATTGCAAACGGAATGAAATTACAAAGTATATAAAAAAAATGATTAACTTGTTTTATAAATACAAACTTCAGTTTTATGAATTAGTAGTTCTTACCTGACAGATATCCTTCTCGGGGTCCGCAGTTAAGAATTTAAATATACGTGGATATTTCTACGATAAATGTGTGTCCTATCTGTAACTACACAGAACCCTCCACAAGTTTCAATGACCGCAAATCACTTCACAGCCTCAAAGCAGTGATGGCCAGTAGGAAACAGGGTTTCCAGGTCACATTTTTAAACAGTACAAGTGGAGCTTTCTTCAGTCATCCTAAAATAAGGAGAATACCCATATCAGGAACAAGTCATTAAATGGGATGTCTTCCATTATTAACAGCTCGAAAACAAATTATAGAAGGATTCTGACCAATATGAATGTTCGTGACAGGGGATAACACTGATGGTAGCATGGATCTGTAACCATTTATAGTTCTGCACTTTAAACCTTTTCCGTACATCTGTGGTAATAAATCATAAAACAGCACAGTGTGCTACAGAGGCAAGCTATGTAACAATTTCGTTTGAATGACACGAAGTATAGAATCGCTTGAACTTGCTTTAATAAGTTTATCATGTGTTATTTCTTTAGGATTTTGCAATTAAATATCTTGTGTCTTCAGAGAAGAGAAACCTCGGTCTTTAACGGCCTTGTAGTCAACTTTAATGTTCCTGAATGGTGATGGAATATTCTCCCTTTGTTTGGAGTCAAAAGCATTTGGTGGAATGAAGGTTTCAATTAGCATGGTATCAACAGATTGCGCTTCTGAGAATACCAATGTTGTCTCGGCCATTGTAGAGCAATAAGCATCACTGTGCCTTGAATTGTTTTAAAAATTGCTGGGAAATTGTGGTATCAATTAGAGTGGTTGAAAAGCAAAAACAATCATGTTGAGCAACGCAATTGAAAGTGCATCAAAACGAAAAAGCTTGAAGATGTAGTGTCCAACGACAAAACAGAGGGTTTTTTGTTCTGAAACGCCTCTCAGATGGGGATGAAATTATTACATATATAATTGTTACTGCCATCATTTCTAGATAATTGCTGTGCATAAGTCTCTGAATATTCCTCGACTGAGGCATTAGGCTGTTCGTTTGGTCACTTGCATCGGTGGTCCCAGTAAATGGAAATGTGTGCTATCTTTCTGCGAATACCAGTATTGTGATCTTTACACCACTAGTTCAGATGTGAGATAAACTGTTGAGTAGTAGGGATTTTAACAGCCTTCCATTTGAAATTAGTTCCAGACAAGAAATATTATTGCAAGGAAAACCATGAAATGTATCACAATGTTTTACCCGCTAAAATGTTACATTGCTAATCAGATTGTCCAACTTCCCTGCTGTATGGTATACTTCGCCCTCTAGCAGATTTAACAGGCCTCCTATGTGAGTTACTGTCTGGACTGGAACTAACTGTGACTTTGCTAAGTTTACAATAAAACCTACTTGATAAAGGCAGACTTAGAATATCGGACCTGTTTAGCAGCAGACCTCTTTCTGTTCTGTTTGCGGCCAGCAGTCGTCAAAATAACTTACTAGACGAATATTCCTTTTTCGTAGTCTGGCTATTACACCTAATGTTATTTTTACATAGACCCTGGGTGCGCTCGTTATGCCGTAACAAAGAGCTCGAAATTGGTACACTATGTATTAATACTGAAACCGAACATACTGACGATAGATTATGAAAATGTTTATATGGAAGTGAGGTTTTATTCTATTATTTATGCCCAGTCTCTTATTTCAGCCATGTTTAGGACTTTTGTGAAAGTGTCCATTTTGAAATGCTATTTTCGCAGATACACATTGAGAGGTTTCATGTGTATCACTGGTCTCGGTTCCCCGTTCTTTTTGGATACTAAACAACGTGCTGATAAAACCTGAGTGAATTTCGATCGGCTTTATCATTTCTATCGCTTGTTTTTGAAGTAGAGAATTTATTTGTACCTTAATAAAATATTTCAATCTTTTAAAGGGACACGTTTAGGTTTTCTACCTAGAAAGTGAGGTTTATTTGGTAACTCCAATATGTATCTTTGTTTTCCATTTGGCTGTAGTTATATTTTTGTCATTCTGAAAGCAAAGGTGAAAGCCTTCCCCCCAACGGATATCTCCGGATTTCTTGCAACTATACTTTCAGAGTCATTTTTCATTTGTTTTTTCCCAGCCTTCCCCTGCCTAAAGTTGTTGAGCTTTTGTGGTAAATGCTATAGCTGCCTCTTGATATGGGATTGGAATGTCGAAAGTATCACTCTATGTGTCCCTTGGAAGTTTAGGGATACATAGTTTTTGTTTCCGCACTACCATATCGAGAGGTGCGAAAACGTTCTTAGTGACATTAAATAAAGCAGAAGATAGATCCTTTTGCTTTCACCCCTCCCCACCCTCGATATGTGCTTTTCTCATTTTGTTTTGCAAATGTTGCTGTTAAATAACATCAACTGAGAAATGGAAATAACTAGTTGCATGTCAACCTCTACAAATTACCTAGTTTTAATGTTGCTTCGACGTAAAATCGTATCAACATAAGTTGTCCGTGTTTGCGGAATAGCAATGTTTTGACAATCAACATCAAAAGTAACACTAAAATGCTAAAATTTGGTGTGTAAGTATGTTTCTTCGCACTTGCTTGCTGCCTTTGAAAGCACCATTGCCTTGTCAGCATAGTCAATAACTTCTTGTTCTTTCTTAAGTACAAAACCAACGTCACCATTAAAATGGAATGCTAGACAATTTGCCTTTATTCTACCTCCAAAACGAGACAAAATTCTCTAACTCAGTCTTGTGGAATGTACACGTTGGTCCATTAACTTCACACCATACCGAGTTAGTATGTTTAGATACAATTTCGACAAGTCTGAAAGTTTTAATACAGATGCAACGTTGTCTCTTTGGCGTAACTTTTGTATGCAATCTATTATTTCGTTAAATGATATTGAGTTTTCAAAAAAGCAACCACAACATTTTTACCATAAAATAATACATTATTCTTTTATGAAAATGCAATATCATGTTAAAAATAGTTATGCAAACATTTTTATCAGATCTATGGCCTATATTTCATTCATATGTAGTGATTCAATGCCTGAAGATATAGAGGATATTTGTTTATTTCAGTGTAAGATCGTATTTTATTTCACGAGTTTCATAGAAAAACATATTTTCACGAGTGGCGAAGCCACGAGTGAAAATGTAGTTTTTTTATGATCACGAGTGAAATTAAATACGATCTTACACTGAAATAAACAAATTTTCTGTTTCTTTTATGCTTATTTTCGGAGTTTTATTTGTTTTTTTTATTTATTTCTGAATTACCCCCTTTTTGAAAAGGGTGGGCTTTACGCCGCTACCCGTGGAGCGCCCCTCATGCATAATTATAGCAGTCAACTTTTCTACTTTCGGTTTGCTGAGAAATAGTTCTCTGCTATTCATTCTTATAGCTTAATATTCGCTCGTTTTTTTCTTGCAAAGCTTTATGAACAGTAAAAAATGAAGTATTATTAGTGCACAAATGTTTCAAAAAATAATGAAAACACTTTATTTTAACCAAATTACTACGCCGCTATTTATAGAATGAAGATTTGGAAGGTCAAATGTGTTAGCAAACCAAATGTGGATACTCATTGGATTTTAACCATTTTTCTTAGTTTAAGACTGCATATACGCGTGTTTTTATAGTAAGTTAATATTCAGTCATCTTACTGCCAGAGACCAGTCTGTTTCGCTTTAAAATGTTTGTTTTCCAGAAGAGTAAATGCCATGCTAGTTTGTTGACACATTTTGAGATGTGGGTGGGGTAAAAAATATCGGATCTATCTGTAAATTGTTGTGTGAATTCTCCAGGAAGCTCATTTTACGTACTACAACTGTTAACAGTTCAAAATACATTTGAACGATGCTATAAAATTTTATTTATGTTCGAACAGTTGTTTTTGTCTGTAATTTGTTTGGAATGAAAGCAAATGTTCGAACATTCAGCTTCAAAGATCAGTAAAATGTTTGATAAACGGGATAACCGGTAATAAACGGTAAGTTGTTAATTTCCAATTATATATTTATTAAAATTAATAAAATATTTCTTTATTTTTTTTAAACATTTTTTGACATAATTTACTGAAGTCCAGTGTTCTGTTTTGACCAAGGCAAGTACTGTACATGTAACAACAAAGGATTTTAAAAGTAGTTCTGAAAATTGATATTTTCACTCCTTATTTTGCAGTGAAAATATCAAATTGATATTTTCACTGTTGTTATTTCACCGTTAAAACCTCATATTTCATCATAAAGCATGAAAGAAAAAAGAGTATTTCATGGTCCTAATTTAATATATCATCACATATGACAAAAACAATGTTTAAAAATGTATTGAAGAGAAATATATATGTAATTACCGTAACTGAACTTCATTTAAAAAAATTATAAGATATTGGGTCATTTTAAAGGAGTTCTTCAGCACAAGGCCTTTTTGTTATTGTGACAAAATCAAAACGATGTGACGTCACTGTGTTATTGTTCAAATAAGAAAGCGTAATATTTGTCCGGTACCCAGCGTACTTTGCACAACAAGATTATCAAAATATTGAGTACTACAGAATTTGACCTTTGGTCCAATGACCCAAAATTGTACCTGGGTAATTCATTCTAGCATATATAATCATATAAATGTCCATTTTTTATGAAGCCATAACAGAATATTGAATAACAAGTCGCTCAATTCAATATACAATGTCTGACGTTTTCAAATAAATAATATCTTTACAAATATTTTGCATATTTTGACCTGTGGCATATACATTTTTGCTTTGAATGTGGTGGGGGTAGAGGTACACAACTTTATGTTCACATATGTGTGGCATATTCGTACGAATTTGAAACACACTTGTGAGGAACTCGCACGAATATTTCTATAGTCAATGTTTGATGAAGCCATGTAACAGAATATTGAATAACATGTCGCTCGCTTCAATAAAAAATGTACTTTTTAAGACATCTTAAATTAAAATTCCGAAAATAAAGCTATTACTGATATTGAAGGCTGAAAAGGGTACCGCAAATGGTATTCATTAAAGGGTCAACCTATACACAAACTGTTACTAAAAGTATCATTATTTTTCTATTCATTTTTTATAATTTAATTAAACGAACTCTGGGCTCATGACTTCGAACAGTCTAAAGTCCAAGTCTACACTCAGACTCAGATAAGCATTTTTATAAAGGAAAAAAAAAGAATGATATTAATTCCATTTCTTTTGCGAAATTTATGTAAATAATAGTACAACATTCAAACAGTAATATATTTCAGCAAAGTCTAACATCAATGCTCTGATAGAAGGAAAATTACAATGAAATGGAGTTTAACCATATTGAGTCTTGAGTCTGAACTCAGACTTGAGATTGTTCGTAATCACTGCCCCAGGGCTCATGATTACGAACAGTCTCGAATCCGAGTCTAGACTCAGACTCAATAAAGAACTATGATAATAGTATCATCTTCATTCTATTCGTTTTTCAAAAAAAAATACTTGTACAAATGTTAAATACTTTATTAAAATTTTATTGACGTTTCGACCTTCAGAACTGTTCAAAATATTAACAAAGAAACTCTTTTCACATTTTGAGACTGTTTTGCACCTTGGCCACTTGAGTCTGAATTCGGACATGATACTGTTCGTATTCACGGCATAGACTTTTCTTCCAGGGAGAAACGGTTTTGTTTGAAACGTTCTGAAAATTGCCGCTGGTAGGAAAATAACGAAAAGGCGTAATTTTCTACCGTTAGGACGAATGTAACACACTGTTTAGCAATTATCACCACAATAACCCAATAGTGAGCGATTTTATCCAATATGCGAATCAATCGATTTTCCTTTCATTTTAGAAGTATATTATTGTAGGTGTGTCGCCTTAAGGTATTATTAGTGTAAGCCATCAGATAAGAACAAGTCAACCTTAACCGTTTATTCATTTATATTACACACACTGTTAAATGTTCAGTAACAGCTGTTTTGGTATAGTACTTGGATAAAGCAGAAATGGTGGAAACCAGCTAAGTTGTATAATTTCTAATATGCAATGGTACAATACTGTAGCGTTTAACTGTAGATAAATAAAGTTGCAATAGTTGTCAGTTTCTATTGCAAACATTTCATAAAGCATTTGTTGGCTCTTGTGATTCAAAACCATAATAAAAAACACGGGAATGCAAACCATACACGAGATATCGGCGGACTTTTCATGTTAACTAAATTGTAATATGTTTTTGCGCTGGTTATAACACAATAATGAATTAAATTACATTACTTTTATGTTAACTATTACGATGGTACGGTTGTCTAGATTTGGTAGCGCTTGTTCGGGTTTTCTTGTAAGTGGAATAACTCTGATGCTCAACCTTGGTGGACACGCGCTCGACGCCTTCTAGAAATCTGAGCCGAATACTCTCCAGAACTCTATGTGCAGGTAGCGACAGGGACCTTGGTGGCTTAGAGTGACTTTCATGAGCGGGGCTTCCTCCGCAAGCGCTTATCAGATCTAGATCACTATGCTGTCGTGGTAGAGTATATAAAGACCATGCGAAATATCAGATAATTAAACTTTGCTTAAGTGCAATATTATTTGGCAGCTGCATTTTCGTAGATAACCATCTTACTATTGTCGTATTTTAAGATTTTGTTCTTGCATTTATTTAAATGTAATGTCAATAAATAGAAGCGTTTATATGCTCATAAAACAAGGCTTAAACGATAAATCAGTTGTTCAAACTTTGGCTAATACTGCATTAGTTTCCAACTGTTTTTCGCCCCCCGCCTTGTCATTTTAGTAGCGTTGTCATCGACATATTACTACAGCAAATGTCCACTATATCATAACTAATATTATCATCACATGCAGGATCTGTGTAAGAATACCGTTACAATACTTTATGGAAGCTGAACAAATTCTCAAGAACAAACATAAGAAATAAATATTTAAAGTTTTCTATAAAAGTTAAATGCGGTTTCTAACTTGCCCTCTACAGGTACAATTTGAGCCATATTTGATAACCATTGACTTGTGTTTAAGCCGGCCAGCCGGGAATCGAACCCACGACGGTTGCACACGATACAAACTCTCTTAAAGTTTTCATTAGCCAAGATATTTATGGTGTATGGATATTACTCGAGGTTTTGTACTCTTTCCTTTCAGATGCCTGTATCCCGGTACGTAGATGGTTGCGGCTTAGACGGGGCAGACTATTTATCCATAACGGGGAAGCCGGGAATAGACTACTCCGTACGAAGTTTAATAAAACTGGCGCTTAGTGTGGGATAAATGACCAACTTCACTGGACTTCGCAGATCGTTGATTTGTATTCGGTAAGTGTTTTGAACCATTAGTAGGTTACAGTTAAAATTTAATGTTAACGGATATTTGATAAGGATTTTCAAAATAATAAAATGGCTGTCATATCTGGGCTTATCATTAAGCTCCACTAGAGTGGTCTTAGTTATCTTTTGAGCCTTCTGTGATCGATCGTTTTTCGTTGGTTTTTAGCTAGCGTCAATACCCACGTCGTCGCCTTATTTTCATGTAACCTCATTTCCATGTAACGTTCCTTCCATTGAACCTTTTTCCATGTTACCTTAATTCCATGTCACTTTAGTTCCATGCTACCTCATTTCCAACCTTACTTTCATGTCACCTTAATTCCAAGTCGTTTTTTACGCTTCTGTGAAAATCGTGCTTAAAGTCTTAATTGTTTATTTTCAATTTCAGTTTAATTGTTCACAACCGGTGCTTTGCAATTACAAGTTAAATTATTTATATAATAATTGCATCATTGCAAATATCTCGCCAAGATGAAATCATGAGTAAATGTATCATACTATGGTCATATACTCGTATGAACTAACTTGATTATGCAAATAAGTAATCTTTTTCTTTATGACACTCTACCCATGCTACATAGAACATTTTGAGAGTGCGTGCGATTCAATTCTAAGTTATGCTTATTAATCGCTGTTCATTCATTAAGAAAGTAATTTCAACACGTGAACCTTCTTTTTTTTTCTTCGCAACTTAGTAAACGTGTTCTTTTTTGTGGGCATTTTAAATTGAAATGTAGGTCACAGGAGAAAACAGTAATATTTTATCGAGCCCTATAGTCCCCTTCTAAAATCAATGATAGTGCAAGTTCTAAAAAATAATAATCAGACACGGATACATATTGTTAAAGTTATCAAAGTCATGTTTACGAATTGTTAACATGTTATAAATAAACAACAAGGTTCCATATCATAAAGCTGAACAACTTTTGTTTACAATCCAAATGACACAAGTGTTGGTTAAATTATGTTACTCTGTCATATATAGGTCAAGGTTGTCTATGGATCATGTCTTGATTAAACCAGTATAGGTAATGAGGTCAAAGGGTCAATAACCCGCAGTTACACAATCAAGGTTTATATGTTAGAACAAATACTGATACAATTATCCAAACTGTTTGTAAATTATATTGAGGCCATTTTTCGGAGAATGAGAGGTATTATGATTCTCAAAATCATGGAAACTTGAAACTGAAAGTCCGAGCACGACAGTGTAGATAATTAAATATTCCCTAACGACAGTACATAAACATTGGAGTTGGTTATCAACATCAGCAGTTTGAGATATTCACATAATACTTTAAAAACCTATTATCTTAACAAAACACATATATTCATTAGTCAAGGTGTATACTTCTGTCTTGAAAATGGTTGATGTCCCTTGATAAAGTGAAGGACAAAGAAAGGAACGTTAAAATAGTATATTCATGTTGTTGTTTGTTGTTGTTTTTTCGTTGTTGTTGTTTTGTGTGTGTGTTTTTGTTGTTTTTTTGTTGTTGTTTTTTTTGTTTTTTAAGGGGAGTCAAATCACTAAAATGTCGTCACTAGAGAGCAAACAAAAATTAAAACATATCTCTTTAAGACATTCTAATTTTTACAATTATTCATGGAATATTGGCATCATATATGTGTCTCTACCCACCAATGAGACCATAAGAAAGTACCCCTGGTGGGCTGACACATATACTAGTAATAGACCACCTCACCAAACCGTTTAAAAAGACAAATGTTAATGTTGATAAATTTTAATGTAACCACAATGCAATGTGTTGATTACTAAACCTTTAAAAGCTGTTAGAATATAACTTTATTATATATATATAACTGTGCGTTTTATAAAGCACAGGTTACTAGAGGAAAAAAGGGTACATTGAAGGGGACTGTGAATAACTATAAAATATGAATTTGACAGAAATTATGTTTATTCTAAATATTATTCGGTTAAAATTGGCCAACAATGTATAGTGTATATGCATTTATAGGCTTATTACGAGTTTTAATCTAAACAAAAATGATATTAAACAGTATCAAGTATTTTATTCTATGAAGGCAGAAGGGTACCCGTGCTTGTCTCCATGAGAGCAGAATGATGCTACCAAAAGAGAACAGGGACAGCACCACTCCGTAACTCTTTACCTAATAAAAGAAAAACAATTTTGCGATGGTGAAATGGATTCTCTTTATGATCATTCCTACAACAAATAACGATAAATGAACTGCCATCACCTAAACTTTTGATTCTATTTTAGGTGATGCTGCCTTGGGAGCCATCGACATCCACTAGTCCAGACGTTGCGTGCAATTTCTTAGGAGAATCCGAGGCACCAGTCCGGACAGTAGGCGCTGTAAATGATCATAAAACAAGATAAAAACCCGGACATTGCGTGTTGTGATCCAGCAGAACCTGTGATTCCAGACCGGAAGTTACGCATCGTGATCCAGCGCACCCAACATTTTTTAACCAAGTGAGTAAATGGCACAAACGTTACTCTACCCGACCAGATATTGTATGCAGATATCAAACAGAGACCGCATGATAAGACCGGTAATTAGCTGTGCAATGAACCGTGATACTATAAGTATAAGTATCAAACAAATCATCGCATATCCGGGCCGGAGGCTCACTACAGAGATGCAGTCTCATTCGTGATGCCAAACCGGAAGTTCTGTTCAGGGATTAAACAGAAAGCATGATCACCTATATTAACAAACCGGAAGTAGGGATAAAACAGACGACTCGTTACATGAGTAGAAGTGCAGTAATATTTTATAAATTATGTTTGTGATTATCACGTCATTGTTGTGCCATGACACCCGCAGACACCTGTTTTTAATAGTTTGTGTATTTGTACTAAAATCGCGGTTCAAGATTGCTTTCATATATGTTCTAGCCTCATCATTGCAGACACAGGCTAGTGATATTGTCAGGCGTCGTCTGCGAACTCGCTTATCCGATCTCGTTATACATGTATAAGAAAATGTTATGAAACGAAGTACTTAAGCCAATGGTATCTTAAGCAATATCGCATTATCAACACCAATACATGTATTGAGTTGATATTACTTAACTGTAAGAGAGATTGACATACTTTCTATACAAATATTGATCAAGTTTGATCATTTTGCTAGAATTACTGATCTGCCTTCAAACATTGCCAGCAGTCCATATAACGCATTGCCTTTAACAATAATGTGTTCGAAGAAATGCAGAATTAGTTTAATATCAGTCATATTCATTTCAAAACTCACAAGATTTGGCCTTTCAAGTAAATATAAACCTTTAAATTCCTGTCCAATCTTCATTCCTGCACACTGTACTTCAAGTAAATATAAACCTTTAAATTCCTGTCCAATCTTCATTCCTGCACACTGTACTTCAAGTAAATATAAACCTTTAAATTCCTGTCCAATCTTCATTCCTGCACACTGTACTTCAAGTAAATATAAACCTTTAAATTCCTGTCCAATCTTCATTCCTGCACACTGTACTTCAAGTAAATATAAACCTTTAAATTCCTGTCCAATCTTCATTCCTGCACACTGTACTTCAAGTAAAAATAAACCTTTAAATTCCTGTCCAATCTTCATTCCTGCACACTGTACAATGTTACTTAAGGAAACCCTAGAACATTGTATATGGACTTTTTAGCTTTGACCAAGCTCATAGCTAAGCAAGATTCCATTGATAGCGCTAGAGCTACGTTCCCTAAATTTGGTCAAACGGAACTAATGAAACCAAGTTTTAAAACAACCATTTAGTTGAACTTGTTTTGCATGTTAAACAATTTAAGCTAAAACAAACATAAGACCCATGTAAATTTAGTGGCCGATAAGTACACTCGCACTGGAATCTTAAACTACGTTGGTCATGGTGAACTAAATTAATCGAAAGTGTGCAGAACGTAATTTCTATATAGGCCTTTTATTCTTAGAATTATTTACAAAGTAGGTTCTTTGAACGACCAAATTTCTAACATATCAAAGGATGTGTTATGACTGATAGAATCAGTTATCTTCTATCTAAACAGAGCAATAGGCAATTGCGACACTTGACCGGAAGATGCGTGCAATTATTCAAGAGACTCCTGGAAACCAGTCCGGACATTGCGCGTTGTAAATCATCAGAATAAACGATACAAAACTGGACGTTGTCAGTTGTGAACCAGCAGAACCCGTAACACCAGATCGGAAGTTGCGTTTACTAATCCATCGCACCCAGCACTTTTTAACCAAGTGAGTTAATGGCAAACACGTTACCCTACCAGACTAGAAATTATATTCAGTTACAAAGCAGAGACCACGAGACAAGACCGGAACCTTCGTATTGAGCTGGAGAACCAATTGCTATACCAGACCCAAAGCTCCGTATAACTATCAAACAAACATGGCTAACCGGACCGGACGTTCCGTATTGAGAGGCAGCATCACCTATATTTCCAAACCGGAAGTTCAGTTTAAGGGTAAAGTATACGGCCCTTAACATGAGCAGAAGTGCAGCACTAATTATGATAATCACTCGATTGTTGTGTCATGATTTGTCTTATTTTTATGATTTGTCAATCACGGACACCTGTTTAAATGATGTGTGTGTTTTGGTTCATTTAACATTGATATCATGAGTTTGTCGTAGTCGTATCATTGCACAAACGGTTCTTATTTTCAGACGTCGACATCTTTGTTTGCAAACTCGCTTCTCCGGTCTGTTTATATAAGATAATGTACTGAAACATTAGAACTAAAACCAGTTTGATCTTAAATATTAAATATTTTACTAAAGATATATCGCATTACCAACACCAGTTCAAGTAATGAGTGGATAATACTTACTTTGACATACGTTCTATACATTTTTTTTATCAAGTATAATAATTTTTCTATTATTAGCTATCTACCTCCAAAATTTGCCAACAGTCCATTTAACGCATTGCATATTATAATAATTTTAACGAAGAGTTAATTCAAGAAGGAGTTTAATTTCTGAAATATCAATTTCACAACTTCGAGGTTTTGGCATTTAAAGAAGAAATTAACCTTAATATTTCTGTCCCACCTTCATTCTTGCACACTCAGCTGGTAAATGTTACTCTAGAGCGTTGCATATGGGCTTTTAAACATGGACCAGACTCACCGTTAAGCAAGACACCATTGACAGCGCTAGAGTTACGTGTCCTGTTTTGGGCGAAACAAGTTTTAAAGCACACACTAACAGTATAAAACTAATAACAATTCAAACAACATCTGTATTGAAAATATGAGTGATTCATTTTGACGCTAAGTGCAATTATTATGGGGAGCATTGATGTTTAATGAAACAAATGTATGTTAAAATAAAACCATATGGAAGTTGAGATGTTTTATAAAAAAATGGCCGGGCTCTCCTGAATGGATTTTATTTGTTTGGAAGCAATGGTCTTTGTGTCATAGTATGTATCACTTTGTGTGTAAGAATATGGACTTTTATTTTATTTCCAAATTATTTCAAACACATATATATCTATAATATTGTTTTGTATATGTATCATCGTCAGCGAAAAAGAACCGCGTGGAGGAAAAAGGGATATTTTCATTTTTGCGATGTATCATGTCTCGTAAGCAGGCAATCACAGCCATTTTGCAATATCTGAAAAGTTTATCTCATTCATTCTTTCTCAATTTTATACGGCGATCCTATGCAAAATATAATTGGTTTTGAATTCACAATTTAGGTGTCAGTCATAAAAATAATAAAATTATTATACACAGCATTGCTAACTATATAGTTATATAGCAACGAGTATGTACATACGTCCTGGTACTGTCATAAAACAAAGTTCATATTGTACACTTCTACACAGCTGATGTTTATCGTTCACACAACTTGTGTTCATTGGTCACATCCTAATGCAAGTCAAGTCAAAGTTGTGATACATTATGCAATTAATAAACTGCACAATACACAAATACAAATACACTCGATGGCAAAAATGAGAATATTTATATATCATAAACATGAAATAAATACGAAATCATTTTGTCAACATGTGTATAGTTAGGAGTAAGGTATGAACCACAACTAAACGTGGCAAAAACGATAAAATAGCGATATTATTATTAATTTTTTATCAGTATCACAAAACACAACTAACGTTCAATGTTGACAAATTTACCCAGACATCATTTCGTGTCTTATTATATCTAAATACGTGAAAAGCTCACACCTTTACACAACTAATGTTCCCGCATTTTGTTCGGCACGACTCAAAATGGGAGATCTCTCAGTTTGCACATCCACGTGTGTTTCCTTTCTGCAACACCTGTTATCAGTTACCACGCGATACAAGTAGTCCCGCACTGTATTATCTACGACACAAAATAACACAAAATTCCAGAAACCCTGCCAACTGTCGCCAACACTTTGCAAATCCATTAAAACTTTTTGAGCCATATTCAACTGGTTCGAACCACCTTCTTTCTTCGCCAAAGCGATGACAAAGCGAATCGTTCCCCATAACCGCAGTAAATACAAAATGAAGGGAACGAAGATAAAATTACGATCTTCAAGCCTGAAGTCTTCTTCCTCCTCTTTGATCCAGCTGTATATGTACGCTGTGTGCTGAGCCTAAAGTGTACCAAAAATGGTTTCATTGCAAAAAACATGGATGTGCAAAATTTTATGTAAAGTCGTGAAAAACATGTATATTCTTTTTTTATAAATTCAATTTTATACATAACCGAATATGATTCAGATTAAAAGAAAAGTAGCTAGCAACCGATATTTTTTATATTATCAAACGCGCCAAATGGTAAACTTCATAAATAAACAGATTTTATAAGTGGGCAAGTTTAAGTTACTATATAATAGTTTAATAAAAGTGTTTATTGTTGGCCTTTTGAACTATTAAGCCGTCATGCGAATGCTTTGTCTTAGCGAGTGCGCATGCGCGAGCTTCTAGTTATTAGTTTAGTTTAAACATATTTATTTTACAACGATTGTGAAACAAGTTATTAAAACATTATATTAGAGAGAGTTGTCAGAGTTTATCCAAATGAATAAATGTGAATCTGTCAGGCGATTCCATTGGCGGAGGCATGGACCTGAACACGTAATCAGTGCTGCACGCATTTGTAATCATTGCGACATTAACATCGCGAATGAATAGTCCTCTTTGCCAGTTCACCGCAAAATACTTGCAACTGCAAGTAAAAGTAGTTATACCCTAAGATAGAAGTTTATAACGAGACAATTACCCTTTTGCACAGGATCATTTTCGTAACCATGTAGAGGAGGGTTGTCAATATGTAGCACGTTATCTCCCATGCTTTACCGCTGACAAACATCCAGAAGTTCTGCTGGTCGTACGTGATAGCACTCGTGATCCAGCACCACCCTCCCGTCCCTACAGAGTTGTCTTGGCCTAGCACACCCAGACACAGGGCTAACACAGTGATGTAGCCTGAAAATGCAACGGTGTAAGCAGTGATAATTTATAATTTGTCCCGACGCATTTTCATCACATGGTTGAAGCCTGAAATAAATGAAGGGTTGAAAGGTTATATCTATCGTTTTTGCAGTTTATGCATACGAAGGCTCGTTAAAGATGTATTTACCGAAGTAAACGGTGTAGTTATACATATATAACTACACAATAATGGCACTCCTGAACAACACAACACAAAAATGGGAATATCTCTACGACTATTATCAAGCAAGGGGCTGGCTGCCACAGTGATATAGCTATAAGGTAATGACACAGTATTTACGAATGGAAGCTGCATCAGGACCCTTAAGCGCAAGGCTGGTTACCACAGTAATATATTTTAAAAGTAACGACAATTCGTTACAAATGGCAATTGCGTTAGGACCCTTAAGCGCTCGTGATCAAACACAGTGCTTGCTACCACATTGACAAAGCCTAAAACTAATCACGCATTAGGCGTAAAAAGATTTGTTTGTTTCGAGTAACCCGACCCTACCTAGAAAAACGTGCCGGAACTAACGTTGTTTTCCCTTTCCCATAACGATTTTCAATTAGTCCTCGAATTTCATTATTCCTCCGCAAAAAAGAGAGAGCTTCAAAGGGAAAAAAACGCTTCGTTTGTAACGCCACATTTGATTGGTTCTGGATTTAATATGTCGGTATTAAAGTCAATAAATAGCCAAAAACATTATTTTAAGTTTCTATTCCTCAATAACATGAAATTGATAAAAACATTGATTTTGCAAGGAAGTCTCATTTGCAAGAAAAATACCTTCTTGTCTAGACTGATACCTTGTATTTGAAAAAATAAATCCTTACATACCCTTCCTAGTAGATTTGGGAATGTTACCCTAAACAAACAATCATTTTTCGGCCTTAGTTACATAGATGCGTTTAAACGTTATATAGTTTACAACGATAGCTTATACTAAGTCACTTAGTTGGCACGATGTTGCGCGAGAGTATGGTCTTTTGATGTGGGGGAAACCGGAGTACCCGGAGAAAACCCACTTGTCCGACTTGGTGACCACTAACCAAACTCACATGCTGGGCCAGGCCGGGGATCGAACCCGGGTCGCCTTGGTGAGAAGCGAGTGCGCTAAACACTGCGCTAACCGAACAAATTTATAAAGGTTAATTGCGTCAGGCCATGTATGCGTTCGTGATGAAGAACAACCCGACAGAGGGCCACAATTGATATTGTATGAAAGAATTGACATTAAATACCATTTAAAATACCTTGATAAACAACGAAATGTCTCGGCGACCTCAGTTTACATGTACATGTACTTGATATGACATACGAGTTCAGGGCGTAAGTTTATCCGTTTTAGGCTGAGTTTGATAGTTAGGTAGCACGTGAAGTATTGTATCGTACAATGCTGCCAATGGCAACGCCCATTATCATGCGTGCGTATCAGTGAATAGCGTTGTAATTTATACGCACGAAGGTTATTGCATGGTTAAACTTCTCCTACTTAGTATCGTAAATATATGGGACTTAATGCATAGACAAAACCTCAAAGAAAACACACTCAACTATTCTACAAATTGCAGATTATAGTGCATACTTATGTTCTTTATTTTAATTGAAGATGAATGCATGAAAACTACAGTGGCGACCCTTGAAGGCAAACAGTTAAGTGTGCAAAACTATGCATAGTAACAATTAAGCAAGCATAAGTATACAAGCAGTTAAAGATTCACTATTACTCCGAAATAAGATTTAACACATTTAGTACAATTGTTTAAATATACCAAACAGGATGAAGCAATGTCGCAAACAATGATGCTTATGAAGGGGACCTAGTTTGAATTAAAAAATGGGCAAAAAACACGGTATTGCTACCTTATGATGCCATAGTAGATCGCAGTAAATCTTTTAGCATTCACCAATCATTTTTCTTGCGATTAAACACACCGTTACAATATTATTAATAGTAATTAATATTTTCCATAAATACATTATTTAGTAAGAAGTCGTCTTCCTCCGCTTTGATCCAGCTGTATATATACGCTGTGTGATGAGCCTAGAATGTAGCAAATGTTATTTCATTGGAAATGAATAATTAAGTAAGTTAGTAAATTGTTTTTTATTGTGACATGTGCAATTGAAACAGAGTAGTTTTAACATATATACAAACATTTGCACCCGACCCGTTGGGTCTATAGGTCACCGTATCTAAAATGTAATGTAAGTAACATAACGATTATAACATTAAAGCTGCACTCTCACAGATTTACCATTTCGACAACTTTTTATTTTTTTGTCTTGGAAAGAACAAATTTTTGGTTTAAACATATTTTATTGAGCAAAATTTATCAACATTTTAATACAAATACATAATCAAATTTCAGGATTGTAATGGTAGAAATAAACTAATAGAGTTCCTTGCCCTGTTATGATAAATTAGAATTAGCATTTGAGGCGGAAACTAGTGATGGAGTTATAATCATATTAATACACAAGCTCATATTAAATAATGTTTAAAATTTAGGCAATTCAATGATAGACGTTAAATGCAAAAACATTTATTGTAGAAAAAACAACTATATTCTAAATTAATCAACTGCATTGAGGTAGAAAAATATATAGTATGAGAAAGAACGAAGAAGAAAAGAAGGAGAGGCAAAGTAAAATATGTGCGAGCGTTGGTGGTTTGAGTCGATCACTGGCTTTCAAATCTTTTTGACAAATAAATAAAACGATGAACTGCATCAAACAGAGTACTATTTTGCTCTTCAGTCAGTGTGTCATCACCATATAGTAAGCAACGGAGGGTAACTTCAGTTAGAGATTGAACAGTATTAAACATATTTTGCCTTTGTTCAGTAAAGAGAGGACAAATAAAGAGATAGTGGTATGTAGTCTCCTGTCTTCCACACATGCAAAATGGTGAGGGAACAATATTTTTAACATAGAGATGGTGATTCAGGGAACTACAATCGTTGCATAGGCTAGTGTGCAGGACCTGAAGCCGGCGTTTCCCGTAATAAAATATTCTAAGTGTTTTGGGCTTATCAGAATAGAGGTATGATTTAAAACCAACAATATTGTTTATAGCCTTTGTGTCAACTGGTAGAAAATTCCATGCAGATATTGTAGAAGGAAGGAATGCATTCATATACAAAGATGTGCGGGCTCGGAAACTAGATATATCGGATGAATTTCTAAGTGTTCTTGATGAAGCTTGTCCTACTGTCTGGGGAACCAAAACCGACAAGTAATCTGGCGTAAAACCATTTTTCGTTTTAAAGAAGAGAAGAAGTTTGTGTTTCTTGCGTCTAGTACTTAAAGTTTCCCAACCAGTTTCAATTTGTAGTAAATGCAGAGAAACAAGTCTAGTACAACCAGTAACTATACGTGCACATTCGTTTTGTATTGTATCCAGTTCGTCTTTTTCGTATTGTGTACAATTATCCCAGATAGCATTTGCATACTCCAAGATAGGCCTAATAAAGGAAAGAAATATTACCTCCAGAGACCGCCTATCAAGTAGATAACGAAGACGTTTCGTTATATTAACTCTGGACCAGGCTTTATCTTTGATGTAGTTAATATGAGCATGCCAACTGCAATAATCAGAGAGAAAAATGCCAAGGTGTTTGTGAGATTCAACAGAAGAAATAGCTGTGTCGAACATATTCACTGGTGGGTGATTGGGTTTATTTCTTTTACGAGATATGACCATTGATTCTGATTTTGATGGATTGAACTTAATGAGCCATTTGTCGGCCCAGAGAGATATTTTGTTAATATCATTCTGTAGTTTTAAGGGTGTAGACTGAGGGGAGTCGACAATAACAAAGAGACTCGTATCATCCGCAAAAAGGTTTATATTTGAATCAACCTCCTTAACAATATCATTGATGTATACGAGGAACAAAAAAGGACCTAGAATTGATCCCTGTGGGACTCCAGCTTTAATCTCAGATAATGAGGAAGTAGCTCCTGGAATTACAACGCGCTGAGACCTAATTCCTAAGTAATTGGAAAACCAAGACAGTATACGACCAGAAAGTCCTGCTTGTTCAAGTTTGTACAATAGGCCACGATGCGAAACCTTATCAAAGGCTTTACTTATATCGAAAAAGACAACTCTTATTTCAAGTCCATCGTCGAGAGCTTGACAAAATGTATTATAAAACCTGACTGGAAACTGGTAAAGAAGTGTGAATCACGAAGAAAATTAAATACATGCTTAAATACAATTCTTTCAAAGACCTTTTCCATTGTATTAAAAAGAGAGATTGGGCGATAGTTAAAGGGGTTTGAAGGATCACCTTTTTTGAAGACGGCGCAGACATTTGAACATTTCCATTCTAATGGCATAACCGAAGAATTAAGCGAAACATTAAACAATTCACATAAAGGTTGACTAAGTTGGACAGATGCTTCACATAGGATACGATTATTAATGCCATCTGGGCCCGATGCTTTACCTGTCTTGAGACAATTAATTGCATCCTCAACCTCAGATGGTAAAATGATTACGGATTCTTATTTTCCTTGTTCAGCTCTAATTTCGTGTTGGGGAACAGCTTGACTAGAGTCGTCAACGTATGTTTGGCGGACAAAAAAAGTCATTGAGAATATCCGTCTTATGTTGTTCATCCGTAACAAGTTCACCATCAAGTTGTGACGGAATGCCCCTTGATGTTGTCGGAGTGATAAATGATTTTAAAGTTTTCCACCAGTCCTTTGAACTGAACTGCGCTCACTGGATTTGAGATTCGAAGCAAGTTTATCAAAATAAAGTGATTTAGAACTACGAACGAGAGCAACTACTTCGTTTTGCAAGCTGCGGAACCTTGTCCAATGTGTCGGATTATTTCAGCGTTTAGCTTTTCTAAAGTCACGTTTTCGTTGCCGGATTTTTAATTTAATGCTAGCGTTCATCCAAGGAGGTTCATTTGGATAAATATTTACTACCTTGCTTGGAATACAACTACCGGCAATATCAGTAATAGTTTGTGTTAGATTAGAGGTAAACAATCTATATAAGCATTTCTAACAGTTGTCCAATCAGTATCCGAAAGCTTCTGTCGTAATTGTACATAATTGCCATTATCATATTTCCATACTTTACGACGAGATAACTTCTGTACTGATTTTTTCAGTAATTCCAAATACAGGGCAATGAAATCGAATGTTTTGCTCGCGAAAAGGCTCACCAACACCACTGTGGGCAAGAGAGTTTGAGTTAGAGACGAATAAGAGGTCAATAATTGAGGACGAATGCTCAGTAAAATGTGTTGGTTCTGAGATACATTGCTCAAAGCCAAACTGCTGTGACAGAGAATGAATCTTACGCCCTGAATTATGAACTTGAATGTTAAGATTGAAATCACCTGTTACAATAATATCATCAATACCGCTTTCTCTCGCCAAACCTATTGAGTTTTCAATGTTATTAAAGTAGTTGTTACCTGAATTAGGAGGGCGATAGAAGACACCAAGCAGAATACGCTTAGTTGTGCGGATCTTAATTTCCAACCAAAGACACTAAATCGTTTCTTCTTTTAAAATTGATACCTTCTTTGATATAAGCGGCAACACCACCATACGAATCACCACAACGATCCTGGCCTGGCCGGCCGCGAAAATCCAGGAATAAGAATTTGGTCGTCTAATATTGAAGAAGCTAACCAAGTTTCCGAAAAGGTAAGAATATCAAAGGAGGCTAGCTCAGTTGTAAGTAAATCCAATTTCGGTAAAAGACTTTGAATATTGTAGTGTATAAGGGACAGGTAGTTTGGACTACACAAGAAATTCGAAATATTAAGAGAACTTTCACCATTCAAACTGACAGTGGATGAATTGTGACTTGAACTAGGACCAGGATTTGGATGAATATCTCCGGACAATAAAATAATAGTGTACAACCAAGCTAGTATAACCGTGGAAAATAATAATTCCGTTATTTTTTTCGCAAAACAAGCATTATTACGATACGTTTCACTTGGAAGATAAGAGCGGGCTCCATCGGACATAGACAAGTGAATGTTGTTCGAACGAACAATATTTAACTTGACTGAGTAGCTGCTATGACTATTTTGAACTATAACTAATGCGAAAAATATTGTCAAAAATAATGGGAATTGAACATATAGACAGTACTTAGGCATGACAATTATTGATGGTATATCACGAGCGGTCAAGATATGCGCAAAAGTAAAAACAAATACATTTCTACGGTTGTCATGCCTCTCAAAACTATACTGTAAACAACTGGACAAAAGGGACATTATTCGACTCTAACCACCAAATAACACAGAAACTGTATAGAGAGAGAAGAGGGAGAAGAGAGAGAAGAGAGAGAAAAGAAAACAGTAAAAAATGCAATTCACAAGTAAGCATTGGGGAAGCGTTCTTACAGGCCGATTATTAAAAAAAAAATTATCCGTTTTAAATGAGATCGAAAATATTATTATTATAGCTGTACAATTGACCGGTAAAGTGGTTATTCAACTAGAAGAAGAAAAAAACAACAACAGGAAAACATATTTGATGCAAAAAAAAAGAGAAAAGTGTTTAACACCTACAGAACAATGAACTTATTGCTGTAATAGTAATTCATATTTTCATCGAAGAGTTTAAACTGTGTTCTTAAGGAATTGAACATTAATTTACACTAAATGGTAATCAACCGTTTGTACAAGTTGATAGCATAAATATAAACATGTCAGTTTGTACATAGACACAAAGGACACCTAAACACTTTAAGTCATAACCTATTTAACATATTTTCTTGAAAGATCCTCAGTTTACTTAAAATTGAAATAGATGTTCTTCAAACGAGATATATAAGTAAAATCAAGTAATCATCAATAGTACAGTATAGTACATATACGCACTATGAAGATGCCGTAACTATTACGAGTATCCGTGAAGTATCGCATAGGTTTCTATCTATATGACAAAATAAGTAGTATGCTATGTATTAGGACAAATGAATTGAGATATTTTTATAAATGTTGACATTAAAGCATAAACATGAATATTGTATACAACTTGACAGACACTGGCACACTCACATGTATATACATACTTATACATAGTTACGCAATACAACACGCAGCACCACCAATGAGTAAATAACCTATAGTCGGATAACCTTAAGTTTAAAAGGACTTTAACAATTTTAAATGAAAAGGTCTTACACAAGTTTAAATGTGAATAATGAGTGATTAAACATCGCGTTTTAAGTGAAAATAAATAAATGTGTCGCGGGGTCAATTTGCCCTGCTCTATATGTTTGTGTTAGTGTCATATGTCTACATGTCTACATGTATGTTTATCCAGTACACGTACTTTCCAAGTCCATCTTTCTTGTGATAATCCATTTTCCTATTCTTCCATTCCTTTCAGTAATTCCTATCATTCACTAATTCATATACTAATTTCACTTTCATTTTCGCTTTCACTTTCTATATTTATTAAAGTAGTTCGCCTCGTGCACAGCTGGTGGCGGTATTTTCCTCGTGCACAGCGCACTCATATTTTGTCGATGGAGACGTAAACATCGTTGGATAAATTTGGAAACTTTATTGTTTCATTTCTTTATAAAAGTGTATTTGGATAATTCCAGGTATGATTTATTACTATAATATACATGTTGGCATTGTGTGAATTTGTCTTTTGTGTAATTTGATGTATTGGCACTCATATTTTGTCGATGGAGACGTAAACATCGTTGGATAAATTTGGAAACTTTATTGTTTCATTTCTTTATAAAAGTGTATTTGGATAATTCCAGTCGCCCTGAGAGACGAACCATTTTCATTCGCGACAAATGATAATTTAAAAAAAATAAAAATAAATAAATCTAACCCAATGTTAACATAGATACTATCTTAAAGATTAACAAAACCGATACAACATGCTATACTAAATCGACAGGTATGAATTAAGGCACAGGTAAATAGTATATGCACAATAAATTCATCAATGCGAGACAGACATACTCGTACACCACAATGAAAAGGATTAAAGAGAATCGATGTAAGTGGTCATTTTACTGAGATACACTGGTCACCAATAAAAGCGTCACACTTAGTACAGAAGCTTATTGGGGTCGTCTTCTGTACTCACACGGTGTACAAAACTGCTTCCAGGCATTTTGATTAAGATTGTTCCATCGTGAGTCCAAGTACTTAGTATACGTTTGGATTTGACTTGTTGCCTAGCCAGGAAAAGAAGTCGCGAGCGCTCCTTCGTTAGATCTTCGTTGACGAAGATGTTCTTGTAGCCCTTGTCCTTTGCAAGTGCACGAGATGTGTTCTGTTTGCCTGTGCGATGTGATCGGTCGATGTCGCATTTATCCATTGAGACACCAAGTTTAGCACAAAAGGTGAGGACATAATCATCAGTGTCCTCTTTATTAGACTCGGAAGCGGTGTTTCCTACTGGTGTTTGGTTAACTTCAGGGACTCCAGATATGCGGAGGATGTTGCGTCTTGAGTACTGCTGAGCAGCATCTGCTTGATTTTCAAGTAGTTGAACCCTTTGGCGTAATTTGTTGTTTTCATTTTCGAGAGATTTGATCTTCTCGCCAAATTTGGAGGCAACTGCATCAGCAAGACTAGATGCGAGCTGTTTAAATTGATCATCTGAGAGCACAGGGTTTGCTGGATGTTGGCTGCGCAGAAGTGAAGCTAAGGATTCAATATTGTTATCTGAAAACTCAACTCGCAGGCTGTCATCCCCACCAACGGAAACATCACTACCAAGTCTGTTTCTTTTTAGATCAGCAAGTTCTTCTGGAGAAGACACGGGTCGTTTTTTGGTTTGGTTGACTGGCGTATCAATTGTCTCATTTGTTTCGATATTATTTTCTGACATTATGATTGAGTAGGGTAACCTTTTTCCAGTAGTATAGATTTGAAAACAACCGGCGTGGATTTTCAGGGATAATTAGTTTATAATAAACTAATATATAACATTTTCGAAAGTTCACAAATTCAGAAAATTCAGTTTAACAATTCATACTTCGAAATTCGGCCCATCCGACGTTGAGTACCTAGCACATCGCAGAGTAATTCTCGAATTAACAGAGAGCAGATTTAAACAGCCTAAACCGCCATGACACCAAATTTTTGTGTAAATATCTGCAAACCAATGATATAAGATTGCTGACAAAAAATCAGATCGTAGATTTTCATATTTTCGTTCGAAAATTAATGTTTTATGGCTTAAACCATTACTAAACCGTTACTAACGGTTTAGGAAAAATGCATAAAACATCAATTTTTGAATTTAAATATAAAAAATTGCGATCTAATTTTTGTCAGCAGTCTTATTTAACTGGTTTCCATGGATTTTTGCACGAATTGGCTCGTTCAAAGACAAAAAATAAAAAGTTGTCAAAACTTTCAATCTGTGAGAGTTACTGTCTATATCATGGTCGACTAATTGACGTGAAATTATTTCGTTCAGGTGTAACATGTATGAATAATGCATTCGCAAGATTTTATGGGAAGTCGTGAACAGCATGCTTATACCTTTTTGTATAAATTAATTTCACACGTAACCGAATACCATTTAGAAAAATAATTAGTTGAGGGTGTATCAGTCAAAATTTATGTTTGTAGCACATGTGTATGTATTGATTTTGAATAAAAGTGTCACTTTAAGTATGCCAAGAAATAAGTATTAGCTAGTTTAACTCACAATAATCATTTTAAGAAGACAGACAGAACTGCTGATTGCCGTAAACATGTAATATAGCAGTTTCTTGACAAAATATAATAGATATAAGGATATATATATATAAAATGTCAGTATGGTCACAACGATGCATGGCATACATACAAGAAAAGAAAAAAAGTATTAGTCAGTTAAGATTACAGGCATTCAACAAGACACGCAACGCCACAATACACAAGGCACAGATTACATAGATATTTAAAATCTGTATCAATAAATGCTGAGGCTACCAGGGGCGTAGCCCTCTACTCATGCGGATTCGAAATTGTGCTAAGGGGGCCCGGGGACATGCCCGGAAAATGGACAGTATTAGGATCATGGAGTCAAGTACGCATACTGCAACATACGCTGATTTTTTTTGTCAGAATCATGTGTATTCAGCCGCGTACTCTCATATTGGCAGCTACGCGCCTGGTTACGGTCTTGAAATGGCAGCGGTCAGTGAACAAATAGTTCGTTGGGAATTTAAAGGCCAAGCAACAGTTAGTTAATATACTTGGGTCGAACTTGTATACTTCCATTGTATGGCACATGGCCAAATACGTAAGGGTGTAGTGAGTTACATTGGAGTAAGAACTTAAGAACACAAAGTAACACGAGGCGTACCAATAATAAAGTTGTTTCTGGTTGCATGAAACCCCCGCCCCCCACACACCCCTCAAAATGCCCGAAAATCTCTTTTTCGAAAATCGCAGAGAGTGTTTACAGTATTACTCTCAACAACACAATGTCTTTTTCTAATTATTCTCTGATTTATAGGCAATTGTTTCTGAAGATTTTTCCGTTACCCTAAAAACTATAAATTTAATGCCGAAGAACATAATTATGTACATGCTATCAGTATTGTCATCACTTGTATTGTTGAAAGCCAAAAATATTTCTCAGGGCAATTGAAAGGTTTTGGTTCAGGACAAAAATTGGGTGGGTCGGGAAAACAAGTAAACAAACATTATTTTTTTACGCCTTACCTGGAAACCCCCAACATATGAGGTTGTAAACAACCAAAGCTCTTTTTGAACGTGTTCCCACTGAGCGCACAGTTAGCTGCAAGACAATGTATCCTGCAATAGCAACCGTCCAGAAGAACGATGCCATGCTGGAGAAAGTCGTGATAAAACTCTGGGCGACACAGACGCTGTCTGACTTCTGAAGACGCTTGCATGGGTTTTCCGAATATTCCAATGCAAAGTAACGTATACCACCGATCAAGTTTCCGATTGCAGTGAGCAGGTCGGCAACGGTGAGAAAGAGAAGAAGTTTTCTTGAAAAGTTTCTTATCGCTGGAATTTTCCAGTAAGTCCAAAATATTATAACTGATCCAAATATGGAAGAGGAACATGATATAACGAGAAGAGCGAATGTGTGGGTTGGTATAAAATCTATGCAGCTGTCGACTAGAACTTCCATGTTGAACAATTAAAATGAACATTCATTGATTTTGACTAAATCGAAAGTCCAATGTTCACTGTATTAAATCATGTATTTAAACGTAGGCTTAAATGTAAAAATAGTAATGTTAACATTAAACTTCCGCAATTAAGATGAATGCAGTATACACACGTTAATAAATAACATCCGTAACTTGTCCGTACAAAGCACACTTAAAACAGCAACACGGGACTTAGGGTGCACTTAAATTCATCAATTCACTGATGGACTGGTTCCGGTTTAAAGTATGTTGAAACTATCCAGTAATTCTTGAAGTAAGACTTATTGTTTGAACGCCATTATTTTCCAATAAACTGTATATATGTATTGACTCAACACGCATTAATAAGTGAGTTAAGGGACCAACATGAAAACTACAGTGTATGAGTTATTTTCCCTAAGACAAACATTCCCCGTTTTGTGTTACAGTCCTTGTTACGTTCCGTTCAGCAAAATACAGTTAGCTGTATTCCGAACACAGTATGTACATTCGGGGCACCTTGGCCATTCTTCACCAAAAACAACCTCGGATGTACATGGTCGCTTTAGAATGTCAAATATCTGTACACTTTACTAAGCTGCAAGTAGATCGAGTAGTAATTTTAATTTAGCAGTTAAAATTATGAAGTCACCCTTGGGAATCTTATTATTATTTATGCAATAATGTACTTCGCCGGCAATCAAATTAAACTTAATAGTACAAAATACACATTACAACACTACAGTTAATTAATACTATGATTATTATTTTACGAACTTCCTCTTCCTATGTTCCGGCATACATCCGAGGCATTCGAAACAATTCAGCCATCTCCGGCATACATCCGAGGCATTCGAAGCAACTCGGCCATCTCCGGCATACTTCCGAGGCATTCGAAACAACTCAGCCATCTCCGGCATGCTTGAGATAGTCAATTCCTGTTGGATACTGGCCGACGTGTTCCGATTGACATCCGAGGTTGATTTCGATTGAAAATAGCCAAAGTGATTCGATTGCTGAATATCGTGCAATTGTCCGGTTCTCTGCGTAATGATATTTCATACAATGTAAAGGGAAGGTACTCCAGACAGCATTTGCAATAGCATTAATCAGATGAATTTGGAGAAATGAAACGGTATAAAATAATGACAAGGAGCATAACTCGAACGAAAAGGTATCACTAGCGGGTTCAGGCGGGGGTGCACCCCCTCCCCCCATAAATTGTCCATGTTTTCTTTTTATTGCAGTTTAGAAAAAAAGTAATAAAATATGCGGTAAATGCACCATTTCGGACCATAAATTGTTGTAATTTATTTGGAGAGTACCCCAAAACACACATTCAAACACTTTAAACCAAATACATTTTGGTTGAGAGGGAGGGGCGCACTACGTTACACCCCTCAAACGTCAAATCCTGAAGCCACCACTCGCTATTATATGATGACAAGGGTGCAGCTCAAAGAATCCGATGAAGTATTATGCCAAGGGGTACGGCTTTAACAAACCAATATGACATAATGCAATGGGCATAGCTCAAAGCAACAGGTGCGATATGATGACAAAGGACATCGTTCGAACGAACCGATATGATATGATGACAAGGGGCATGGCTCCAACAAACCCAAATGATGACAAGGGACATAGCTCGAAAGAACCGTTATGATATGATGACAAGGGGCACAGCTCAAAGGGGCCGATATGATAACATGGCAAAAAGCATCGCTTGAACGAACCCAAATGATGACAAGGGACATAGCTCGAACAAACCGATAGGATATGATGGCAAGGGGCATAGCTTGAACGAACCGATAGGATATGATGGCAAGGGGCATAGCTCGAACGAACCGATATGATAAGATGGCAAGGTGCATAGCTCGAACGAACCGATATGATAAGATGACAAGGGGCATAGCTCGAACGAAAAGATATGAGATGATAACAAGAAGCAACGCTCGATAAAAAAACGGTATTATATGATGACAAGGAGCATAGCTCGAAGAGGCTGGAATGATATGATTGCATGGGGCAGAGTTCGAATGGGCCGGTATGATATGATTGCAAGGGGCAGAGCTCAAATGGGCCGGTATGATAATATGACAAGGAGCATAGCGCGAAGAGGCCGACATGATTATATGACAAGGGGCAGAGCTCCAACGAACCCAAATGATGACAAGGGACATAGCTCGATTGAACCGTTATGATATGATGATAAGGGGCATAGCTCAAAGGGGCCGATATGATAACATGACAAGCAGCATCGCTCGAACGAACCCAAATAATGACAAAGGACAAAGCTCGAACAAACCGATATGATAAGATGGCAAGGGGCATAGCTCGAACGAACCGATATGATAAGATGGCAAGGGGCATCGCTCGAACGAACCGATATGATAAGATGACAAGGGGCATAGCTTGAAGGGGCCGGTATGATATGATGACAAGAGGCAGAGTTCGAAGGGGCCCGTATGATATGATAAAAAGAGGCAGAGCTCGAAGGGGCCCGTATGATATGATAAAAAGAGGCAGAGCTCGAAGGGGCCCGTATGATATGATAAAAAGAGGCAGAGCTCGAAGGGGCCGGTATGATATGATGACAAGAAGCATATCTCGAAGGGGCCGGTATGATATGATGACAAGGAGTATATCTCGAAGGGGCCGGTATGATATGATGACAAGGGGCATTGGTCGAGGGGGCCGGTATGATATGATGACAAGGGGCACTGGTCGAGGGGGCCGGTATGATATGATGGATGACGAGGAGCATAACGCGATGGGGCCGGTATGATATGATGACAAGGGGGATTGGTCGAGGGGGCCGGTATGATATGATGACAAGGAGCATTGGTCGAGGGGGCCGGTATGATATGGTGACAAGGGGCAAAGCTCGAAAGAACCGATATGATATGATGACAAGGGGCATGACTCGAGGGGGCAGGTATGATATGATAACAAGGGGCAAAGCTCGAAAGAACCGGTATGATATGATGACAAGGGGCATGGCTCGAGGGGGGCGGTATGATATGATGACAAGGGGCAAAGCTCGAAAGAACAGGTATGATTTGATGACAAGGGGCATTGCTTGAAGGAACCAATGTGATATAACGACAAGGTACATTGCTGACAAAAAAGGTGTCCGTTGAAACTCTCCGCGTACATAAAACAACCGCATATGACTTGAAGCTTTTGGACAGTTCAGTTGAAAGCATTGTCATTGTGTACCGCGAGTGATTTTGGCTATGAAAATATCGTTATCATACATAATTAATGAGGCAGTTTCAGTGGTTCCACAATGAAATTTTCCGAAAATGGAACTCTCACATATGTACAGACACTCACAATAATATTTTCCCGTCGCATTCTGGCAAATGCTCAAAATGAACTCAGTCCGCCTGATCACTACAAATTTAAAACCAGCCACATAGACCATGGTCAAAGGGACTCGCTCATGTTTCAGGCCATGTTGTTTCACGGTAACGCATCTGAAAACACTAATATATTTATTATACTCTTTGATACCGAAATTGCTGAAAATTGTCAATATTGCTTTGGTTTAGTGGTTTAGTGGGGAGTGAAACAACGCCGGTAGTCAAGAAAAATATAGAAAACTTTCAGCAAAACCACTCGCCCACAATGACTCGAGCATAAGCTGAGGGATAATCAACATTTTTGAAGGGTTTAAGCGGTCAGTATCTAAGTTTTAACCCTGATTTGTTTGCTCACTTTAGTGTGTGCATTTTACAAAAACATGAGCAAGCATATAATAAACAAATATGTGAGGGTTAGTTAACGTATTTGTCAAGTGGATTCACTTTAACTGAACACATTGAATTTCACGAGATTATTGACAATGGTCTTTTTATGCATTTTAATAAAAAAAACATTGGCCATATATGTTGCAAAAACTTTAGGGGCCATCCTGTGATTATTACTCGTAGGTGTCTTAATTTCAATTTTATTGACACTCATAAACGTGATCATATTTTTATGTTCACTTTTAAACGATTAATTTTTAACTATTTGTAGTAAATGTGACATACTTAGGACACAAAAAATTCAAATAAAATATGAAAAGAAAAGTACGACAAATCATTGTTTTATTCTTCAATACATAACTAACAAATTATAAGATAGTCTAACAGCCAATGTTATACAGCAATGATATCAATTTTCCAATCGGTAGTCGCTCTTAAGTGTTTATGCGTTTCTATTGAGGGTCCCTGCTGCTTTCTGACATTTGATTTATGTACTACTTTTGATGAGCGTGTATTCTTTACTTTTACTTTAAGAGGTCTGTTCTTCTCACTGTGACAGCCATCCTCTTCATGCTTCCGTTTTTTGTTTATCTTTCTTGAAAAGCTAGAAACAAAGAACCCATTGGTCAGTGTAAGGTCATGTGACATCCTTACACATTTTTCTCCATGCTCATATGTAACAAGACCTCTCATTGGCCAATCAGGCATAACATGATCAATTTCGAAAATCTCACTCACATGTGAGTACACTTCTTCAACAACTTGTTCGTTTTCTTCTTCGTGAATAGAACAGGTTGAATACACAATTTTCTTAACATTAGGAAAGCTCAATGCATGTTTTAAAATAGAGATCTGGAACTTTGAAAGCTGATTTAACCTCTCCTTGGGGTAAGAATCCTCGTCACTTTTCATAGACACTCTATTCACCATTCCTGTAATTACATAAACAGTGATTAAGGAAATTGTAAAATTAGTCGTTTACCATCAGAATTGGTAGGTGGTTAAAGGCTAAACAATTTTTTTTTCAAAATCTTTAATAATATTCTTTCCAAACATTTTCCTTTAATATTTGTAACCTGTATGTAATACCGTTTCTAAAGACACCAGCATATATGAGGTGTGGCCAGGCATCAAACTTCAACATTACTGTCAAGGGTTCCATGAAATCACAGGCTGATAAACTCTTATTTGAACAAAAGATATCTCATTTTATTGCAATATCTTAAACACATGTATAATAAACAACACAAAATACATTTGTTATGCTCATTAATGTGCAACATTCACTTTCTCCATCAATATGGTGTAACAAACTTTCAAAAGTTAACATTCGGTTTACATATTAAACTAAATATTAAAAAGATAATGCATGTACATCACAATAAATACTATGTAAAGTAGAGATAGCTTTTTGAAAAAAAGCTCCCGTCTCCCCCATTGTGTGATTTGAAGTGAGGAATAATCAATGATGGACTTGAAATTTGTATTTTTGGACTGGAAACAAACAAATAAAGAGGTTATGTAATGGTCATGACCAACCTGCATACCAAGTATGAAATTCTTGGGTGCAAGTATGAAGTTTCTTTTTTCACCTGAAGGTCACAATGACCGTGCCCTACTGACCTCAAAAGTCAAAAGCAACAGGGGCCATCTACTTATCAAGACCAACTAGCAAACCAAGTATTAAGTTCCTGGGCTGAAGCATTCTTTTAGTTATTGAACAGAAACCATTTTTGACCTACTGAACAACAGGGGTCATCAACTAGTTTTGAACAACTGGCATATCAAGTATGAAGTTCCTATGTGCAAACATTCTTTAATTATTTAGCAGAAACCATTTTTTCACCTCAAGGTCACCGTGACCTTGATCTTTGACCTACTGATCCCAAGATCAATAGGGGTCATCAACTAGTCATGACCAACTGCCATACTAAGTATTAAGCTCCTTGTTGCAAGCATTCTTTTATTATCAACATAATTTTTTTTAAACCTTAAGGTCACCCTGACATTGACCATTTGACTTACTGATCCAAAAATTAAAAGGGGTCATCAACTAGTCATGACAGACTGGCATTACAAGTATGAAGATCCTGGGTACGAGTGTTCTTAAGTTATTATGTGGAAACCATTTTTGCACCCGAGTCACTGCAACTTGACCTTCTGATCTCAAGATCAATAGGGGTCATCTACTAGTCATGACCACCTGGCATACCAAGTATGAAGTTCCTGTGTGTAAGCATTCTTTAATTATTGAGAAGAACCCATTTTTCAGCTTTAGTTAACCACAAACACTTCGTTTTTCAACTGGCGGTCAATGCAACCTGATCTTTGACCTACTGATCTCAAAATCTTTAGGGGTCATGTACTGGTCATGACCAATTTTCATACCAAATTTGAAGTTCCCGGACCCAAACAATCTTCAGTTATCGAGCGAAAAACGTTTTTTCACCTCAAGGTCACTGTGACCTTGATGTTTAACCTTTTAATCTCAAAATCAATAAGGGTCATCTAATGGTCATGATCAACCTGCATACAAATAATAAAGAGTCTGGATCAAGTTCTCAAGTCATTGAGCAGAAATGAAGTGTGACATACGGACCGACTGACTGACAGACAGGGAAAAAACAATTATATCTCCATATCTCCCCCATTCATAATGAACACTCTACACAGTAGCCCAAAATAAGCAAGAGGGCCTATCATTTCTTTCAAATTTGAAGCCTACCTGATCCAGAACATGAGGGGTCTACAAGGATGTACTCCACCCGTGCATAGCTGCTGTCTGTAGGGTCAACAGAGAGGAAGTCTTTAAACACGGGCGTAACACAAGTGGCTCCAGCAGTTGTTACCATCTTTTTTAAGATTTCCACTCTCTTCTTGTCCTTATCAAAAGCAAACACTTTCCTGAAACAAAGAAAAAAATATGTACTACAATATGTTAAAGCTGCACTCTTACTCCCAAATACATTTGTACGACACTTAATACAATATAAAATTGTTTTCATTTACTGGAAAGGATGAATAAATATCAAGACTAATGGCTCTTATGAAGGATACTGAGTTTAATTTGTAAGAAAGTTGCAAAACACCGAATTTCTACCTTATGAGCACTCAAAAGTCATTTAATTTTTTGTTTGTTTTCAGCTATTAAATACACGGTTACAATATTGGTATCAATATTAAATATTTTCCAAAATTGTTTAGAATTTATGTTTGTAATACTTATGTATGTATTGATTTTGAATATGAGTGTCACTTTAAACAAAAGTTGAACTTTCTAATGAAAGTTTTAAAAAGTTTATAATATATTTGGTGTACACGAAATCAATAGAGCTCCAGCAACTGCCAATGACTTTCTATTGTCAGTTGTTGCTTTTGTTGTTGTTTTTGTAAAAGATTTACATCCTGCATTTATAAAAAAAAATAGAATATTTGCACCAGGGCTGCATGCTCGGAAACCTGGAAACCGGCAAACAATGAATTCTAATGAGGACTATTACCCCTGGCGATAGAGTATCAAATTCTGAATCAGAGGGTCCCAGGTCCGATCCCAACTCGGAGCTTTGTCAATGATAGTACTGGTTGTAACCCAGGAATAGTAAATAGCTCTTTATCACATGTTTATACCAAATTTTAAAGATGTATGTACGCTCGTTGCTAAAAAGCTCTACGGACAACAGAGCTTATGTTACACGTTCTTGACTGTCAATGAAATTTGTGACGTTAATAAATCTTACCCTGTGTTGCCCATGATGGCAGCTAGGTGGGTGGTTTTGTTCCCAGGAGCAGCACAGCAGTCTATCACTGTAGATCCTGGGGGTGGGGATAACACATGCGCAGGGGTACAGCTAGCCTGGAATACCCAGTTAAAAAGAAGAACATTTAGTTTCAACTATGTACAATAGACCTCTTTGGCTAGGTTTTATATACAGATATGGGAGGCAATATAGAGAGAGGATCACAGTAGATCCTGGGGCTGTGGAAAACACCTGCACAGAGATACAGTGATGAACTTCCATACTGCCTCTACAAAGAAGAGTATGATTGTACCTAAATCCTATGCTTTTTGTTTTGTTTTGTTTATATCACTAGACCATTCTCACCCTGAAATGGATCAAACCCACAACCAGTTGGGTGAGAGGCAAATACTTATATAACTAGACCACTCTCATCCTGGCAAGGAATAGAACCAAATATATCTTGGATGAGACAACCAGACAGATTTCCCTCTAGTTTGGATTACACACACAACCACTTGAATGAGAGGTGAACACCTCTAGGCTTTTCTCACCCTGGAATTGATTAAACATACAATCCCTGTGTAAGATGGATGACACAACTATTGCGATCACGTTTGTAAGTGATCATTCAATATACCGTCTTTGGCAAGACAAAATCAAAGAGCTTAACATGTACATGTATGTTGATTGGTTGATATAAAATAACAATACATCATCATGTATGGCTATTACTTGTCTCACTCTACTAGGAAGCCCTTTACCTTGTCCTGAAGTATAATGGCCCCAGTCTTGTAGAGCCGGTGTGAATGTAGGTCTGTTCTTGGATGGAACACTAGCAGATTGGGGATGTGGGGGTCCCTTAACACAGTGTGGGGTGTAAGTAGACTTGGTATGTCAGAAAAGCTGAAAACAATATACTTTCTGTTAGATTGTTATCTAATCACTTATTAAAAATGACGAGTGCATCTAAGAAAGAACCACAATGCTCATTTTTGATTTCTTGTTGAAAAAGAGGCATAACTAGATAATTGTTAATTTTAGAGTTACCCCTCTCAATTAAGGACAAATCCACTAGATTTATGAGACAACTTGTTGGTTGAACTTCCTTACTCCTAATTCCTTTCTGATATGCGGGGCGCCTGACAGGAGGGCAATTGCTCCCCATTGTTCAGCAACCAGAACAAGCCCCTAGAAAGGCTTGAACATGCAACCTATTGTTACAAAGGTACACTCCCTATCCACTGGTTGTACCTTAGCCAAATCTAGAGAGTGGACACCAAATATACAGTTTTTACACATTTAAAAGCAAAGATCTGAAGTGACTGAGGCATCATAGCTGCTTATTTAACATGACAGCAAATGAATTTAACCAAGATATTCTGCCATTAAACACATTCTGACCAAATTTAGCGATGATTTGACATCATGTTATCAAACTTGTTCAAGATATTATGCCCATACACATTCTGGCCTGGCTTGGCTTGGCGATGATACTAAATGCTTCTAAAGTTATTGATCAGACAAGACCAGTTTGAGGTAATATCTATGATTAAAGAGCATTATTTCTAAAGTGACTCAAGCAATATGGCTGACTAACTTGTCAAAGGCCTTTGGCCAATACACATTCTGACCAAATTTGGTAATATTTGGACAATGTCTTCCAAGGTTGTTGTTGATCAAACACCATTTTGGATGATGCCCACCTGCCCAAATGCTACATACATAAAACCAAATTCGTTCTGTAACTTAAGTGATTACTAAAAATATACATGTAAAATTCAGCACTTACCCAATATTTGGTCTTGAGATGAAGGTGAATGTCTTTCCAAGTTCTTTTTCAACATCAGCCATTGAAATCTTGATGGTATTCACCCTGACGTACTTGGGTAGTTCACCTACATGTATAAGGAAGAAACAAGACGGGTTAAAGGAAAAAGGTTCAAAGTGATACTTAAAGGGACTAGACACCAGATGATACAATTGCAAGAAAAAAAGAACATGGTCAAAAACTTGCATATCTTTGTGTACAAGGTATTGAATCTCACTAACTGATGTCTCAGATTGCTTAAGACACATTTCTTTATCATGTTTTATCCCAGTTAATGTAAAAATAGTGTCAGTATCTGTGCTTATAACATGACTTTCACATGCCAAAATTTACACACTATAAACTGGAAAACCAATACGTGCTATTTTTAAATGGGTTAACTGACAGCTGAGACAGCAAAAAAAAATTCTTTCAATCATGTAAAATGATGCATTATCTGCCTCAAACTAGCTCTTATCAACAATTCTAGGCTTGTTTTGTGTTTTCAGATTTTCAGACCATCTGGTGTCCAGCCCCTTTAATACATGTGCAAATAGAACCTTTCCACATTCACTCATGAAAATCCAAACAGAGATGAAGATCTAAATCCTGGCAACATTGCCAACATAGCTACATAATTTGATTGTTAGTTTCAAGTAACTATAGAAAGTCACAAGTTAGTATTTATAAGCAACTATAACTCAAAACTATAAAATTAATGAAACTTAATATTATACCTAATAAAAGGGTACCATTGCAAAAAGGCTCAATATAATACATCTATAGTTGCTGAGATATTTAAGGATTGATCACATTTGTTCTTGCTTTTATGCCGTATGGATGCGGGCTAGTGCTTCTAAGTCATTTGCTTGCTTGTACAACTGCGTTCATACAGCATAAACGCAAGAAAAAATGCAATCAATACTTACATTTACATACACAAAAAATAGTCATTACAATTAAAAATAAGCAGTATATTCTGCAATTGAGTATTTGTTCTTTAAAGAAGTATAACTGACAACATACGTTTGTATAAAAGAATAGTTGATTTTTGTAATGTCATGTATCATTGGTTAAATGACTTCGTGCTAATCCAATCAGAGCGCACTATATTTGAAGTGAACGATCACGTCATAATTCCTTGCATGTCATACAATATGAACGTCAAGTTTTATCTACACAAAGGACTAGGAGAAAGTATAAGCCCATGTGTGCTAGCATGCAAACCTTAACCAGAATTTCTAAGTTGAACAATAAAGGGAGATTATTTGCATTGTATGCAAAAAAGAGTTATCTTGATTGATAAACTAAGAAAGTTGGATAGCAGAGAACACATTTCTAAAGTTTCATTGCAATACGTGTACTTGCTGAGATTTATAATGATTTAAAGGTGTTCACATGTAAAACCTTAATCAAGGTGTGATGCCGATGCCATGGTGAGTAGTATAGCTCTCCTTAGTCTTCTAATAGTTGAGCTTAAAACTATTGTTATATATGTGTGTATACATGGATGGCCATTTTTACTTGTTGCCATTATGTACTATATTCGGCCTTGTGGATCTATGACCTTCAGGTGAATGATCTGTTCTATCCTATTTTTCTCATACCTGAACTGCCAGTGTCACTGCAGGATTGAGAGAACAGCTGCTTCACGCTATCAACTCCGGCCTTGACCTTTAACCTTTCACAGGCCACATGTATTGAGTTCTTATGCCGTTCCACCAACGCCTAAATATAAATTTAACAGAAAAAAATATAATAATGCGTGTAACTTTCTTACATGCCAACAATTTATAAATTTGCAATTTCTTAATGAGAAATATTTTACACAGAAAATCTAAAAATATAAACACAGATAAAATGGGATTTCACTTACACAATTAACGCTTAACTAGAATCCTTCACGAGCTTCTCATATGAACTTATGAAATGTGGGGCTACAAACTCTAGCAATATGATACTTCATAAGATTATACAAGTTTGCATTAATTTCCTGCTTAAAGATGCACCCTTACTTCCAAATAAGGTTTACCCAAATTGTTCTTATATTCAAAAAAGGATGAACAATTGTTGAAAACAATGGTTCTTATGAAAGATACCGAGTTAAATATATGAAAGAAAGAAATTTGCATAAAACGTGGTATTTCTACTTTATGGGACTATAGTAGATCACAGTAAATTTTTAAGCATTCACCAATTATTTAATATTTTTGCGTTTTCTGTTATTAAATACAGGGTTATAAACTTTTTATCTGAGTAATAAATATTTTCCATAAATACATCATTTAGCAAGTAGTTAAAGGTGTATCAGTCAAAATTGATCTTTGTTATCTTATACATGTGTATGTATTAATTTTGAATAAGAATAAGAGTGGCACTTTAAGGTTTAACAAAAAGTAAATATTAAATTTCTAAGTCAATGTGAATTTGTATGTCCAAGGTTGGCTAGTAAATCTCTATTGGTTTAACAGTTATGAATATCTATATATCAGGGTGGTTTGGCGTGACGGCAATTAGTTACCTTGAACTTGCCCCTCACACCTTTCCCAAGGATGTGTTCAAACAGAAGTACATGTAACAAGAATGGATGCGGCTGCCCAGCAAGTCTCTTGTCTTTGCCAAAGTTTTCACATTTTCTGCCCACATTTTCCAGCTGTTGTCTGTGTTTGATAACCTCGCAGACAATGGCATACAATGATTTCTTGTTCTGAAACGATAATTTACAAAATGTCATATACTTGTATACATATTCTAATATATAAGTATAATACAAATACAGTTTGCATATATATTTTTCATATGAAAACGTTGTAATATTCTTTTATAACTCTCTAATGTCATGTAAACATGATGGCTGAAGTCCATTTTTTTTACACACAATTTGCTATATTTATATTTAGCAAAGACATCTTTCAAAATTCTTGTGACAACCAAGTGATATATACATAACTGTTTGATGCCAAGTAATTGATGTTTTTAAGCTTTCAGCAAATAATAACATCCTTAATTTTAGTACTTAAAAAAATATGTTGTCATTTGTACTTAACTCTTATTTTTGGATTTCATGTTTTAAAAACTAGAACCAATAAGAAAATCAAGTGTATTCATGTTTGTATCAGGCATTGACATTTTTCGTAAAATGTAAAGATTTTTTTTTCAGTTTTAATAGCCCTTGAGGATATTTTAAGCTTTGCCTTTATGTGAAAATTAATTGTCATGGAATCAAGATAAGTTGTTGTTTTAAGGATCATGATCATCACTACTGGTTGAGAAGCAGTATCCAACAATTGAAATTGCTTTTTTGCGTACTTTTTACAGATCTTCTTTAAAATGGGCCTGCAATTCAATTATATGGTTACTAGGCAATTAAACGCTGAAGTTTATACAGAGACTCCTAAGTAAAAAATATTATGTGACATGTTTATTTTTCATTTTGTACACCTCGCAAGTGGGGGATCATCATGCGCAGCGAATTGCGCATGCATGTGAACCTAATCTGAATATTTAATAATAGCTACAAGGTTTTCTGAAAATGACTCTTACAAACGATGATTATTGTGTACATGTTTGCAGATAGTATTGCCGTGCTACATGTAGTTGTTTTCATTTAAGTGAATGGTGGGCGTGAAGCCCACCATTCACTTAAATGAAAACAAGCACATGGTTTACCATTAATGAATTAAGATTATCATAAAAAAAATAATTTGACTTTGGAAATATTGATTCTTAATAAAAAAAAATGAATTTGACCTTAGAAATATTGATTCTAAATTATAGGGTTTATTTTTTTTGTAAATGCTAAAGAATCAAATAATATTTAATCTTATTATAGCCTTATATTTAGTTTAGTAGTAAAACACTATCAAAGCACCTGAAACCTGCCACAAAATCAATTTGTCAGAAACTGCTGCTTATCACAAGTAAATCATAACGGTGTAAGTACCTTATTGGCACCCCTATTAGATACACTACAAATGTATTGGGACTTCACACATGCGAAGAAAAGTTATTGACAATAGCAGCTTAAGCTGCAGTTCTCTTAAATGTGAACATTTTAGTACATATTTAAAAGCATTTGAATAATTCAATAAAAACCTGTAAAAAACTGTTGATAACTGCTTTTCAACCTGTACAGTGTGACTTTGCATTACAGTTTCTGGTGTTTGTGATTCCTGCATGTTGCATATCTCATAAAGTCATATATTTTGCTGCTTTAAACATGACACAATACTATAATTAGACATTTTAATTTAACAGTTTAAAGGGTGGTTTAATGTTCACATATCGTTTAAAAACTGAAAACTCAAGCATAAACCATACATTTATAATAAATAGTTGGTCACGAAATTGTGTTACATTACGGAATTGCTGATGAACTATTCAATGTCAAGCAATATGCTACTTACATTTAATGTGATTGTTACTCACCTGGTACTGGGATTTGTAAACTAAGGTTTTTATTGAGCCCGTTTTGTTTAAAACTGCTAAAATTATTTTACTCGCGTCTACATAAAGATCCATGTCGACAGATGCTTGCAATCTTAAATTCCGTTCAACAAAGCGTACCGTCATCATCCGGGTCAACTCGGCCCAATTACCATTTCGGCCTGGTCCATTTCGGCCTCTTTTTTATATTATTATTATTATAATAATACTCATATTCGTTAGTGAAATTGTATAATTGTATAAGATGACATTGCTGCTGTATTTATTATTTTCAGACGTTCTATTTCATCAAGAGACAAAATGGAATCAGAAAGAAAGAAAACTATGATGTTTTTAAATATTTATTTCGTAACTAATATACTCTATAATCATTCAAAGACGATCAATAAATGGATTGAATTTAAGCAATTTCAGAAAATGTGTAAAAAATAATTTAAAAAAAATAAATTAATTACATAGACAAGACAATTCATGAAGGTCTGGAAAACAACAACAGCAAGCCATTCTGGGGATATATAAAATCTAAACGCCAGTACAACATTGGCATAGTACCGTTGAAACAAAAAAGAGTCCTAGTTAACGAAGGTACATGCAAGGCACAGATTCTCCTAGAACAATTCAGCTCAGTTTTCACTAGAAACACATAGAGATGACTTCCGTTGCTTGAAAAAGAGTACTTGTAAGTATGATCTACCATCTTTATACATTACAGCACCTGGAGTCGAGAAACTGCCTTCTAAACTGAAACATCTAAAGCTTTGGGTCCAGATAAAATCTCGAAAGTTGTACTTAAGAAGTGTGCTTGCTCCAGGCATATGTTCAATCTTCCAACTATCATCTAACACTGTTAGTGTTACAGCAGCATGCTGTCAAGCGACTGAGTAAATGCGAACATATCACCTGTGTACAAGAAGGGAGACGTTTACCTTGCCCCAAGAACTATAGGCCAGTGTCCCTCATGTCAATATTATGTAAGACACTTGAACATACCAATTGCAAACACCTGCTTAAAATATGGGAAGGAATACGATTTAAACAAACTTGAATCACGGTTTCCGCTCAGGATATTCATGTGAAACGCAACTCTTAGAAACGCTGAAAGACCTCCTTACTTTCAATGACGAAGGTCACCAGACAGATCTCATCATACTTGATTTTTTCTAAAGCGTTCGATTCAGTCCCGCACCAACAATTACTCTGCAAATTAGAAAGCTTTGGTGTCAAAGGAACTATCTTCAATTGGTTGAAATTCTTCTTGACAGGTTGTTATAGAGGGTGAATGCTACCAGAAAGCCACAGTGAACTCAGGTGTACCCCAAGGAACTGTATTGGGCCCACTCCTTTTCCTATGTCATATAAACGACCTGCTCTTATTTGTAAAGTCACAAGTGCGCCTCTTTGCAGGCGATTGCCTGCTATATCGGAATATTAGAAATCAGAAAGATTACGACACACTTCAGAATGACCTTCTAGAACTGATAAAAGGGGAATGAAATTTAATGCAAAAATGCTACATTATGAGTGTCAACAACAAAACCCCACATTTTTAAACACTCTGTGAGATATATTACAAGTTAATGAAAACCCGTAACTTGGACTAGCTATCTCCGAGAACCTGACATGGTCTACCCATATTACTATGATAACTAAAAAAGCAAATTCAACTATGGCACTCCTAAGAAGAAACTTGAGACACTATCCAGAGGCTTGTAGAAAATCAGCATATCTGGCACTAGTTAAGTCTATACTTGATTATGGTGCTATATTTGGGACCCATATCTAAATAGGACATTTTAAAACTAGAAAAAGTTCAAAGCCAGGCAGCCCGTTTCATAACCGGGGACTACACGTCCATAGAAGAAGGATGTGTGTCAAATATGCTAAAAACTTTGTAACTTCCTACTACTCTACAAGAACGACGAGCAGGCAGCAGTCTGATTGATCTTCTTCTATAAGGTGGCCGAGGGTTTGGAGCCAACACTACAACCGACTGAGTTTTTACAGCTAGCTAGGGAAAAGAAGCAAATTAGAGCTACTAAATTTCAAGACTGTATTTAAAAAAAAATATTATTGTCAAACAAGTGATTAATCATGAAAGAGGATTTATAATTCAACAGTGTAAATCTGAGCAGTTAAAATAATTATTCACCGTCAAAACGTGTCAGAACTGGAACCATCTTGTGAATAGTGTAGTCAACGTACAGACAGTGGATGGCTTTAGGGCCGCCCTTCATTTTGACTAAACGCCCCCCCCCCCACCCCTGTGTACTACGCCGTAACAAGCCCTTATCAAAGCAGAAGAAGAAGCAGAATATATATAACTTAAAAAAACATAACAATTATTCGTGATCTCCATAAAATCCACAAATTGTCATTACACCCTGACAACATAAATACCTCAAACAGTTTTGAGGAACTGGGATGTCTTGAGGGTCCTTCCATATATTCGTTGATGGAAGCTGCGTTGATCTCTTCGGGGATACTTTTGGAGGATCCTCGATCCAAATCACCGCCATCAACTGCCACATTTACTAATTCCGCCTCTCATCTTAGGAGTAGCACAAGGCGATAGAAACCCAAGGTGGCACCATTTGCCTTCGAGTTGATGCGGTGATGCCAAACTGAATATAGAACAATATAATTGTAAATATATGGCGCAAAATTGAACATTTGTACAATTTCGTTTGTACTAAATGATAAATAATGTTTAAACAAGAGATGTTAGTGAAACATTTATGCCCCCTTGGGAGCCAAATTGTTAGTAGGATTTGGACACTTAAATAAAATATGGATAATCAGAAAACCTTTTTTCAGCTTACAGTCACACTGACCTTGACCTTTGACCCACTGACCTCAAAATCAATAGGGTTCATCTGCTGGTCATGACCAATAAGCCTACCTAGTATGAGGTCCCTGGGTCAAAGCGTTCTGAAGTTATTGATCGGAAACCGTTTTTCATGTTAAGGTCACACTGACCTTGACCTTTGACCCACTGACCTCAAAATCAATAGGGTTCATCTGCTGGTCATGACCAATACACCTACCAAGTATGAGGTTCCTGGGTCAAAGCGTTCTCAAGTTATTGATCGGAAACCGTTTTTCATGTAAAGGTCACACTGACCTTGACCTTTGACCCACTGACCTCAAAATCAATAGGGTTCATCTGCTGGTGATGACCAATACACATACCAAGTATGAGGTCCCTCGGTCAAAGCGTTCTCAAGTTATTGATCGGAAACCATTTGGTATTCCGACCGACCGACAGACAGACAGACAGACCGACCGACATGTGCAAAACAATATACCCCACTTTTTTCAAAAGGGGGCATAATAATATGTATTTAACCTTGCATATTAAATGTAGGTCTCTCGTTTCCCTACGTTACGCGACCGTCGGTGCATCTCTGACGTCATTGCGTCACCGTTTCAATACGCGTACGAGGTTCTCCTACGTTAAAATGCTACCCAAAATGCCTTAAAATTGGGTTGTAAATGTCGAAGATATCTTAGCATCACTGCACGTGCCGAGGCTGGGTCCAGATTTATCATTTAGGGGACCTTATTTCCTACAATTTTCACTCGTAGGGGTGCCTGGGACGTTATTTGGTCACCGGTTTCTAACGCGTCAGAGTTTCCGCAAAACGCTGCTTTCTGTACTTTTCAACGCGCTCCGACATAGTTTGTAAAGGGAAGCTAATTTCGAAGATATCTCCGGAATCACGAATGCTAGGATGTCTTGACCGGTCTTGTAATTAGGTGTCTCATTTCCCTACAATACGCGACCGTTCGCATCTCTGACGTCATTGCGTCACCGTTTCCATTTGCGTACGAGGTCATCCTATGCGCTAAAATGCCACCATAAATGTCTTAAAATGGAGAAGATAATGTCGAAGATAATTCAGCACTCCTGCACGTGCCGTTTCCATTCGCGTACAAGGATATCCTATACGCTTAAATGACACCCCAAATGCCTTAAAATGGGGAAGATAATGTCGAAGATATCTCAGCATCATTGCACGTGCAGAGGCTGGGTTTAGTTGTGTCATTTAGGGGACCTTTGCTTGCGGGGTGGCAGAACTGGTTTTGTAGTGTTCTGTAGTTAACTGTTTATATCGTTAACCTTTTCTCGCGAATACTTTGTAAGTAAATAAAGTGCCATTCAAGAATCACATTTGTGGAAATCGTTGTTATGAAAATTTTGTATTAACTTTTGGGATGACACGAAAAGTATTCTATGTATTGGTGGAAATTTGTTGATTTTTCAAAAACGCTTGTTTCCAAACCACCCTTAAGTATTTTTCGATATCTACACCCAAGAATGAAACACATGTTTTTGAGACATTATTTGTTATTTAATATTTGTGTGGACTTTGTTGATATCTTCAAGAAAAGCCGTTAATTCTTCTTCAGAATGTTCCCATATAAAGAAAATATCATTAATAAACCGCAACTACAGTAACGTTTTTTGGAACTGTTTTTAATGAAATCTCTTTAAACTTTCCCATAAACAAAGATGCAAAGCATGGTGCCTTTTTCTTACCCTTATCTGTTCCTTAAATCTGTAGGTAAGTTGCATCGTTGAATTGAAAATTGTTCTTTGTTAATACAAGTTTGATTAATTTCAAGATGTCGTCAACATATCCAAGACAGTTAAAATGGTCTTGTTCAAGAAATAATCTGCATACTGCTATACCATCATCAAGTGGAATGTTAGTATAAAGAGATCTTACGCCAAGTATCACTTAAATGCATATTTTTTAACTCGGTTAAAGATCCTATTTTTTATGAAGTCTGTAGACTAAGTGTCCTTTACAAATGATGGCAAATTTTCCATGTACGATTTTAAAACGCCTTCAACAAAAAAAGATATCTTTTCTGTTAGTGATTTGCATCCCGATACAAGGATATCCAAGTGGTAAAGCATTATTGACATCTTTGTGAATCTTCGGCAGGACGTAGAAAGCAGGCACATTTTTGTTAGTACACGGGAGTAGTTTGCTTTTAATTTTTTCACTGATTTTGACACTTCGTGTATAATTTCATTGGAGAACTGTTCATGTGGTTCGTTTGGAAGTTTACAATAATGTACATTTATATCATTTTCAAGTTGTCTGTCTACTTCGTTTATATAATCTTAACGATTCATAAAGACAATAGTAGCACTCATGTCTGCCTCTTTTACTATGATATTTTTATCTTCTCGGAGAACTTTTCATGCAGAATTTTTTTCAGGTGATACATTTGACTGATATTTATATTTTTTGCATAAATATAAAAATCCAAGGTAGTATCACGACCTGACTGAGAAATGAATGTAAAATTATTTAGTTCCTTATTTTTCCTTTTTTCAGTATTATTCTCACACTCAGTTGAGAGCTCACTGTCAGCACCGATTTCCGAAAAAATACGATTAACGCCTTTGCAATGTAATTCAAAACATTAAGTAATATAAATCGATACAAAAATCAATAATTCAATCACATAGCCATAAAATAATAGAGGTTTTTAGGCAACAGGGCATGTGTCATTTCATTGCATAACGTCTAAAAGGCAAAGAGGTTGGTTCCTATAATACCTAAATCCATTCAGATTAGTAATTCTAAGTAGGAGAGTGTATAAATCAAGTTTTGCTCAATCAGATAAAGTTAATTTGATAAAAATGCACTATTTAAGCTATTTGTAATTGAAAGTGACAATCCCCCAAGACTTGTACTTACCCTTTGTAAATAACAATTGTGTTGGCTTAATCCCATTTTTTTCAAATTCGAGTCAAACTTGAACTTAAAGGCACATAATTGAGGTTGATGCAATTATTATTTTATTCCATTGTAATTCTTTGAGGGGTTTCCAAAAAGAATTCGAAATGGGAAGTATGATTATCAACTTTTTTACCTTTTTTATCATCAAATTCGGGTTTTCAGTTTTTCGCAGAAATATTGAAGTTCCAGTTCCTCAAACACTGAGCATAATTTACCATTCTAGACCATTGTACTGCTATTCATATACGAATAATAATTAGCTGCTAAATATGCCATCTCAACAAGAGTGTATACACACAAAAAGAGGATGTTTGTTTGTTTCGTTGTAAGATCGTAGTATATTCCACTGAGTGAGCACAAAAATATATATTTCACTCGTTGCTACACCACTTGTGAAATATTCACTTACACTGAAACAAACAAACAATTTTACTTTTTATTATATGCCTTTAATTGGAGTTAAAAGTCATTTAATATTGAAGAAAAAAAAAACATTACAACTCAGAAAGAAGTCTCAGTATTGTGTCTAACTGTTTAGTTATTACGCCCCCACCCCGACCACCCATGTAGGACAGAAAAAAATGTTTACATAACTGTAAGCATTTCTTACACGAATATTGGGAGGTACATCGAAGAAGTTGATATAAAATGAACTTTGGTTTATTTCAGATTAAGATGGCCTTTTGATGGTGGGACACACCCATGATGTGGACCAGTTATTTAGCAGGGTTGTCGACCACATCCGACGGCAAGACCTGTCTACACTCGACAGGCTTCACAATGAAATGGTCAATTCTCAGGAGCTGCACCATTCGCCTGTCAATCTGCTTGCGCATTGTAGAGGACTGATTGAGGGAATCTCAACGCCACACCATTTCATCGTGAAAAAGGAGAACGGAAACAAATATTCTGCGTTATAGAGAATGGCCCCAGAAATAGGAAATGAAAAGCCTGGACTTGACAGAACATTTACTAGAGAATTTTATGTGCCAACTATAGTACCATGATACATTAAGCTGGAAAGAAAGTTACAATTGTTCAAGGCAGATTTTCCAAAGTTGCTTTCTGGCTTGAATATGGAATGGTGGGTGAGGTACCTGTCACAACTAGAAACTGTTGGACCACCCAGTGTAAAATTTTCCACTCCCATACCATTGCAGCATATGAATGAGCCAGCTCTACGAGAAGAACTTGTAACATTGTTGCTTGGAGCAGCTTCTCGAAATGAGCAGGCCCATAACAAAAAAGTCAATTGAAATGAAAACAACAACCGAAAAACAGGAAGATTACAGTTTTGTTAAAACACACACGGAAAACAGAAAGATTACAGGTACTGCAATATTAATGTCTTCATAGCCATTGTTTTTATGCTTCAAATATCATAAATGTAAAATTTGGATTGTTAATTGTTGCAAACTTGGGCTACCACACTTTGGTCTGTAACTTGATATTTATAACTTTAAATAACTTAACGGATGTTTGTTTATTTTCAAAGAATTCAATTTTAATGCAAGAGTATACACGCTTAAAAGAGCACGGAAAAAAGATAAAACGTATAAACTGTGTTTAGTATTAACGCATCATATCAAAATGTGTATCACATGATATCATGCTAACTAGAAAAATTTTGTTTTCATGTTTTTGTTATCATGCACTCTTTGTGATATGTTCAACAGTTCATAGCGTATTTGTACTTTCATTGAATCATGTGAACGTTTTATTATCATGTACATTTAGTTCCTGCTACTTGTAAAAAAGATTCCTGAAATAGCGGCTAATTTAAGATACATCATCTTATACCTACATTCATATTAATATTGTCGTACTTTTTTAATCTCAACGTTAATCTGATTCATCACGGGAAGGGCAAATTTCCTAACGTTGTTATGAATTGTGGGCCAACTCAGTTGAATAATTAATATCGTTTGTTGAAATGATTTATATAATGTTTGTTTATTATATACAATAAAATTTGATTAAACTGACACTTCATTAGCATGTGCATTTAGCTCCTATTACTCGTATGAAAAATGATTTAATAAATATAAAACACATCATTTGAGCATCTTTATTACTTGCATTTCTTTTTCGGCAAGATATCGATAGCCATAACCAGACTAGCTTATTAAGTAGATAATAAATTTAATAACTTGTGCTTGCTAGGGTTATTAGGGCAGTAGCCTGGCATATGTATGGTTGTTTTGCAGTAAGTAGGGATTGACCCAATCAACACCGAATTTGTACTGCGTCCAATATTAAATTCTGGAAATATCACATGTTCAAACACAAGATAGTTTCACAACAAGTTAATTTTCTAGGCCTTTGTCTTTCGCACGATTTTACTACATGCAGGTTTATCTGTTATAACATGAAAATGATTATTTTTTGTGTTCAATGTGTTTCTCATATTGTGTGTATTTATTGTATAGTTATGATTGTTTGAAATTGTTAACATTTGAATCACTATATATGGTGGAAATAAAGAATATATACAGTCAATGTGTTAATAAAACATAATACTTTTTCCTATTTGTTGTTTAAATATGTTTAAATAAAGTGTTCTAAGAAGTCGTATTACATTAATTATTTACTATGGTATAGTCCGTATGTATAAATTTATCAGAAAGAAGCACGGGGTAAATGCATTGTTTAAGAGGGCTCATATGCTATAATTGTATCACCTATTTTGGGCCCTCTTATGAACGAGCCAACCATAGAATAATGTATTATATAAATCAGTAAATTCAATTCAATACAAAGACAATTAACCTGTTTTACAACGAATTAACATAGTCTTTCATTTTTAGCTAAACTTTTAGTTTCAAAACCATAGCTCATTTCACCAGAAGATAAACTATTTGAGAAATGAAACGTTCATAACATTACCTCTGAAGTCTTTATTGTGCATCTATATAGAGGGCTTAGTTCGAGACAATCGTAGTAAATGGTTCATTCTAAACAATATTTTTTTAATCTTTTAAAACATGTTTCATACTTTGTGTGATTTCCTGGTTAAGTTCCAGTTAGTCTTAGGCTTGTGCTTTGTAAACTGTAGGCTCGCTCTATTTAAGTGTAGATGTATGGTTCATGATTCAAAACAGAAATCAACAGAGATTACTACATTTCATAGTTCTGACCTGAAACAATTTGTAAGCTAAGTTATGGTAATTAAATTACTTAAAGACTGAAATGAACACAAAATCAAGTTGTCTTCACTCTTTTGTTTATGTATGTCACGTTATTTTTTATTTCTTTGTTTGTATTGTGTGATCACAACACAGCAACGCAAAGGTAATACGGGCTTGAAGTGTTTGTCTTTACAAGCCCTCTTACGGTTTGTACGTGTATGCAAGGGACTACTTCTTTTTTGCCGGAGTGATAGGCATTAAAAAATTTGGGCACCACTGAACCGTGAAAATGAGAACCAGAAAAGCTTGTCATACATTGTTCATATAAAGCGCGTGCATGCCGGCAAGCAAATTGTACATGTTTAGGGCGGGGTTTGACCTCCGTTAACCAATGAAAATCAATACGGAAATACCCGAGGTACATGTACAATCCACCTTCGGCTCTTCCATAGAAGGAGTGGAGTACACATATAATGAATACACGTCTAAAGAGTACTTCTTTTGACCGGAAATTATATTTCATAACTCTGCAATATTAATTCAAAACGAACAGGGTTTGTTATAACAATTGTGTTTTTTTCACGCATCTTAAAAAATACCGTTTAAACTAGAAATCTAAATAATTAAGTTAAATGTATTTATGCGCATTTTACGACAGCTGATGTAAACAATGATTTGCATATAGGCACATTGCAGGTGCGCGTGACGTCTTCCTTCAATGTTTCTATTATATTGAAACTTTCATCATGATGCAATAACACGGATTTAGCGTTGCTTTCACGGTGAGATGTACTAAGAATTATACTTGTTATTGTAAATTCAATCGTTCATACGTTGCTGTTTGGACACCATAATGACATAACGTTGGTTTTTACGGATAATGAACAAGCTAAGTTGATGCAATCGGTATCCAGATATGACCTTGTTGTACCTGAATAGGTTATTCAGATGACAATATTGGATAATACAAACAGTAATCAAACCGGAGATCAACTCAGACAGTTAGACATACAAAGTAAGATACAACAGTGACAAGTTCTGAAGAACGCGGGACAGGAAGCAGTAGGGAACGGAAATGTACTTTCGGTTTCAATATTCCATAACCGCACAGTCAATACTTAGATATACCGTCTCGCTCAAAGACGGTAAATGGACGTTTGGAACTAGTTTTACCAACAGTGCCACACTCCCCCCTGTCCTATAAACCCCCACCTATGTTTTGGCTCTGACTGACAGGCCATAGCCCCAACTTGACTGAAACTAAATTGATCCAGGAACGATCCGATCACTAGCTTTGAGGCAACATTTAAATTTTGGTAGGCCCAAAAGTTGTCCTAATACCTTGTCCTTCAAGTCTGCATCTGGCACTTAACTCTACCAGGCCAAAACTCTGACACCCTACAAAAGCCCAGAAGGCTGGCTTAAACTGTTTTTAAATAAATTCTTGACCTAGCCTTACGCTTGGCCTGCTCCGCACCTCGGACAGATATAAATGTCTATCTCTTCTGCTTTCTCCTCTGTCACATCAACACATCTACCATGAAACCATTCATCACATTGGTCACATGCGATCATGAAACTTCCATCATCTCCCTTTCTGCATAGACAATACACTTCCAGCTCCACACCCCCCTCTACATGTGTATGAGCGCTATCCTCTCTCGCCTTCACAAGCCAGTTTGGAAGATCTCTGCCTTTGTATAGTTTCATCCGGTCATGATTAACATTCATGATCTTTGACTTCATTCTCACCTTATAGAGGTATGGAGAGTACTTCCTTTGCACCACACCGGGACCATTCCATTGTGATAAAAGCTTTTTGGCCTTTCCTTTTCGCCCTGCAGTATTGAGGACAAAAACAATATCTCCGACAGCGTAAGCAAACTGATTCAGCCTTACATCATGGTCTCTTTTCATATGCTGTTGATAAGACTTCAAGCAGCGTCTGGCTGTTTCGTGTGCCTCCGCCATACTTTCTTCCAGGGATTTAACATACTCATGGGTTGATTCTACATTCTTGCTTGGGAGCCTGTATAACAGATCTACTGGAGTGAAAACTTCACGTCCAAGCATTAGGCGATTCGGTGTATACCCAGTGCTTCTACAAAGTGACGAGCTGATGCAATCTGTGGCAAGTACTTTTCCCAGGTGTTTTGCTTTGTCCCAACGAAGCAACGAACAGAATCCACGAGGGTACGATTGTATCTTTCCAATGGAATTCCTAATCTGCAGAAAATGTGATCAACGACAGCTTTAGCTGTATCCTCGGCTGTTTGTGACGGTAATGGGACACACTCCACCCACTTCGTGGTCCACAGCCATTAGAACATAGCGATTGCCGTTTTCTGTCACTGGAAGCGGTCCCAAGAAGTCGATATGGGCGTTCCATAGGTATCCCAGAGTGATACAGACTCATTTCCCATTTCGGCTTCTTAACCGGGTTTTCGCTCAAGCAGCACTTCAGGCAAGTTGACACATACTTCACTATGTCTTTTGACATCCTATGCCAGAAGTATTTCACTTTCACCTTTGCAACCGTACGATCTTCGCCCTGATGGCCAGCCATTGGTATATCATGGTTTAGGTTGATAATTTCCTCCCGCAGACCCTCTGGAATTAGGACTTCAACTGCAGCTGGTACTGCCGAAATCTGGTGAAGACCTCTCGCAGCGTTTTCAAATGTCCAGAGAAAGTTTCGCCCATGGCCAGTATGTCATCCAGAAACGCAAGCACAGAGTTCCAATTTAAGCCATGGAGCACTAAGTTTACCACTCTGGCAAATGTTGCTGGTGCATTACAGAGTCCAAATGCCACACGTACAAACTCGTACAAGCCGTACTTTGTCGTAAACGCTGTTTTCTTCTGATCTGTCTCTTTTATCCGTATCTGCCAGTACGCCGAATTCGCATCCAACTTTGAAAACCATTTCTGACCTGCCAACATATCAATGCAGTCCTCAATAAGTGGTAGTGGATACACATTTTTCACGGTTACAGCATTCAACCCCCGATAGTCTACGCACCAACGCACCGACCCATCCCGTTTTCTAACCAGAACAGGAGCTGAGCACCACTCTGAGCATGAAGGTTGTATCACCCCAGCTTCTAACATCTTCTTCAGATGGCCCTCTTCTTCCTTTACAAAAGCCACTGGAGTTCTTCTCATTTTTTGCCTCACTGGTTTAGCATCTCCAGTATCCACACAATGTTCAATGGCTGTGAAATCACCCAAATCAAACTCATTCTCAGCGAAAACATCCTGGAACTCAATCAACAATTCTGCTAACTGCTCTTGTTCGGGTTCATTTAGGTTTTCACCAGAGCGCTGGAATAGGTCTCTTAAATGTTCAGGAATCTCTGAACTCTCGGTCTGCACTGAAAAACAGGCGGTGCAAGACGACACTTTTTCTGATACAGGCCTTACAATTTTCACCTCCTCAGCTGTACCAACAAAACAGCCTTTACGAAACTTCACATTGTGCTCTGATAAGTTAATTACAGGCCACTGCATGCATGTATCGCTGTCATAAACAAATGTTGGAATAACAAATTCATGCTCCCGTGGCTCTACCAGGAATTGGTTCAAAGACCCTTCCACTGAACATTTCACCATCGCTATGGAATTTGGTGGGACATTCACTGTTTTGTCTACAATAACTCTAGCTACACTGATATCTTTAGCTGTTGTCTCATGATCCATGTTGACGGCCTCGTCTCCGACCATAAGAATTGATTCAGGGATGTTGATTAAGATCTTATGCTTCCTTATGAAATCCAATCCTAGCAGCATACTATCTTCAATAGGAGCTACATAGACCTTTTCCTTAAACATTCTACTCCCAATCTGTATGTCTACTGGTCCGACAATAACACCTTTCATGCGTAAATCTCTCCCAGCCGTTTTCATGATGACATGCTCAAGCACAGATATTTCTCCTGGCACGGTGTCCATCATTCGATCTGATACAAGCGTAACTTCTGCCGCTGTATCCACCACAGCATCTTCTTCTACACCGTTCGGCTTTACCCTAACTCTAAACATGGAATCAGACTTGATCTGGTTAATCATCACTTGACGGCCCTCCTCGTCTGGGGTCAGAGCAGGGCCCTCTATGCTGACCCTTTGGCGTTTAAATCAGCGAAAGACATCTTTTTCTCTCTTTGTCCATCCCCTTTTCGGTGTGGGCATTCATACTTGAAATGCCCTTTTTCATCACAGTAATAGCATCTCAATTCGCCTCTGGATGGAGATGGTGATCGACTGCGAAGTTGTGGGCAATTCTTTTAATATGCCCTTTCTGATTGCAGTTGTAGCATGAACTATCTGATCTACTTGGCGATGGTGAAGCATTTCTTGAACTTTTGGGCACTAATCTTTCATTTTTGCCAAGTATCAAATCCATTTTCTCTTCCAACTTCCCAACTCTCTTCTCTAGAACATCGAACCTGTCCTTTGGCCTTCCTGATGGAGCAGTCCTTACTTCAGCAACTTGTATCTCATCATCTTCTGCTACTTTTCGAACCATCTTTGACTTCCAATACATGAGGCCATGAGTATGTATAGCCTATTTCATCTGATCAATAGCCTCCTCCATGGTACTGGGATGGTTATTCACAACTTGTTTTTCCGCCTCTTTCTCCCTGGCACCCATTCAAAACCACAAAATAGACTGCTTGGTCATAAATGCTTCAGGTAGGTTTTTGAATGCCTTACTGGCTAGTGTTAGGACCCTATCTGTCCAATCATCAAGCAATTCTTCGTTTTCTTGACGAGCGTTGGTAAAAGTTACCATTGCTGTTTCGGCAACTCTTTGTGTCCAAACCTCGTTTCTAATCTTTCGCGAATCTTTTCATAGTTCAGACCCTCCTGGCCATCCATCGTTAAGGAATAGAACTCACTAGCCTTGCCTACCAAACACAAACACAAGAAGTCTTGTTTGTCATCTTCATCCCAATCATGCAGTGTGGCATATTTTTGAAATTTAGTGTGAAAAGCTTGCCAGCTGCCTTTCTCATCATATGACAGAGATTTTGGAATCTGCTGCACTTTGGAATGACTTTGTGCTGGCCGGGGCCCCTGGAGGGTTAAATACAGTGCTAGATTTCTTCTAGCAGTCTGCTGACCTTCAAAATCAGGCACTGTACGCACTGGCGGCTGATGAAATGTTACATTCACAGGCCCTGTACGCACTGGCTGCTGTGGAATTGTTACATTCCCAGGCCCCTGTTGTGGCTGTGTATGTTGTTGTGAGGGAAAACTCTGTTGTGGCTGATACTGGTTATGCATATATGACCATGGCCACATAGGCGGCATTGAATACGGAGAGTACTGTGGATTATACATCCCCGGAGCACCCCCAGGCATATTCGGCCATTGATATGGTTGACCTGGCTGCACTGAATGGGGTGGTGGGACACTGTGATCATATGCCCATGGAGCACCCCCAGGTATATTTGGGAATTTATACTGTTGACCTGACTGATCCAAATGGGGTGATTGGCCCTGTAGTGGGGCTGCTTCCTGCTTTGGCCTTACACTTTCTACTGCTTCTATTTTTGCCTTTACCCCTCTTCCCCGCACTTTTTTAGGTGTGAACTGGGGAACATGACTAGGAGGACCCGTCAATGAGGCCTTCTCCATAGCTGCCAAGATAAGTTCTATGCTAGGCTTGCCACCATCATCTTGGTCATCTGCATTGTCCTCATCCGGCACTTCCTCCATTTCACCTTCATTTTCATTTACCGGTTCAGGAATACTGAACTCCAGCATGGACCATGCATCCTCTGTTAACTTCAAATGAGGGATGGATTCCAATTGAAACCGGTTTACCCGGCCTTTTTGCTCTCTAAATTGCACTATAGCCTCAGCAAGTTTAGGCCCAATACCCTGCACTTTTTGCAATTCATCAGACGAAGCGGTGTCAATGTTTATTTTTGGAGCGGCGGCCATAATGAAGAAATAATATCACGACAGACCTAAGCTATGAAATATCCGGGCCAACCAAAAAAAAACAGACAAACAAAATAAATGAACAACAAAGCTATGACAATACAGTGATGAAACCAAAAAGTAGTACACCCTATTAATTAAAAAATAAATAAATGATGCAGACAATTATGAAACACCAGTGTACCCATTCGCAACAAGTTTAAAGAACCAAATATATTGCGAGAAAAATTGGAAGATTTTGACAAAAACAACACAAAAAATGAAGGCTGAAGATACTGTCCAATAAAAAAGAAGGGGTTCACTAACTCACCACAGGAAGTGATGCAAGCCCGAGCTGTCACAAAAATATTCACCAATGAATTGAACACTTATAAACAAAATACTGCTTAATAAAAATAATTACTAAAATGAACACCGTCGCCAATGTCAAAAAAATGATGCAGAAAATAAAAAAAATAAAATAAAAAATGATTCACCAAAATTTTTATCTCAACTTTTTGCAAATATCAAATAAGACAGCCCACGCTGACAAACCATGTAGTAAACTCAAACCTAATTTAAATATGAATGAGACTATATATAGAAAATTATAAGTGCACTAATTTAATGGTCTAGTGCCGCGCGCACTACAACCGCGCACTACGGAAAACGCCAAACACAGTGTCAATAAATTAAAAATAAACTATAATGGACCAATATAATATACGGAGACACGATAGAAACCAGTACTAGGCGCTATGAGAGATTTGAAATTTGGAATTTTTTCCAAGATGGCTTCCTACACAAATGACTAGTACGATAAATATCTCAGTTCGGAGCTCGCAGCGCCATTAGTTGTACCTGAATAGGTTATTCAGATGACAATATTGGATCATACAAACAGTAATCAAACCGGAGATCAACTCAGACAGTAAGAAATACAAAGTAAGATACAACAGTGACAAGTTCTGAAGAACGCGGGACAGGAAGCAGTAGGGAACGGAAATGTACTTTCGGTTTCAATATTCCATAACCGCACAGTCAATACTTAGATATACCGTCTCGCTCAAAGACGGTAAATGGACGTTTGAAACTAGTTTTACCAACAGTGCCACAACCTTCAGGTCATAATTTATGACTCATCACTATACATGCCAAACTAACTGTAAATTGTGTGATTGTGTACTTCGTTTATTGTATTGTAAAATTATAGTATTGAATAAAAATGTTAAAACTTAGGTAGTGAAACTAAATCTAAAAAACCCGTTCCTTTTTCATTAAAAACCATTGTGAATGCTTATGGTAAACTGGTTTTAACTCACACAGACTAGACTCGTCCGCCCATTAAAGGGGCTATCTCACAGATGATAAAATAGCGAAAAAAAATGAAAATTGTCGAAAAATATCATAAATTTGGCATCAATGTGTACAATGCATTGAAACTTACTTACTAAGTATCAATAGTTTACAATTTATTTAAGTTCATATTCAGAGATATTTCATATATTTCACGTTTAGAAAAGATTACCAGGTAGAATTCATTCCTTATGCGTGATTAGCTAGTCGGTGTCCTGAGATTTGTTACAGAAACAAACTTTTTTTGGTGCTTATAGATCTGTGACACAGTCCCTTTAACCATTTAGGCCGACATGTAGGCATTTCTGCTCTTTTACTGCTGTCACGATTGTGGGTAACCTGAGTGTAATTATGCCCAGTGAGGCGATTAAACACAACAGGGCAGCCGGAACTCTATATAGCTACTCAGAGCTAACTCGGCAGCTGGTCCTAACCCAAACACACTTCAACCCACTTTAAAAATTAAAAATGTTTATTGAATAATTTTTTTTGTCATGGCAATACTTTAAGCGATAAAGATGTATGAATGAAATTACAGAAAAAACACTTCAGCACAAATAATGAAATCAGATGTTTAGTAATTCATAATTTGTTTTAAAGGGGAGGGTTGGGGAGGGGTTTCCCCTCCCGACAACCATCAAATTTGGCATGTTTGACCTGGTTTCAACAAGCATTATAATGTGAGTATTATAGATTATGAACCCAGGGGAGGTTTCGGCATAAAAGGGAGTGTTTCTTTTTGGCAGAATTACATGATAACACATGATAACACTAGAGCTACAGTGTCGTACTGGTGATTTCTTTTTACAATGGTTTTACCTTTAGGCGAGATGAAATGAATTGACATGTCGTGCTTAAACTGGCACATATTTCCGCACAGAATTTAACCTCTTCAAAATTATTCAGCTGAAGGCATGTATAAGCATGCAAGACAGTTTTAGACAAACTCTTTCCTACAAAGTAAAAAATGACAGTTAAGTTATTAATTATGTAAATGGGGTGGGTTCTGGGGGGGTTTCCCCTCCCGACAAGCAATGTTTATAAAACCTTTTTTAACTTTTTGCAATATTTGTCAGAAGTTTATAACATGCTTGTAGGTGTGCAATTTACTCTTCCTAACAGCTGTTTTGACTTGAGATAGAATATGGTAGAGAAATATTTTCTTCTCAATATGTTCTTAAAACACAGTCTATATGAATTACTAAAAATGCAATATTGTTCATGCAAAATTAACAAGACATTTACAATGCCAGCTCTAATATAGTAAAGCATAGGCATAGCAAAATTCAAAACATTTTTATTATATACCCGGTATGCTTTGTGGTGATTTATAGACATTTATAAACAATAAAAACAATCGTTCACTGTTTCAAACATATTGATATATTTTTTACTGTTTGAAATTAAAGCCAGCTCTCAAACAGATATTGAATCCCATCAATTTAAACTGGTACTGCAGTATGCCAGAAATGTGTTGATTGAGTATGTTGTATAGGCTATAAGGATGTCAATGATTGTATGTTTGAGTAAGTGTGTGCGGTTATTTATTTTCCTTTCTTATTATTTTACTTGCCATTGTGTATGCCAACATGCCGACATGCTAAAATTTGTTAGCACTTCAAGATCTTATAATGGAAATTGCATCCAAAATACTATGGTTATATTATGTTGTATGTGTATTGTCTATGTTTAATTTGCGTTACCTAAGATCATTATAAATACAACAGGGACTCTAAATAAAAAAGTTTTGTGGACAAGCATTGCTAATTTCCTTTGAATAGTCTTACTGGTATTTGAAAAGTTCAACAAATTTGGTTAAATTTGATCTATTTAAATAGTATTTCTGTATGTATTGTCTTCTTCAATACTAAAAAAAGTACATTCAAACAAGAAATGAAACTCATCTACTATTTTATTGCAAACTTGACTTTTCCTTTCATATTCAGATATAGGAAAAGGTTTGTGCCATCTACCGGCCTCAATTTCTTACCTGTGTGAGGAAAGTCTATGTCTCGTCAATGCTTTCCTAAATTTAACTATATTAACAGCACACAAAAGTGTTGGTAACTTACAGTCTGCGAACAAAACAAACGTTTTGACTGTAGATGAATTAATAAATTCAGCAAATCATTTTTGTACATATACATTTTAGTCTCTGTTTCAATTCACTTTAAAATTATATAAAAATCACCAACACTTTGAAATAACCATGCTTCATAAAATCCTAGTGATTGTAATATATCTTTAATAACCTTTGCCCATGACTAACAATTTGGCAATCTTTTTAAATATCTATACGATTTTCTTAAAACAGCTTTAACATATTTAATATCATCACATTGTGAAATCTTTAACAAATTATAAATCACATTTACAATTCCTATAATTAGTAATGTCAAACAACAATGGTATATGATTATATTAATGTAAACAACAACATGACTTTACTTATGTAATATGCAAACATATATCAAAGAAATTGTTATTGCATCCAGTACGTCCATAACTCAAAACTTTGTTTTTTTACATTATGAGCGCGACGTTTTGAATCATTTCACTAAAAGGGTTTGTCATATATCATGAAAAAAAATAATGACGTCATATACAAATACAATGGATTCAACCAGCAAAACATGTAATCACTATTTCTTATATTCCATAGTTAAATGATTAATTGTACATTAAAAAGTAGTTCAATCATTTCTTCACTGTTGACTTTCTTTTACCGGGGGATGTACATGGACCGGAGTTGGCTGGAGTATATCTTGTCTTCCATTTGAATGTACTCATCACTGCATCAATTGAATTTATCCATCTTTTGTCAACATTTGATGAATTATATAAGGGTTGACCTCGTCTCTTACAGAAGGACAATGGATAATTTGGATAATCACCATGACGGCCAACCTAGAATATAAATTTAAAAAAACATTTTAAATCGATCAAATGGATGGATATATATTCATTCATAATAGAAATATCATCTGGAATAAAAGTTAATGTTGAATTATCGTCAAAGTTAAGAGAGTAGTTCAAACTTCTTATTAAATAAAATAATCATGTTATGAGAAGAATTTACGTTAACAACAGCAAATATAAAATTCACGTTAACAACAGCCTTTCTTGAAATATCGATATTCATTGAAAGAACTAAAATAAATTATACAAACAATTCGTTTAATGAATGAAATGAGTAAAATCAACATTTTAACACATGTATAAGTCCTTAAATGTTACTAATTACTAAAAAATGTATACTAAACAAAGACTCACGGCGCACACAGCGTTGCATTGTTCTACAAAATCCCGTCGATTCGAAATTTTGGCCAAGGATTCCATCGTTAAAATACAAGTAAATCCAAAATATTTCACACTTGTAGAAGCAGAAAATAGCAAAGTCTTTTATAGGCTAAGAAATATGTTCCCATCATTTCTCTCAAAAAAGTTATTTAGAAATAACTGTCACTTTCTTGCTTGTTTACATCGGTTTTGAACCGTGGTGTCATATGTGAGAACCCCGTTGAAGTCACGTGATTCCTCACCCTGTTACAGGCCTCTTTCAAACTTTAACAGTAGTGGCAGTTTTATTAATGTAAAACATTGCTTTTGTGTCTTGCTTGCAGATCATGATGTGCCAATAAGCTCCAGTTAGCTACGGCTTTTCCCCACCGGCGGTAGTCCTGCAATCTGAATCCAGGAGATGCAGCTCTGAATCCAATATTTCAGAAGAATGAAGATGTTAGTCATTTCTGTAGTTCTTGTTTATGTGTAAATGATTCCAAAGAGTGAGATTTATAGCAAATCAGGTGTAAATAAGCAACTTATAGACAAAGGTGAAGTGCTGTGCTCTGAATTAATAATGCCAAATCTAGCCTTCAAAACAGATACTTAAAGTATTTTTTTTAAATGGGCATAATAATGCTGTTTCTGCATTTTCTACAACATGTAGCCACCTCATACATGAAAACACTAGCAGTTGTCATGAATCTTTCATTTTTTTTTTTTTTTTTTGCCATTTCCTTTGTTGCGCCATTTGTCCCAGAAGCATACAATTTGCCATATAGTGGTGTTTAGACTGTCTATAAACACATAATCACTAAATTTCTTTTGTTAAACAGTTATCTGCCCCCCGTTGCCCCAAGATCCGGATGTGAATACAGAAAAAAGAGTGCTTGTGTTCAAGTATCAATATTTTATTAAAGTTGAATGAAAGAGAAGAAACAGGTGGCATAGAGTTTAACATAATTTGACACTGTATTGCAAAAACTGATAGTTTTCAGTGTAAAAATTGGAAAAATCATTGCCTGTGGAACTATGAAAATTGCTTACATGTATTAAAATGTATTGTGAATCTGGTTACAACCGGTGTTTGCCTTATTTCTAAACGACAATTCCAAAAAGATGACAGCTTATATAAACAAACAATAATTACAGAATGAATTGATTAAACTTGAAAGTTGTGTTATGGTAAATATCTTATATATGTATGTAAATGTTACTGTGTTCGATATAATAAAATAAATATTGCATGGCTTCCAGTGTGACAGTACATATTGTCAACATTCAGGTAAATACTGTACTGTCACACTGGAAGCCATGCAATATTTATATAATGTCATATATTGGGATATTACTCTGAACAAAAACATCAAAAAGACTTTATATCAAAGTAATAGCACTGGTTTTGTCATACTTTAGCGATAGAGTTTCTATCCTATTTTTATCAGATATTAAACAGCTTTTTATGTAATTTATTTTCTGACATGTGTGATACCTGTTTTTTTCCATTTATTGTGATATATCTGATGTTAAAGCTGCACTCTCACAGATTAACGTTTTGACAACTTTTTTTATATTTTGTCTTTGAACGAACAAGTTTTTGCATAAATATCTGCAAACCAATGATAAAAGACTTCTGACAAAAGATAAGATCGTAGCTTTTCATATTTCCGTCCCAAAAACGATGTTTTATGGATTTTATTAAACCGTTAGTAACGGTTTAAGTCATAAACATTAAATTTGGAATGGAAATATGAAAATCTGTGAACTGATCTTTTGTCAGCAGTCTTTCATCACTGGTAAGCAGATATTTACAAAAACAAATCTAATTCCAAGACAAAGAATAAAAAAAGTTGTCAAAACAGTAAATCTGTGATAGTGCAGCTTTAAGTAACAGCAAAACCTTTATGGCATTTTGATATTTTCCTCCATAATCAAGTGTGTGCAGAAATGACAACCTCAAATTAGTGGATTTTTCTTTATTATATATCAATGATTTAAAGGAAAACAATCAAAAGCAAAAAGTTCTTGCTTCAGTTCATGTACAAACAGGAAAGTTATTAACAACTTCTAAACTTGACAAACATGTACATTTCACTGCTTATTTAAGACCATGTAGTTACTTTCAATCCATTATTTTTCAATAGATTGTTAGTTATTCTTAGTATAAGCCTTAAATATATTTTAGCATTAACTAATTTCTTCACTTATGTTGCCATCCACATTCAATGATAAAACATTTTTGTTGAAAATTGTAAGGCTCACTTTTGTTTTCATTTTCAATTAAAAAAAATCCATGCCTTTTTTTCTGTTACTTTTTTATATATTTATTTTCTAATTACAGACTTAATCTACAATTATTCTTATTATAAACAAAACACTTATGTGAAGGAAATATATTGCAGATGTTGAAATGTGCTTTAAAAAATATACTAGTTACTAGTTTTAAAAAATGGAAGTAAACCCCTTAAATCTTTTGGTTTGAAAAAATGAAGTTTTAATAAAAGTTGAGTAATGTTTGACCTCAATGGGCAATTAATTGCATTCTAATTTTCAACTATTATTTTTTTCTCTGTGTTTTTCTCAAATGTGATAATGCTTTTGACATGTGATATTAAAAAGAATTGTTTTATTTACTGTTAATCAGGGATTATACTCATGCATTTGGTCAAAGGAATGTTTTACTGATGTTGCAGTTAAATCTTCATATTTTATGAAATGGATAGTGTTGAAGTTAAATCTTCAAATATGAGTATCGAATGTTATTGTTACAAGAATATAATAAATCACCTTAGTGCAATAACTCAATAACTGCATATAGATATAGAAGCAGATATTGAGTTCTTGCACTAAGGTGACCATATACTCATCTTTAACCTTTTTTTAAAATGTCTTCAGTATCAGCTGAATGTTCATGTTTTACCCTCATTATTATTATATGCTACCTAGTTCTTGTTTATAATAATTAATAATTTGTCTACTGCAACATAACTGAATGAATATCACATTACTCATTTACAATGACCATGTGCATATTTATCTCATATTTTATAGCTTTTGTTTATAAATGTATGTAGATAGTGTATCTATGTAAATTAAGGACTCATAAATAAACTGTGAAATACTTACTGCTTGCTTTATGATGGTGTGAAAGACCAATACTTAGGCCTAAAAAAATGTTTGGTTAGGGTTACATCCTTTTCAAAAATAGGTAGGGAAGATAGGGTTTTTTTTATATGGCTTTATATAAGAATGTTATTTTCATCATTGGAGAATGGTGTTAAAGTTATCTTCTGTATAAGCATTTAAGGTTTTAAACTACATATTGAAAAGCAATAGTTTTTCAATTTTTTTTCAAACTGACTATAAAACGGTAGGGTTGGCGCCTATTCCGTAGGTAGGGTCGGGTAACCCGAACCAAATGTATTTTTTAGGCCTTATAAGGATTTACATCTTGTAATAGGAACGACTTCCTTCACACTACTTAGCCGGTTTCTTTCACTATGGTCTTAATTACTAATAAAAATACTGAGAGATCATGCAAAGTATGTAGCAAAAAAGATGGCGAACAATAGAGATATGCCTGTATTATCATACAAGTATTCATTAAATCATGGATAAATAATGGTCTGTAGCTTTTACTTCTTCAAAATAATTTTACAGCTGAAAAGCACATTCAAAAAAGCCTCTTCGTCCTTGCCGTATGAATATTCATAAATTAAGGCTCTGTGCTTAACTTTAAAGAACATGTACTCAAGTTTTTAGACTTGTCTATATAAAACAGCTAAATGTTCTTGAGGGCCAGAGAGGCCAAATGTAGAACACGTGTTTCATAACAAGAACTACGATTCCGGCAATAACACTTCAAGCCCGCAGAGGCAGCGCCTTAGTTCATATTATTGTAAAATAACAAACAATAAACAATAAAAATAACAAGAAAACAGTTGGCTTTTCTAAAATGAAAGTTTTTTTTACTTGGCAAAAACGCAAAAGTTAGCTTACATTCTCGATTAGATCTACATTCTGGAGTAGAAATTTCTATGCTATTTTGAATACATTTATGTTAACTGTTAACTGTTAAGTTGTTCTTTACCAGTTGTGTTCTTAATAATAACAGTTATAAGTCCTAAATTGAAAACTAGAGGGTTGTGTTCGAATCAAGACGATTGTTTACAATGTCAGATTTCACGAGGCTTAAGCCTATACCTACGAGTGTCCACGTTTTGGAGTCGTTAGTAAAACAAATGATCAATTTAGACTAGTAAAACAAATGATCAATTTAGACTAGTAAAACAAATGATCAATTTACACAAAAATCATAATACTTGCTTAGAAAAGGGTATTTAATTTTTAATGACATCTAGCATTGCTATGTGACATCATTCTTAAAATTATGATCCGAAAATTATGGTTAGCAAAATTGCCATATATTTTATTCATAACACACGCCAATATGACGTTTATAATGTTCTTGTAAATGAAACGCAATTTCCATTTTCAAATCCCTTAAGCGATAATTTTGACGGGTAATGAATGTCTAACTATAAATAATATATAGTGCTGTTTTGAGTTGAATTGTTAACCCGACAAAATGAAAATATTACCACAACTCAATTACTGACAATACATAATATATCTGTTTTGCGGTCTATGTGAAGCCTATGCTCATTTATACTTTGCTGTTTTCAATTCCCCCGACATTTGGGTGAACAAAATATCAACGGTGTTCTAAATTGTAAATTTGCACTGTCATACCATCGCTTAAATTTTGAATGTCGTGTCAACTGTTCCGATCCATCCTTAATAATGCGTACTTTGTGATAAAAACAAAACCAATTTTAACCTTTTGATGTATAATACATTTTGAATAGGACAACTCATCGATTTGTATTTTAAAACTATACAGTCCTCAATAAGCGAATGAATATTTCAGTGTTTTTTATTTATTACAAGGACAGTGAATGAAAGGATATATTGAACATTTTTGAAAAATACGGAAAAAATGCGAAAAATTAATTAATTGTAAATAATGTGGTACTTCAGTTAGCTAGTTAGTTAGTTAGTTAGTTTCAATGCACTGTACATATCGATATCAAGCTTATGTCAGGTTTCGACATTTTTTTTTATTTTCGCTATTTCATCATTCAGTGTATAGTCCATTTAAGTGCATCTCGCATATCTGCGTGAAGTTGAAATGACAGCCTTTACGCAGGGCAGCATGACAATATATTGAGAGAGTGGCTAATCACCAAACACATATCGGTCAATAATCTGGGAAAACTCGTTTATTGCATAAAAGCATACACCAACTATAACGGAAAGGTGCCGATGTTGCCACTTTTTATAAACCGATTCTCGTACATGCTAAATCGACCTACTGCCAAAATGTCCAAGTGGCAAAAATTTCGAATTGTTCAGAATACAATCATACGAGTACTACTTTAAGAAAATGTGTTTGTAGAAACTCCATCTTATATATTAAAGCTTTCAATAACTAGCCAGTACTCCAATAGTATTCAATATGTAAGGTAATTTATAAAAATATTTCTTAAATTCAGTTTTATTAATGAATTTCACCAACGAATATGTTAATTAAGATGTCTGGTGAACTGATATTATTTTATATCAATTAAAAGGGTTTAATGTAAAATAACAGAGAATGTGAACATATCACGGAAAATATTGCATAAACAGTTTGGCCTTCACAGATCGCGAAATAAGTCATTTTGCGTCCGATCTATGTTGAAAAAGAGCAAGTATTAAAATAACCGGAATAGCCTTATGTATAATGTACTTTTGGTACTGAGGCTAATTGCCGGATTTGCCAGAGAATTAGCTTATTTGGAAATTGGATTCCTAAAACGGGAATTATACAATGCAAATATAGTAATAAATAAATAGCTCATAAAGCTTTGCAAGGACTGATAAAGCATCGTATCAGCTGGTAATAAAGTTCAAATAGCTTTGTAATAGCTGGTGTAAAGATTTGTAACAATAGTGATAACGCTTTGAAATAGAGTATATAAAGCTTTGACCAGAGGTTAAAAGACATTGCAACAGAAGTCATTAAGATTTGCAACAGAAGCCTTAATGCTTTTCAACAGCTTGGAACAGCTGTCATTAAGCATTACAACTGCAACAATTAAGCACCGCATCGTGGTCATACAGCATTGCAACAGCTATCATAATGCTAAATATTAGCTCTCATACAGTTTTTCAACAGCTACCATGCAGTAGCTGTCATAAGGATTTGCAAAATCTACTATAGAGCTTGATAACAGCTTTCACCAAGCATTGCAACAACTGTCATGAATGCTTTGCAACAGCTGACATAAATATTTGCAAGTTTATTTGGTCTCTACATTGTTACTGCCCCTTAAGTGGAAATTGAATGGTTGGTTTGCAAGCTGATTCTATGACAATTTAATTATCGATTTACGGCTGAAGATTGTATTTTTCTATTGTTGGTTGGGCGTTTTTATTAAACCAATACATAATTGATTGGTTGTCAATGACTTCTCTTTGTTAAAAGCACACACACACACAGTAATAGAACATCAACTACTTATAATAAGTCGAGATCGAGCGCGGTGCGCAATTGATGTCATCTGATGTCATATAATTATTACTCTATAATCTAAATTTAGAGGATGTTGAAGAAAAAAATGAGCTAGCTATTGAGAATATCCAGAATGACAATATTTGTGCAAGTAAGTCTCATGTGGAGTTTCGTCCTCAGCATCCAGTATGCAGGTAAGCTACATGTTTAGAGTTTTTATATAGTTTATAAAATAATGCTAATACATCTGGACAAACCATTCATACATATTGTATGTGTTAGTTACTCACTACCCGTGTTATTGAAATGTGGTTGTAGTTACTGTTTTATACCACGTATTGTACTGTAACAGTTATTGACTGATGATGAAGTGTATATCCCGTTTTATGAACCATATAAAGTGTTATTTTACTTGACAAAGATGTCAACATGTTTTATTTAATGCTCTCAGTCATAATCTTTCGTAAAATATTTTAGCTTCCTACGTTATTTAATTACGTCCAAAAATGCAACGCTTCAGAAACGTCCACTTATGATTCAGCAAATCAGCGTATGACTTTACCTTTCGGTTATCACCTCATTCAACTGATATTATTCTTTCATATTTAATAGTATCTACACACCTTCAGAAAGTAATTGTTCATACATCACTGGCGTACGCCTGGGAAGGCCGGTCACATTGCTCGACTTATGCCGGTTATTTGCAAAAAATGCCTAAAAGTTTACCGGGTAAACTATCGGTGTATGCCAATTGATGCTGGCGAGCAAAAACTTGATATCAAACATATAGCTCCTCGAAATTGATGTTGTTCCCTAGCTTAGTCCGACGTTTTTGCCGCTGTAGCCAGTTAAGAACTATTTTAATCAAAAGTTCGTATTTCGCAGGTGCCTAAATTTTATTTTTCTACAAACTCAACTCTCTGTTTTATTTTTTACAAAGATGCGAGGAATCTTGCTCTTAGAAAACCGGCATACCAGACGGATACGTACATACAAGACGGTGAATATTTATCAGCCGACAGAGCGGTTGATGGGAACACAAACGGGGATATGACTGCCGACAAATCATGTGCACATACCATAGCATATGATGCAGTTTGGAGTGTCGACCTGGGTGATATATATCAGGTTTCCAGCGTCACAATCTACAACCGAATTGGCTATTGTAAGTACCTTGTCAAAGGGACTCTCTCATATAATAGCAGCAAATTGCATTCTCGATTTGATCAATTAAAATGACTTACATATAACTCTTTTCTACTGCGGACAACCTTATCGCAACTAATCGGTAGCCACGTTTCAAATTTGGTGTGTATACTTTTGTCAGCTGCGCATGTGTAAATTGCGCGATATTTATTCTAATTGTATGATTAAAGGCCTTTAGCAAAGACACCTCGAAATGCCTTTTTTTCTAACACTTCTTAATATTATGCATAAAAAAGTGGATCAAGGGACCCGAACGACCCTTAAAATCAGGGGTTGGACCTTAACACAATAATGGAAGAGTGCTAAAAATACATAAGTGCATTCATGAAGCATACTGGTAAATTCATGAATTATACATATACGCTCTACTTAAAATCAATCAACCTTTCCCAAAGAGTAGACTCGGGGGGGGGGGGGAGTGGTGTATTCATAGACAAATTTGGTACATTCTCAGAAATTTCCAAGATTGTAAAAGCTTTTTATTACCACGTTTTACTACAACCAACGAATTGCTTTACTTGCATTCGAACCAGAAAGAATATAATCTGCTTATAACAAATCTATGAGCATGATATTCCGGTTATTAATTTCGTGGAAACAAAACAAATAACAAAACAAATGACTAATAATAAGAAATATATTTTTGTGGATAGTGTGTACAAAATCGGCCCATAACACGAAAGCTTTGAATAAAGTAATACTTTAATTTATTTACTTACGTCTAGAATACCACTGTTTGCAAACAAACTGAGCAAAACGTGCTGGTCAATCAGTTAAAAAAATCAGGGTCACATTGCAATTTAGCACTGATTACGAGGTCATGTTATACCGCCAAAACCAGAACGGTCACACGCATCATTTAACACCGCAACGCATCTGCATTCGTACTTCTGCCTGATGAAGGATGTTAATCATAATAATATATGTCATGTGTTTCCGGTCTAATAGAAAAATCCGACCCGAGGACACCTACGTTGCAAGGTAACCGAGCTTGCCGAATTATCGTCTACGCAGCGTGCCCGAGGGTCAGATTTGTTCTATCCGGACCGAACACACATGATTGATATTTTTCTAGCATACCTTAAACTACTTTTTTGTGCAAAAATGCCATATATAATCGCATTCTTGTGCATTTTACCAAAAAGCGCGTGCGATGATGTTTACTGATGTTACGACATGCAGTATTTGCGCAGACCGGAAATTATTATCTGGTGCGCTAGAATACTAGTGGCAGTCTGGAAGTCCAAATTTAGCGGTTGTACGGTACGCGCAGTGGTTAGCGCACTCGCTTCTCACCTACGCGACCCGGGTTTGATTTCCGGCTTGGGCGCATGCTAGTGCGGTATGTCAAAGTTGGTTTTCTCTAGGTTCTCCGGTTTCCCCCAAAACACAAGACAACACTCTCGCAACACAAGACAACACTCTCGCGACACAAGACAACACTCTCGCGACACAAGACAACACTCTCGCGACACAAGACAACACTCTCGCAACACTCGCGACACAAGACAACACTCTCGCGACACAAGACAACACTCTCGCAACACAAGACAACACTCTCGCAACACAAGACAACACTCTCGCGAAAAACGAGAGTGATTAATATTATGTTGCAATAGCTTGTTTCACAGTCGTTCTAAAATAAATCTATTTAAATTAAATTTAGCTGTTTTACAGCGTGATACATTTACATCCATTATTATAAGGGTCACCAAAACTCAATTCCTTCAGAAGGCAATCGTTTATTTGAGGCAGAGAATTAATTGACCTCACTATACAAAGTTGCAAAAATTCCAACTTTTAGTTCCATTTTCTAACAGTATTATAAGTTACAATTGAACTTATTTGACGCAATAATATTTTAAAAAACACGTATTTAAGAATGTCTTAAGTATCATAAAAGACATTATGTCCTTACATTTAGTCAACACAATCACGTTTCAGTTGAAAGGCTTCAAAATGTCGAGCTATACCTGGGAGTAGATAAAGAGGGGCCCTATTCTCTGGTTGGGTTTCACCAGGGAGCTGTAGGCGCAAACTACACATTCACCTTGCCTCCCAGCCCGGCTCGCTACGTCAACATCACACGCAATCCTCCATTTTCGTATTTTACTCTGTGTGAGGTGGAAGTCGAATCCGCAAGTAAGTTGATCTGAAAAAAGGCGTAGTATCGGACCTATATTAATTGTATGTTCTTTGGCATCATATCAAATATCTTTTTATCACATGCTACACCTTGTTTCCGGTTTAATATAACCATCACGTATTTTTTTATATTACACATGTGTAATATAACATTGCTCTTCATCTATTGGTCAGAAAATATATCGCTCCGCATTTATATAAAAAGTTAATTGGCAAAAAGGAACTGCTAATTGGTAATATTCCTGTATACCAAACCTTCAATTCTTATTTTATTTCTATAATAAATATTTGTTTTGTTAGGGTAGTTGAATTTCTTTCTAAATATTAAGAGGATAACAAAGTATGTCGTCTTGATATCTTGAAAAAGCAAATTTAGAAGCGTCCAAAGTTTAGTTTATTTTAACCGAAAATGAACATAAACATTATGACGTCACATCTTCTAGATGACGTCATGATGTTTATGTTCACTTCCGGTATAACAGAAAGAAAGATTTCGTTAAAATTAAAGTGTTAACAGTGTGATTTTTACTGGATATCATCTGAGAATGCATTCTTAAATAAACGGAATTAAAACGATCGGGTATATATGCTGTTTTAAATAAATCCTGGTACTACATTCCTGCAATGCATGTAGCGCGGGAAATGACAACACTTGGTGATATTCGGCTCATCAGCCTCGCAGGTGAAACAGGTAGGTTTTTTTTTTTGCCATTTTATACCGGAAAAAGCATGTGATAAAAAAAATCTGACACTCGTTGTCATTTAATACCAATTTTTATTAAACTCGTCCAGGAAAACTGTTAGTAAGCTCGCCAAAGGCTCGCTAACTAACAGTTTTCCTGAACTCATTTAATAAAAATTGGTATTAAATGACAACGAGTGTCAGATCCTCTATACACAAACAGTGAACTACTTTTTAAAAATTCATTATGTTATCTTTAATACAAGTCATGGAACCTGTTATATGTAGAAGGTATGACGTTTTTCACATAAATATTCATATTAGTTGTACTATATAAGACCCAATTCTGAATGTCGCGACTCGAATAATAAGCATACGTTAACACCGATAGAAAAAAAAATCGAAGCAATAAAACAAAAACCTTAAATATCATTATAAATCGGTCGTATTTAGTTTGTAAAGATATACTAAGTTTGTGTAGTTATATCGAGTGCGGGTAGATATTCATATTTGAGCCTTTTAGATTTTCATTAAAATAATGAAAATATCATATTGTTAATTTAATTACCTCAAAGTAAATACATGTGTGTATGTGATATTTTCTAGTTTCGTTGAGCCTTATTTTTTTGTAATTATTGATAAATGTTGGGAAAAATTCTACGAGCACAACATCTAGTTTAAACTGCCTGTACTTGAGTTCTAGTAAAATCGAGTTTCTCTAACCGTTCCAATCAAGCCAAGGTTCTCTGACCGTTACAACTCGGTAATCCAATCATTTATTGATAAGGCTATTTTTATGCGTGTGTAGTCTGTTTGTGGTGTTTGTACATGAGTGTCAACCTCTTAGTATCGTTTTGGCCCCTACTTTGTGCCTCTAAACAGGGTTAAATTTAAATACTGGACTACGTGGCCTGTCCCAGCAGATTTCGTTGTATTAATGGTCCTGTAACATGAGACTTGCGTAAGCAAACGTGATAAAAAATAAACGTGATTTTGCCATTTAATCAGTATGAAAACATGAATGATTATGACGTTTGGAATTCAATAATTAATAACTCTAAAATGTCTTAAAACTTCTCAAAAGCTGGAATTGGAAGTGATTTATATTATCTGTTTTAACAATCGAGCTATTATTAAAAAATAATAATTTTTTTTTTTTAGTATAAATGTCTTTCAAAATATCTGAAATTGCCTGCCTTTGAGGTCACACGACTTCACAAAAGGATCAGTTTTCATTCATAGGAAGGATTTGTTTATCCTCCAAATCACCAATTTGTACAGGTCATTTAAAAGATATCCACACAATTAATGTCAATCCGATTTACAGGCGTCGCCTTCGCTTCCTTACCAATGTCCAAATCCCACGACAACACACCAGTGGCCACCCTGTTTACAGGCTTCACCTTCGCTACCTACCCAATGTCCAAATACCAAGACAACACACCAGTGGCCACCCTGAACAACGTCCGTAGTCTTATAGGGTGTGCTTACGCATGCTACATAAGGCTGGACTGCCTAAGTACCAATTACAACGCGGCGACCTTGACCTGCGAAGTACTTGAGATGCCATTGGAAGAATTGGAAGACACCGAGGACGCTTCATCCGAATACACTGCAATGAGGCGTATTCCGTGATATGATGTTTGTTTTTCTTATTTATTTTCAACGTATATCATATGTACTTAAATAATCAAGAATATATATATTAGCACATTTTTATGATATATAAAAACGATTTTTCTATTACATGCACATGCTCACTCTCACGCACGTACACACACACACACACACACACACACGTACACACACACGCACGCACGTACACACACACGCACGCACGTACACACACACACACACACGTACACACACACGCACGCACGTACACACACACGTATACACACACACACACACACACACGCACACACACACACACACGCACGCACACACACACACATACACACACATATTTTTGTGTTTATACTATTACTTATATGAGGAGAAAAAATGTTGTACGTTGTTAAGACTAGATGTGTCTTTCTATGTATATTTGTTCTTTTATAATATAACCCAATGGAAATGTTTCATTTATGTACCAAACCAGTCATCGAAAATAGACCTTTGGAAAAACAAGCTGGAATACTTCAATATTGTAAAAAGCCTGTCTATATAAAACTCAAAATACGAGCAATATGTATGCGAAAAGCAACAGAAACAAGCAGATTTGTTTTTGAATATCCATGGCTTGCTTGTGCTCATTGAGACCACTGCACAAAGGTTAATGAGTTAAGGGCTGAAACAGTATTTTGAAAACTTATAAAACTATTATCCGCACAATAACTTAAGAAAACAGTTTGACCCGAGGCCATGAAACTTCATTGGTATGTTGTCCTTGACTAGTATATGACATTTTGTACTCGAGGTCAGTATGTCAAGTCTTACATGTATGGAAACCTTTGTTCACTCAATGACTAGTTATTGGTTTGAGCCAGGACCGCGTCCTTCCAGTGGTAGGTAGCCCGTTATTACTTAAGGCGGATTAATGGTGAACAGTTTCATAAAAGTTTTATCAAAACTTTGTAAAACTAGTATTCAAATATAAAAGCATTTCTTCTTGAGATACCTTTATTTAATGATCCAAAACGTTCTAATATGTTTCATGCTTATACAGGCGATCGTCAGTGCATGATTTGATGCGATGCAAGCTATTTACAACTCTGGATTTGTGAAGCCTTATCATACCATGTTGTTCACATTTCTTTTGTCACAAATTTCAGATAAAAAATGTACATGGGATTGTTAGCTATCATATATTTTAGTTGATCGTGTATACACTTTACAACATTTCTAATCATCAACTTAGTGTTAAATTTAAATATGAGAATGAAATAAAAAACAATCTTTATTTTATCTTATCTTATACAATTGTTTTATACACACGTTTAACACGTTTAAATTACCTTGGATATGAACATTTGGAATGTTGGCGTACACTGAAATTCCTGCCCATACCATCACGGAACCACCGCCGAACTGATCTTTGTTAAACAGAAGGCATTCTCTGTTTAACCCTTCCATCCCTCGGTAAATGCAGACGCGCCCGTCTGACCCACGGAGCTTCCACCTAGTTTCATCCAAAATAACGACATTTGCCATGTAAAGCCTAGTTAATCGTACCCTCCGTCTCGCCCGTGAACGACATTTGCCATGTAAAGCCTTGTTAACCGTACCCTCCGTCTCGCCCGTGAAGGACATTTGCCATGTAAAGCCTAGTTAACCGTAACCTCCGTCTCGCCCGTGAACGACATTTGCCATGTAAAGCCTTGTTAACCGTACCCTCCGTCTCGCCCGTGAACGACATTTGCCATGTAAAGCCTAGTTAATCGTACCCTCCGTCTCGCCCGTGAACGACATTTGCCATGTAAAGCCTTGTTAACCGTACCCTCCGTCTCGCCCGTGAAGGACATTTGCCATGTAAAGCCTAGTTAACCGTACCCTCCGTCTCGCCCGTGAACGACATTTGCCATGTAAAGCCTAGTTAACCGTACCCTCCGTCTCGCCCGTGAACGACATTTGCCATGTAAAGCCTTGTTAACCGTACCCTCCGTCTCGCCCGTGAACGACATTTGCCATGTAAAGCCTTGTTAACCGTACCCTCCGTCTCGCCCGTGAACGACATTTGCCATGTAAAGCCTTGTTAACCGTACCCTCCGTCTCGCCCGTGAACGACATTTGCCATGTAAAGCCTTGTTAACCGTACCCTCCGTCTCGCACGTGAACGACATTTGCAATGTAAAGCCTTGTTAACCGTACCCTCCGTCTCGCGCGTGAACGACATTTGCCATGTAAAGCCTAGTTAACCGTACCCTCCGTCTCGCGCGTGAACGACATTTGCCATGTAAAGCCTTGTTAACCGTACCCTCCGTCTCGCCCGTGAACGACATTTGCCATGTACAGCCTAATTAACCGTACCCTCCGTCTCGCCCGTGAACGACATTTGCCATGTAAAGCCTAGTTAACCGTACCCTCCGTCTCGCCCGTGAACGACATTTGCCAAGTAAAGCCTAGTTAACCGTACCCTCCGTCTCGCCCGTGAACGACATTTGCCATGTAAAGCCTAGTTAACCGTACCCTCCGTCTCGCCCGTGAACGACATTTGCCATGTAAAGCCTAGTTAACCGTACCCTCCGTCTCGCCCGTGAAGGACATTTGCCAAAGCCTAGTTAATCGTACCCTCCGTCTCGCCCGTGAACGACATTTGCCATGTAAAGCCTAGTTAATCGTACCCTCCGTCTCGCCCGTGAACGACATTTGCCATGTAAAGCCTAGTTAATCGTACCCTCCGTCAAGCCCGTGAACGACATTTGCCATGTAAAGCCTAGTTAATCGTACCCTCCGTCTCGCCCGTGAACGACATTTGCCATGTAAAGCCTAGTTAATCGTACCCTCCGTCTCGCCCGTGAACGACATTTGCCATGTAAAGCCTAGTTAATCGTACCCTCCGTCTCGCCCGTGAACGACATTTGCCATGTAAAGCCTAGTTAATCGTACCCTCCGTCTCGCCCGTGAACGACATTTGCCATGTAAAGCCTTGTTAACCGTACCCTCCGTCTCGCCCGTGAACGACATTTGCCATGTAAAGCCTAATTAATCGTACCCTCCGTCTCGCCCGTGAAGGACATTTGCCAAAGCCTAGTTAATCGTACCCTCCGTCTCGCCCGTGAACGACATTTGCCATGTAAAGCCTAGTTAATCGTACCCTCCGTCTCGCCCGTGAACGACATTTGCCATGTAAAGCCTAGTTAATCGTACCCTCCGTCAAGCCCGTGAACGACATTTGCCATGTAAAGCCTAGTTAATCGTACCCTCCGTCTCGCCCGTGAACGACATTTGCCATGTAAAGCCTAGTTAATCGTACCCTCCGTCTCGCCCGTGAACGACATTTGCCATGTAAAGCCTAGTTAATCGTACCCTCCGTCTCGCCCGTGAACGACATTTGCCATGTAAAGCCTAGTTAATCGTACCCTCCGTCTCGCCCGTGAACGACATTTGCCATGTAAAGCCTTGTTAACCGTACCCTCCGTCTCGCCCGTGAACGACATTTGCCATGTAAAGCCTAATTAATCGTACCCTCCGTCGCGCCCGTGAACGACATTTGCCATGTAAAGCCTAATTAATCGTACCCTCCGTCTCGCCCGTGAACGACATTTGCCATGTAAAGCCTAATTAATCGTACCCTCCGTCTCGCCCGTGAACGACATTTGCCAAGTAAAGCCTAGTTAATCGTACCCTCCGTCTCGCCCGTGAACGACATTTGCCAAGTAAAGCCTAATTAATCGTACCCTCCGTCTCGCCCGTGAACGACATTTGCCATGTAAAGCCTAATTAATCGTACCCTCCGTCTCGCCCGTGCTAAACGTGCTTCTCTGTTCCTCGCGGTAAGGACAGGAACCAATCGTGTTTGATAGGCGCGAATACTGACTGCCGGGTGCCGGTAGCTGTTATGAGTTATGGCCTTCGGCGCATGTAAACAACACTTCTACTAAATTCTTTATTTCAGCTCTAAATTCACACACCAAAGACGCTTGCATTACTTTAAACTGTTAAGTGTATTTTATGTATAAAGTAATTTCTAATACTTAACAAACGCTATAGCATTTCAACGGGATAGTATTATATTTGGGTTCGACATGTTATTTGAAAGGGAATATATGCAAAGGAAGGCAGATCTAATATCGTTTCAAACGTAACCAACATAATGTGACTAGCTATCTACAAGTAATATAGCGTTGCCTCATTCAACAGAACTAACATATTTAAGTATATATCGACTTTGAACTACTGTTGTATAAGCGTCATATTCTCAAGTCAAGATACACATTTCTTTTTCTGTTTCATACGTGCACTCCAAAGAAGAGTAGAAAACACCGCAAACCATACACACAAAACTACAGTTACCGTGCAGTGTTTATTATGAATAATAAGTGTTTCTGTAACAACGATAGATTTGCACTTCCACAAATGTAATTTTTAAAGAGCATACTATCTTTACTTTCTCATTATCTGCCTGATGAGTTATCCATATTGTTAGCGGTATTGGAAAAATAATTCTTCTAGGACGTACCTGTCAAGGCAGACATTCATGCTGTTTGATACAAAACATGCACCCCCCCCCCCCCTCGCCTCCCCCGTCTAAAATGAACGTCTCAATTTGTCCTGGACCTAACAATTATTGGCACCTTAGATATATTTTTCTGTTCCCCTTTTTATGCAGAAATATTATGCATACTTTAAACATACCAGCCAATATAACTATATAATGTATTAATGCGTTTGGATTGTCACCATTAAGTAAACCTGGTAGGAAAATTGCGCCATGTTTGGAGCTCAAACCCGAAACACTAGCACGCCGCTTATTAAAACGACTGGGCTTACCGGACAGCTGGTAAGATGCCCCGGTGGTCGCGTTCTTTCGGGAACAGAGCGACCTTAGGAACAAAACCTGTCCTGACCCCCCCCCCCCCTCCCTCCCGCTTGTGGGGATTCTGAAATATCTGCGACATTAACTTTCCATTGTAAGGTATAGTTGCTCAATTGAAAAGTATTGGAGAAACTTTTTGACGACAGAAACCTGTGACCAAAATACGTCCCAGTTGTCCCGACTGTCGCGGTCCGTCGGGTACAGAGCTCCCTTACATCCACCATGTCACCAATAGGGCCCTCATAACTTATAATTAGTAAAAGCCATGAAACACCATTGTGATTATAGACATTGTAATAACATTGGGTTAAACTTATTTACCCAATATTATATATTATTACAATATCTCTAAACACAATGGTGTTTTTTACTAAAAAAACAGGGTCTGTGAAAAGAAGCCGGGTATCTGTTTCGGTATAAAATGTGTTTAAAGGCCCCGTATATATAATAATTAGGGTACTTACAAAAGTTACAGTGTGTTGGGTAAGAATACGTCAGTGTTGTACGCTTATTATGTCTGCAATATATCATAGAGAAAACATCATGTGGACATTCACAAAAGTCATTAATCATTTCAATATATCCACAGTAAGGGAGATATTAACACAATATAATAATTATGAGCATGATAAGTTAGAAATAGTTACTAAAATAGTTAAGATATCTTTTATATTATTTCGCATTCCGCGTGTTTTCACATTACTTGTTGTGAATCTGCTTTTGTAAAACTGTAAGCAAATATATTGTGTTATTGTTTAAACTATGTTGCTGGTTGTTCTGTCTCTGTTACGTTGGTGGTCTTAACAAAATCAAGTTTCACCAGTGAAAACAACGGTTAGAGCATTCGTTTTTCACCACGGCGCCCTGAAAACATATTATTTTATTTTGCACAACATGAATTAAACGGATATTTTCTTTATTTGCCTTTAATAGCACTCGACGTGTATAACTCATGTACATTAAGAGATATGAATAGTAACTGAGCTGTTATTAATCCAATCTATGCTTTAATTCAATAATTAAAGTTGAAACTACAATATGTATATTCCGTTTGAATCGTATAAACTCGAGTTAGGAATGTTAAGCAGCCTACTATAAGATGATAGGCATTATCGATATTTGTTAGAAATATATAGATATATAAATATATATCTCTTCTAAGGTTTCACCAGTACTCGACAGATTTCTTTCGCACTACGTGTATTTTTTGAGCTGTTGAAAGGTAAGTCACGTTTTTATGAATAAAATAGATACCGCTTGAATTTTATGGCGCAATTCTTCTCGTACAAAATGCTTAAATAGAGATTCTTTTGATAAAATTATGACTTTATGCTATTCGTTCGCGGCATAAAGGATCAAAGCATGGTTTGAAATTGTTGTTGAAAAAAAGAGTATTTTTTTAAATTTTATGCACGTGTATTATTTGTTACATTTATTTAGGATATGAGATGGATGGTCATTTATTACTGCATTTATTAAACGAGTTTTTCTAATAGTGATAAAAACCTAGAAAGTCTTGGCGAGTTGTAACGCTGAATTAGTAGGGCGAAATCACTTCCATGCCAAATAATATTACTCTTGCGTAATACAATATGGTCAATATACTGCGTGTGGAACACGGTGGTTGTATTTGACTCAAGTGTGATGTTACGAGTGTAAAACTCCATGAGAGTCGAAAATAAACTCCCGGATCAAAACGCATTACTAAATGTTTTTCATTATTTACATAGCTGGTTTACATCACATATAAGACGGGAAATGATATTAAAAAAGAATATTTTCATGAGGCTCCTTTTTCCTTTCGACGTCATTTAATCATCGCGCACAAATACTTGTTATGAAGCGACGCCAGTAGAGATGAATACGCTATAATGTAGTGGAATATGGACAGACGTATATAATGGTTGCAGATGAAATGTATATAATAAAATGATATGGTTTTATACATTATGATTGTAAAACACCCGGAACAAGGAATTATATGTATGAACTACCACGTTCATGATTTATAAAGAGCGCTCATATTTTCAACGTTATTTATTGATGTAGACAAGTAAACATTTACTTAACTAATTATTCCATATATAATGTATTTTTAAACTTGATATATATAAATCCATCAAAAGTATTATAACGTTTGTTATTTCATGATGGTGATGTCATTTGTGATATGACTTTTTAATTGTAAAAACCGATATAATATTCTTCATCCAGGATAAAAGTGTGATTTATTTGTTTATTGCGATTTTTATTCAAGAGATATTTTCTGTATATTTCCCTACTAACATTGATCTTTTTCATGTACATTCCGCAATTCAAAGTTTTTTTACATAAAAAAGTGACAATGTGCTTTTCATAAGAAATTTCGTACAAAAAGTTATCAGAATGGAAAGTCAAACACAACAAACAAACCGATTGCAAACAGAAACTACCTCATCTATGTGGGTATCTCTGAATCCGTACCAGGTGAACTCGTACACTGACGCGCACAAAAACCCTGTGGAGCAATCCACACAGGATCAATATATGGGCATTCGCGTTAGATTACGAACAGGGTTTACTGAACACACAACAATAGATGTTCATGACAACCTCAGTGTTGGAAATCAATTTTCATCTCGTGAATGGAGCTAAAGTCACGTCTATACCTGGTCAGAAGAGGTAAACGAAATCGAGCTGGATGACCGTCTAGACCAGGTCAGACGATGATAGTCATAGAAAGCTTGAGGCCCGTATAGACCAAGTCGGACGATAGTAATCATGTCATGTATGGGGCCCTTATGGACTAGGTCAGACAAAAGTAATCATAGCAAGCTTGAGGCCCGTATAGACCAGGTCAGACGATGGTAATCGTAGCAAGCTTGAGGCCCGTATAGACCAGGTCAGATGATTGTAATCATAGCAAGCTTGAGGCCCGTATAGACCAGGTCAGACGATAGTAATCATAGCAAGCTTGAGGCCCGTATAGACCAGGTCAGACGATGGTAATCGTAGCAAGCTTGAGGCCCATATAGACCAGGTCAGACAATAGTTATCATAGCAAGCTTGAGTCCCGTATAGACCAGGTCAGACGATGGTAATCATAGCAAGCTTGAGGCCCGTATAGACCAGGTCAGACGATAGTAATCATAGAAAGCTTGAGGCCCGTATAGACCAAGTCAGGCGATAATAATCATAGAAAGCTTGAGGCCCGTTTAGACCAAGTCGGACGATATAAATCATGTCATGCATGAGGCACGTCTAGACCAGGTCAGACCAGGTCAGACGATAGTAATCATAGAAAGCTAAAGGCCCGTATAGACCAGGTCGGACCATAGTAATCATAGCAAGCTTGAGGCACGTCTAGACCAGGTCAGACCAGGTCAGACGATAGTAATCATAGAAAGCTTGAGGCCCGTATAGACTAGATCAGACAATAGTAATCATGTCATGCTTGAGGCCATTTTAGACCAGTTCAGACGATAGTAATTATTGCAGACATGAGGCCCGTATAGACCAGTTCAGACGATAGTAATTATTGCAGGCATGAGGCCCGTTTAGACCAGGTCTGACACGATAAGTCAAATCAAGCTTGAATCTTAACCCAATAGAAAAGAATGTAGGACAAAGGTATGCTATATAAGGAAGCGCAATAGGGGCGGGAAGCTAAACATGTTATATTATTTATAACATTTTGTATTAACGTTTTTAATTTTTAGACTGTTTGGCATGTGCGTGTAATCTTATTTGTACAAGACATTATATTTTATAACGAAAACCATTGCGATGAATAGTTTTAATTTAAACTTGATATGACCAGTAGCTTTTTGCATATATATTGAGAAGAAATAATGTTTACATGAAATATTATTTCTGCCAAGGAGTAATGGTCTATTTCGTTCCATTGATGACAGTAAATAAAAGCGATAAAGAACTTGTTTTGTGGTTTATTTTATCGAATAAACTTACTAGTAATTAATATTCAATTATGTTGTATGGAATAGTCTGTTGCACACCTGAGCACCATATACTAACAGATTCATTTCTATTATTAAATGGTGAAATAATTACTTTATCTTGTACAATAAGCGAAACCCGTCTCTATGTATGTTAGATCTGATCACTTGTATCAGAATTATATCTTAAGAAGGGGGCTAAAGATTTAATGCAGCGATATTTATATTTAACTGAAAGCTAATTTTTAATTGGATTATTTTCCACTGTGTATCAAAATACCATTTAGAACAGTAAAAGAAAAACTAAAACTGCTTCAAAACAGACCAACCAAATATTTTAGAACTTTCAGGATATCATATTTAAGATATTGTAACGATTAATAATTACTGGATATGATTATTAAAACAGTACAAAGAAATGATTTAGATATGCACTTAATTGAAAACGTAGTACACCTTTGTATATGATTTATGGTAAAATCGGTTTCTGACCATTGTAATAGACTTTGGTTGACAAGTTAAAGCTTAAACATTTTTAGTCCCATTTTTAACAAGAATACAATGAAAACTACAGGGACAATCCCAGTAGTCGAATACTGAAAAATAAACACAAGGCAAGGCCACATCACAATAAACCAGAGACACAAACGTTTAAACACCACGAACACAAAAACACACTTCACAAACAGTATACACACTCATTAAACTAACTTAAATTATCAAATGATGGGATAACCACATTGGAACGGTCAATGAAACAAAAGTTCCAGTGGCTTAGTATTAGTAGATATATGTATGACGGTAGAAACAATAAATATCGGTGGATAAACCATCTAGAACATGTTATAGCCATTGATTATTCAAAGAACGTTTATGAATCGATGAATACTTGGTTAAAACATCGGCTAAATCGTTAAATTATTTATAAAAGTTAAAAACTAGAAATGATCGAATAAAATGTGAAGTTGTGAGTTGGTTTGACACAGCTCAATAATAAACGCCTATTATTTTTGTCATACCTGTTATAACATGTGTGTTAACCTGTTAGATTACATTACAGATGCAATCTGATGATAATAATAAAAATAGTTCAATTCCTGAAGTATGTTTTTGAAAAAGTTTGTTCGAAAAAAACTAAATTAAATTTAACGAATCATTCAAGCTCTCTAGCGTTCTTACTTGTCCTACCTTATGAAGGCCTCCATTTTTATTATTCTTTTTAAAACATCCTATCATTTCCACATTTTTTTGTAAATAATGCTGATTAATAGATAAGATTATACCTGTATTCGTTGAAATAGGTCACCGACTACCTCGTGACTCAGTACCGGCGCATATTAGTGAATCAAGACACTGACTATCTGAGATAGCCTGACTATAAGATAAAACCTAGAAGTTATCATTGACGAGACGTCAGTTATGGATAGGTTTCAATTTTGTACCATGGAGGATCACGTGATCAAAATGGACCAGGCAACTTTATTATGGTAAAGTAAAAGTATAACATATGTTTGATAAAAACAACCATTATATACAAACAATTGTATAAACGATTAAAAAAGGGAAACATCTAGATACAAAAAAACGTATGTCTTATTAGTATAATCAATAAAATAAATCGGATTTCGAAAAATTGTGTTAAGGTTTGCGTGGGGAAAGTGTAATGCAGTAAAGTAACCAAGAAGGACTGAACGATGGAAAATTTGTTCGTTTTCCAACACCTTGAACATTGAAACGTGTAAACGTTTGATCCAATCTTGCGAAAGACCCCAGGAACAGCTGAATACTGGTTGGATTAATCAACATAAAGCTAAATGTACGAAGGTAACCAATGTTTACATGTACACACGGTTGTTCAATTATATACACGAAAAGGACATCCAAAGAGAATAAATTGTGTCATTTAAAAAAATGATATTGTATGCCGGTTGTAAACTAAAAGTCAGCATCTTGAATAGTTATTGAGTTGTACCCTTCCATTAACTTTAAACTTGTTTTGACGCCTATACTACTGATTTCTGTATTCAGGAAATCTAAAATTTGGTAAATAATAAATTGTAATTGAAGAATATCATATGTACAGCTTAATTTTGAAACGTTAATTTATTGTACAACATTTTAATAGTGGTAATGGCCCTACAGAGAGCCATCCGGGCCCGGATCGAGCAGATGGATCCGTAGTATCAAATAATAAACGTCCAAAACAGGATTCTTCTAAGGCTTGTTTTTCTTCAAAAAATGTAGAAAAATCAGTCCACGTGCAATTACTTGGACTAATTGATCCCACGATGATCCCATACTAGAGCTGCTTAGGGGCTGTTGGTAAAGCGATCAATCATCTCCGGTGTTCAGCCAAAGAGACTTAAACTTTCGACAAAATAAATCCAACAGGTTATGTTTTGTAAATGTTAATATATTCGTTTTTTACTATAAAATCATTTAGATTGATCAAAGAAGTTGTATTTTGAAATTACTTGGTAGTTCATCTAAAAAAATGATTATTTTCTAATTGTATCTTACAGTTAAATAAATACGCAAGCATGTATGCAAAACGCTTTTTAAAATCAATAATGCAAGTTTACATGCATGATCATATTCATCAAAATTAATCATTTAATAAATTAAAGATAATTTTATATGTAAATTTACTCTCAACATAAATTGACAATTTCATAAGTTTATTAAATTCGTATCACCTTTGTTTGAGGCATCTGGTTTTTATTGCAGTCATGATATCTTATCAGAGAAAGGCGGAGAAAAATCTGGGGTTTCCACACAGACTAAAAAAATATGTAAGTACATTAAGATGAATTTTGAATTTTAACAGTTTTTATTTTTGAGAACACAGCATGGTTACATAGAATTCTTCTAATCTGCTCAACTTATCAGACAAAAATAAAATGTCTGGCAGAATTCTTTACTTGTGTACTCATTTCATAATACATTTGCAGAAATTGGATCCATTTATCATCAGTTGATATTTAATATGTCCATAGTACTAGTATATTTCTTTTTATGAGACTTTGTTAAGTAGACGTTTATGTCTCATCTATTGTCATATTTCTTGCTGAATATGGACATTCTTTTCACCATTGTCACGATCGCATCTGGTGCCACAACGAGAAAGGAAAATATGTTGTTTTCACCTAAACCACATTTTTATCCAGGTGGACAGGTGCAGTATTTGTTTTAGAAAAATTGCAACATCTTTGTACATCATAGCGTAAAACGATTGTAACTGAAATTTTGAAAATTTTTCAGGAGAGCATATAAACTGATTTATTTTCCTAGTTCCTATCATTTTAACTTTTTTTTTAAATTTTAGCTTTATTTTTGTGGGTTTCACTTCATAAATAAATCACAATAACACATTGCATTGAATTGCAAAAAGATATATTTTTAAAACAGTCAGTTATAACTGTTTTACACAAAAAAATGAGGAATTTTCGATATCTATTGAATCTGGAGCCAAAACATGAATATGAGAATAACCAGCATGCACTCGAAACAAGTCATTAACCCCAGCATGATTTCCATTTAACTAGCTCAAGACTATTCGAATGATTCCTATTTTATCCGATATGCATCTATTTCTTATTCAATAGTTACTTAGTAACCAGATTAGAAACCATGACGATAGTGACACCATTACTATTATAAACAACTATTCATACTGCTTTGCCAGTCAAAACACGAGCATGGCTTAACTGACAGCTCATGACTGTCAAAGGACTGAAATTGAGTTATTTCTTCGCCACACCAGCATGACATCAAACTGTATAGCTAATGAATATCTGAATGACTTTACATATCTACTTCTCAGAAATTTATAAACACCAGCATAAACTAAACCACAGAATTCATGAATATGCAAATGATCAATAGACCTATTCTTCCTAGTTAAAATCGTCCGCATGACATAAACCACCAGAGTTCTTGAATATCAAAATGCATTCAATAGATCCTCGTTGGTCTTAAACACCACAATGGCTTGAAACTATATACTAGTAGCTCATGAATTTCAGAATTACATCCATATGATTCAGTTTACATCTGCACGACTTAAAATTTCAGAACTCATGAATGTCGTTATGTCTTCAAAATAATCTACTTCTTTGCTATTGAAAATGATTCAATCAAGCGAAAGCTCATGCATATTGCATGAACATAAAGAAAAAAGGAATTTAATTTAGACACAGATTGTCAAGAAGTGCAAGTTATTCGGTCTCAAAATAGCTGCCATTGGATAAAGTTTTCCAAGGTTTTAGGTAATTAGACATGCAATTTTCATTTTCTTGCGAGTTTATTTAAAATAAAATCATTTTCATCTATTTGACCATATCTATTCAAAAACAATATTACATAATCATTATGTCATTAACGATGTCATCAACATATTGGATTTTCATCCAATCTCAATGGTGTGTTGACACAAAGTGTTCTGTGCAAAATGGTTGCAAATGCAGTTACAACCGTTTTGAACAAACATTACTGGCCATTTTCAGATAAAACCTTTTACCAAATATGGCTTTACATAACTCCTTAGATTTTATATAGGCTTGTAAAATAGATTAAACAATATGAAAATGTCACTTTTGGGAAAAAATGTAAGTACCAATGCTTTTGCGCTAAGCCCACGAGATGTCTTTTATCGGCATCTCTTATATTATAACTTGTAATTTTCTACTTTTTAGGGGTGTGTCCACTTGATAAGTTGAGGTCAATCAATTGTAGAAAACGCTCAGCTAAAACGGTAGGTTCCCACCCTACTGACCTACTGGACACACCTAGGGAGATATTTTCATCTAAAGTCATATTTATGTATAAAGTAGGTTTTTAATGTCAACTTTGTTATGAATAACCAGAGCAAAGTAAAACATCTGTTCAAATATCACACTGGGATGACACACGTTTATCAGCTTTTTAGTTCCTCTAAATTATAAAGTGCCTTATGAAGCTGGACGTTGAGATTTGAAATCGTTGAAAATGGCTAATGGCCAAAGAACAAAGTTAATTCAAATAGCAAATAAAGGGCAAAGTTAATTCAAAAAGTTAAACAATATAGGATCAATATTGGTAAACTTAAACACGAATGCACTTTTCCTTAACGTATTTTTTGTATTTTGTTCATTTTAGTGAATAGTTACTTAAAAAATAGCATCATGTTCAACAGTGCTACTGCTAGACCTAAATAGCGGTGTGAGCCACCCTGCTGCACTTTTTCAGCCCCCCTGCTGCCTTTTACTACACCCTGTCGTGCCCTTCCGTTTGACTGGGTCAATTTTCTAAAACAAGTATACAAATAATAAATACTAAATTAAAGATAATAGGTTAGGTATTCATAACAAACAATTAGTAGTACAAGTTGTTACAACACTGTTACAACACATACACATAAATAATTAAACATTGGCCCTTGCAAGTGCCCAATTAAGGTTCATTAAATGCGCGTCAGAAGTGCCTTTTCTGACCTAGAACCCTGCCCTTTTCATATCCTGGTGCACTGGTTTAATATGATTGACCTTAACTAGAGTAATAATCCGGTGTGCGATATCGATCCAATTTGAACATCACCTAGTGGAGTCGATACTGATGGTACGTTATGAATGACTATCAATCAATGGCGTGCCTTTTATTTCTGAGAGATGTCCCAATTCATCACCAGATTTTGTTCATGTTTTAACAACATTTGCGACGCCTTTCATGTTATGTATTAAAATTCGTCTTGTTCAGCGCTTAGTTCCATTACAAGACGAATGAAATGGGGTTTCATGGGGTTCCATAACACGGAAAAATGTTTGACGAGATTGTGTCACGGACGCCTCTGCAGAGCATTGTCTATAAAGGTAGGTTTAAACTAAACGCTAATTACCAGAATGTGGTCTAAGATGCCCTCTATATTCAACATTGAGAATGCTACTTCAGATTGATCTTTTGTTTTTGTCTGAGTGACGCACATAATTTAAAGTTGTTATATTATAAATTTGATCCAACACCTGAACTCAAAAAAAGATATTTCATAAATCTCCCAGAGATCTGATTTTGTTTGCTGGAACTGAACAAACCTGTCTGTCTTCTGGCCTAATACATCATGGATTTCTTGAAACATTTACGGTGCAAAACTTCAAACTCATTGACTATTCTGAGGAGAAATGAAACAAACCCTTTTTGTTATTTAAATAAGTTGGGTTTGAACTGAATTGAAAGGAAATGTATGGTTGTCTTATACGTAAAACACTAGGAATGGCATTTCTTTCTTAATCTAAAGTGTTGCCTGTTTACATTGAATGGTATATGGAAACTATTTAGTCGTGTAAAACATAAAAACGCAAATAAATGAGTTCTTTTGAACTTGTTTTTAGTAATCTTGGAAATTGGAAGATCATCAATTGTTGAGCTCGTTTCATCATTAAGTACATAGCCATCAAGACATCATAAAGAATAAGAACTGTTTCCTTCTAGTAATAATAAGAAAACGAGTTAAAATATTATGTTTGATTCTGGTAATTTACTATTTCCTTCTACAATTTCATTGGCTGAAAATATTGAATATATTATGTACTAATGACCCATCTGTTCAACCTTCATATTGAAAGTTTAATACTACCTTTTATATCAATTAAAGCTTTTATCTCTTATCGTATCGTTTTTTTGTTTAATTCTGTATTGCTAGTCAGTTTGTATCAAATTGTATATCTCATGCCCTGGTTAATTGCAAGTTATAGAAAACTCGTAGACATCGTAATGTTCCAAATTAGGAACTTAGTTCACTATTGGTTTGAATTTGAGATAACAGAAAGTGAATATCATTACATCCATTTGGCTACGCCTTTTCGAAAGTACGTTTTGTTTTTGTCCATGCTTTCTGTATACTTCAAGTAGATTAGCCATTTTGACTTTAACAATATCTTATATCCTAACCGGGTAATTAAAACGTAGTCGTTGTAATTTTTATTGTGATATGGGCTTTTTAGTATCATGGATAAACATGTTTGTATGATTATGTATTTAAACCAGACGTATTGCGGCCTTATATTTCTAATACACATGAATCTTAGAATGACATGACAACTTTGTTTAAATTTGTCAATTGTTTGTCCCATCGGTTTTGATTTGGTTTAGTTCAATTTTATTTCGCGGGGTCATTAACCATAATATCTTTCCCTCTTTTCAGGTGGCGCATGACAATGAGTGAAGTCTAAGAAGTAGTAGGTAAACAAATAATATACCGTACTGTAAGGACAAAAGTAACATGCAAACAATATTGTCAGGCAATGAGATTGTTTAAGCATTACTTATCTGTTAGTCAGTATCGCACGTGAAACAACACATTTGATAATAAAATATATATACGGGTAACGTTTTGTGAAGGAATGGCATAATTCTACAACAAAAACAAGTCAATCGTTGCTTCTGCAAAGTTTGGCGGGCATCATAGTCGCCATCTTGAATATGTGTATTTCCCCAAAGGTGGCGGGAGGCCATCACGCGGTTTCCATTTCTAGGGGGTCTTAACTTGTCAGATAGCCAAAAGCTATCCAATATAGCTGCAGGACTTTGATTAATTTGATTAAGCTCCCAAAAGGGAATTGTTTGTTTTAATCGCTGGTATATGATTGGGTGGAGTACTGACTTCCGTTTTTGTCCTGTAAGCTTAGTGGTTAGCGCATCCGCTTCTAACATAGGTGACCCAGACTTGATTCTCGGCCTGTTCTCATTTGAGTTTGGTATGTGGTCTTCAAGCCGGTCAAGTGTGCTTTCCTCCGGGTTGTCTGGTTTCCCCCACAACACAAGACCACATTCTCGCGTAACATCGTACCAACAAGAGTGATTCAGGAAACTCAATCTGTGTAGTCGAAGTTTCAAAAATGTAAAAACAATTTTCACTTATTTGACATAATGTTAAAACCAATCGGGCAAAAGACAGTTTATTTTTGGTTCATGTTATTTAGAATACTCATAATTGAATTAAACTGGAAAAGTCGGACATTTTATAATAATGACGATTATATTACATTTATTTCAGGTTGGTGGAAGATATATTACGAACAATTTCTGGGGTGTTTTTAAGAAAATGTGACAACAGTTGCATTTTCTTCCCTGGTCTGAAAGTATAACCTATCGGCATAAAACTGTGACATTTAAGATGCTATCGCCTTTAAATTCGTAAAATCAAAGAAATAAACCGCGACCCTTGTAATATTACTTTTTTCTGAAATTCTGTATACTGTGACTTCACATACCATTGTTTATTTTCACCTTAACATGGCATTTAAATAATTTTATGTACAAACACTTACGAACATCTATAGTTCAGTTTTTAGCACAAAAAATGCTATCAAAGCAAATTATGCTTTGAAAAGTAATTTATTTAGGCTATTTCTATGTATGGTTTCTGCCATGATTTAATCAAACCACTGTTATATAAATCAAATATATTCATAAAATTGTATGTTCTTGTAAAATATGCGATGTTTTGCACATCACGATGAGGTCAATATTTGTTGTTTGGTGTTGAATACCTAACATTTGAGACACAATCTACACGCTTCCGTGACACAAACTTGTCATTTAACGTTTTCATGTGTTACAGAATTGGAAGTGAGTTGAAAATGTTTAACGATCGATCACGGTTGTTAAATGTACTTAAAGTAATGTTAAAATTGTATTTCTCTAGGAAACTGCAGGAAAACCTGAATACATCATTTTGAGCCACACTATTATTCTGCATTATTGTTATACGATATTTTATTAAAAATTGATTAATTTTCTTGGTAGCATTTCCCAAAATATTATTACTTTATTATCCCGATGTTTAAGTCATGGTTTAAGAAGAAGCTTTTAATATTTAATATGTAACTGGTCGATTTTGCGTCTTATCAAAAAAAAAATGGAGAAAATAATGAAATGAGGGAATGAAGGTGTCATTCTTGGTTATCAAACAGCTTATTGTATGGCAATTTCAGATCCGTCATTGCTTCTCGACAAACATGAATGATACAGTCGAAATCAACGGAACAGACTCCTATGTCACCGAAATGAGCCTACTAGACTGCGTTCCCGCCTGGAGTCGACATTGTCTGACGACATTTATCGCCGTTGCATTTCTACTTGGAATACCTGGAAACTGCTTGGTGGTAAAGGTGCATTGCCATTTAAAGACTAGATCTGTCACGGATTGGATGGTATTCTATCTTGCGGTCTCTGACCTGTGCTCTCTCTCGACATGTGCACCTTCCTTTATCCTGACCAATGTAGGCGTGTGGAGTATGTTTATGCCTTCGTGGATGTGCAAGTTTCATTACACGATGCTGAACACGTCGAATCTCTCGTCATATGTGCTGATTGCATTCACCGCTCTGGTAAGGATGAGGAAGACAATAGGAAAATCGGACATTTTCACATCAAAACAAGCATGCTATTTTGGAATTGGAATAATTCTGCTGTGCCTTGGTGTCGCCGCTAGTGCATTTAAATTGAATGGAAACAATGCTGAAGGCCATTGCTATTACATACAACAAACAAAGCAACTTCAAATGTACTTTTATCAGATCTTTTTTGTCATAGCGCTTGTATCTAGTGGAATAACATGCGTGAGCTATGCTAAAATAGTTCATTTCCTCAGAACAACGAGGAGAATTCGTCCGGGTGAGGTGAATGCAGTCAACGCATTTCACAGAAGTGATATTAGATCATTGCGAATCAGTAAAATTATGGGTGTTGTATCGTGTGTGTTTGTGTGTTCTGCTGTTATCCCATCGATCGCTGGTGCTATTCTAATGAAACTGAATCTGAGGAGATCGAATGTAACGAATATTCTTGTGTTTCTTTTGTCGCGGGTTTATTTCATTAACAACTGTGCTAATCCTATGCTATATGCATATATGTCCTCCACCTTTCGCAGAAAAATATTCCCCGTACTCGCTTGGCAGGAAACGAACACAATTATAAGATTAAGGAACTTTACGTCGAAGCCACCGTCTGTCAACGGGCAGTGAAACCGTAGAGATATTTACGTGGGACTATTAAACGAATTTATAATTGGGATAAAAAAACAAACATGGGCTCCAAGACGAGGTTCTAAGACTACGGACAGACGAAACAGACTTGACAGAAAACGATATGTGTTGTATCCATTGAAACTTAGGTCAAACCATTTTCATAATTAAAAAGGTTGATAAAGAGAGGAATAAACGTGACAAAATGGTTGGTTGGATACACAAAAACACTGTGTCAAGAAAAAAAATCGGTTGGCGAAAATAATCAAAGTGATTTATATTGTTATAATAGTTTTTAGAAATTTAAACAAATAGAGGATTATTTTGATTATATAAGTGTAAGAACGTATTCTATTTTAAAAGCGTCATACAAAAACATATTTTTAAATGTATATTTTCTATGATAACGAGTGAAATTGAATACGATATTACACTATAATAACCAAGTTTGATTAGTATTTTAATATATTTTCTTAATACCCCCTTTTTCGAAAATAATGTTATTTACGCCTCTACCCGTGGGACGCTCCTCACGTAAAATGATTGCTGACGACGTAGCTGTCAATTTTCTATTTCTGGTTTGTTGAGAGGAAGTTCCCTGATATTCCTTTATATATAGTTTATTGTTCGCTCGTTGTGTTAGTGGAAACATTTCATATACACAATTGCTGATACTCGTTGGATATAAAACCTTTTTCTTAGTTTTAGAGTTTGTTTCGTGATGCATGAGTATTCTGAATCATCTGTCTGTCAGAGACCAGTCTGATTAGCTAGAAGACATGTCGATTTCAAGGTAGCGAGTGAATACCACGCTAGGTTGTTGACAAATTTGAGGCGTGGGTGGGGTTAACATTCATTTATGTTCGAGCATTTGCTTTTCGTCTGTAATCTGTTTGGTATGAAAACAACCGTTCAAACATTTAGCCACAAAGTTCAAGAAAACGTTTGAAAAACGGGATTACCAATTTTCTAATTTACGGTAGTTGTTTATTTCCAAATATATCTTTATCGTAAATGATGACATTTTTTTATATAGATTTTTTTTATTTATTTAGTTACTATCTTTATTTATTTTTATTATAATTATTATTATTATTATTATTTTTTTTTTTTTGGGGGGGGCAACATTTTCTAGTTCAAAGTGATGTGTTTTGTTTTGATCAGGAGGAAGTAACTACTCAAAGATTTTAAGAGTAGTTCTGTTGATATATTCACTCCTTATTTTGAAAATATAAAATTTGATAATTTTTCACTGAAAGTTATTTCACTTCATATGTCATCGAAAATCATGCAAGAAAACCTTTAATCCGCCCAACAACATAATTGAACTGTAGCCATCCATTTGGTTGCGTGGATTTCCGGCCTGGATTATTTTTCTTGTGTTCCAAAATGCATTCAATACATTAATACATGAAGTTTGATTCATATTAACCGGCTGTTTCTATTATGAGGATTCTCTAGTCGCGGTTTTTTATTGAAACACATAAGCATTTCGACAACTAATTTTATCTTGTTGCTATATCTATAGAAAATATTTAACAAATATATATGTCTTTGGAAACTACCATAAAAATACTTCTATTTATTTTGCTATATGCATTGCTTGCAGATTTTGATGCGTATAAATTAAAGATTAAAACAGGTGATAAATATCTCAAACGAACCAAAATCTGGCGATGAAGACCATGATATTATTTTTTTCTGAACAGTATGACATGCTATAATTTATGCCTACTTTCCGACGTAATCTTTGTTCAACTTATATTTTCAATGGAAACTGCACAGAAGAGACAAGCATGAGTCACATACTGGTGTTTTATTTAAAGTGTAATATACACTCTTGTGAATTTTGTAAAGTGCACACTCCTGTGCAATCCTGCACATTGTACATTCTTGTGCAATTCTGTAAAGTGCACACTCTTGTGCAATCCTTCAAACAATCGTAACAACTCGGCCATCTCCGGCAAGCTTCGAGATAGACCTCGTAAATAGTAGTAAGGATATACGAAAGTGCGATGCGGCTGCCGGCGATTAACACCGCTTTTAATCCGCGTAAAGAAGGCCCATTGTAACAACAAGGAAATGGATTGTGTTAAATTAAATGTGCTTGTTTAAGAGAAAATATTTATTGTAACCTTAAAGAATGTTCGTTTTATGAATATTTAGATGTTTCCTTATAGTTGAAGCACTCTATTTCCTCTAGAAAAATCGTGAGCACACAGAAAATGTACTTGACAGTCATTGAAATCAGAAATGATCATACGGTTCATGGCATGCATGAATCATTACATCGGATTAAATGCATGCATGGACTAAATGTCAACATTTTTTCATTATAGGAATACCCTATGAAATGTAAGTTTTAAGTCATACTTTGCCGTGTTATTTTTCACACCATGCCTTGCCATTAAAACAACATTACTATTCTGTAAAATCATTGATTGCCTTGTGCAGAGTTTTGTGGGTTGTGGTAGGATGGGTGTGAGCTGGTCACCCAGTCAGCTTTACCAGCTGAAATCTATGCATGCCTTCACTTCAGCATTATTGGGTTTGGGCTGCAGATTTTTTTTTTGTGTCAACAGTTCTGTGGGGTTGAGGTGGGGCGGTGACTATCCACGCAGTATGCTCAATTGTTAGAGTACCAATACAACGTTCATGTGGATATGCACCAGACAATTGTAACCACGGCCTCCTCAGGTCTGGGAAATAGTGGGGACTTTGACTTTCAGTACAGTCCACCCCGGCTAAAATCCCCACTTGCGCGGACGATCCAATGGCAAAATCCCTGCCAAATGCCCCCACACCCCAGGGACTCTAGGTAAGGTCCATTCCACTCTATATTTTAAGCGAAGATAAAACCACCGCATTCAACCAGCACTGCAGGGCCACCTGATAGGTAAAAACACAGCCCATTTCCCCTGGTTAACCCCAGTATTCCCCCGGACCTGGGGTGGGGGGGGGGTTACAATTGACTGGTGCACTAAGTTGACAGATCTTGTCTTAAAATTGTATTTGTTCAAGGCAGATCATGCTTCACTTTACCCCCCAGGCTGTGTATAAAAGCCACTCATTAGAAGTTTCCTTACACATTATACTTGTCTAAATCTATAATTATTAGTCTCAATATCTTTGAGTAAATTGTCATTTTTTATTAAAAACAACCAAAAGAGTAACTGATAAGATACTCAACTGATTTATTTTTTGTAAATAAAAGCCTTAAACAAATATTTAGCCAGATTACTAAGCTTTTCATCAATGTATACCAGACTTTTTTCAATAATACTTAATCTATTTTGAATAATTAGCCTTTAGATCACTCTTCACCAAATGACTCTTTTATGTCCAACTCCATAAAATGCAAACAAGAATAATTACAGTTTGGATCAACATGTCTCTTAATTTTATTTTTAATATTAGTCAAGTAATAACAGAGCCATGTGTATGCAATCCAATGTAAAACTTATGATAAATTAGGTTTTGCTCCCATTTTTACTTTCATTTCTGTGCCAAGCCCCTTATGATAAATTAGGTTTTGCTCCCATTTTTACTTTCATTTCTGTGCCAAGCCCTTTTAAGTGCATTGAGTCTTTTGGGAGACTTCACAATATTTCTGGCGCTTAATCCCCATATATGGCTTTAAGTTGCCATACAAATTTAAGTCTTCATTACAAAATATACTGTATGTCTCCACTTTAACCATAAACACACAATGAGAGGACTATTTAAAGCATTACCATGTGTCAGAATTATAGATCTTTCTTTACATTTTATTTTTCTAATTGTATTACCGGTCTCTTTAGCAATATCCTTGTGCCTCTTTGAGTACTTGGCTTGACAGTTTGGTTTTTAATACATTGTTTTGAATGTTTTATTTGTACACAACAATGATGATGATGATGATGATGATGACACTATGCTATGCCAAAACCTCAACAAATTTTCTTCAAACAAAAAAGGACAGTCATTCAGAATAACTTTTATTACATCAGTTGAGAAAATAAACTCATACAATCAACGAAATAAACATGCATCTGTTAAATCAAAGGTCATGTTATGTGTTCGTTAAATTCAACTTAATAAGAAAATAAATATTGGTTGCAGTAAGCAATGCGCATCACTTCTAATAAACATTCCAACAGACTGAAAAATAAATCAACACAAATGGAAAAACTGTTTGCAAGTCAGCTAGTATCTTATTTTATGCCTTATCAGATTGCTATGCAAGCTAGAAGCTTACAAAATCACTCTTAAGTCTGTTGCCTAAGAAGAAACAAGTATGGACATCCTTTTCCTGAGGTCAAGAGAAAGTATCTTGGAGGTCTTGAACTCACAACCTTGAATTTGGGGCTTATCCTCTAGACCACTTTCACCTTTTCACATTTTAAAGAGCCCAGTTTACAATATGGCACTTGCAAGGATGTGCCCTATTAACAGATTTTCTGAAGTCTTAAAAATTGAACTGAACAAAATAGTTCTCCTTTATTTGGTCTGCCGATGCCATCTGTTTCTGTTTTGGTAGTTATCTTCCCTCAATAATATAGGAAAACCACTTAAAGTGTATATAAATCCTTTACCATTTTACCCTTTTAATATATGTTCGGATTTATTTAATTATCACGGACCAACAGATGACTTTTATCTTCAACTTCACATCAGTATGTAAGTCATCAAATATTTGAGATGACAAGATGTTCCACTGAACGCTTTGTTTCCATCTTGCACTCATTTTTCCAAGAAAGGCGTTGCAGTTGTGTTAAGATGATTGTAATGCATTGCAGGTCAATCCTCATACAATGGCATTTTTGATTACATTCGGATTCCAGTGCCTGAAATAGAAAACAGAAAATACAACAATAATAGGAATTATATTTTCAGATCAATTACTTTAAAAGCCTGTACAACAACAGAAAAGTATTCACAAAACATTAAGTGCAACACCAATTTAAAGCTGCATCCTCACAGTTTTACTGTTCTGACACCTTTTTTATATTTGTCTTTAAACGAGCCAATTGGCAATTATTGTGCAAATGTATGGAAACCAGTGATATTAGACTGCTGACATAATATCAGATAACAGTCTTTCATATAGATTATACAAGTTTGAAAATTTGGTAAAAATTCCTCCAACTAGTCATATAAGGTCACACATAATAGAACAGATTTCAATTGTTTGGAAAGTATTTTTTTGCTATTGCTTTAAGCCATTTAATTAATTATATGTGTAAATTTAATTTAATTACTCCTTTGGGCTTTTGAAGAATGACCAAGAAGAACTGTCAATCTGTGAGAGAGCAGCTTTTAGCTCTGGACTACTGGTTAATTAAAAAATATGAAATGAAATTGTTATCATGTTTAAATTCATCTACAATGTTGATATTTTAATACTGTCAATCCTTGTTGGTTAATTGTACAAACATGCAGGTACTTTTGGGCTTAAACCAATAGGATACTTGACTGTTAAATTATTGTCTGAATTTCGAAAAATAGCACAACCATTACCTCATCTGCCTTTTTTCAATAGAACAAGCCGTCAGAGTCAGCTGCACCCCTGGTACCATACTCTTCTCTGAAAATGACAATAAGATTAAAATTTAAATGTCTGCATTTCATTGGCACAGTAAAAATGTCAGCATTTTTCAATGTTTCTGCATCACCACCACTGGTGGATATCAAAGAATTTAGTCTTGAAAGAAATGTGTGCTGGTTTATGCGTTCAAACTCATTTTGTTAAACCAATAGAATGAAGATCTAATTTATTTAGAGAACTATATTAGTGAACAGGGCCGAGGCATTCAATTGTGCCATTACATTAAGTTGTTCTCTACCAACACTCACGGACATATAAACCATACATCCTTGGTTAAAAGAATGTAAATTTTAATTATAAAAAATTAAAGTTAATGATATGAAATGTATGAGATAAATACACTGAGAAAGAAAGTCTAACCTATTATCGATCTAAGTAAAGTTAGATTCAGACTTATTTGTTATTAAAAACAAAAACAAATTGAGTATTTGTTTTCTTAATTTTTGCCACTGATCACTGGAGCTTCAAAATTGTTATTTACTAAATTAAAATCTGTCAAATGAAAGAAGACTTTACCCCACCCACTAAGAATTAATGACATTTCCAATTAGTTTCTCATTAGGGCTCTTTTAAAACTATTTTTATATTTTATTAAAATACAATAAGTATAAAAATAACACTTACACACAAATAAGTGGTAAACGTTCGCTCCTCATTCTGTCTTTGGACTAACATATCTCTTGGTTGTTTGAACATCTTCTTGGTCGGCCATGATGGACTATTTTCCTACGACCCGTATTATATCCGAGGCCATATCTTGATACTAGCCGAGGAGTTCCGATTGTCCTTCAAAGTGTACACTCTTGTGGAAATTTTGTAAAGTGCACACTCTTGTTCAGTCTTGCAAAGTGTACACTCTTGTGCAATTCTGTAAAGTGCACACTCTTGTGCAATCCTGCAAAGTGTACATTCTTGTGCAATTCTGTAAAGTGCACACTCTTGTGCAATCCTGCAAAGTGTACACTCTTGTGGAATTCTGTACAGTGCACACTCTTGTTCAGTCCTGCAAAGTGTACACTCTTGTGGAATTCTGTACAGTGCACACTCTTGTGCAATCCTGCAAAGTGTACATTCTTGTGCAATTCTGTAAAGTGCACACTCTTGTTCAGTCCTGCAAAGTGTACATTCTCGTGCAAGTCTGTAAAGTGTACACTCCTATGCAATACTGTAAAATGTATATTCTTGAGCAATTTTAGAAAATGTACACTTTTGTGCAAGTCTGTTAATATTCTGTCTGTGTATTCTCTTGTGCAATTTTGTAAATGTTCACCCTTGTTCACTTTTGTACATTGTGCAAAATTGTAAGTATACACTCTTGTGCAATTCTGTAAGTTTATACTCTTGTACAATTCTGTATCATGTAATTATGTAGTGTGCATTCTTGTGCAATTCCGTAAGTTTATCTTTGTGCAATTCTGTAAATGTATACTCTTGTGCTATTCTGTGAAATGTACACTCTTGTGCAGTTTTAGAAAATGTGCAATCTTCTTCAATTTTAGAAAATGTACACTCTTGTGCAAATCTGTAAGTGTATACTCTTGCGCAATAATGTAAAATATACGCACTTGTGCAATTTAAGAAAATGTACATTCTTGTGCAATTCTGTAAGTGTACACTATTTTGCAATTATGTAAGTCTTCATTCTTTTGCAATAAAGTATGTGAACACTGTTGTGCAGTTATGTAAAGTTTACACGCTTGTGCAATTCTGTAAAGTGAACACTCTTGTGCAATTTTAGAAAATGTACATTCTTGTGCAATCCTGTAAAGTGTACAGTCGTTTCCAATTCAATTTTATAAAATGTAAACTCTTTGCTCTTTCACCGGACTGATCATGACATTTACCAATGATTGAACTCTATTTGAAGTTTTGACGTTTATAGCAGCTTATAAGACAAGGGTGAGAGTGGTCTAGGGGTGAGAGTAGTCTAGGGGTGAGAGTAGTCTAGGGGTATAGGTGTCCGCCTCTCACCAAACAGGTTGTCGGTTCGATCCCCACCAGCGGTACTTTCTCATTGCCTCTCAAAAAGAACACAGTACTGGTTTCTGCCCAGGAAACGGACTCGAAACTGATTCTATAAGTTATCAGCTTTCGTCACAATCGAGCTTAAATAAATTAGTATAAACCAAGACAAGGTCGGCTTCTGGATTTAGGTTAGAAAACCCTATTTTTAGTTTCTCGTTCACATTAAGAAAATGGGAGTGCAGGATTTGCAGAGGTTTTTTTTTAAACTATAAATTAGCATGTTATTCATATAAATCTTAATGATGTTTCGTAAAATCCAAGTTTCATTAACGAACTCAATTTCATTTTTAATTTTTGCAGCTGGCGCCTGAAAAACATATATATTATTGTAGACATGTTCTATTCGAAGGAAGTAGCTTCAGAAACATTTTGTTTTGTATGTACAATGTTACCACAATGGGAGAAACTAAAATTGAAAACTGATTAAGGAACAAAGGAGACACATGCGGTAAACTATCAAAATGTTTCGGAAGTTTAAAGAGATTTATCAGTAAAAGAAATTTTTAAACAGTGAAATAGTGTTCGTCTAAGAACCTCCTGTTTAGGTTTAACATTCTCAAATTTTTTATCATGTATTGCATTGAAACTTTATACGTGCGTTTCCATCTATAAACCTTCTTTAAGTAAGAAAACTCTATTTTGCACATATGAAAATTATGGCCTTTTTTATTTTCGACTTCGAAATTCTGGTTAACGTTTTGCAAATAAACGCACATAGGTTAATATCATTAAAAAAAACTAGTGATAAGTTTAAAGCACACACTTAAATTAACTATTTTGTTTGTAACATAAAAATCTCTACAAACACAAATCATAGATCCGAAAGTAGAAACACTATTTTTTGAACGGGTCAATTATAAAGCACTTAATTAAATCATTTATAGCTTATAGTCAAAAGATGTGGAGCGTTATGAGTACATATCAACACAACACGACAGGTACTGGTTTGACTGACAGCACTGTACCCAGCGTTCGGAGATATCAATCGGTTTACTAGTAAAACTGAAAGAAATAATTATTGCTAAGTTATAAACTTCGAATTAATTTTCCTAAACATTCAATGCTAACACACAACCTTTCACATGTCCTTAAATTCAGTGAATGATTTTTGATTTTAACAATTAAAACGATTTTTCGCGGTTTATTTCTTGGATAACTTTGAAGTTTTGCACCATTTATATTTCAAGGAAAACATGTTGCATCAGGCCGGAAGACAGCAAGTTGCAGTTCCAGCAAACATATTTAATACTGAGAGGGTCAAGACGTGGACTTGTGTTAAGTTTTGATCTTAATATTCTAATATCACTTCCTAAGATCATTTTCATTTTGTATTAATAAGTCCGCGCCGGTGGCCTAGAACATTTAACTACTCCACAGTATATTCAATAAACATATGGAAAATACCAACCAAGTAAAAATTGTTCACAAGATTGTTTCCTAAGAACAGAGGAACAGAGGAAAGCTCTTGTTTAGAAAAATAGTTGAGCACAAGACAACTCGGAATTTAGAATTAAAGAAGGCCTCGCAGAGTTATACATCGTTTTTCGGAGAAAAGAATATTAGCATACATCATATTTATACGTACATAATCATATATAACAGGAACTTTTATATGATATCTTAAAAGTGTTTCAATTTTTAAAAAATAGTGGTGAAACCTGTAAGCCATCTTTACCTATTTTACACCTTTCAGATCTACTGAAAACACAAATACTATTCAAACTTAAAAACGTCTGTATTTGTATTCGATTTTGTATGCTGACGTCATTGATTTGCGACGTTCTCTACGGTTACCCTAAGACGTATTGATTATGATGTCTTAACGTTTATATAATCTCTGATTAATGGTACGGTCAGAGTTAAATTATTGAAAACGGGGTATTATATCCGAAAGTTTATACATGCATTTAAACAAATACAAACAATATACTTCGAATTCATCATTGTCCCTTAATTTGTGTAATGACTGATATGATGTCACATGTATCAGTTTATGCGCATAGATGATTTAATTAGCATGGCATATAATATGTCACTGATGTTTAAGTTTTTATATATATATTTCAAAGCATCTAACACTAACTTCAGAAATTTTATACAGATAAAAAGTAATCACTTAAAAACACTCAAAAATCATATATTATTTTGATCATCATTTCGAACTTAATTATGCAAAATGTTGAGACACAATTTATTCACACAATTAGGCAAAGATACATATTAATAATTTAATTATATTTTTATTGTAATTAAGTCAACTGTTAATCCATCGTTTTAATGATTCAGATATATTGTTAACATAAATAAACATTTCTTGAAATCAGCTCTGCCATTAAAATGAATGAAGTTTGAATCATATGTTTAATTTAAAAAATCAATTCATATAAATCATTCCAATTTGTCACCCTTTTGCAAAATCAAATGACGCATAAATTGTCCGTTTTTTTGTAAGGAATATGAACAAACTTGATAGTACAAACAAAAGGCGGAATTTGATGCTAACTATTTACAATTGTTACAATATTATGAATTTCAGGCATTGCTCTCAAAGTGTTCGTTTTGGCGGTGATCAAACTAGAGGCGACAGGGGAGGTCACTGGGGCAGAGTTTTCCACCTCCGAGCAAAGGATGTTTTCTATTAATCAACGTTGTTTTGTGCATCTCAAAGTATTTAGTCGGAAACCAAACATGTATCAATGCTCACTTATTAACATTGGTGGGGACTTATGTCACAGAGAGTTAAAATTATTAAAATAACAGAATCGCCATCTCTCCTTACTGAATCACTCGCTAAATAATTGAAACAAAACAAGAATTCGTAATACCTGATATACGGTCTTGTGATGTTTCATTATGTACCTTTTGTCCATTTCCTTTCATGTTTTACAATGAAAACTACGAACAAAAGTTGTTTGACGTACCCGTGGGATGCTTGTTGAACGCTAACTACAACAATGATACAACAACTTATTTCACATCTGTTTCAAACTACCTCAAAATTACTTACTTTCTGTAAGCAATTCAAAGTGAGATAGATAAACTGTTTATGAAAACTAACTTACGTTACAAAATGATTTGAGAGAAATAAATGAAGACAGACTTTGGTAAATATGTTCGCAGTTTAGGGATGAAAAAACGATAAGGATGAGGAATGGGACTGAAATTATTTAGTGTATGTGAAACGTTTTCATTTGAATGCTAAATGCTCAAATGTTGTGTACCTCGAACACATATTCGACTATAGAGAAAAGAAATTATAAAATTTTGATAACATGCAATTTCTATACCAAATTCCTAACGGAGATTTTTAAGACATTTAAAATTGACTAACGATATACCACAATAAATGAAAAATGCTCTCAAATTTTCAAGTATTACAATTTCAGTATAAACGTAAATGTTTGAACAAATCAAATCTAAAATAAAACTGTTTTATATATTGAATAAAAAATGCTATACAATTTAAGCACAAACAAAAATGGTATTTTTTCCTAAGGAGTTAAATTAGAAGGAAATTTACATAATGCCTACATAGCTACAATTAATAGATGTATACAAGCACTTGCGATAAAAATAATTGATATACTCATTCCCAAAAAATAGATAATTGTTTAAAAGCATAATATCCAACTCGAGCAAATGCGACTTGTGCTCCAGCAATGAAGCAACAATTATTCACATGTTACAGGAGTGCATTATATCACAAGAATGGGAAATAACCTCAGATTAAGGCCGTAACAAAATGATCATTTGTTCGTCGGATTTGCCGCGCCAAAAATTCGAAAAAGAATGTTTATGTTTAAGTTGTTTGTACAATGGTGGTATCCCATGGAAGATACATATGTCCTGAAAGGAATCATGAAGGGGCTAAAGGATTTACATGTCTACGTCACCTTCGAAAACATGTCGACCTGGAAACTGTCGGACGTCATTGAAGACATAGTGACCGATACGGGTAAGTACGTCATCATCGGCTGCAACAATGAACAGATGTTCAACATCGCCCGGGAAAGATATGCCAACATTGAACCCCTGTCGGAATAGATGCAGCTTGCTTTGTTATGTAACTGCATTGTTATCGAAATAAATAAAAAAAATCTACTTCGAAAGAGTCTTGCAAAATGTCAAATTGCAAAGTATTCAAAAAATTAGTGGTCTGTAACCTAAAATGAACAAAGTCATCTTCTTTTTAAAAAAATATTCAAAATTATTATTTTTATCAAAGTCAACATTTAAGTTGTATGTGACATTTTATAGTTCATAACTATCCTGAAAATCGTTCAGGTATAAGTTAGCCTTTCACATTATATCGGCTGAACATAGACAAAGAACGATTCCGTGCTAGCCGGTATTTCAGGACAGTTTTCATAAGAAGGGGCTTGTTAATGATGCCATCGGCACAAGTAGTGTTTATGCCTGCGGCATCATTAAGTCCCTTCTTATGTTGTTTACTTCTGAATTTCCTCTATTTTCTGAAGTTGTGTTATTTAGAATGTAAACCTGCAACGTCGACTTCGCCTTTTTTTGAAGGTATTTTTATGCTTTACATTCTTCGCGAGCAAAATTTCCTCGTGTCAGGACAAAGTCAGGTCCGGGTAGCCGCAGAACAGCCGATATTTGTTGACAGTCTTTTTTGTCAGGAATATTTTGCAGGACACACCGTTGTTATTTATTTCCGGTATTAATTTGGCAATAATTATTTATGTGTGTTTTAAATAATTCATTGTTTTGTACTCAAAATTTAGTGTAGAATAATAACTAGATCGGATTTTGAGTGCAAAACTTAAAATACACGGACACACGACTTACAACAATTGAACATAATATTTTTTAAATTCTAAAATGCATTTCTCAGTTTTCATTTACTCATAATTGTTATAAACACATAAAAATAGTAGGACTTGTAAATGTTTTAGAAACAAGTCTGTATTTATGCACCAGTCAATTGTAACCACGCCCCCCCCCCCCCCCAGGTCCGGGATATACCGGTGATAGAAGGAAATGGGCCGTGTTTTTACCTTCCAGGTGGCCCCGCAGTGCCGGGTGAATGCGTTGGATTTACCCGGGTTTGGCTGAACCGCAAGTCAAAGTCCCCGTTATTCACCGGACCTTGAGGGCCGTGGTTACAACTGACTAGTGTATTACACATACATATACAGTATAAAAATAACATCAGTAAAATCAGAAAATAAAACCTTTTCTAAGAAAAATGACTGTTTTAATTTTCTCAATTCTTTGTTCTTATCCGCTTGTTTTCTTTTATCGATTTGTAGTAAAGTGGCCTGTAATTCAAGTAACCTGTTTCTTACGGGCATTGAAGCAATGAAGGCCGTCATGTTATTCTTTTTCAAGGCACGGACCTATCAACCATATATGTTCGTGGTGAAGGCGAGGTATTGAAAGGGAAACATCTTTAGCAGATTTGTTTGATACTGCTTCAATTATGTTGTCCCGCAATTTAATAAACAGTGTCTTTTTTAGAAATGTTCTCTGTGTTCTTGTAACGGGGTGATCTTAAATACGCAATATCAAACTCCAAGTCCAAAATTAATACTTTTAATAGAAATAATTCTTAAAACAGCATTTCAACTCTTCTCTCCTCTTCTCTGGAACACTCAGTTTATGTACAAATCATTAATGTCAGCCGACATTTCAGCTGGGTGACAGATATTTTAGCTTCTAACTTTGTTTGTACAAAATGACAATTAAGTTACTTTTAATATATTATAGTTTAAAAATCTGAAAGTTTAATTTACAGTTATTTAGTATAATACACTCTGAGATTGACAAGTATTTTTAATAAGTATCTTCCAAAATGACCTCTCAACTCTTCATAACTGTTTACCTACGAAGTCGCGTGGTACAATTGCATCAGAAATTCGAATATGATTTGAATAAGAGCCAAATGTAAACATTCCTGTATTTGACTAATATTGTAGTATTTTATACTTCATAGATAATTACATGAAAACCCAGCCGAGACGTTTGAAGACCATAACAGATAATCATTATCAATGAAATATGGCATACATAATTAACTTCAATACTACATTAATTAATTACACAAATATTAAGCCAACATAGGCCACTGTGTTACATTATTTACATTTTCGATCCTCTGCAATGTTAAAGTCACTACAATTTTATTATGTGCTTCAAGAGGTTCAAATTTAGACCTGACCCAATATTTGGAAATGCTCAAATGATGATTTACTCTTACTAGTCTAAAAAGTTACGGAATGCATACGATAGTTTTCATTTTAAGCATAGTAAAACAAACATGACTAACCTTAATAATCTTGTCCAATTTTCAACCCACTAAATGGCAAATACGAAAGATAAAAGGGTTTAAGGATGTAGCTATGTCGGTATTAATACTGTTGTTTTGGGTAACATTCTTTATGCATAGCTGTATTTTAAAAAAACACACACAAATTTTTCTTATGATTTATGGATTTTGAAATAAATTTATGACTGAAGAACGCTGATTTTCTATTGCTACACACTATATATTATGAACATATGGTTTTTCTTATTACATTTATATAGATATAAATACAGCTACAATTGTATTTTCAGACATTAGCAAAGAAACTGCTTTAAACATGCTTGATCTCTCGTTAGAGTTTTAATTAATATATTTACATCATATGATTTTATACAAAAGACATTTAAATAAAGGCAGTAATTATCGTTTAACGTAAGAGCTTGCACTTCATAACGTTTATCTTTTATAATATTTGTCCATGTCTAGGTCTCAACAGAGAGCGGGTGGGATGATAGTCGTAATTTAATAAGCGTAATTTAAGGAATGCTCTGTTATATATCTTAATGATAACACTCTTGAGGTATGCCCGCAATTCAAAATTTGAAAACACTCTATAAAATGACGTGCTTGGTGACTTCTCTTATATACTATACCAATTTTGGATATTGATATACTTGACACGACGCTGAAAAGTATAACAATGGTACAATTTTTAAATATTAATACTGTGCAAACGCGTGTCGACCCATATCGCTGCTATACCGTAAGGCAAAATATCGACTTGCCGATAATATCTTACAAAATGAAATGTCTCATGTCACATGACCACACTTATATAATCGAAACAACATGGACAATTAAATTAAACTGAGGTATTTTTTCAATAAGTATTGAACTAACCTTTGAATGGTCAGCGACAGCAGCCGTTACTGAGGAGTTAATCTAATTGTCGCGTAATGCCAACGCTCACTTAACTTTCGTGATAGTTCGTTCAGTAAACAACCAACAACTGTTCAAGTGTTCTAAGTCTTTATTTTGTTATGTACCTTCTTAAGTATCATACGGGCTATATGTCTAGTCCATGCCCAAAACCTAACCTAAACTAACTGAGTAACATGCTTTCATATATACTGCTGATTTCGTCTAGTTTGTGACAGGTGTGCATATTTAATTTCTTGTTATATACAAAAAGATGTATTCTACAGTCATGAACTGTCAAGCTAATTGGTCTAATAGCCACCGGCTATCACGAACTGTCAGCATCCAAGTAAATCTACATTTGATCATCATGATGAAATATTTGCTTTTTGTTACAAATAAACTTTGAATTCTACTATTGATTTTTGTTATTACTTTAAAGTGTTTCATACGTAACTTTAATGTTACGTGACACTTTATAGTGTTTATACGTAACTACGTTACGTGACATAATGTTCGCAGTGGTGAGAAGTATAGATAAAATAATTGGGGAAATTTGAGAACTGATTAATTATTCTTTTTAGAGATATTTTCTCTCGCAAAACGTCAAACGAATACAAGATCGTTGTACTTAATGGTCCAAATATATATTTACTCAAAGTTATCATAGTTTTGCGTCAGTGTTTTGTGTGTGAGTGCGAGCTCGCGGATGTGCGTCCGCGCGTGCGTCCGTGGGTGTGTGTAAAAGTTAGTAATAATTGGACTGGATTAATTTAGATTAGTTTCCAGGAATTATACTATATATTCAATTAGTCATGCCTTTTAATAAATATGTAATCCGGATTTTACATAGACCAATTTACAATAAGTATAGGAACGCATTTGGTAAAACACGAATCTAATTTGGTTGATGTCAGTTTTGTAAACATTCATTTAAGGTTATACAGTGTATCAATTTTGAAAATATAATTCTTAATACTACAGAAGTTTCCCTTTCTATTGTCATCTTCGTATCATCAGAAGGAATGCCCGATTATAAGCTTGTAAACATTATCTTTCCATTTAGTATTCAAAAGGTTCAATGTCCGTCACATCTGCCCAAGAGGTGAAACGTTCAGTAAATTAGTATAATCTTATTTTTTTAGAAAATAACGCAGATTTCTGAAAGTTAATTATCTTCTTTTGTTGCTGTTACCGTCGGAACCAATTTTAAAGGCAGGCTTCACAACATAGCATATGCACTTGGACTCCACTTAATTGTGAAACGTGATTTCAGTGCGCGATTTTGCCCTGCATTATTCTTTGTTTCATTAAATTAAAAGTGCAGGATTCGTAACACAGAACCCATTTTAGCAACTGGAACTCTTCGGCCATTATTATCGGAACAATATCGGATGTATTTGGACGGTTTACACACTCAAGTACGTTTAAGTCCCCTGCAAGTAGATCGCGTAGTTATTTTATTTAGCAGTTAAACTTTATGATTTAACTCTTGGGAATTGATGTTTGCAACAATTCACTTCACTGGCAATCAATTTAATCTTAGATAAATAAATACAACTCTAAAACACTTCATTTAGTTAATGATATAATTCAATATTTACGAACTACTTCAGCTGATGCACCGACATACATCCGAGGTTGTTTTCGATAAAAATGGCCGTGGAGCGCCGAAGGCCTATTTTAGATACGTAGAGTTTCGATAACAATCAATTGAAAGCTACCATGGGGGCATCCTAGTTTGGCCATGCAAAAAGAGCTAAACGAACAAAACACGATAACTACATGGAGATAAAAATGAGATGACATGAAGTAGCATTTAATGACGAAGAACTGGCATAGTGAACGAACGCATCTTAATCATTAAAATGTTAGGTCAACTTAAAATATCAGGTCAAGTAGCTGTCTTAGAATACTACCTCTATTAAGTTATTACCAAATGTCATCGAACAGTCTTAGAATTCAACCTCATTGGCTATGATACATTGTCATTGCAAAATCTGACACAAGGAGTGTGTATCGGATGAGTGGCAGTAGGTGGATCTTTGAACACCCGTTCAAAGTTGAAATTCCTAATAAATAAGCTTAGTACGTACTTACTGCCTATCTGCAATTCTATTGGCTGCATGTAGGTTGTATTCTAAATAATACATCTGGTATGAAAACATAGATTATGAAGAACGGTATGAAGTTTTAAGCAACAACTGTTTTAGACACTACACTTATAAAGTAGAAAATGCCCATCTTAATTGTTACTTGAATTAAAGTATGGGCCTTTAATTGCATACCGAGTGCGTAGTATATATTGTGCCATATATACGTATGGTTACCTGGACAACTTGGGCGTTGACTTCACTGACAGACTGCTGGCGGACAATTTGCCTGCAAAGAGATACAAATTAATATATACAAAAATTGAGGTAAGTCTCGAGTTTTTGTTTTGTTTTAAATTAAATGAAATTAAGGAAGAATTATCAACAAAATAAGTACTATGAAATTTTATAAAAAAACACATCGTATTTTGATTTTAAAAGTAATATTAAATAACAACCAACATAGTTTAAAAATGATTTTTTTATTTTATATTATGTTGCATTAATGTCAGCTTGGTTAATAAAGAAAAAAAAAACCCACAAAGGATTCATCATGAATGTTCAGCACAATGAAATCAAGTAAAATATGGTTTGTAAAATATTCTTATCAGTCAAACAAACGTTTTTAAACGATTGTATGTTTTGCTACTAAATAAGGAGGGGCTAGCCATGACAACTTCGAACTAAAACTGGAGACGTGGATAATAAACCACAGTGAGCAAAAAGGGCATCTATGAAATGTCAAATCTAGATGCTGAATACGAGTTTGAATTTTTCGTAACATATTATTCACGACTAGCATATTGCGCGTCAAAACAACCGCCCATTAAAAGTGAAACAATAAAATTTAAACTGACACAAACATATACCAATACGAATGCATATTAAAGTATATATCCATTAAGATATATATTGGTGATACAACCAACACAATCAATAAAAGAATGGATTGATTTTGATACGGGTATAAAACATAAAACTTAACCAATGCCTTAAAATAATAAATACATAGTTTTGTTTGAAACAATGTTGTTAGAAGTGTAGAAAAGGACAGGGAGGTGGAGGAAAATGATGAAAATTATTCTGTTTAAAATCGCAAGCACTTATTTATGAAGAATTCATAGAAGCGTTTGAAGCGGGAGTCTAACCAAATGACAATATAAACCACGTGATCTGTGGTCACTGCTAGCTATCATTATAAGCCCGGTTCAACACGCAAAATTATCTTGGGATGATTCAGTTCAACCATAATAGATCCATAAAATAGTTAATGCCGACTTAAGATTAAACTATTGGATTCCGAGTGACAGACGTAATATAACGTGATCGGTTGACAACGAAGTCACGGCAAACATTTATGGGTTGATATATACTTATTTCATCATTATATTCCATTCCAGACAAAACAACTCTTTTTACATTTAAACTGTATTGAATTTAAAAAGAAACATCTAAGAATTGGTACACACAATAATTAACAAAAATCATAAGTATATGCTTGAGGTATAATGTTTTCTGCCATTTCAATAGTGTAACCAAAAAGGGAAAACGACTTGATTATTTCATTTTGTTTCAAGCTGAATTATATATGATTCGCGTCATGAGAAAGCCCTGCTTTAAAGACATTTTTTACGAAATTATTTTTTACATATTTGGAACAAGGAATTATTTCTTAGCTTAGCCATATAAGTTTTATTGGTATGCGCTGATGTTTTTTTTACACAAAAACGCATTCAAATAAACCAACCGTAAATAATTTTCGTGAAAGTTCTCTGTTCTGCAACGCCACGCTCACGGTGTTAGATGTTCGGATTATGTTCTTTTAATCAGATAGAAAAACGAATTTACATGTTTATCTATCTTTTCATTACTACCGTAAAAGAATTGGACATTCAGTTGCAATTACGATACATGTCACTATTACGTCACTTTGGTTGCTAGACAACTACATGCACAGTTTTTATGTGTTTATTTTTAAAATAAATCTAACAAGATTCTCAAACTTACAAGCAATACTCTTAAATTTAGAACAAAATCATGAGAACACGGACGGCAGTCAATAAAATATATTTGACACCAAACATACAAGAACATTGTATAAAACTCGTGCATTGGGTGTAACTACGATGATCTTGATGTTAATTTTCTATCAATATGTCTCATGTTATGCGTGTCTTCAAATGCAATGTTTAACGGCTATGGATCATTTGAAAAAACATATATGAAATAGAGTCATGAAAAACAAGAATAAACAAGTTTTATTTATTAGAAAACAAAATTAATGAAATTACTTATTAAATAAGCATTTCAGTGTCACTTAAATCCGATCACAACATATAACATGAAGGTCTTTTAAAATGCTCGAAATATCGTTTGTAAAATGCAATCCCCGCGCAAAACTGTTCCCGCTTCTCTTCGGAAAAGTGTTTGCTGACACTCCGACGAAGATATTCTTTCCTGTTCAAGCTTGGCCCGGCCGCCGGTACTAAACATATTTAATTTATTTCCTGACTTTTAAACTAACTAAAGGCAAATGGAGAACTTAGCTCGAAATATCGTATGCAAAATGCAATCCCCGCGCAAAACTGTTCCCGCTTCTCTTCGGAAACGTGTTTGCTGACACTCCGACGAAGATATTCTTTCCTGTTCAAGCTTGGCCCGGCCGCCGGTACTCGTTTCGGCCTGGGTTCCACAAGAAACCTGATGGAGCGGTCCTTAAGGAGGTTAATAAATGTCTATTCGCCGCCTCCTTTTCCCGTTACAATCACGATGCCCGGTAGACTGGCTGTGAACCTGAAATGTTGGTATTTCCTGAAAAAAATAAAAAATAAGATCATTTTTTTGTAAAAACGGCTCCCCATCGCAAAGGCAATTCTTGTTATAGAATACGGATCAACGGAGAATAATAATGTATTCTTCAAAAGTAAATGCACAATACATAAAAGCTAAATCTCAATATGGGTAAATCACAAACATTTACCGTATTCCTACAAAAGACTTGAAATGCATGGGTAGGAACGATTTCCAGTCTCTCTAGATCCACTGTGGATAGCGCACCGAAACGTTGGTCACAGACGACCAGTCAACCACTCCTGCCAGGTCGTCAAGCGTCTATGTGTCATGACGTCTGTACGCCTTCTTCAGGGTCGCGAAGGCAATGTCCACATTGCGCCTGGCATGGCCTGGAAACATATTTAATTTATTTCCTGACTTTTAAACTAACTAAAGGCAAATGGAGAACTTAGCTCGAAATATCGTATTATGCTTTTAAGGTTTTGATATGAAATAACTGGTATTTGCATCAAGTATTCGATCCCTATCTGCTGGCCGGTCATAACACGCTAAGGAAGTAGCCAATGAACTTAAATATGAAAACCTAACTTTTTGTTAGGAGTCTTTTATTACTGGGTTCTATTTTCACATAAATTGCTCGTTTCAAGACAAAAAAACAAACAAAAACAGTTGTCAAAACGTTTAATCTGTGAGAATGCAGCTTTAAAAGCAAAATACGTTTATTATTGTAATTAATTAAATACAATGGTGTCTACACACAAGAACAGTACACGTTCATCAAATGTTGATGTCGGCGACAAAATAAGTATTATCAGACTTCATTTGGTGAGAAGTTGGTAATTTAGGCATGTTTTTGTTGATTGACTTAGATTATTGACTTGATAAAGCCCGTAGTAAAGGTTGCAGACCACGTTACAGTTTTCTACAAAATAGTTTCAGTGATTTAATCGTGGCATTATCATGAGAGCGAGTAAAATATGGTGATGAGGTTTGCTAGCAATACAGACATATCCTACCAGCTTTAATGACGCATAAAAACTTTAAAATGTTACTAGCATAAATATTACAAATATTACAATTATCCAATATTTTACGTTGCTGTATATTTATGCCTAGATTCGTTTTGAGTGTAGGTGTCATTGTTATCACATCAGTTCTACTATCTGATCGGTTTATCTTTGTTCTTCGTGTTAATAGCGTAGAAACATGCGAATAACGTACCTGATTTTTGCCTTTTTGCCCAAATCCATGTGTGTACGTAACCATTTTGTGTCACGTGACAACATTGTTTCCCCACACTGACACTGTATGTTGTCACTTTGTTAGAAAACCAATCTTTAGGTGTATACAACTGAATGTTTCAACTGAATACATGCAAGTTAAATGCATTTGAACAATACAAGAAGTACTGATGATTTGTTTTCACTTCATGGTTATCTTTTCATTTATTTATAAAACCCCATATATTCTATGCGATACAAAATAAGTGGTCAACATAATATTTGTAAAATAGCCATTAATACTGCTTATATCTATCGCTGCACCTGATTAAAATCAATTACGGCTGACTGCTGATCTACGGAAGCTAATGTACTGGAAATGTTGAGGTATTTTGCATTGCAAAAACAATATTGTAATAATCACTATCCAGCGTTTATATATGACTACTGGGCTTGTCCCTGTATTTTTAATTGTATGATTTCTATATGACTTTTCATATCGACCCTGAGTTATTTATTATATTGTTAACGTTATATACACGACAAACGTTCAAAGCAAATTGATATTTTTTTCCATTTGTTGTATTTCTGATTTGTCATTTTAACCAGTGTTGTTTATTTTAACCAGTGTTTTTATTTTAACCAGTGTTGTTCATTTTAACCAGTGTTGTTTATTTTAATCAGTGTTGTTCATTTTAACCAGTGTTGTTTATTTCCGCATTGTTGTGCGTTTTCGCCTATTTCCGGTAATATCTCGAAAATGCAATTTGTTTAATCTTAAGAATTAGCAATAGGTATCAATTGTTTTACACTTGGTGCATCATAGCAATGACAAGTTAAAAATGACTATAAATTCCGAAGGTGGCATCGTGAGAAACACAGCTTAATGAACGATGCCATTACATTTTATTCAAAGATATTTTTTGTAAGTATAATTTCTTGTGTAGGTGTTTTTGTTATTGAATTATTCAGATATATTGTATCATTATTACTTGCATATCATTGCAATGATGTTCGCATTTTCCTGCTGTAAAAAGGCTGTATTCGTCGACCGTTTTGTATGAAAGTAAAGAATTACACCCGTGAATTCAGAATGAACCAACCCCTTGAAGTGTTGATAGTGTTTTAATTATCAGTCACGAAAGGAGCTTATAAATACTAAAGTTGTTGGACAAATTTAATGAAATTTGTCATTAAATTTGCCTTTTGCAAAGACTTGTATTATCATTGGAATATGAAAGATCATTTTGTTACAAAATGATACTTCCAATCTGACAGTTGTGCGGGAAAATGACTTCGTTCTATTGCATTATGGGACAGTTTGGTAAATTTAACCGCAGTTAAATGTTTACCCTTACCTGGTAAACTTACCGCCTTGGTAATTTCTTTTATACAACGCAATTACCGACTTGGTAATATTTCACGGAATTAACCAGTAGTATTATTTACCGAGGTAATTATTTACCATTGTTTATACAATTTGCTGCAGACCGTTTCATTATGTGTTCGTACAAATAGAACTGTTCGCCCTCTTGTTTCATATGTTAATGTAATTTTTCAGGTTTGGTAGAAACGCTGTAAAGACATGAACAACACAACCGAAGTCACCGGGACAGTTTCCTTTGCCGCCGAAATGGCACTTATAGACACCGTTCCCGCCTGGTGTCGACATATATTGACGACATTTATTGCTGTTGCATTTCTTTTGGGAATACCCGGTAACTGCTTGGTGGTAAAGGTCCACTTCTGCCTTAAAACAAGATCTGTAACAGACTGGATGGTATTCTATCTGGCTGTCTCTGACTTGTGTTCGCTATCAATATGTGCACCCTCGTTTATCATGTCGAATGTTGGTGTATGGGGGTTGATTATGCCTTCCTGGATGTGCAAAATCCACTACACTACCGCGAACATGGCCTACGTCTCTTCAAATATCATGATAGCATTTACAGCATTAGCAAGGATGAGAAAGACTGTTGGCCAATTAGATTTAATATCTTCAAAACAAGCATGCTATTTTGGTATTTGCATTATAATCGGGTCTCTTTGCCTTTCCTCCATTGCCTTTAAAGTGAACGGGAACACTGCTAAGGGTCAATGCTATTTCATGCCAGAAATGCAAAAACTCCAAATGTACGTTTATATCACATTTCTTGTCATAGCGCTCATATGCAGTGGTATAACACTTGTCAGTTATGGTAAAATTATTCATTTTCTAAGAAGTAGAAAACAAATTGGATCAGGTAAGATAAATGTAGACAGCGCTTTTAGCAGAAACTATCTCCGGTCGATGCGAAGTAGTAGAACAATGGGAGTTGTGTCTTTTGTGTTTGTCGTTTCTGTTGTAATCCCTATGACATCTGCGTCAATTCTAATGGGTCTGAATATGGAAGAGAATTCGTATGCTACGAATATTCTCATATATTTTTTGTCTAGGTTATATTTCATCGGCAATTTTGCTAACCCTATATTATATATCTGTATGTCCTCAACTTTCAGGAGGAACATGTTTTCAGACTCGTGCTTGTCCGAAAACAAGACTTCAGTTACATAGGAAAACGCGTACTAAACCTATCGATGAACTGCATGTGCTTGTTTACATTTAAAAAATTAATTATTTCTACAAAACTTATAAATTGAATGTCAATGATAACATACTAATGAACTACTGGTGTTAAACTAAAAATGTATATTATGTAACCAGTTGGGCGATTACAGTGCGCAAGGGGTAAACCCGCAAGCTGTGCAAGCCGACGTTTGATTGATAGTATGAAGCAACTCACTTACTGAAAGAACATACTTTGCGCTCGCTTCTTCTTATTAAATAATAAGAATGTGCAGTAACTAATATAAATAATATACTCACTAGTTTGTGTTTGAAATCTGATGTGTTTTAACATTACTTGCTTATAAATTAAATAATGAAACAGTTCGTGAGTCGGTGAAGTACTTGTTTTGAACGACGCTGTCAAGAAATGTTTTCAGTAACCAGCGTGCTGTGTTAGTGATTAGTGTTGCATTTTATTTGCATCATTTGAACGAATGGTGCAGATAACACGGTTTTTCTACCTTGCTAGACGATAGTAGATCACAGTAAATCTATTAGCACTCACCAAGCTTTAAATATTATTTGCGTTTTCAGCTATTAAATACATGGTTACAATCATGTTATCAATAATTGATATTTTCCTTAAATGCATTATTTAGTAAGTAGTTAAAGGATTATCAATCAAAATTTATTTTTGTTATACATGTGTATGTATTAATTTTGAATAAGAGTGTCACTTTAAAACTTCGCTTTTGCAACTAGACATCGTGCTTATGATTTTTTTATATGTCTTTGTTTCGAATATCTAAACAAAAATATATTTTTAGAGAAGTATTCATTGTTATTGTTGTTTGACTATCCAACTCTGTAGAAAACGGACAATGGACAGTCGGCGCATTGCACACAGATCACGAAATGCATGGCGGGAATTTACTGATTCTACCAAAAGTATTTGGTTCAGATTACCACACGGGCTATTCATATTGTCATATTACTAAGCATAGATTTATGGTCATTTTTTTATGAAAAACTGCAGAAACAAGTCAAGACGAATTAGTCGAATGTTTAAACATAAACCCCGTTCAATGGCACAGAGTCAACGCCAATGACGCAGAACAGAAAAACAATCACAAACTAGAAACACGGAACAGCAATAATAGAACTCAAAGAAAACACATTACATATACATAGGGGATATTATTTTAGGACTCTTTTTGGTGACCTGTATCACGTCGAGTTCGGTGGGTAAACACGTGTCCGTGCAGACCGCAGGTCGATGCGGATACATGTTTTCACACCGAACGAGACGTGATGCAGGTCACCTAAAAAGGCGTTTTATCGTAATATTCCATTTATTATATACCTGTCTATCTAATTATTCCTTTATAATTTTCGGTTTCAATTTGATTTAGATTTACTGCCATCTATCATATGTCAAAATATGGAATGGCTTGCGCGTTTGAATGTGTTTTTTTCTGTATTGAAGTCGAGGGAGACTTCTAGAGCGAAACAAAGTCAGAAGTTACAGAATTCACTATACTTATTTTACGAGTATACACTTATCGTCATTTCCTGTAGACTTAACGCTGCCATTTTAACGAAGTGAGTATTCGTTGGATTTTTTGACGATCATTATATGGCTAAATTAAGGAAGTTATATTTCTATCGATGACGCGAAATCGCCTTCTTCTTTGTATTGGCGAGCTGCTCATGTTTATGAAGTTGTTCTGAGACTACACACGGTATTCGCATGCTACGAAATTAAAAAAAAGCCCCGACAGTATGGTTATACGGATGTTTCAGTACCGCGGGCTATATTTTCATTGTTGGATATGGAAAAGGTAATTGATAGGTATATAAGTATAATATGTAACACTAGGGGTATCAAATCTACTTTTTGTTGTAAAAACAACGTTTCTATTCAACAAATTTGACAATAAAGTAGACGAAAGCTAATATTTACACATCAGAAAACTGCATTCGAAGTCGTGTCTAATTCTAGTCTGATTTTATACCACAAATAAATAACTTTTTTGAGAAAATAAGTTCGTATTAACTTGTCAAAACAATTTAATAAAATAAACAACTCAGAACTTCATAATGAACAAGAAATATAGACAGATCTGTATCTTGTAAGTGGCATTAATGTTTACAAAAAGTAAAAACAATATTTCAGTAGATTTAATCGCAAATAAAAACCAGAAATAATTAAATCTTCTTACACTCCATCCATTTTGAGGTCTAAATCATTATGTTCATCTGATGAATAAAGGGATGCGCCCGACATACCTAAAGACAGTAATTTCTCTATATCACTAAGGTCGCAAGCATCTGTATCGGACATAAAGTCTTTGCTTTGTACATCCCCTTGGTCAAATTGGCAATATTGAGAGCTGCTTGTTGCTCTGCTTTTAGTTTAAGCACGATTGTGCCTTTTGTGCAAACACCCTTCCTTGGAAAGGCGAATTAGTCATCGAAGGCGACGTAAAGTGGGGATGAATCTCGCGACCTTGCGTTCCTTTGGCCGATGGAAGTCTTAGTAAAAACCCAAGATTGAAAAAAAAAACAAACACTGGACTGGAGAGTGATTCATGTCCGCTGTCTTCACAATCGAGCTATAATAAATAAATAATAACATCGTTTTTTCAGTATAAATGTCTTTCGAAATATCAGCAATTACCTGCTTATGAGTCGCACGACTCCACAAAAGGATAAGCTTTTCATCCTTAGGAATAATTTATTTATCCTCCAAAGGACCAATTTGTACATGTCAATTAAAAGATATCCCCACATTAAATGCCATTCCGATATACAGGCTTAACTTTCGCTACCTACTTAATGTCCAAATACCAAGACAACACCCCAGTGGCCACCATGAACAACGTCCGTAGTCCCATAGCGTGTGCTTACGCATGCTACATGATGCTGGAATGCCAAAGTACCATCTACAACGCGGCGACCTTTACCTGCGAAGTTCTTGAGATGCCATTGATGCCATTTTTGTGTTAATACTATTACGTATATGAGGGGAAAATGTTGTACGTTGTTTAGGCTAGATGTGTCTTTCTATGTATATTTGTTGTTTAAATAATTATAACCCTATGGAAATGTTTCATTTATGTACCAAACCAGTCATCGAAAATAGACCTTTGGAAAAACAAGCTGGAATACTTCAATATTGTAAAAAGCCTGTCTATATAAAACTCAAAATACGAGCAATATGTATGCGAAAAGCTACAGAAACAAGCAGATTTGTTTTTGAAGGTCCATGGCTTGCTTGTGCTCATTGAGACCACTGCACAAAGGTTAATGAGTTAAGGGTTGAAACAGTATTTTGAAAACTTATAAAACTATTATCCGCACAATAACTTAAGAAAACAGTTTGACCCGAGGCCATGAAACTTCTTTGGTATGTTGTCCTTGACTAGTATATGACATTTTGTACTAGAGGTCAGTATGTCAAGTCTTACATGTATGGAAACCTTTGTTCACTCAATAACTAGTTATTGGCTTGAGCCATGACCGCGTACTTCCAGTGGTAGATAGCCCGTTATTTCTTAAGGGGGATTAATGGTAATCAGTTTCATGAAATCTTTATCAAAACTTTGTAAAACTAGTATTCAAATATAAAAGCATTTCTTCTTGAGATACCTTTATTTAATGAACCAAAACGTTCGAATATGTTTCATGCTTATACAGTTGATAGTGTTTACACTTAACAACATTTCTAAACGTCAACCTAGTGTTAAATTTAAATACGAGAATGAAATAAAAAACAATCTTTATTTTATCTTATCTTATAAAATTGTTTTATACACACGTTTAACACATTGTATTGCAAACAATTTTATAAATATTAATTTCATTAGAATAATCACGTCATGTGATATGAACATGTTAAAGACAGTCACCAATCACATTTAAAGTCACAAAGTACTGCCCAGAATAACGTTAAAAATGTCTTACAATAACATCATGCCCTGATTAGCTTAACTATGTGGTATCAATCAAGGTTGAATGATGTTGTTCTGATACCTCACTACGTTTAAATTACCTTGGATATGAACATTTGGAATGTTGGTGTACACTGAAATTCCTGCCCATACCATCACAGAACCACCGCCGAACTGATCTTTGTTAAACAGAAGGCATTCTCTGTTTAGCTCTCCCATCCCTCGGTAAATGCAGACGCGCCCGTCTGACCCACGGAGCTTCCACCTAGTTTCATCCAAAATGACAAGGTAGTATCATCTGTTGTCATAGCCTTGAAAACATGTCAGGTACTGTGTCAATGTTTTCATAGCCTTGAAACAGGACAAGTTAGTGTACCTCTGTTGTCATAGCCCTGAAACATGCCTCTGGCCTGTGTCACTGTTGTAACAGCCTGGGTTTCAATATGTTTAGGTAATCTTTCACAGTCGTAATAGCGTTGAAAACATGTGCATTTACTTTGTTACTGTTGCCATATCATTGGCTTCAACATGCCTACTGTGTGATTGTCATCTTATCTTTAAAAACATGTCTATGTACTGTGTCACTGTCATCATAGCTTTGAAAATATATCTAGGTACTGTGTCACTGTCATCAAAGCTAGGAAAACATGTCTAGGTATTGTGTCACTGTTGATATAGGTTTGTTGTCATTGTCTGGGTTTCTACATGTTTGGGTACTGTGTCACTGTTGTAAACGCCTGGGTTCAAACATGTCAAGTTACTGTGTCATTGTTGTCACCTTTAAAACATGTATATGTACTATGCTGTGTTGCTGTTGACATTGCTTTGATACCAAGGTGGTGTGTCACCCTTGTCATAGCCTTTATTTTACAAAACTAGATACAATGTTACTGGTGTCATAGCCATGGTTACAACATGAACTGTTAAACTTTTGTCAAAGCTTTGAAAACATGTCATGATTCAGTGTCACTGCTGTCTTAGCATTGGTTGCAACATGCATATGAACTGTTTTTCAATTGTCAAGATTTGAAAACATGCCTAGATTTTGTGTTACTGTTGTCATAGCCTAGGTTTTCACTGTCAGTGTCATCATCATGATCATCATTTCTAATTGAAACTAAATTATAGCCATACCGCAGGTGGGGCCATCTAAATAAAATACATCTAATATTGCTATTTTAATTAAACAGAATGCCAATGTTGCAGGAGGACTTAAATGTGCGGCATATTGTTCGTACCTCAATAAAGAAAACCATAAAGATGTAAAAATAATTGTGAACAAATCAATTAAATTCAGCTAGAATTAGGTTGTTGCATCAATTATTTACTTCACCTTGATCTTTTATTTGAAATCAAGTAATGTTTTAATTTAATGGTAACACTGAAAATGGGAAGCCTTCACTTGATAGAGAAAAACAGAGGATTTACTTTTTTTTATAAAATTGAATACTTGATTATATGTCATCGAAAGGCTGTTGGTTGGTTCGAGCAAAATAAAAATCTACATTTTCCTCATTTAAATATATTGTAGTTTTATTGTAACTATATATAAAGACAAACACACTAAATGTCTAAGTCGTTTTAAGCCAGGCTCAAAGTTGTGAGAGTCATATTGATGAAATTTATACTAGTATTAGGAGTGAGAGATTTTCACTTTTCTTATGATGTAAATTTTAATGCATTTGTTTTATACATTCATGGGCATTTTCCCGAGGACCTCTTTATCTCAACACAGAATGACATCCAACCAGTCACAAAAAGACCTGCGGACGATTTCAACACGTCAACATAGAGGGACCTCCAAACGGCCTCAGCATATTCCTGAGGACCTCTACATGTCAACATAGAGAGGCATCTCAACGGCCAGAGCACCTCTACATCTCAACAAGGTCGGGCATCCAAACAACCACAGCTTAGTCCTGAGTACCTCTACATCTCAACATAGTCGGGCATCCAAACAACCACATCATATAGTCATGAGGACCTCTCCATCTAAAAGTAGTCGGGCATCCAAACGACCACATCATATTCCTGAGGACATTTACATCTCAACATAGTTGGACATCCAAACAACCACATCATATTCCTTAGGACCTCTACATGTCAACATAGAGAGGCATCTCAACGGCCAGAGCACCTCTACATCTCAACAAGGTCGGGCATCCAAACAACCACAGCTTAGTCCTGAGTACCTCTATATCTCAACATAGTTGGGCATCAAAACAGCAACACCATAGTCATGAGGACATCTACATCTCAACATTGTCGGGCATCAAAACAGCCACACCACAGTCCTGATGACCTCTTAAATCTCAACATTGTCGGGCATCCAAACGACCACATCATATTCCAGAAGTCATCTACATCCAACATAAAAGGATACCCAAACGGCCACAGCATAGTCCTGAGGTTCCTTCATACCAACAGATAAGGATATCCAGACGGTGTTAAATTGTCCCAATACTTATTTCCAAACTAACGAACATCTTGAACACACCTTTTCTCTTCATAACAACATTTACAACATAATCCAGAATACAAGATTGGCATGTCTTTGACATCTCTAAAAACAGCAGCATTCAAATCACACATGTCTCTTATTACCGAGCATTGAGTTGTCCAGAAAATCTCGAGAAGGGCAAACATCCAGATTCAACTTGTCCCTATCACTTAATTTAACCGCTTTCAGAACCAGGTTGTCATTGACATCACTTTATAAGCCAAAAATCAAGAACCTAGTTTTCCTCTTTTTTAAAACCTGGACAAACAAAAGTTTGAAACGTATATTGGAGTCACCTTGTAGTCGGTCAGTCGGCCGGTTGGTTTGTCATTTTTGTCGGTTAGTTATTTTTGTCTGGAATTTAACTTAAAACTATTAGCTAAAAAATAAACTTCATACCATACGAAACAAAATGAGAACATGTGCAATTACAAAATCACTAATGTTTTCAGTTTATTACTGTGTTGTTGTCCTTAGTGACATTTTCTTGTCCGTCTTACAAGTTTAATTAATACAGAAAGGAGTGTAACTGAACTCCATTCAATAGTAAAGCACAGTTACAGGGAAACTTGGGATTGATTTAATTAAACTTCATAAAATGGTAAAGCACAAATATAGGAAATGCAGTGTACGAGAGCAGTAACAATTTTTGAGCTATTCTCATAAACTTATTGCCATTTGGTATATTTCCTTGTCCAGAGAATCCCTTCTAAACTACCACAAACATCATACGTAGTTAATGACTAAAGGTTGATATGACAGATTGAGAGGGAAAGCATTATATAAGTAAACTAATTCCATTTATGTTTTATGTTTTCTTGTCCATAAATTGAACAAATACTGGTAAGAACGTAATAAAATAGCATACAAATGTAAAATACAGTGATAAGGAGAGCACCTAGTGTACATGACTTTTCTACCTTGTTACGGTTTGACGTCATTCTGTTCTATCTAATTACGGAGAGAGGTAATGCAGTGCGCAAGAACCATAATTGTATTTTCAGCTCAGTGCAGAGTTACCGCCCTTTTTACTTTTTTTTACTTGATAATTACTCGATGGTTATTAAAAATAAATGCTCTATTAGCAAATATTCGGAAAAAACTACCAAGCGTCGGCGTCACAAATTGGTTAAGGATTTGCATGTTAGCAACTTCATAACGTTATCGAGTATGTCATGTATTGCATTAAAAGTTTACCCAACTATTTATTTTCATTACCTAATTTATTAAGTTTGAAAATACGTCTTATAAAAAATCAAATAATGATTAAGGTTTTGCATGTTAGCTCACAAAGGTTATAATATTAAAGCAACTTCTTGATGTATTGTATTGAGACTTTTTACTGTGGTGCTCAACCATTCAACCCACTAAGATAACCAGTTAGTTAATTCCAGACATTTATTTTTTTTAACATTTATAGCTTAATTTGGCCCTTATTTCGACTTCAAACAATATGGTAAAGGTTTCGCATGTATACAAACATCTGTAACTACTTGACTTTTTGGGTATATTGAAACTTCACAATGGTACTTACCCATCCTACATGTAGCTCTCAGAACAACCGAGTAAGATGACACTTTCTCGCAGATAATGCGTTCCGTTATATATTGTTCTCAAAATTCTGTTTAATGTTTTGCATGTTACTACATTTATTCATTATCACAGCAAATGGATCCTGAATCGTTTTGAAGCTATAAAAGGGCCCCGTGCAACTTTTGGTGAATTTGTCCATGTAAGCACATACTTCAATAGCCACATGTACTCCATGTATTGTATTGAAACCTTATACAATAAGGTATGTTTGTTAACTTTTGCGTATTATTAAGTTTGCCTCTCAATTCACATGAACACATTGTTTTCAGCATGAGGCATTGTAATAGAGCGACTGTCCGTCGTCAGCATTTTATAATTAATAACTGCTCCTATACCACGGTCAGGTTCAATTAAGGGCCAGCCACAATGCAAACGCCATTAAAGGACCACTATTTAAAATGTTTTAATAGATCAATTTTATTTGGTTTCGATGATTGATATTTAGCAAACATAGTTCATATATCAGGTGCATGTGAAGCTGTTATTAGGGGTTGTGTAATTTCTACAAAATATCTCTAATTAAAAGGCATTTACCTTTTCCCGTATGCAGCCATTAAAGAAAAGGTGCTTTTGCATTTTTGTAACCAGGAAATTAATTTCATCCACCATTTTCTATTTTTCTAATAACCGTTTTATAATTTGAAAAGATATTATCAAGAACTTAATCATCATGTATATATTGTTGATTGATAGCTGGGGCAGTTTGACACAATAATAATAATACTATTTGCAGACTTTTCCGAATAAATATAAATGATTGTTGATTCAGAATCTGATTAAGTAGTTTGCGAAAATTGTACAATTCCTAACTTCCCTTGAACGTCATTAAGATTGTATGTTTAAACTCAAAAATGTCATTCCCCAAAACATAATACAACACCTTTTTTTAAAAGGTTTTAATTTTTGACCTTCCCCGGCCACTTCTTCACTCTGGAAGGCCTTACGTAACTCGCTCATGGTTTGTAACATGCATTTTTTTACCCTACCCACGCCTCAAAATTTGTCAACAATCTAGCGTGGCATTTACTCTTTCCCTGGAAAACAAACCTGTTTTCAAGCGAAACAGACTGATCTCTGACAGTAAGATGACTGATTATTCATGTATCATGAAACACAGTCTAACACTAAGAAAATGTTTAAAATCCAATGATTATCCGCATTTGTTTTGCAAATACATTTGACCTTCCAAATTTTTATTCATTAAATGGCGGCGTGGTAATTTGGTTATGTATTCATGCCCCGCTTAAAATAAAAGTGTTTTCATTATTTTTTGGAACATATGTGCACTTATAAAACTTCATTGATTACTGTTCCTAAAAGCTTTGCACTAAAAACAAGCGAATAATAAACTATAAGAATGAATAGCAGGGAACTTTTTCTCAACAAACCGGAAATAAAAAAGTTGACAGCTATAATTTTGCGTGAGGGTCGCCCCACGGGTAGCGGTGTAAATAAGGCTGTCAGACTTTTCAACCCCAAGACTTTTCAACCCCTTTGTCATTTGTGAAATCATTTCAACCCCTAAAAATGCTAAGACTTTTCAACCCCACCTTAAACAAAGACTTTTCAACCCCTAATAAACGAAGACTTTTCAACCCCTTTATTTCTCACCTTTTTAAGAAAATAACTACAACAGTAAACAATTTATATTGAAATTTCTTTTAAAAATCAAGAACATATTAAGACTAAAAATATAACAAACAAAAAATATGTAATGCATACAAAATATACATACTTAAAAAACTTGAAAGTGACAGTTAATTAAGGTTCTAATATCATGGCCATCATTCCAAACTATGGCCAGCTTGATACATTTTGTGTATAATTTTCAGGATTTAATTTTATTTATTTATACCCGCAAACTCTGAATTTTTAGATAATACATTATCAAGAATTAAAATCAAACTATACTGAAATAGCAATATGGTACTACCAAAAAACTTTCCACTCTTGACCTTTTTTAAAAGCAATGAAAGTTTTATAAATGTTCAAGTTCAGGTTTTTATTGGCATTCTACAGGCACAAAAAGGAGAATGTTCCGTAAATTCTTCTTTGCATTCATTTTCTTTTGCAATTATTCAAATTTGTTATTTGAAGAACACAATTATTGTAATAACATTGTACATAATATATGTGAATTCGCTGAGATATGTAATATCCTTAAGAATAATACAACAATTGCATGTTCGGAGTAACCAGGCACCAAAATCTTACTTTACCGTACCATTGTTAATGTTCGGAATATTATTTTGAAAAAAACCTAACCATCAAGTGCTTAGTAAATCAAGGCAAAGCCTTTGTAAATTTCATCCAATACTTTGGAGAAAAGTGTAACAAATAAGCCAAACAAATCTCTAATTGTATTTCAATAACAATTGGTTTCTTGCAAAAAAACAATGAAAAAGACAACACCTGGCTGACAAAAATAATAGGGGTTGAAAAGTCTTTGATATAGGGGTTGAAAAGTCTTCAATATGGCTATCAAAATATTTCAACTAGGGGTTGAAAAGTCTTTGATTTAGGGGTTGAAAAGTCCAAACAGGTAGGGGTTGAAAAGTCTTTAAAATAGGGGTTGAAAAGTCTAAGGGTTGAAAAGTCTTCGTTTTGAGAAGGGGTTGAAAAGTCTTGGGGTTGAAAAGTCCTGCTCCCATAAATAACACCCTTTTCAAAAAGGGGGTAATTAAGAAATAAATTATAAAACTGATAAAACTCAGAAAATAAGTATAAAAGAAACAGAATATTTGTTTATTTCAGTGTAAGATCGTATTTTATTTCACTCGCTTCGCCACTCGTGAAAATATGTTTTTCGATGACATTCGTGAAATAAAAAACGATCTTACCCTGAAATAAACAAATATCCTTTATACATTACCGCGTTACCGATCGAGCACATATTTGCTCTCAATACTAATGATTCGGTACCATATGGTATTTTGAATTGCATATTAAGTATTGAAATTCGCCATGTTGTATGTACCGAACGTTTTAGAGTTAATTTACTCTGCAATATTCTAATAAAAACTTTAAAATGGTGCTTTTTGTGTAGATAGTACAAAATAACCAATTGATTTCCTTCACTTCATTTAAGTTAAAATATCTCTTTATTATTTTAAGTAGCATTTAGCCACCGATTAATTGGATGTGATTTTCGGAATCAGTTTTCAACGTTCAAAAATGGCCCAATTATACCTGGGGTGATTTTCAATATTGGCCTATATTTAATCTAAGATTGATGTAGCCTTTCAGTTTGCGTGGAATAAAAGAACAGCATATGGCCATAAGACTTAGTGTAATGCTGATATCCTACTTTTTACTCGTCGAAGGGCCATTAATAAACCGACGTGGTCAATTTTCAACGTAATAATTGCATATTAACCTCTGGATAAACTTCTTAGTAGACTGACAAAGGACAGCAGGCACATTCCTGACAGAATACGACTTAATTTTCATGGCGGGAACTTAGTATTGAGTGCGTGGTATACCTCGTCTGCATATTACTTGACACCACTTATATTTGAAAAAGTGCGTAAATAATGAAATTATGCAATCACCATTACAAAAAAACAGTATACTCTACCATGTTTAACTTTCATTTGCAGTTACGTTCGAACTGTGTCTTTTACGGAAAACTAAGACTATTTCCTTTTAATACCTTCATTTTTTTTTTAGATTACATATGTTATTTTAAGATACCATTGACTCCAAACATTTGGTGTAGATCCGATAGACATTCAGGGACGAATTCAGAAGAATCACTCTAACTCACACTCAATAAGTTAATTCTCCGTAATCACATAACGGTTCAGATATATTCGAGTGAAAGGTATATCCGTATTCACCGGTGTGAATAAGACTCAAGTGTTTTGCGTGAGTGGGTAATTTGATGTGGCCAGGTCACTTAACAGTTTCGTTTAATGCAAACATAAAGTGAGAAAAATATTTCATGGCAAACAAAATTGCGGATTTAGAATGAAAAGTACCGATTCAGGTACCAACTTTTGCCTGGTAAGTGAAAAATGTATGCGTCCAGTAAAAAAGACCGGTTTATGCAGACTACAAAGCAAGATCATATACAAAAACACATTTACGTCACGTAATATAATGGATAACGGCTACATATTTAAAAAAGACACATGCATTTTAATGCATTCTGCATCAATTATTTACCGACCAAAATGTTTTTTTTATTAACCAATTGTTTTAAAATGTTAATTTCAGTTTCACAATAATAGTCGTTTGTGTTTTCGTCATTTCTAACAATAAGACCAGAACGAAAAAAAAACATTCACAAACTAGAAACACGGCACAACAACACAAAACTTCACCAATAACAACCTACATATATGTAGTGTTAGAGGTGTCAAATCCACGTTTGATTGTACAAAAACAACGTTTTTGTCCAACCGTTCGGACAGTAATGTGGATGAATGCGTATATTTACTCATTAGAAGACCGCACTTGCGATTGTGTCAAATTCTAGTTTGATTTTAGACTACAAATAAATAACCTTTTTGAGACTTCTCAGAGAACCAATTTATATCAACCTGTAAACACAATTTAACAAAATAGACAACTCGCAGAAGAAGTATGTAACAATACCATCTGCTCACACTCCACTCACTTCAAGGTCGCTATCACTATGTTCATCTGAGGAATATAGGGATGCGTCCGACATATCTAAAGACAGTAACTTCTCTATCACACTAAGCTCACAAGACTCTGTATCGGATATAACGTCTTTGCTTTGTACTGTCCCTTGACCATCGTGGCAAGATGGAGAGTTGCTTGTTGCTTTACTTACATAATTTACAAGATCGATTCTCTTCATTGCTGACGTCCTTTTTTGGAAAGGTGAATTAGGCATTGAAAGCGATGTGTAGTTGGGATCAATACCTTTCTTTTCTTTGGACGAAGGAAGTCTTCGTAAATGCTCAGGATTTCGTGACATATTTGGCTCGGATGAGGAATATTGCAGAGTTCTGCACTTGTTTAAAATATATTTTCTAGGAATATCATTTTCACCGTTGCGTTTTAGGTTTGATGTTCTCGATGTTTGGTGCCTAGCGTTATTTTGACAATGTTCACCACTTTCAGTCGCACACCTCTTGCAGGATTCAGAATTACAAATACAGATACAATGTCCATTTCCCTTCTGTTCAGTTGGATAATTATGTCCGTTTATTGCAGAACGTTTAGGCGGTTGTCTGTTTATCAAACGAAATGCCATTTCCTTTGATTTTAGCCGAGCGATTTCGTTTTTCAACTTCAAAATGTCCGTATCTCTCAGCCTTATCTCTTCAATAAGAGATTCATTCTACAATGAAACAATTTAATACAAACATTATTAATACTAATTGCTATAAAATGAAACGATGGAAACTACAATGACAACTCTAGAAGCCTAAACTCATGTTTCAATGCAAAAGTATCAAGGCAAAACAAACATCAAACAAGTGACATAACGTTACAAGACAAGACACATAAAACCAATATCAGTGTTGTCATTCGTGAATGTTAAGTATGTTAAACTGCCTTGGTCAGAACATTTACCAGTAATTATAAATTTCAAAATTTAACAAATAAGCTTCATCAGAATCGGCAAGTTGAAGGCTATAACAATACGATACTTTATAAATGCATCGTATTGACTTATAACATAATTTCAAGTACAAAACATTATCTGCCAATGAATAAATCTAGGGTGAGCGAACGTGGTATGCTATCTTTAAATGATCACAAAATTCACAAGATGGATCAATTTAAATTTGAATGACTATTGATTGTAAATCACCGCCATATTTAAACATAAAGCAGGGTCGAATCCAGAATCCTCCTATATAAAAAAGTCAATTTAGACGATCTAAAGTGTTTGGTGTGGTTTCAGATGCACCCCCACCTGGATCCGCTAGTGTAAATAAAACGTGCTATAATGATAACATCGCCGTAAATTAAGAATACATTAACAAATGCGTTGATTAAAATGTTTAGAGAAAAGTTACCTGTTTCTGCAGTGAAGTGGTCCGTTCCTTTGTGGCCTAAAATATATGGAATAAATACTTTATTTCCCTTTAAAGCAGTCTTTAAGAAATCTAGCTACGGCATCTGATGAACAATTATGTGGATGTTGGATTCACGCTGACCCATCATTAGAGAGATGACGATGTGAAGATATTGGGTAAACGTTTACATAATACTTAATGAGCATTCAAATCAAGCATTTGTGGACTTAAAAGTTTGCGAAATTTGTGATTTCAATAAGGCAATGAAGACTTCAAGGATACACCTACTTGCATAAAATTTATTCAGGACAATTTTCAAAGTACAATTACCAAAGCAAAACAAAAACATGACGAGAGACACGCATTGTTTCAAAACAACAAACACATTACTCAATTAACAAAACATCGTTATAAATAATGACCATGATAAGTATTAAGTCTGATTTCATTGAAGCAAAGACTGCACACACTTTAATTAGAATTAGGTTTCCGTCCATGTATTTACTCAAACTATATTGAGTATGTTTGTAGAGTTGTGTGCTGTTCTATGTTTCTTGTTTGTGTATTTGTGTTCTATGCCTTTGGCGTTGCCCATTGCCACTAAACCGGGTTTATGTTTAAACTTTTTGCTACTGAGCATGTTTCTGTAGCTTTTTGCATATATATTGTTTTCTGCGTTTAGTCATACATTTTTTTTAATATATCACAACAGGACCAAATCCATAAGATTGTGCAAATATATATGAACGAAAATTCAATATGAACACGCTACCTTCTGCACAGTAAACTTTGGACTATGGTACAATATAGTTACTGTGTGGCCTTTGTGACATTTATCATTTGATATTACCTCATTTATCCATGTTTGTATTGGAATGAGTGGAATAAAGAAAACTTGACTTGACTTGTGTAGCAAAAAGTTTTCACACATTTGCCTAACCTTACAATAGTGATCGAAGTTTGATGAAACTCACGTACGGCTTCGTCAATGTGTCGATATAAGAATTTTAATCAAACAATTTGTCAATATTACACATGATAATCTGCAAGACACATTATACTTACTACGCAGTCAAACTGCTTTAGTTCATCTAAGACAGATTTTAATTGGCGCATTTCGTCACCTGAAAAGTTAACGATTACGTTTTAACATAGTGATCAAAGCAAAACCCAAAATGAGCTTAAACTAACAAAGACTTACGTTACATTATATAAAACTCATTCACCTTCAGCATGTACCTGTGTTACAATTTTAATTCCAGAATAATATTTCCTGCACGTTTATTTCGGTATTTTTGCCTGTATTCTATTTCCGGTATTTCATTTCAACAAAGTTAATTACAGTTTGTATTTTATGAAAGGTTTACTTTACTAGCAGTCAAGAATATTTGTTGTTATGTCACAACATTTACAGCTTAATCTCGTATGGACAATTCAAAACATTTCATAAAGTAGCTGCCCCTTACGTCTTGCTTCAATAAGTCTCTTGAAGTTGTCAGACTTGATTACGTCGAGTAAACTGCGGGAGGATCGACCGGGAGTATCTATCGAGTCGGTTGAAGCGCCTACAACAACTTGATCATCTATTGAACTTGAAGGACGCATCCCTTGAGTTGTCCGATACCTGTGATTGTACATAAAACTTGCAAATGACAGAGTGTATCCAACGAAAGCGATGATGACGCAGTTTCCGAATTGTCCTCGGCGTTTATTGGGTAGTATTTCCTACATCAATTGTATTATGAAATTGTTAACTTTTCGTACTGAAGCTTTATTGTGGCCTTAGTGACAAGATACGTATAGTGTAAATGCGTCTGTTATTTATCCTTTGAAAGCAATAACAGTTCACTACCGTGACAAATTTGAATATATACCACTTACAAGGTAAGTTTGCAGTCATTTCATGCAGGCTTGCAATCTGTTGATGCATCATAGAAATATGGAAACTACTGGGACAAGCCCGGTAGCCTAAACAATTTCCAAATAGTGTTTCAAGGATCATGACCAAACATTGCCAAGTTAATAACTTGATTTGTATACGTTTGTTAATACAGAGTCATGTAGTAAGTTCAATAACACTACAAATGAAACATTCGTCGTATGTCTGCTTACCTTTTACGAGCTATTTCTTCCAGTATTCGTTTTGCATTTGGATACTCGACCAGAGCCTATACAATTAGCAAAAATGGCGTTTGTATCAGATCCACGAAAAAGAAGATAACATAAGAAGTTACACACAATATTTTTACTAATTTACTAATAAATAAGAATAACTTAACAGACGTACATTACGTAACTTTGCTACAAGTTAATAAACAAGACAATGTCGCACTGGATTTATTGTTCGTAAATTAACTGGACTCCTCTTAATAAGGCCAGTCTTTTTCATTCAAATTGGTCAATATGTACTTACCGACATGAGATCCTTACGAGACAGACGTAGCAACTCTGAATAACCAACGGCCCTTACATCAGCCGTCCGCCTGGAAAATCGTTTAACTATGTGTATGCAGCTTTTTGATAATGATAACAAGAAGGACATTTTTACATTTCCTTATATTTTATTAACGTTCCACCTCTTACATATAAATAAACATAGAATCTATAGTATCATAACAATAAACCTACCAATGTTATATTTGATGCAAAGAGTTATCATCATATAGACTTATATGAGAGACAAATGTAAAACAACATCTAATGTAAAAGCTGCATTCTCACAGATTGAACGTTTTGACAACATTTTTTTTATTTTTTGTCTTGGAACGTGCCAATATTTGCAAAAATCCCTGGAAACCAGTTATATATATATATATATATATATATATATATATATATATATATATATATATATATATATATATATATATATATATATATATATATATATATACCAGACTGCTGACAAAAAATATGATCGCATATTTTTATATTTAAGTTCAAAAATTGATGTTTTATGCATATTTCTTCAACCGTAAGTAAGGTTTAAGCCACAGAACATTAATTTTGGAACGGAAATAGGAAATTCTACGATCTGCTTTTTTATCAGCAATCGTATATCATTGGTTTGCAGATATATACGCAAAAATCTGCTCTTTCCAAGACAAAAAATAAAAAAAAGTTGTCAAAATGGTATATCTGTGAGAGTGCAGCTTTAAAGATAAATGTTCATTCAAAGTAGTGAGATGAGTACATGAGATTACGCTTCCCATCAACGACTAGGTAAATACCTTATGCAATATTAAATTGCAATTAACCTATATTTACACTCTAGTTTCTTATAATATTAAGTTGAAAACATTCATAAAAATTATATGTAAATGATACACGTACATCTGTGTTTGTTCAGACGTTTGATAATCCATCTGTGTTTGTTAAGAAGTTTGATCATACATGTGTGTTTGATCAGACGTTTGGGAGCCTAACAATAGTTATGATCAATACATTTGCTGGTTTGTTAATGTATGTTTCAGCAATTCACTATCAAATATGTTCTTGCTTAATCATTATTTCTTTCATTGTATTATCAATAGATAAGGTATCGAAATATATTTTTTAAACTGTTTACGCAATTAAGCTCAAACTATTATTTAAAACCCGATTTAACTGAAAGAAATTAAGTTGACTGCAATTGTCGTGTCGGAAATTTTGTTTCAAATAAATACTAGCCTTCAAAGGGATACTAATAAGCAATAAATATTAAAATAAATTACATATCCTGGGTTGTTCACTTTGTCATATGTATATTAAGATCAAACCAATCAATTAATTTTCAATACGAGTCAATCCGGCCGAATTATCCTAAATACAAACATTATTGAGCTAAACAAACGTAAACTTTGAGTTGAGTCTTTCATGTTATACATTCTTATTTTAGGGCCATATTCACATTTGTTTCCATTTGTTTCAACTTTTATTTGTTATAATCCGAAACAATAATTCCTGGTAACGCTTAAAGTCAAAGAATTAGTATAGTTTGACCTAAAATGTATAGGTTCCACTTTGGGTATTTAAAACCCTCGTATATATTTTGAAAATGTATCTTTTTCATTTAGAGATTCATTAAAACCTTTTTAATACACATGGAGAAGACATATTGACTCGTAATAATGTGGAGACTTGGTATTCGATGTGATAATCGTTTGCTTAGTTTCACATTTTGAAATACTTTAAACATGTCCTTTAAAGGAAATGTTGTGAATCTGATATGGGCTTTACGGTGGTAAATGCACAACTTGTCTATTATATGCCTTGACCAAGACTATTGTATTATCATTGCACTACCTATTTTGCCCTTCGTCTATTTTGAGCAAGCTGATTTCACCAAAGTAGGAGCCCGAGGAAAGGGTTGTCAGGTAAGTCCTTTTTCCAGCGACGTGATTTGAAACAAGTATCTGCAAATGTATGGTAGGTTCATTGTATATACACATTGTATTGAAATTGCCTATAACTTTGGATATAATGTTAGATTTCTACATGTTAATGATGTTTTATATCAACAAATGAGTTTTGCATTTTAGATTTATGTAAGTAGTAAGTAGTATGTCATGTAAAACCCATTACCTCGACTTTTCCGTGATTGACAATAAACATCTCCTTTCCAACCTCGCCCGTGCGACAAATGTAATCTCCGGGACTGTACACTTGGGGCCTCAGCTTCAGAACAAGCTCACGAAGTAAACCTTCTTCACACTCTTCGAAAATCTTCACCTGTACAATGATGCTAAGTTCTTTCAATCGTAACGCTAACTCACATAACATTCCAGTGTTAAGTAAGGTGTTATTCTCCTTGAGGTCGTTTCCTTCCCTTTAAATGTATACATGTGGGATACTTGACTAACTTCATTGTTTCCATTGAATTGTAACTTGTAAACCTTTTGTCATTTTCAAGAGATGTGTTTGTAAATTAAAACGATTTTCTACCCAAATCCACTGTAGTTTCTTTTTCATTTTATCCAGAGTGCATGTAATAAAGGGCATTCCAAAATACAACATGGCGCACTTTTCAGACTTGAAGATGTTTCAAGATTTCATTTTGCTTTCTTGGTTTTGATTAGCATACGTAAACATGGGTACAACAAAAACATTTGAAATCTTGCTTTATGCTTTACTGTAATACAAAGTCGGGCAAATGTAACGTAATAATATTCCATTCAAATGTGTAGTGTTGTTTTTTTCAAAATGGTCTACCAGATGAAAAATGTCTTATGGAGTTTTAATGATACTTTTTCAACCAAGAAAGACAATATAAATTAGTGAATTAAACTAACTTACAGGTTGAACAAGAAAACATCTTTCTAGAAGTAGAACATACCAACAACAATACATTGTTTCTAGCATATCGGGCACAATCGTATATAATAGACAGGTTGCCTGTTTGATATACATCAGACTACTGACCTTCTTCAGCGTTTCAAGATGAACACTGATCGCTATCTCTGTTCTTAGGCGATTAGGAAGAAGTTGTAGCAAAGAAGGTTCATCAATGGACTGTGTTCTGAAAAAAAAATAACCAGATGTTTAATTGTTTAACCTGTAAGACTTTGGAATTGACAAATCAGTTTAGCATTATGTTTCTGAAAGTTTGAGTATGTAGGAATTACAATTGATATCATCTTTACTGTTATGGTTGATACACACACAAGTCTATGTTGCTGAAAGGACATTAAATTGCAATTGTTATGTGTAGTATGATTAGTTGAAGTATCATTTTACAATATTTATGCGAAAAGCTACAGAAACAAGCTCAGTAGCAAATAGTTTAAACATAAACTCGGTTTAATGGCACTGGGTAAACGCCAAAGACATAGCACATAAAATCACAATTAAGAAACATGGAAGAACAGCACAAAACTCCACAAGCAGCACAGTGCATACATACTATATAAATAAACTAGGTATGTTTATTAAGGGTTGTTAGGTACCGCCTTGGAACGGTCAGTAAAATGAAAATTTACTGGGGGTTTAAACCCGTTAAAGTGCACAAACCTCACTTTTATCCCAACAATCCTAAATAAAGATCAAAAGCAAAAGGTAATTCTTATATTAAGTATGCATTAACTTTTAACACAGCAAACTTAAGTAAATACCCCAAACAATAAAAACGTGTAGACACCAGAACAACCATTTAGATTGATTAGTCTTTGTATATTTAAGAATATGGTTTTAGATCTAATTGTTACATTACCTGTTCCACGTGTAATCCGCCCATCTCTTCACCCTGTTCTGCAGTCTTTCATTAACGTGTCGATGCTGCAGGTAAGACTTGATCTGGTCCATTCTGAAATCGAATATATCGTAGATTTTTTTTTTCAATTTATTGTTTATATCTTCATTTCATGGACACTGAACAATTGACAATTTGTATATATTTTTTTCTTTTCTGATGTTATAATCGCATTAGTTCCTAACCGGTCTTTAATATGAGTAGTTTACATGAGTCGGAACATTTCCAATAGCACAAAAAAGAAAAACATGAGAAGGCAATTTAAAATTTAAAACCTTGACTGAAATTCTGTTCTTGCAGCGTTCATGTTGCTGATAACGTCACCTACGTTTCCAACAACTGCCGCAAACACAAACACGCCGATCAAAAACGTGACGCCAGTAAAGACGAACTCCTGTAAAAATTGTGAAGTCATCAGCTTAAACGAGTTCTGAGAATGCATTTTTATTATTTAGAAAAAAATAAAATTAACAAAAGATACAGTATGGTTAAACAAAAAACACCAAGTATAACAATGATGTATAATATTGACTTAAATATATTCCTCACATTTTGTTTTCAAAATATATTTGAAGGTTCGCTTATCGGGTACCGTGCTTCTTTTGATACATTTACAAGATTTAATAATCATGTTTCCCTGTTTCACTGCCAATTTTAGTGCGGAAACCCGAGCAATTGTTAATTAAGATATAACAAATGCAATCTGCTTTTATTTAGTTGTGGCAATGTTCATCCTCATTAATGATCTGTTAGGCCATAAACCTGGTAAAAACTGGTATTATTTAACTGGCTTGTCCATGTAATTTGACAATTAAACTGGATCAAAACAGCTATTGTTTGCTAAGGCGGCATTGACCCTCGACACTATATAAACTTTAAACATGTGTATCATTTATAATTATTTGCCCGTTGAGACGGGTCGCTGGTATGGTATTCAAAGAAATGACCGAAAATGTTAAATGACATTGGCGATGAATTTCATTACATTCTAAAATGCAACCACTTGGCAAATATTTACCAGCTATTCATAGAAATTATGTCAATATAATATCTTTCCAACGGATAATGTGTGAGAATAATTGTTAAAAGCTAAAACTCACAGGCAAATTCTTTTGTATTTAAATCATTGCTAAACCCACCTGGCAATATAACCTTGTATTTTATAGATGAGTAGTTCGGCTATAAGTAGTTATGGTTAAGTGTAACACTTCAAATTCAAATGTATTATGCTTTAACATCCGACCCCCAAAACCTGGTTCTTTAATTGTTTTTTTTTATATTATAATTATATAATATTATAATATAATGTCTACCTCTATTCACATGTATAATGTGTTGAGTGTAATAAAAGAAGATTTACAAATTACAGTTTGAGTATTCCGGTATATAGAATTAATACATTAGAGATGACAACATTTGTAGTTGCAGTGTTTAACTGGTTCAACGATACCTTTCACACTAAACAATAGGTTACTTTGTTCTTTAAAAACATATTTCGAACTTACTTTAGAACGTACAATTGAAACTAATAATACAGTGAAAGAATGACATATTCAGGGACAAGACCAGCAGACACAAAACTATAGCAACGTTACAATGTGATATAAGTGAGCAAATGTAAAGCACAGTGTTTGATTTTAATCAAAAGCAGGTTAGTTGTCGGTACATGAGGTAAAATGTTTGCTTGTGATCCATACCAGGTATGTCCTCATTACATGGGGTAAAATGTTTGATTTTGATCCAGACTACGTCTATCTCCAGTACAAGGGCTAAAGTGTTTGATTTTGACCCATACAAGGCCTGTATTCGGTACATGGTGTAAAATGTTTGTTTATAATCCATTTCAGGTTTGTCTCCAGCACATGGTGTAAAATGTTTGATTTTGATCCATACCAGGTCTGTCTGCAGTACATGAGGTAAAATATTTTATTATGATCAATTTCAGGGCTGTCTCAAGAACATGGTGTAAATTGTTTGATTTTGATCCATACCAGGTCTGTCTGCAGTACATGGGGTAAAATATTTTATTATGATCAATTTCAGGTTTGTCTCCAGAACATGGTATAAATTGTTTGATTATGTTTCATACCAGGTCCGTTTCCGGAGGGGGTCTTTCTCCAATTGTTGTAAGTGTCATCAAAGACCAATAGGTGACTCGAATATACTTCCTAGAAATCATCAAATCATATGAAAACAATTATACATTATATACATCTAAACTATTTGGCTTGGTGATAATCTACTTTCGATAATATGAAAATGTACTTATTCATCGTTAGATAAAAAAGCCACATTTAATGTATTATTCTCATTTTGCATACGTGTACCACGATGGTGTCAGCTATTATACCTACTATCAATACAGAAATCGAGATAAGGAGACATTTGTTTTAAGGTGGAGATTACTGATACTTTTATTTTAAGAGTTATCTTTTTTATTTGGATGTTTCAACATCTAGTATTTGGGCATATTCTTTTTTAAGCAATATTTATGCGAAAAGCTATACAAGCCATGCATGTATTTTCTAGACAAATGTAAAAATATGTGTCGTCATTAAATGTCTTATCATTTTTTATCTTTGAAAATACTAGTGTTTCGCTTTTTTATCTACTGTATAATGCATGGTTCTGAATTAATTGTGACAGTAAATTAATTTGTGCTAAACTGCTTAGTGTTTATATGTAAAGGAATACATATATCTGTCAATATATTGTTCACAATTTGCCTGTGCTGTATAACCTGGCCCCGATTTCTCGAAACTTCTTGAGTACCTTATACCAGGATTTACCTAAGCTCCCTATATTTGTTTTCATTTTGTTAGCGTAATGTTTACTTCTTTAAGAGCTTTTACACTTTTAATAGGACCTTTCTTTATGATTCTCACAATCAAATCTTTTTCATTTATCAAAATTGAATTTTATAATGTATTTTGGCTAATTGATAAAAGCTACTGAATATATATGCAAAAAGTCTGGTATGCTTAAGAAGTCCTCGCCGTTTCGCGTTTGTTACATGAGGTCCCTCTACTTCAACAAAGAAGAGGGCAATGTAACGCCGAATAACATCATCGCCGCATATACGAAATCGACCACGTTTATGCGGTGTTTTTCAACGCATAAACAGGACTTTCTTATGTGGCAAAAAGGCACACTTTCGCTGCATAAAAAACAATTGAAACATATACTAGTACAATATTGCTTGATAAAGTTTCATCAAAATCGGACATAGTTTTTTGTGTCCACTTTACCAAGCTTTGAACTAAACTTTTTGAGACGTAAATTCAGACAAAGATTTACTAAGATTGGTTTAAATGTGAACAAAACCAATTTATCTTTCTGCGAAAACGTTTGAAATGACGTTTGGCCCGTTTAATGGTGGGACTATATGTTACGACAACGCACAACACCGTCATTTGGGACAATCAGAAAATTGAATCGTCGTATGACGTAACATATATTCTCGCCTTTTTGTCAGACTGACGGGCATGTACCCTTGACAAAGCGCACTTTCAACGTCATTTCAAACGTTTCTAGAAAAGTAAATTGTTAATGACGGACAAACGTCAGAAATCCAACAATCCTCACAGCTCCACATGCGCTCTTTGTGCTCAGATGAGCTGAGAATTATTTCAATGTCAAGAACCACTGGTAATTGTGCGATTGTGAAATTTATTCACGTCTAGGTCATCAGTGTCTATTTCTGGTTACCAGGGCAACGAAAGGAAAACTTCTGAAGATTATATTGTTTCCAAAAATTTCAACACAACATTCGTTTTGGGCACTTGAACAAGAGGACTCAGATGACTGATATAGAGTCATCATGGACGTCTTTCTTTCATTGATTGTGTTTTTATGCACTAGTCATTTGTAACCAATACAATGTGGACAATTCAAGGGGAGTAATAATTTATTTTCAACTTTCAATTTTGGCCAAAATATTACCTTAAATTTGACCAATTTGGTTGCCTACTTTTCCCGTATTTTCTTTAAAATGACAGTAATATGCTACGCCCTAATCTTAATCATCATCATAATCAACAACATCATCACAACTACCATCATCATTACCACAATCACAACCACCACCACCACCATCATCCTCATCATCATCATCATCACAATCACAATCACAACCACTACCATCATTATTCACACACCAATGAATAAATGTAGATGACTCTGGAGACTCCCATGTCACAAGATTTCGGGACGGACGGACGGATATCATCATCATCATCATCATCATCATCATCATCAACGTCATTATCATCGTTATTGTTTAAATATAGGAACTCTGTTTTTTAGCTTTATAATAAATGGTTTAGTTAATCCTCTTAATGTGGCAAAAAGGCACAGTTGCGCCCCATATAAGCAATTTCTGCTTTATGCGTTAAGCGTCGCTGCATAAACGTGGTCACCCTGTTTAAAACGAAAAAAAAACACGTTTATGCGGCGTTACAGAGCAATACTGATTACTAAAACAATTTCAAAATCCTCAAATGCGGGTAAGAAAAAGAAACGTCGTCTTTTCTTTGAAGAAAATATATTGATAATTTAGAAATTTAGAATCTAAAAGTTGGAAATATAAAATATTATTAAATAAAAAGATGGTGAGATGCAGTCAATATAAGTATTTTACAATCAGTACTATTAAACAGAGGCGTAACACGACAACCATTCCACGTACATTGTAAAAACACAGTCGTGCAGACGTTAATCTCACGACCTCTGGGAATCATGATATATTAGCTAGTATATGACTCAGCTGAGGATAGTCTACTCCTAGAATGTCTGACAGTGATGGAATATTTGCGTCTTCCTTTTTCATTTCTAACCTAGCCGAACGTAATAATTGTGTGTGTTTTTTGCATCATTTAAGGCAAGTTATTATGGCTCTGAAACTATTTGAACGTTTTTGGAATAAAATTATCCTGTGACTTAGATTTTTTTAAATACGATTCACCTTAAGGTGGAACGCGACTATGAATTTTTTTTCGAGTTACTGTCTGAAATTTGGTATACGAATAGAAGAGCATATGCCCAATTAGGGTCTGTTTTTACATTTTCAATATTCGGAACAGTTTTGAAACAATGACTCCTCAAAATATACCACTGACGTCAATTTTGAGACGTCTCTCATATTTTTGCGTTCCATCAACAATAACCGATAGTTTCATTAATTCTTCGTTTACCGCTAAGAAATTTAAACCTCAAGTGCGTCTTGTGAAAACGTTCACGCTCATATATTTTTCGTTCTCTTGTTTTACGTTATTTATTTAAAATTCGTCTTTAACGTCATTTTTAGAAACAGGTATAGGGGTTAGATTATTTGATACTGCGCAAAAACGAACTCGGTGAGGTACCCTTTTTTTTGGTATCAGGCGATTTGTAATAAAATATTGAATACATGTATTTAAAAAAAATCAAAAATTAAACGAGCAGTTTTTTCAAGAATTAAAGAAAGGCGCACTTTTTTCAGCGAAACACGACGCCGTTTTTCCCGCGAAAAATGACGTTATAGACGAATTTAGAAACAATAACGTTCAACAAGAGAAAGAAAAATATATGAGCGTGAACTTTTTCACAAGGCGTACTTGACGTTTAAATTTCATAGCTGTAAACGAAGAATTGATGAAAATATCGGTTATTGTAGCTGGAACGCAAAAATATGGCAGACGTCTCAAAAATCTAAAAACAGTCCCTAACTGGGCATATGCTCTTCTATTCGTATACCAATTTTCAGACAGTAACTCGAAAAAAAATTCATAGTCGCGTTCCACCTTAATATATACATTTAGTTTCTTACTCCTAAACTTTCCCGCGTGTCCTTGTTGTTTCCTTTCTGCTGTTCTTATGGCGATTATATTGGACTGGTAATATGGTTATTTTTTATTGTACTGTTCTTATGGTTATTTAATTTTATTGTTCCCCTGGCTATATCATTGCGTCGCTCTAATGGCTATGTAATTGTTTTGTTATTTAATTGAACTGTTTTTCTAGCTATTTCATTAAATGCACTCATGGTATTGTTCATACGGCTATTCAATTGCACTTTTAGTACAGTTAATGTCCACGCTATATTGTGAATTTGTTTTACGAGTCTGAATTTATAGTTTTTTTTTCTGAAACTATAAAAAACGCGCAGACGTTTGGAAATAATCTTATAGTGGCAACAATATCAAGATCAAAATAACTAACAAATATGTATGATCTCAAACGTTTAACGTATAACTCATTGCCCTATAGTTTCCAACGTAATGTTAAATCAAACACTGTATCAACATAAACATCTTAGATGGAAATCAATGAATTAATCATGTATGAAAACACAAAAAGTCAAGCAAGTTTTATAATTCAAACACTGATCATACACACACTTTAATGATGTTCATGACACCAACCTTGAAAAAACGTCATATTCAGTCTCATTAGGATAAACCCATTCATTGGTGCCCAGTCCTTCAAACTCCGAGACAAGGTAGTAAACACAACCTATCCAGTGGATGACCATCCAGAGGTTCAGCGACAGTTTGAAGGTCCGGAGTAGGTTGGGATTTTGTGTTCGACTGAAAGTCGGTTAATGTAGACTGTGCTTAAATGATATAACCTCGTTGTTCATTATTTTAATAGTTAAACAATGAATAAAATCAAAATTGACGAAAGAGTACAACAGAGAAAATAAATAAGCTTTAAAATAACCGATCAATGTATGCATCAAATAACTTTGACAAGGACATCGGTTAAAGGGTTAATCTATATCTCCAAATTTATGATCACAGCGATATTGATACACATGAAAACATAAAAACCTGTCTGTTAGGTCAAAGAACCTGACCAACGTTGAGTATTTCAGCAGTCTTGGCGCTCGAACTAACAGGATCTTCATTTTTCCTGTAGTAGTATTCAAAGAAAATTTATGGTGGGTATCTATTTTAAGATATTTTTCTAACGTTATTCACTGCTCAAAATAAATAGTAGCGTGGCCATTAATAATATGAATTAAAGACTTTTTTTGTTTCTATGTAACTATCAATAAAAATATCTAACTTGTTCAGAGGACCTCATATTATAATAAAGCATAACAAAATAATTAATACAAAGAGTATTTGTTGATTCGAAAAGTCAATTGGCACGAACAAAGACGCAGAAAACATGTACCTGGAATGAACGATTCCATGTCAAGAAATATGACGTTGCTGAACAGACTGATAAAACTGTAGAAATACCCCATAGGAAGAATGGAAATGACGTCAATTATGAACTTCCAGGTATTCATGTACTGCTTCATAATTTCATTAGGATTCAAGACCTTCAAGAAGATATTTAAAAAAAAACGTGAGATACATAATTGAGAAAAAATACCTCAGATACGAAATGACTTAATATGGTTTATAAATACCGGCCCAGGTAAATAGTATGAATTTTAGCGAATATCATATGATATGAAAAGTACGATCTAAACGACTGTTTGATGTTGAAAATAATATGGATACCCTTAATGATTTTGCTGCATTTTTGCTTAACATATTGTCAGTAAAGAACCACAATATACTACGAATCTTTGAATTTATAAGTCTTGCTTTGCGACATTTTGAAAAGAGATTAAACTGATCAATACAATTTGTACCTGATAAATGATATATTATTTTACTTCACAAATTCATATAATGTAAAGTCAACATCTTACTAAACAGCCGTCCTCATAGAACGAAGTTCGAAGGTGAACGGCTATGTCCACGATGAATATGACGTCTCCTAACGTGTCTAATAGCGAAAAAAAAGATTCCTCGGTAGCCTGAAACAAGAATGTGGTGCCAGACGGTTGTCGTACCCTTGGCGGCGTTAAATGATAACAGAAGTTATCTATGGATGATCAGTTTAACTTTTAGAGGTTTTAAAAAATACCGATTTCACACTCTAAAACACACATTTCAGTTTGTTACAACAGACAAAAGACATTCTGCGAAATATAGAATTCAATCGCGAGCATATTATCAGGCTCTATTTTACATTTTCACTTTCTAGTCCAGTGAAAATACTTTTCGTATTCTTCTGATAAGGAGAAATCGAGGATGAGTGCTCACTATTGCAAGAGATTCTCCAAAATTCGCCAATAATGGCTTCCATTTCATCTTAAAGGTGATCCGTTCTCATTACTTGTTATATTTGCGTTCTAAATAAATCAGATGAAACTGTGTATCAATCAGAGGCTATTACATGTCAATGTCCTGAGTTTGACGTAACATAACTGTTTATTACAATGGATGAGAAAGATTACGAGTTTTCTACAAACAAGTTGTAGCGGTTTGACAACTATCTCATTTACTTTCTGAGAAAGAAGGTTTCCCATTTAATGTTGTTTTTTTTTCTTCAAAAAAACACACTACTCTGAATCCAAACTAACTCATTCTACAGAACCTTCTGTCACTAGAACTTTTCTGTCATACGAATTGCTCATTCACGAGCATTAAGATATATGTACATAGTCATGAGGATGAATATTACGATTACTATAATTATTTACCATCAAAATTACGTATGCACCCCTACATAATGCTTGGCAATCCTCTGTAAAAATACAACGGAACAAACCTGATCCCTCATTTCCTTGAAGGCAACTCTGAGCATAATGACGGTGATATTATAAACGATCGCCATTGTCACGATTCCCTGGAAGGAAACGAATGAAGAAAAGTGATATAACAATAAGTTAAATCAGTCCATTGACAACACGTTCATACACCTAAAACGCATACAACAGTTAGACATAATGGGAATGTCTGACTAACTTTACAGGAGTTATCCCCAATATATCCTTCCACTAATGGGATGGTTCCTGGTTCGTTCGAGCCCTACCAGCACCAATATAAATAGGACACAAATATGTGTTAGGATTCGGGTTTGATTGTTATGTATTACACTCTGGAAAACATTTGACAGTATATGACGCATATGTTTTGTCAAAACTTCACCTTGACAATGTTGGTAAGTGAAACAGTGTCATCACCTCATAGCACCGTCTAAAAACGGACTTTTAGTTCCGCAGAACGAAATGAGGTATCAACAGATCTACGCTTTGACATGAAATGTTAAAATAATTCATGCTTTATTTAAATACCTTCATAAGATTACATCGTAAATATGAATTGGTAAGCATGACTATTAATCTTAAATAAATCTTGGGAATTGATAATTATACATAATGACTTAGAAAATTGAAATGTGTCGACCGAAAGACCTTGTCTAATTTTACTTACAACAAGTATTACAATCGTCCTCCGCCATTATCGTTTTACTTTTTTCCCCTTTACACTAGCAAAACAATTGCAAGATAAAAGCAATGCTCATAATTTTATCCTGGTACATATATTTTTAACAGAATATTTTATGAAACTAACTTATTATATAATATAAGTATCAATTAACCTTACCTATTATTAGGTTATGATAAGCTCGTGTAGGTTGCAGGTTGGGGCCACTCAAACGATTTTTTGGATTTGAATTTTGTTGCATGTGAACAGAATTGTAAAACAAAGAATTGTAAAAAAAACACGCTTGTCGCGCGTACAACCATTGAATACTTTCAGCGCTTTCATTTATTCAGGGGCAGCTTTGTCGAATTTAAAAAAAAACATATCTGACTTAAATGATTTTTCAATGCTAGGGTTGCTACATAAGCACCATCCGTAATATAGACGGAGAACGTGAAACTTGGCTCTTTATCAATGTTTCCATAGGCAAATCAAAAAGTTTGTTTTTAGTTTCTCGACCTTCCCAATTTTAGCACATAGCCTAGTCTGCTTTGGGGAAGATGGAAGTTTTCTCTGCTAGTAAATTGCATGGTCAATCTCAATGTTGTTAAGCCAAACAAAAAAGGCTACAATCAGGTATATTGAAAATACAGTGATAGTCATTTGCATGATTTATGAGCAAATTGAGTCCATTTTGCTAGATACAAATCACAGAAAGCTAAAGTTACGTAAATATATACCCTGCTTTAGGGTCAGGTTATGAAAGAAAATCATGCCTCTTTGTTCCCCTGACGGACAAATATGGCATACAGACAAAATAAATCCATTTCATAAAATAAGTATTGTCTTACCAGCCAGTAATACATGACAAGTCCATCTGGATCGAGAACAATATCTGACAGCGTAAGTTCTTCAATTCTCCTGGTCTGGAAACGTATGTACATAAGGTCGAAGTAATTGTGTGTTAAATTTAACAGAACAGAACAGAATGTTCTTTCAACTCAAGCATATATAGCGCATCGTCATAACACAAATAAATATAGACATACTAAATATAACATGCATGCAAAAATAAATGCAATATATTATTTACATTAAAGTGATACAATATCGCGAAAAACGTAAAGCCAATTTAACAGTAGTGAATGTCAGAAGGTCTAAGGGGGTGATTTATATATTCAAGTCTCTTATTTTAAAAGATTGGTACAGAAAATAGCTTATCTTATTAACAGGGGTTTATGATGATACAACGACTGTTGGCGAAGCTCTTCCTAAGCTAAAAAGCCAGACCATTTGGCCGGCTGTTTCGATTACATAATAAAAAGTTTAAATCGGTCGTCATCCTAAACCTTATATTTACTATAATGGCATTTCTCCAATTTGAATATTTTGGTTATTTCTGGATGAGACTGAAACCAGGCATATGACTGCACTCCAATAAGGTCCTAGCTATGACACTGGCAGTGATGGAGACAACATATTATTATCAGTAATGGTATTTCAGTTTTTCTTAAATAAACAATTGTATCTATTTAATTATAGCCCAGATCATGATATTGCCAACTAAATTAGGGTATGACATTACAAATAAGCTTCCAATTGAATCACTGAATTATTTGTCATAAATAGGACGGTGTTGTCCCTTACTGTACATGCGTGTTAAATTGCTACTTTACTGTTAAACATTATCAATATTAAATTATATATACTTTAATAAATTAGTAAAAGTCAAAATTCTCATTTATACGTCATCCGTCCAACTTAGCTCTTGTCTGCGTTAATCATGCATAAAGGTTCATGTTTTTACGCTGAACATATTATTGATAAGAAGGCGGAATTGACTTGTCAAAGGCTATGCATTACATAGAAACTGTCGTATTTACACAAGACAATATTAAGAAAATATTGTATTTATCATAGTTGGTTGTTGTGGCAATGGATAATTGAATATTTGTAATATATTCGATAAATTTGCAAAACGATTGGACATATTTTTGTCAACACATGGAGACTGGAACTTTGGAAAATGCAAGTCCTCAAAGACTTCTAAATCTGTATACATGCATTACCGGTTTCAACGGGCGAGGCAAGCAGACTTTCTCCCCTAAGATTGTCCAAGTTTACATTCAATATTACTTTGGAAAAAGGGTATATAATACGATAAAAATGCACCATTTGTGACTAGAAATTGTTAAAATCTTTACGGGGCAGTAAACTCAAACCCAACTGCGAACATTTTAAACTATTAAATTTCGGTTTGAGGCGAATGTCAAAAGGCTGTGCCCCTAAGTTACGCCCTCTCTAACGTCAGTTCCAGAATCGGTCCCTGCATGGGCCGGTGTTCTCATTTTCCTTCTATTTTTGTTTACTGAGGTATTTAACACATTTGACGGTAATAAACAATTACTTACCTAAATTACAATGCGAAAAAAACACTGTCACGGACTTCGTTCGATAACAATATACACAGACTGGCGTGTCAATAGCTTTATTTTACTGTTTAACGTTTTCAAACGTCTAACAAAAGCCTGCGAGAAGTTTATTGTGATCAAAATCCCCGTATGCCAGAATAATCTCATTGGCTTTTAATACGAGTTTAATCAATTCGTAGATGTCAGAAATTCTAATCTGCGTTAATCATGCGATTGCTTGCTCACGCTGATCTTGAGATTAATAATAAGAAAACGGAATTTAATGATCAAGAGTAACCACCTACAATGACATAAAATGTGTCGTGTTTATGTTAGAGATAAGGACGAAGATGTTTTATCCATTGTATATTTTATGGTTGTATTTGCATTTGAGAATACTGATAAGCTTCGCAGTTTATTACCTGTTGCGACAAGGAACACATAAACGGATCAAAATAATAGGAGACCCAACATATGACCACAATTTATCATTGTTTACAAATTCTTTGTGCTCATGACTTCCGATTTTCCTAAATGTTCAAGGCAATGACATGGTGTATTTGAACACCATGACATGGTCAGCGTTCGTCCATCATTAATACAAATTTAGCATACGTTTTGTTTCCTTTAAAAAACAAAGACGTTTGTGAGGGGAAAAAAACTAGATAAAACGTATTGTCGTAAAACATTGTACCTTAAAATATCAAGATATAAACAATTTGTTTAATGGATGTTCCTACCGTTGCCAATGACGACCGCCGGATGCCTAGTTCCCAGTCCGGTTGGTCGTCCTCCATTTCCGGGGTCTCTGTCGGCCGCGCATCGCCCGTACCTACTTCTTCATCGTTATTTGCTTCATCGTCGTCGGCATCGTCCGACAGTATCCGTTCTCTGGCAATGGTTCCCGTGGTTCTTAAAGTAAATTTTCAAACGTTTAATTATTTGTTGGCTTATTGTGAGGTTAACACGTAAATGTTTTATCTGATTCGTTATTTAACGTCCTTTAGATATATATCACTTTTATTCCTCTAATGGTTTCCTCAAGCCCGCACTTTTTCTATGCATCCGTTTATAATGCATAAAACATTTGCAAAGGTCTACACGTCTATGTTGAACGTTGGCAATTGTCTCATTTCATGGTTTATTTGTTTCTCAATTGCTGACTTGTACGCGAATTAATACTTGCACTTTTCAGTATACAGTATGCTCAAATGAAAAATCATTTAGTCACTGACAAGAGTTTGACCTTGTGTATTTCTTGCGGTGTTTAAAAGATGTGCTCTTACTCCCAAATAAAATGTACCAAAATTGATTTAATCGTTTTAATTTCCTGAAAAGGATGAATACATATCGAAAATAAAGGTTCTAATGAAGGATGTCGAGTATAATTTGAAAGAACGGTGCAGTAAACACGGTATTGCTATCTTATAAGACAATAATTGATCACTGTAAATCTTTTAAGACCCACCAGTCATTTAATATTTGTGCGTTGTTTTAAATAGTAAATACACGTTTACAATCTTGTTATCAGTAATTAGAATTTCCATAAATGCATTATCTAATAAGTAGGTTTATCACACAAAATTGATGTTTATTACACATGTATTTATATTGGTTTTAAATAATAGCATCACTGTAATAAAATACAATAAGGATAAATGTTGGATGAACCATCTTAAAGATCACCTCAAAATCTTCATTGAACCACTCGTTGATTTTCTCCCTTAATGCTCTTACGGTCACACATTACATAACAGAGGCTTAAAATCCATTTATTTGCACGCACAGATATCAAACCCATTTAAGATTAAAACGGAAACTAAATACTTTAACGAGCATTAAAGTTTCTCAGGCAACTCGGAAAACATATATTTTCTTTATGAAATCATGCCTTGTTGTCATTTGTTTTTATTTTGAGAATTGAAACATTCTTACACATTGTTGCAATAGTGAGCAATCCTTTTAGTTGTTTTATCCTTCATTGTTTGGTAATGCCGAAATATAATGTTCAGAACTCCACATCGCCAACACAAGAGCCTTTATTGTATACTGCTTTCAGGTTGATCGTATAGATTCGCTGTATACATTATGGTCGTGATTTATAAATGTTAGATATAAATTATTGTTTGTAATACGTAATCAATACAATTGCCACACCACAATCAGTGAGGGCATTGCACTTTAAGAGTGTAATATTTCAACTTGTACTTTGCAACAGCTTACTGAGTTAAAATACTCACATCGCAAACATGTGTATTAAACTTTCGTTTACCAATGTGACACGTTAGGTGATTTGCTTCTGTCCTATTCTTTGTGTTTAATTTTAATTGCTTATTTCGTTTGATAATGATCTGTTGTTATTGAAAATACACGATAAAAGCTACAGGGACAACCTTCGAAACTACTAATGTTTACATCATGATGTTTAGTGTTAGCTGTATGAATAATCTATCAGTTCTTTATATCGCTATATATTTCTATTGGCCTAGTCCTCTTTTTATACGAAACTTGACGTTTATATTGATTAACACGCAAGGGAATATGACGTCATTGTTCTTTTCAATATGGCGTTCCGATTAGATAAGCACGACGTCATTTAACCAATGATATGCAATGTTGCAAAAATCAGCTTATTTTTCATACAAATGTACATTGTCGGTAACATTTCCTTCATAAAAAAACTTTCGTTTAATCGTAATGAATAATTATTAAAAGTATAAATATAAGTAACAGCGCTTAATGGTCATTTGCCCGCTCGCTTAACTGCATTCATACAGCATGAACGCACGAACAAATGCTATAAATCGTTACAATGGCAATCGGATGGAAAGACGAATGACAAAACAGACAGACAGACAAGGTACAATGTTAGCTAGTGCTTTCAAAACATTGTATTATATGGGGCGCAACTGTGCTTTTTTGCCATATAATAGAGGATGAACTAAACCATTTATTATAAAGCGAATAAATAGAGTTCTAATATTTCAACAAAAACGCTGGTGATGACGTTGATGATGATGATGATGATGATGATGATGATGATATCCGTCCGAAATCTTGTGACATTGGAGTCTCCAGAGTCACTTACATTTATTCATTGGTGTATGAATGATGATGGTGGTGGTTGTGATTGTGGAGTTGATGGTGGTGGTTGTGATTGTGGAGATGATGGTGGTGGTTGTGATTGTGGAGTTGATGGTGGTGGTTGTGATTGTGGAGATGATGGTGATGGTTGTGATGATGTTGTTGATTATGATGATGATAAAGATTGGGGCGTATCATATTACTGTCATTTTGAAAGATGATGATGATGATGATGATGATGATGATGATGATGATGATGATGATGATGATGATGATGATGATGATGATGATGATGGTTGGGGGGATGATGATGGTGGTAGTGGTTGTGGTGATGAAGATGATGGTGGTGTTTGTGATGATGTTGTTAATTATGACGATGATTAAGATTAGGGTGTATCATATTACTGTCATTTTGAAGAAAATACGCGAAAAGTATGCAGGCAAATTGGTCAAATTTAAGGTAATATTTTAAAGCTGAGCCAAAATTGAAAATAAATTATTACTCCCCTTGGAGTGTTCACATCTACATTTTCTTGGTTATAAATGACTAGTGCATAAAAACACAATCAATGAAAGAAAGTCGTCCATGATGACCCTATATCAATCATCTGAGTCATCTTGTTCAAGTGCCCAAAACTAATGTGTTGAAAATTTTGGAAACAATATCATATTCAAAAGTTTTCCTTTCGTTGCCCTGGTAACCAGAGATAAACGCTGATAACATAGACGTGAATAAATTTCACAATCGCACAATAACCAGTGGTTCTTGACATTGAAATAATTCTTAACTCATCTGAGCACAAAGAGCACATGTGGGGCTGTGAGGATTGTTGGATTTCTGTTGTTTGTCCGTTGTTAACAATTGACTTTTCTAGAAACGTTTGAAATGGCATTGAAAGTGCGCATTGTCAAGGGTACATGCCCGTCAGTCTGACAAAATGGCGAGAATATTACTACACACGACGGTTCAATTTTCTGATTGTCCCAAATGACGGTGTTATGCGTTGTCGTAACATATAGTCCGGCCATTAAACGGGCTAAACGTCATTTCAAACGCTTTTGCAGAAAGATAAATTGATTTGGTTCACATTTAAACCGATCTTGCGTAATCTTTGTCAGAACTCTCAACTTCTCAAAAGTCTAGTTCAAAGCTTAGTTAAGTGGACACAAAAAACTAAGTCCGATCTTGATGAAGCTTTATCAATCACTTTTGTACTAGTATGTGTTTTAATTGGGTTTTTTTATGCGGCGACAGTGTGCCTTTTTGCCACATAAGAAAGTGTCCTGTTTATGCGTTGAAAATCACCGCATAAACGTGGTCGATTTCATGTATGCGGCGATGCTGTTATGCGGCGTGACACCGCTTTGTAAATTATAAATTTATTATCTTCATATGTTTAAAATGTTGTCCACCATCCGATGTCCCTAACTTTTAATTAAGCCTTCCATTTTATTATTAGTCTTCCTATTTGCAAACATATCGAGAGGCATCAAAATACTAGTGCATTTTTCGATTGAAATGTTACGATGATGACTACATTATAAGCCATGTTTTAACCAAAATAAAACTGGTGTGCTTATAGTTCATTTATAGTGCTTCAACATGTGAATGAATCAACTTCCTCTGCATATTCTTCTAACTAGCGAAAAGGCAAATTATTGAATGAATTTTACCGATAGCTATAAAAAGATATTTGAATATATCTTCCTTCAATATAAACTATTTTATCTTTTAAAATGTCTTACTTCGTCCCGCCACTTTGTCTACATGGTTAAGATGAAACAAACAAGGAACAGTTGTATACGTGTTTACAGTCTAGACTAAGAATGTGCTTAATTCAGAAAGAATAACAGAACATTTTATCTTAGTCAGAAAATAAGGCCCAGACATGATTGAATACGACAAACAGAGTGGAATACTAATACATAAATGACGCAAACGTGAAATTGGATATGTCTACAAAGTGTCTAAATAATTTATCTAAATGCGTTTTGCGTTTTATTGTGGAATCCTAAAGAAGCCAAAACATTTACTTAAACATGATAAATTCAATTGTTAAACGTTCATTTTATGAATTTATTATTTATTTCTCAGCTTGTTTGTTTGCTGATTTAACTATTTATCTCCATTTGTTCATTCAATGTATTTTTCGATTGATATATTTATTTTCATACAAAATATTCTTTTATCAAATCAAATATTGCTACAAATTTCGATCATAATAAATTCTACCATGAATTTAACATACCATTAAAACCAAATAACTGAAAGCAATTGTTTATCATGGTAACAAAAAACCCTTTAAGGTCCAATGTCGCGTAGACGCAAAAAATGACATAACACAGCCATTTTTAACTAAATACGTATCGCTAGCTTCGCGTAAGTGTTTAACTCATCTGAATATTGTAAATGATACAATCAATATATGAATGACCTTTATACTTTTCTCAAAAAAATATCACATGTACACAATTTCATCTTTAACAGTAAATTAAAAAAAACGTAATCAAGTGAGACCCTGTTTGTATAGTTATTATTAGTAGTACGTTGTACATATAGTATAATGACGCATTGCATACTTTGAAGATCTGAATACAAACGAGGCATTTTCAAGATTATGAAACAAAATGTACAAAATACTGTTCATACTATTGAATGTATTTAAACACATTAATATAACATCGAACATAAAAAAATCTTTAAGGAGAAAAGTTATTATAATATAAATAATACCTGTGCTTTTATTTTTTTCATAAAACATATCCTAGAATTGTAATTACTTTCAGCCTTTCTAAAAACTCTAATTGATATAATACCAACCTTAATATTCCCCAACTGCGACGTCGCAGACCTAGATTAAATAGAGAAATACGCATTCCCGATGAAATAATTCGCTATATTAGCTGCAACAGATTTCCGTCTTCGATTTATAACAACAGCATGCTCCTAAGATTTCCAGTCCAATACAACTACTTGCGAAAGTCGGTTGGCCCGAGCACTCATAACTCCTGCAATGTTCTAGTATAGTTTGAGCACAGATATCCTTTAATGGGACCATACAGAAAATAGCTGATGCAAGTGACAAAGTTGAATCAATAATTTGAATTAGAGACAAGTGGTTGGTATTTTCTTCTCGTACGTATAAACATATATTTCCAATACGTTTACGGATGTAGACAAATATTACGGTGGAGGTTCTATTGTTCCGAAATAAAATGTCCCAAGAGAGACATGCAATTTTAAAGTACACGATTTCTCTATAAAAACAATCAACTATTAATAATATTTTCACTCAAAACTTTAAAGAAAAGTTCGGAACTTTATGGTGAATATATTATTATACCTGGTTGCACACTATGATATAGTTTTAAGTCCATACCTAAATGATATATCTAGCAGGTGTACAAGTGAAAGTACTACTCGGTAGGGACATCTCAGAATATTGAAGCTTATACGAGGACGAGCTCGTTAACTAGGTATTTTGTTGCAAGGTCTTTACAAAAACAGCGCCTTGTTGTTTCTTTTTATTCTAATCGATTCTTTAGTAGCGTGCATTCTTTTCTGCATAAAATAATATGAAAGTCCGACACTGTATAAATTTCCATTAAGACCAGGAGCGACTGATTTGTTTGCCTTTCACAGCGTTGAACATTTACACTCTCTGTTTTTATGCTGGCGTAGATTTTAACACTACCGATTAAGTACAGTAAAAAAAGAAGTTGGTATACAATTGAAGCTTTTCCGTCTCGTAAGAAATCCCGTAAACAATTTTTATAATCGGGCGTTTGGAAAATATATTGTAAAATTTTCAAGTTTATGGTCATCAATCGTTCACACTAGATGATACGATTCAGGGTAAGATATAATCAATCGTTCACACTAGATGGTACGGTTCAGGGTTATATATAATCAATCGTTCACACTAGATGGTACGGTTCAGGGTTAGCTATAATCAATCGTTCACACTAGATGATACGATTCAGGGTTAGATATAATCAATCGTTCACACTAGATGGTACGGTTCAGGGTTAGATATAATCAGTCGTTTACACTAAATGGTAAGGTTCAGGGTTAGATATAATCAATCGTTTACACGCTATGGTACGGTTCAGGGTAAGATATAATCAATCGTTCACACTAGATGGTACGGTTCAGGGTAAGATATAATCAATCGTTTACACTAAATGGTACGGTTCAGGGTAAGATATAATCAATTGTTCACACTAGATGGTACGCTTTAGGGTAAGATATTCGCAATCGTTCACACTAGATGGTACAGTTCAGGGTTAGATATAATCAATCATTCACACTAGATGGTACGGTTCAGGGTAAGATATTCGCAATCGTTTACACTAGATGGTACGGTTCAGGGTAAGATATAATCAATCGTTCACACTAGATGGTACGGTTCAGGGTTAGATATAATCAATCATTCACACTAGATGGTACGGTTCAGGGTAAGATATTCGCAATCGTTTACACTAGATGGTACGGTTCAGGGTAAGATATAATCAATCGTTCACACTAGATGGTACGGTTCAGGGTAAGATATAATCAATCGTTCACACTAGATGGTACGGTTCAGGGTTAGATATAATCAATCGTTCACACTAGATGGTACGGTTCAGGGTAAGATATAATCAATCGTTCACACTAGATGGTACGGTTCAGGGTAAGATATAATCAATCGTTCACACTAGATGGTACGGTTCAGGGTAACATATAATCAATCGTTCACACTAGATGGTACGGTTCAGGGTAAGATATAATCAATCGTTTACACTAGATGGTACGGTTCAGGGTTATATATAATCAATCGTTCACACTAGATGGTACGGTTCAGGGTTAGCTATAATCAATCGTTCAAACTAGATGATACGATTCAGGGTTAGACATAATCAATAGTTCACACTAGATGGTACGGTTCAGGGTTAGATATAATCAGTCGTTTACACTAAATGGTAAGGTTCAGGGTTAGATATAATCAATCGTTTACACGCTATGGTACGGTTCAGGGTAAGATATAATCAATCGTTCACACAAGATGGTACGGTTCAGGGTAAGATATAATCAATCGTTTACACTAAATGGTACGGTTCAGGGTAAGATATAATCAATTGTTCACACTAGATGGTACGCTTTAGGGTAAGATATTCGCAATCGTTCACACTAGATGGTACAGTTCAGGGTTAGATATAATCAATCATTCACACTAGATGGTACGGTTCAGGGTAAGATATTCGCAATCGTTTACACTAGATGGTACGGTTCAGGGTAAGATATTCGCAATCGTTTACACTAGATGGTACGGTTCAGGGTAAGATATAATCAATCGTTCACACTAGATGGTACTGTTCAGGGTAAGATATAATCAATCGTTCACACTAGATGGTACGGTTCAGGGTTAGATATAATCAATCGTTCACACTAGATGGTACGGTTCAGGGTAACATATAATCAATCGTTCACACTAGATGGTACGGTTCAGGGTAAGATATAATCAATCGTTCACACTAGATGGTACGGTTCAGGGTAAGATATAATCAATCGTTCACACTAGATGGTACGGTTCAGGGTAACATATAATCAATCGTTCACACTAGATGGTACGGTTCAGGGTAACATATAATCAATCGTTCACACTAGATGGTACGGTTCAGGGTAAGATATAATCAATCGTTTACACTAGATGGTACGGTTCAGGGTAACATATAATCAATCGTTCACACTAGATGTTCGGTTCAGGGTAAGATAATCAATCGTTCACACTAGATGTTCGGTATAGGGTAAGATATAATCAATCGTTCACACTAGATGGTACGGTTCAGGTTAAGATATAATCAATCGTTCACACTAGATGGTACGGTTCAGGTTAAGATATAATCAATCGTTCACACTAGATGGTACGGTTCAGGGTAAGATATTCGCAATCGTTTACACTAGATGGTACGGTTCAGGGTAAGTTATAATCAATCGTTCACACTAGATGGTACGGTTCAGGGTAAGATATAATCAATCGTTCACACTAGATGGTACGGTTCAGGGTAAGATATAATCAATCGTTCACACTAGATGGTACGGTTTAGGGTTAGAAATAATCAATCGTTCACACTAGATGGTACGGTTCAGGGTAAGATATAATCAATCGTTCACACTAGATGGTACGGTTCAGGGTAACATATAATCAATCGTTCACACTAGATGGTACGGTTCAGGGTAACATATAATCAATCGTTCACACTAGATGTTCGGTTCAGGGTAAGATATAATCAATCGTTCACACTAGATGTTCGGTATAGGGTAAGATATAATCAATCGTTCACACTAGATGGTACGGTTCAGGTTAAGATATAATCAATCGTTCACATTAGATTGTACGGTTCAGGGTAAGATATAATCAATCGTTCACATTAGATGGTACGGTTCAGGGTAAGATATTCGCAATCGTTTAAACAAATTAGTACGGTGCAAAAACCGGACAAAATTCAGCATTTGGAATGTAAGGATTTTTTGGTTGTCCGGCTTGCAAACCAATCTACTCAAAATGCAACAATAACGGATAAAACATTGGGTTTCTTGAGAACTGTTCAAAACAGTTTTCGCCAAACTGCTCGAGCATCCCAGCTCTGTAAGGCATTTGTAGGTTTGTCTTTATTCAGTTAGCTATTTATTTTACTTTGCGGCTGTATTGGGCAATTGTGGAAAACTCTCTTAGGTACATGTACCAACCTGTCATAAACGCATTGTTAATAAAACAATCGTATTGTATCCGATTAATATATATAATTTTATGAATTTTGGATGCAAGGTGGACTCGTTTTATTCCCGTACCATTCGAAGGGGTGACATGCAGAAACAGATTATATAACTATATTACATGTATATATATATATATATTTGGCCTTTTCATATTCCAAAATTGGTCATTCTGCTATGATACTTTCATGCATGACCCAATGACGTTCGTGTAACATATAAACAAGAAATTTCCTTTCAAATAATACCGAGACTATGTGGCATTATCTTTCAACATTATTGTTTATGGGGCATTAGAAAAAAAACTATCTTAGTTTGGGGATCAATTCTTGTAATATAAACTAATGATGGGTCCGTTACAACATATAACTACAAATACAATCGATTAAGATCAATCAAATAGCCCAAAAACAGCTCACATCGCAGGTTGACAGAAGTACCACGATATATGTCAAACGTGTGTTTTATATTCAACGAACTTCAATGATTATGTAAAACTATTCTTCTTTCGAAAACTATCGATTAACTTTAATTAAATGTTTTTATCGTTAGTTTCTCTATTTGTACACCTACCATTAAATCCATGAAATATAGATGCATATTTGATGTCACATTTTTGAAATGCCCCATGTTTGACATGACTCATTGTTGCTTTGCCTCTTGTGTATAATTGTCTCATAGTTGCATGTATGATCTTCTAAATGACTCTTGTTTGTAAGGCCTCAATTTACCAATTGTTTCATGTTCAAAATGCCCCATGTTTAAATTGTCTCAAATTTGAAATGCCCCATGTTAAAAATGACTCATGTTTGTGATGTCTGATGTTCAAAATGCCTCATGTTTGTAAGGCCTCAGTTTTGAAATTCATTCGTGTTTGAAATTCCCCAAGTTTGAAAGGCCTTATGTTCAAACTGCCCCATGTTTAAAATGTCTCAAAATTGAAATGCCCCATGTTTAAAATGTCTCAAAATTGAAATGCCCCATGTTTAAAATGTCTCAAAATTGAACTGCCCCATGTTTAAAATGTCTCAAAATTGAAATGCCCCATGTTTGAAATGTCTCAAAATTGAACTGCCCCATGTTTAAAATGTCTCAAAATTGAACTGCCCCATGTTTAAAATGTCTCAAAATTGAACTGCCCCATGTTTAAAATGTCTCAAAATTGAAATGATCCATGTTTAAAATATCTCAAAATTGAAATGACCCATGTTAAAAAGGACTCATGTTTGTGATGCCTGATGTCTGAAATGTATGATGTTTGAATAGCCTCATGTGTTAACTGCCTCATTTGGAAAAGCCCCATGTTTGCAATGCCCCCTGTTTGAAATGCCCCCTGTTTGAAATGTCTCATGTTTGAATGCCTCATGTTTGAATTCCTCATGTATAAAATTCTTAATATTTGAATGCTTCCTATTTGAAATGCCTTATGTTTGAAATGTCTTATGTTTGAAATGTCTCATATTTGAATGCCTCATGTTTAAAATTCCTAATGCTTGAATGCCTCATGTTTGAATGCTTCCTATTTGAAATGCCTTATGTTTGAAATGTCTCATGTTTGAATGCCTCATGTTTAAAATTCCTTATGTTTGAATGCTTCCTATTTGAAATGTCTCATGTTTTCACAGCCCTATCATATAAATGTTGATTATTAAATTGTTCTACAGCTTAAAAGAAGAACAATGGTATCATTGACAATCTAATAGCTACACGAATGCGAAAATAACTCGCAAATGACAACAATCAATTGATCCACTTTGAAATGACAAAACAGCCAGAGGTCTTTAATTATATGATAATTGCGAACATTTATGTATATAATTGGAACCATTATTATGTGGTATCAAATCTGATCCGAAACATAGGTATTTGTGTTATTATAGAGCAATATTTGTCCAATCGGTCATGGAGGAAGTCATGAAGTATTTCTTTAAAAAATACCCAATAACATCTCAATATTCAATTCAACTTTTACATTCCAGTTACTAACAATTTTATTAAAAGCTCATATACAAAAAGATGATCATGATATCTAATGAAAAATGTTGTCCGGCTAGTACAAAAGTTAGTGAACTCGCTTCTAACCAAAACGTCCCAGGCTCGAGTCAAGGTGAGTGAGTTTAGTTTGTGGTCACTCAGCTAGACAAGTGAAAATCCTCCGGCACTTTGGTTTACCGTACCAAATACAAAATACACAATATTGTGAAAGAAAGACTAAGGATAAATTAATACAACTTTTTGTCAAAACATATGAATATACCCTATCTCAACTAACCACGATAGTATTTATGATACAGTATACTTACAGTGCCGTAAAATGTCGTCTGCAGATGCCGAAGAACCGAAATAAAGGCATTGCATTAAACATAGGTATCCGGACTTTCACAAAAACTGCAAATTTTATTTTATCTTATACGATATGGATACATCCAATAACTTTAAACAGTGCGATGGCAATAAAAAAGAGTAATTGTAATTCTTTAATAAAATCTTATCAATCTGCAATTTCTAAACTCATGTACAAACAATGTCAAAAAACATATTCGCTGAAGGAACATTACTATACATTGCCATACACGCCTCATACAGGTTATGGTTTCGAATGTGTCAGACACAGTGGTTTCCATGACGTATATATGCAATTACAGATTATCGGTCAACCAAACAGTTATCTTGCTAACATGGTGAGATATTGGTCGAGATGAATGATAATTTCTCAGTCGATCTGTAAATGTACGGTTTGCTGATTTGAGAGAACGTCCAGTGGGAGTCGACACATAACTTTACACGTTAGATTCACATATGAGACCATTCAAGCATCCGATGTACAAATAAGCTTTTATTCATTTCAAGAAGTCATTGGCAACAATGATAAAGATTGATTCCCGGTAACCCTATGTAATTATGGCGTCATTTGAAAGGGTTACGTTTTCTTATAGAATAATACATGGTTGACCATGGCTTTTGGTTGATAATTGCCCCAGTGGAAGGAATAATTGCCCGAGGGCTTTATATCCTGTATAATACATATGTTTTGTCATTTTCAATGATTTCAAATGGTTTAAAACATGATTTTGCGGAATAATGAAGGATATGTCATATAATTAGCATCTATTCTAAAAGTCTTAAAACTGAGATATAATAAAATGGTTTTGAATGGCATTAGCTGCGAAAAATAACAAGTGACCGGAATTCAAAATAGCAAACCTTTTTGTGCGTGTTTTCAGAATAAGACTGCAATTTTTCCATTCTTCACATATTTCCTGTTTTACATCGGCTGATTGTGATGTTCGTTTCAATAGGTGAGCACAGCTAGGGTCGATCAAGCCTAGGAGCAGTTTAATAAGAATCTCGGTTTGAATGACCCTAGCCATTTCGCTGGAATAATTTACATTTCGCAGCGAAAAAAGTAAAACAAAACGTTTCAACAAAACATTTCCTTGTCTCACTGATTAATGAATGACCTTTACCGAATGTAAACATCCGGTACGGTTTGGGGTAGCACTCGTTACAGAAACACGGAAGGTGTCATTATTTATTTTCGTGAAAATGACGTCAGTGTACACGTTTTTGTCTTCGTCAAGCAATTATGCCATAATCGCCCTAACGTGCCGTGATAATCTCACGGGCGGAGCCGATAATCAGTATTGCGGGAACGAATTTCTATAGTAAAATGTTACTATTTATAGTAACATGTGTATTATTAATAAGTAATGGTATGTTAAATGAATTACCGAAACTACAATACATATACTATTATGGGAGTTAGTATTTTTTGCTCTGTATTTACTATTATTACCAAATTCTGAAGAGAATTGGTATTTGTTTTAATCCTGCCAGGTTGAAAGAACGTGGTTACAAGACTCTTCTTCAAATTTTCCCTCAATACATCAAGCCGGGTCATTTAAATGATATAAACAAAGAATCTGGTCAAATGTTCACATGATAGTACACTGAACACCGTCATGACAGAACGTTAAATCTTCAAGATGCTTCCAAAATAAAAGCAAAAAGGATGCGTTCCTTAGTAAAAATTGGTCAGTTCATATATTCATGTCATTTGGTGTACTTCCTCTTCCATCTCATACAGCTTCATTACGTTCATAAGTATTTATTATAGTTATAGTATAGTTAATCTCTCAAAAGGAAGATAAGATAGGCAATGCTTTATTTTATGAAAACAAGAATTCGTTTATGGGTCCAAAATGAGAGTGAAGAATAAAACAACAGATATTTGAGGACTTTACCTCCCAAACATGTAACAATATTTGGGCCCTGGAGATTTAGTGTAGACATTTTGGGTGTAATATGAGCAAGAAAGGGAACAGTAGTGTTATTTTATTTTCAGTAGCCATCAGCATGATCATCATCTTCAGCATGGGAAATATAATCTTGTTTCGATACAAATCATATTATAATTTAAATTCCCAACGCGATCATTTCCATAGTTGATCATGATGATTGTGCTGACTATGATGATGATGATGATGATGGTGCTGTCAATGATGATGGTGATGATGATGATGGTGCTGACAATGAAGATGATGATAATGATGGTGCTGACATGATGATGATGCTAATGATGGTGATGACAATGATGATGATGATAATGATGGTGCTGACAATGATGATGATGACGATGATGATGATGATGATGATGATGATGATGATGATGATGATGATGAAAAAATAAAAATATTTCCGTTATTTATTGCTAGTTTGATGATATTCATTCTCTGTGCGTTCCAACTTTCAAACTTAAAGAAAGCGTCCGCGTTACAGGCAATTGTGAAATGCATAATATATGTTTATACTCTATGTGTCTTTGACCGTTCTAAAGCGGTTACCCCAAACTTTATAAGGCGGTAACCGCAAGCAATCAAAGACGGTAACCCCAAACAATCAAAGGCGGTAACCCCAAACCGTTCCAAGGCGGTAACCCCAAACAATCAAAGGCGGTAACTCCAAACCTTCAAAGGCATTAACCCCAAACAATCAAAGGCGGTAACACCAAACCTTCCAAAACGGTAACCCCAAACCTGTAAAGGCGGTAACCCCAAAACTTCCAAGGTGGTAACCCCAAACCATCCAAGGCGGTAACCCCAAACCTTCAAAGGCGGTAACCCCAAACCTTCAAAGGCGGTAACCCCAAACCTTCAAAGGCATTAACCCCACATCGTTCCGTAAACTGTTCAAATGCGGTAACACCAAACAATCAAAGGCGGTAACACCAATCCTTCAAAGGCGGTAATCCCAAACCTTCAAAGGCGGTAACCCCAAACCTTCAAAGGCGGTAACCCCAAACCTTTAAAAGCGGTAACCCCAAACAATCAAAGGCGGTAACCCCACATCGTTCCGAGGCAGTAAATTGTTCAAATGTGGTAACCCCAAACAATCAAAGGCGGTAACACCAATCCTTCAAAGGCGGTAATCCCAAACCTTCAAAGGCGGTAACCCCAAACCTTTAAAGGTGGTAACCCCAAAACAATCAAAGGCGGTAACCCCACATCGTTCCGAAGCAGTAAACTGTTTAAATGCGGTAACCCCAAACAATCAAAGGCGGTTCCTCCAAACCTTTAAAGGCGGTAACCCCAAACCTTCAAAGGCGGTAACCCCAAGCAATCAAAGGCGGTAACCCCACATCGTTCCGAGGCAGTAAACTGTTTAAATGCGGTAACGCCAAACTATTCAAGGCGATAACCCTTAAATGTTTCAACTCAATATCTCCAAATCGTTCAAAGGCGGTAACCCAAAACATTCAAAAGAAAACTGCTCATTCATTTGTTTTTATTACTAAAATTCAGGTTTATTGAGCAAAGGTGAACACACTATTGCTATATCTTATGTTTGAAAATAGTATATTGGAACAAACATATAATGTAAAAACAAATACTCACTGCGCTCCAAAGTGATTTCGACAAACGTTAAACAGATTTATTGTCGGCATGTTTTATTCATCGAACTATTTCATCCTTTGTTATATTTCACATATTGTATTTACAATTCAATTATAAATAATGAACTGTCTTTGTAAAGTAAAGAAGCCACATAAGAACACGTTAATAGTAAGTTAAATATCAATGTTAACATAATTTGTCGGATATCCGAGTTAAACGTATTGATTGGATCCGGGATTAATAAGAAGCATTTGAAATACTACTTTCAAATATATTGCATTTGTATCCTCAAAGATAACAATAATCGTACAGCGGATCTCTTGTTCACAATGGGAATAATTCACAAGTTCTTAGCTGTTTTGTTTCCTAAATTGTGAATTAAAATATTTATTGCAGTATGGTTGCAATTTTGCTCCGCCACCTGGCGCATTTTCGCATCTTGCACCGACAACTGGTGCATGATCGCATTCTTGCACCGCCAACTGGTGCATTGTCGCATTCTTGCATTTCCGCATTCTTGCACCGCCAACTGGTGCATTTTCACATTCTTGCACCGCTAACTGGTGCATTTTCGCATTCTTGCACCGCAAACTGGTGCATTTTCGCAATCTTACACCGCCACTGGTTGAATTTTCGCATTTTTGCACCGCGAACTGGTGCATTGTCGCATTCTTGCACCACCATGTGGCGCATAATTTGCATTCTTGCACCGCGACCTGGCGCATTTTCGCATCTTGCACCGCCAACTGGTCGCATTTTTCGCATTTTTGCACCGCCATGTGGCGAATATTATGCATTCTTGCACCGCGAACTGGCGCATTTTCGCATTCTTGCACCGCCAACTGGTGCATTGTCACATTCTTGCACCGCCATATGGCGCATTTATAATTCAAAATTAAGCCAGATTTCAAAAATAATGATTCAAACTGTACTCCAATATGTCGCTTCGTTTTAGATTAAGCTTTTTGTCAGTGTATATTCATGTATTTCTATACATCCTTAGGTACACTGCATTTGAGACGCCGGATGCTCCGTTGAACCACTCGCCCAAGCAATACTATGGATAAAACCATATCTAAAACAGTAATTCAACTCTAAATTTGGATTTAATCATCATTATTATCTTTTGTGCTAATGACCAGCCAGGGTTCAAATGGTATTTGTTATGAGTTGATAAAAGGTTTGATATTTTGACAATCAAAATACATTTGAAGTGGATTCGTATTTCACCTGTTTCTGTTTCCAAAATCAACGGAAAAAAAACATAACCTGTACATGTATGGACCTCTTTGATAAAGAAAAGTACCGCCGATAAATTGATTAATTTGCTATTTTATTGATAACTTATCAACCCATTCGGATATGGCAAATCAGCCACTATATTTTACAGACAAATATTTTGAAAAAACAATGACATGGCATTGAAGGGGTATTAAATTATTTATGAACACGTGATCTTTCAAATATATCTAAGAAGAAAGACTTAATCATTTTCGTAAATAATTGAAAGAAAAAAATGAATTCGTACTTCAAGATATGATAAAATGAAACAGTAACATACGTTTCAGTAATCAGCTTAAGTTATTAAACAATCTAACCTTAATTGCTTAATTCAGATGTTTAACCCGTTAAGTCCATAGCATTAGTCAATGTTGCAAAGGTTATTATTGTTGCCCTATGTAAGTATTACAAATCAAGTGATCTGCCGGACACAATGGCATGCATAGCCAAAAATTTCAAATTAGATTATCGTAGTATGTATTGAATAATGTACAAATTAATCCAAAAACGAGAGGATTCACAATGTCTTAATCTGTTATTAACCTATTGAGCACCTTGATTGACACGTCCAATGACTTACTTTTTACAAGTGTATGCTAATAATCAATGGTTCACGATGTATATTCGCAATTGATTTTGCCTTAAATGAAACTATTGTTTTGATTAAGAATAATATTTTAAAGATGCACTCTTACTCCCAAATAAAATTTACCACAATTAATACAAATGGTTTGATATATCAAAAAGGATAAATAAATGTCGACAACAATTGTTCTTATAAAGGATACCGAGTTACATTTGTAAGAAACGTGCAGAAAACACGGTATATCTACTTTATGAGGCTAAATTAGATCACAGTAAATATTTTAGCATTCACAAATCATTTAATATTTTTGCGTTTTCAGCTATTAAATACACGGTTACAAGCTTGTTATCAGTATTTAATATTTTCCATAAATGCATTTTATAGTAAGAAGTTAAAGGTTTATCACACAAAATGTATGTTTGTTTTACAAGTGTATGTATTGATTTTGAATAAGAGTGTCACTTTAATATTAAAAGAACAAAAATCGAAACAAGCTGCAGGGAAGGACAAGGATCCAGGCTCAAAACTTAAAAAACACACACAATTTAAGTGATTAATTTATTTAATTTCTATTGTAAAGATCCTGTTACGGAAGCAAAATATGTTATATTGATAATTTAAATGATATTTTATTGCATACAGGTAGATTTACACAATATACTTTTTATGATAACGCAAACAACATAGAAACGGACAACAGTGCAATGTAGCATCGGTTTAGTTCGTATTAAAAAGGACATGCAAAATGATTTGGTCACCAGTTTTTCCAACATCAGTTACGTTTTTTCCCCAAATCTTCTAGTTGACATACTAGTTGATATATCAATATAAGAAGTGAGAGTGGATTTGTGTTTGGTATATTATAAAAACAATTTTGCTAACCATTCACTACGGAATCCTATGAGGGTGGTCTTTGCGATCCCGCCCCTTGCCTTTTGAAAATGTCAAAGATAAAAACCGCAATATTCGTTTGCTAAAATGTCGCATCTTTTTTCAATTTGTACAGTTCTTTGTATAGTAAACCCTCTAGCTAGTCCATGAAATAAAAATGAGACGATACAACATTACTATTAATACTGGGTTTTTTCTCCAGACTTATTTAATAAAATGCACTGAAGTAAAGGTTAATCTCGAATCATTTTTACCGAATTTTTAAAATGAAAACACACTTGTTTTAATATGAAAAAACTGGCTACTTAGTATATTGTTTCGCGATTGTTTGCTTCATGATGTTGAACTATCATCTTTTCGTAACACAATAAACGAAATTCTCTGACCTGTTAACATGACAATGTAATAGACATTTAAGGTTTCCATGGATGATAGTCTAATCACCATGCTGACCATGTTTTCTCTTATACTCGTATACACTCTTCAATGACATGTACATCGGTCAGAAACATCCATTTCTTGTATCGAGCAGGTACTTGGAAGCGAAGAGATTTATTTCTCCCACCTCAGATAAGTAGATCCAATAATTTAACGATGCTAGATATTCTTATCTTGCCCACGGGCGAAGATAAAATGCCCGTATGGAACTCCTTTTTTAATGGTCACAACATTGTAATTACCTCCCTTGTTGAAGACTGTCGTTGGTAGCATCAAGGAAATCTTGTCTTATGGTAATATTTAGAACGTTAATTAATTATTTCTCGCTTCAAATGTCCCCATTAAACAGTTTTCACGCACCATTCAAGAAATAATGCTTCATTCTCCTTAGAACTATTTAAAAAGACCTATTTGACTATTAACATTTACTGGATCATTGCGCGCATATCTATGACAACCACGTGCTATCGCATATCCATGAGCAATTTTCACTAAACACAAAAGAGTTCCAGCAAAAAATACATTTTTACTTAATGTTGTTTATCTGAGGTGGGAGAAAAAGCATCTACCATAGCCGCTCGTGTAAGATAGGTTCATCCCGACCCTCGCGCAGGGTGTTTTGCGGAAACTCGGTAAACCTCGTTTCCGCAAAACACCCTACGCTCAGGTCGGAATGAACCTATCTTACACTCTCGGCCATGGAAGATACTTATATTCTTGTTAGTTTGTTTCTTATTGTTCTTGGACTGTCTGTGGATGAAAAACTGGACAAAAAAGGAGCAATTGGACACCCATCCTTTCCTCCACCCGCAAGCCGTAATTCCGAGTTAAAAACCTGGTCTATATTTACAGGGATAAACTATTTTGTTAACACTCTACATATTAGTTTACGTCATCATCACCTTATTGCCATGCCATGGCTGGGTGTAGAATAACATACTTATTCTGAAATTAACAGATTATCTATAATTACAGAGCGTTGTCAAGAAGAATGGTGTGCATTTTCAGCTGTGCCCGATCACAGAGTGGAGCACGTCTAGATTGGTCAAAAGATTGTATTCGACAAGGCTAACTTATATACAGTAGAAACACAGAGGCTTTCAGAGCTCACGATACCAGTCGCTACATGATCACCTACCTCATTGCACATACTCTGTTTGTTGTACATGAAGAAGTTTGTTTAAACGTGTACAAACGTATACTGCTACGATGCATAATAAAAATCCTCACTAGAAATTAGATTTGCTCACATACTAAAATATGACCTGTTATATTACAATTGCCGTTTAGTTCTGATCTAATCTTCTATAAAAAGCAATATACAAAACACATAAACATTTCGTAACAAAGGAACATGAAAAGGCCTTTCAAAAGCGAATTAGGAATTTTATCATCGGTATTGCCCGGACAGTAAGATTTCCCGCTGTGTAACGACGAACCAGCTACATCCCATTCGACATGCATGTGTTATAAAAAAAGGTAGTCTACATATACATCTCTAAACACTTTATACGGTACACTTGGGCAATCGTGGTCGCAGCTGATAAAGAATTGCGTGGTCGTTAATGCGACGACAACCGATTCAAAAAGCCAGTACCACGCCACCCATTGCGGTTACGCGGCTATTTATGTGAAGCTACAGGCGGGCGACGAAGTATAGGTCGAGGAGTTCCACCAGAGCAACGCCCGGATCTATGGCACCTTCTTGGCACAACAGTATTTTTTAACGCGTATACCAGCGTTGCTTGATAAGGACCGAAATAGTAAAACTAACAAATAACAAAGAATTGCACTGTGTTTGAGAGTGTTAACTTGGTTTTCGTCCTCCCAATGACTCCCACATGCATCATAATATGTTTTCCAATACATTATATGGTAAAACATAACATATAAACCTGCCTACGACCTTAAAGACACTGAACGACATACACAATACGACGAACAAAACAGACGGACAATACATGCATCAACTTCTAATTAATGTATTTATTTCATGTTTCTGGTACGCGGACAAAACAAATTTACGTGCTACTTATAAAACTACGCCATGCTATTTTTGAACACTAAAATATGACATGTTTACTCTGAAAGTGATTAACTGGACAAATTTCGACAAAAGTTGTGATTTTTTTTTTTTTTTTTTTTTAAATATTTGATCTTTTAATTATATATTGCTAGGCCTATACTAAGTTATGCATATCGTGGTAGGATTTTAACAATGCTAGAGTGTTGACTTCCACAAATAGCCGTCGCTAGACGTCTTAATGTGTCTCGTTCGACAATAGCATGCTTAGTTCAGCGAGTAAACGAAAAATGAAGTGACAGGCCAAGATCAGGTGCACCATGCATGACGTCAGCACGTCAGGACAATTACATAAACACGTCAATTCCGAGATTGGATTGTTACAGCGCGTTGCGCGTTCAACGTCAAACCTTATTGTAGGCTGTAGGGGAATGAACCGCAATACAGGCTTCTAGAGCGGGGCATACGTGGCAGGAGACCGTATCGCGGCATGATTCTTACGGAGCATCACCATTGCGTTCGACGTCAATGGGCGGTCGACAATGGTGATGGCCGATGGCGTTTCGTGATATACAGTGACGAATCAATCACGACTGATATCTCCAACACTGATGGGAGACTGCGTGTATACAGGCGGCGTCATGTTACTGCGTATTGCTATATAAACGTTACGGTGGCGGTGATGTGATGGTATTGGTGGCAATCAATTACTTATTCAAATCAGACCTCTATTTCGTCCAAGAGACCCTTGACTGGACGAAGATAAATTGCCAGATTGTTAAACCAGTAGTCGTGCGTATGGTACGTAAACGCCCTGGGTCAATGTTTCAGCAAGCGGCGCACATTCTCATACAGTGCGGCTTATCATAAACTTTCTACACGTCCACGTCTACTCTTCTGTGTCTGGGGGTCGGGGGATTGGTGAGGGTGTGTCTGCAGCAGCTACACAACGTTCAGGAATAGACAATTGCTCTTCGGGAAGAGTGTGATCGCATTTCAATGAATCTTGTGCGCAGTTGATATCAATCGTGAATGTCATACTCGATATAGACATAGTATTGTGCAAATTCGGTGTTTAAGAGTTAAACGTTCTGTTCTGTGTTTAAATAGCACTACCTCCCTCACAATGATCGATAAACATCAAAACCGGGGAAAACGAATCCACTCACCCTAGCACGACTATTCCATCTTGACCATGTTTCCTGGTTGTTTCCAGCATTGCAATTGCAGCCTAAGGAGAGGTTATCCAGCGGGATGTGGTTGCGCTACGTACTGTCTGTACTGCATGTACTGCAGGATATCGTTTAAAAATACGTCAAACTGCATTTGTCTATATTGGTGCACTGTCCATTGCCAAATGCTGGTCATGGAAGGTAATGTGGAAGTATTGACTAGGAGATTAGTGTAACTACATGTAGATATTTCTATTTTTAACACGCATAAAGATATAGTGAAACATTTATGTTACATTACAAAAACAAATCATGCTTGGATATATTAATATACTGCGTTTAGCCATGGTTAAGAGAATTTGCAAATACTCTTTAATTTTACTATCCCCTAGGCACTTTCATAAGATTCGATAACTTGACTTTTCCATATCCAACAGTGAAAACACAGCTCGCCGTATTGAAAAATCCGTATCATGATACTGTCGTTTTCTGATTCCGTATCATGTGTAATCTCGGAACTACTTTCGCGTTGCTAAAAGTAACATGACCAAAAAAATATATCCTCTATATATTGAACTGCAGCGTTAACGTTTTTCATTTTTCGTTTAACGTTTTGTAAAACGAAAAGAGAAAAATCTGTTTAACTGTTGTTGTTTTTGATTTAAATTTCTGTGTTAGCAATTGAAAAAAATGAGGAAACCGTTTTGTTATAAGTAAAACGAAATACTTTTTATAGTTTTTTGTTGTTATCAATTTAAAAAAAACACACGAAAATTCGGTTTTTACACGGACAAGTCTGGGAGAAATGGTTGCATATGTACCAATATGCTCGTACAGGGTTATATTCGATGCATTTATTTCACTGTATGTGAATAATGCCATTCGAATGCTAAGTACCAATACGGTGTGTACAGTCGGTACGCAGAGCTTAAAGGAACAGATCATACGTTGATGCTAAACATATTTTTATGCATTCTTATGTTTAACTTAATTGTCTGTAATGATCAAAACAGCGAAAACATATGATTTGTGTACTGTAACAAAAATTAACGATATTTTTTAGCTTTTTAACTGGGAAATTGGTGGCCACGTAGCTATTAATTAACAAAGGCATCAATGTTTACAGGTTGTCGACGTGATATAAACGTTATTGGGTAGTAGATAACTCTGTACAAAGAAATTGTTCTTGATAATGTTAATGCATATTACATTTTTTATGCATTTTATTCAGGCATATTGCATTAACGTGTTAATTGCGATATGATGTATTATCAAATAATATTAAAATTTAATGTTGTGAAGTACTTATATTTGTCCTCTTATCATTGCCTTTTCAAACTTAGTTTGTCTTGATGAATTCAAATGAATAAATGTGTATGTGGTCAAACATTGATAAGTTCGAGTAAATCTGCTCATGGAAAAAACGATTAAATTGTCGATTAAAACCTTTTTCATGCAATTTAAGCAATTTGAATGGTAACAGAGAAAATGTTCTGTTTGCATGTTATCATATTATCTTATGTTTTCAAAAAAGTTTAATGTCAAGATTTTATTACAAAATATGCTTGTTAAAATGTGTTTTCATATTATCTTATGCCTGATGTTTAAACCATGTATACACACTAATCCGGATTTTCTCAGAAATATGAAATATCAGGTAGAACCTGGTCGTTATTACGTGTCGAAAATTAGACGGAAACAACAATGTTGTCACCTTAAATCACGGATTTCTATAAGTTCTTAAAAGAGCTGATGCCACTGTTTCGCATCCGTATAAATGCACGATGTACTCGTTTAAAGACTCTAGCGGTAGCCGACCGACCCACACATACGTACATTTTGAAAACTTGAGACCTGATGCCCCCATTTTATTTTGATATCATTTGAAAGTGTCTTGTGTGCAGAAAACAGTTTTTCAGACATTCAAAGATTGCATAGCAAAGCATTATTGTAAAATTTTCGTTGAAATAATGAGCAACATTAATAACTGTAACAACTAATGTATAATTTATCATCGGATATTTATTTTACATAATAGGAATCAGCAAGCAAATACATTTCAGATGTAGAAGTTAACATTAGCATGTTTATTACTCAAAGTATTTTACCATAGAAGTGTAAATGTGTTAATGCAAGAATCACGGTCGTTAAACGGTCCAGTCGATCAAAGATATGGCCATGCTTTAACATATCTGAAATGAATAAATATATGCATTAAAGCTGCACTCTCACAGATTTGCCGTTTTTCCAAATTTTTTGTCTTGGAACTAGCAAAATTTTGCGTACATACCTGCAAACCAGTGATGAAAGACTGTTGAAAAACGATCAGATCACATAAAAATGCATGAAACATCAACTTTGGAGAGGAAATATGAAATTTTGATCTTTTGACATCAATCTTTTATCACTGTTTTTTTCAGATATTTACGCAAAATTGCTCGTTCTAAGACAAAAAATAAAAGAAGTTGTCAAAACGTTCAATCTGTGAGAGTGCAGCTTTAAATGAACACTATAAATCATGTAAATAAAGATTTATGTCTGAAAAGTCTGTATACAATTCTAAACTCAAATCATAAATCCAAGACATGTGCTTAATGGTTATGTTGCTACAAGTATGTTGTAAAATATTAAAATATGCTGGATTACTTCTTCTCGTGTATGGTCGTTATTTGACACAATACATGAGTGTTATTAAAACCCGAGCTAGGATTTGCAATATTACAAAAATCTTATATCAAAACTTTACACACCATCATATTTAATATTTCTTTCCATATCCGTATCCGCCGTAGCCTCCGTATCCGCCACCGTATCCACCATAACCTCCGTATCCGCCATAACCTCCATATCCACCGTAGCTTCCGTATCCACCGTAGCCTCCGTATCCGCCATAACCTCCGTATCCGCCATAACCACCGTATCCACCATAACCTCCGTACCCACCGTAACCTCCGTATCCGCCGTAACCACCGTATCCGCCATAGCCTCCCCCATAACCTGATAAGTGTTCAAAATAGGTTCAGTTTTCCTTAAGTTATAAAAAACAATTATATTATCCATTTATTTCTGGTTTGACGTTATATATATAGTCACCGAAGCCACTCCATGTCATGCTTGTGCCGTAACGTAAGATAACCAGCATGTGCGCTATATAGCAAGCACGAATGTGTCTTTATAACCAAGAGGCAGATTGTGCATGATACATAGGTATTCAGTCATTCGTCACTGTCAGAGACCAGTCTATTTGCTTGAAGACATGTCGTTTTCCAGGTCAAGCGTGAATACCATACTAGGTTGTTTACAAGCTTTAGGGCGTGTGTGGGGTAGAACAAATCATCAAATAATCTGTAGAGTGTTGTGTGAATTTTCTGGGAAGTTCGTATCACGTATAACAACGACAAAACAAATAAAAAACATATATTTGAACGATTAAATAACATCGTATTTATGTTCGAGCAGTTGTTTTTGTCTGTAATTAGTTTGCATGAATGCACATGTTTGAATATTCTGCTTCAAAGTTTAGGAAGACGTTACCATTAACGGTAAGTGATTTTTGTATCCAAATATAAATTTATTTAATTTTATGCAACTTTTTTTAATTTCAAATGGTTTTTGGCAATATTTTTGTATTCAAAAGTGACATATTTAGTTTCGCTCAAAGGGATGTAACTGCAATGAATTTTAAAAGTAGTTGTTAAAGTGTTTATTTTCACTCCTTAGTTTGCACTGAAAATATCAAATTCATATGTTCACTTCGTTATTTCACTGATAAAACTCCATATTTCATCGAAAAGCATGAAGGAAACAATCACTAATCCCGAAAGATCAGATAAAATAACATCGCTATATATAAAGTACACTTTCCCGGCTTTAAAGACTAAAACAAATTATAATGAAAACTTACTGCCCCAGCCCCAGCGCTTGCAGCAGACTACGCCGTATTTACCACACCGTCCCCGCGGCCATTCCCACTTACTGCACCACTTTCCACATCGACACTGGCCCCCTGACCAAGCTGAAATACGACATTATTATTGTTCAATATTTTGCATAGCTACAGTTTGACATTTGATTGGTCAGTAATAACTATACACCTTTAAAACTTCAAGTACTCTTTTAAAAATCACATTCTCTCCAAAAATATCCCTATTAAAGTATTTGGATTATATTTTATAGAATACTGAATCAAATACATAAATAGTTTTTGAGTCCATTTTTTTAGATAAAACTCAAATACATTTTTTGCTCTAGTAATAATTATTTTCTTGAAAATATCGATCAAATATGTTCATCTTTAAAACAGACGCGATTAGTAATTTTGAATAATTCAATGCTGAAAAGTAGAAAAGACAAGTTGAGCGTTACTAAATCGCAATTGGTTTAATTTCGCCTCAACGCTCCGAATGTTTATTTCTTTTCCCACTCGACTGCATCTCTTTATTGATATATTTCAACTAGATCTTGACTAACAATCAACTAATTGAATGACACTGATTTACATATATATTATAATGCCACTCTATATTTAAGCTTGTAATAAAATGTACTTAAATTATTCAAAACGAAAATAAGACCCTTACGTCATAAAATACTTTAATCAAGTTGAATTGTCTTTCTAACATTATGCAGCTAAATCACTAGGATATAAGGAAAAAAACTTATGAAAGTAAAATACTTATTCACGTATGATTTATAAAAATATAACCGCGTATGACATCCTAGCATCATGAGTTGTCTATCTTACAAAAAATCAGTGCAAATTCAATATTTTACTCATGTCCGGTGAAAGCAAAACACACATTATTCTGTCAAATAATTTATCTTAAAACGTCTGAAAAGTAATCGAAAAGTTCTTTTTTTGAACTGCCTTCGTAATGCACATTACTCACTTGACTGACATTGAAACAACAGGGACAAGCCCTAAACCCAGAATCGTAGTGTATCTTTTTTAATGAAACTTTAATCAAATACAAACATGAAACATACAATTTAATAGTTAACATACATTTAACACAGCTGTTTTAAAATTAAATACTGTTTTTTATTTGTTGCCAAAAAAATTCTTCAACGTATTCATAAGCAGTAACATATCAAGCAGTGTACATGGAAGTATGAAGTTATCATAAGCCAGTCAACAACTTACCTTCAGTGTCTACAAGAAGAGCAGCTACAAGGCAAACAGCGAAAACAAGCGCCAGGTTCTTCATGGTAACGAAGTTACGGTTGTTAGGAAATTACTCCTACTGATGAATGTGCTGTAATAAGGCTAGTTTTTATAGTGCTAGATTTTATTTTGATAGATTACTAGAGTCTTTTTTAGGTAATACAAATCGGACCATTTGGCCTAAACAGTAAACTATTTATCAATCTGGTTATGTTATCGTTCTAAGAGTACTTTTGAATAGGACAAAAATGACAGACCCCATATTTTCTGTGTATGTTACAAATCACTTGTCATGAGTTGATTTTTTAAATGCCCAGAGAACACTCTTTGATTTTAAACAAAAACAATTCATTTGAAATGATTGCTGTCTTTATTTTGACATTCATTACAGTACTAACCATAAGCAATACGTGTGGTGTTATTAAATAGCATAAATTTAGCCATTTGTTTTATTTTATTTGAAACTCCATCGTAATAAAAGCCATGACAGGTCATTCACACAGTCACATAAATGTCCTGACGTTCGTAGTTTTGTGTGATAAAACTGACAGGAGAAAATATTTGGAATATTGACGCAAAACAGATTTTCGTTCGTAAAACAATTCTCTACTAATATCAACTCCGGGTATTTGCAATTAATAAACGTCTAAAATTGGGAACCACAACGGCATCGTCTTTCATTTGTTGCAATTTATACCAAAATCGATCCTTGTTCAACAATAAGTGATCTACATGAACACGTTTATTTGGTTTATTGTTTTAATATTTGTTTTAATTATTGTTCATATGTTCCCTATCAAACTGGGAAGTCTTATATGTGTTTTAAACCGTAATGCACTTTACAATACCATTTGATGTCGACCTAACGAAATTATAGCCGCGTTATATCTGAACACACGTCAGAAGTGCTCACATAGGATCAATTTTCATTTTTAAAAAAGGTATGATATATCATTCAATTTAAGCGAAGTCTTTAAACCGATGACCTATTCAAAAATGCTTTATTCGTATGTTGAAAATATGGCAAATAGTTCATGCTTGAATTTTACGAATATACTTTGTTTCTGATCAATGCATATATTATATATATTATAAATTGACACCAAACAACTTGTAGAATTGACCAGATGTGAAGTTGTATACATCTTAAATATGGTGTCTATGTTGAACAGGATTGTCAATGAAACTGAATTGAAATTACAGAGCTAGTCATACATCAAACTAAATAAAAGTAGAGTACAGTTAATGTTTGAAACAACGCATATGGCAGTAGGTCAAAGACCGCATATACAATCGCTTAATTATTCTTATATGTAATTCTTGTTATTCTTTGTTGTCGTTTTACTTATAAGTTATTCATATTTCAAACTGAAAATGTAATTTTCTCAATGAGCACCGGACCGTTTGTTAACCACGTGTGTGTTAAAGGTGAATACAAAAAAATGCTAAACATTCACTACAAAGTTACAAAATATTAAGTTTGAATATATCATTTTAAGTTTTTAGCTTTTTTAAATAGGCATTATTTTATTTTAGAAACAAAATAATACCATTGCTGTATAATCATTGTCAAATTTTGTTTCATTACCTCCCTTTAATATCATATTAGAATAGTAGCGTCGTTATGGTGTCATTCAAAAATACCATTATGGTATATACGTAAGAACAAATTAAACATAAACAGTAATGTTGATTTTATATATGAAATGCACTTACACCTGTTTGCATCCTGATGTAGGATGGCTTACCTTCGTATTTAAACATGTATCCAAGTCATGCATATATCATTATTTCTATTAAAATAAAGTTTTCATATAAAGCAAAACGCAGTACTGACTCCCCAGTTAAAATTGACAGGGTAATTGCCATTGTTACAAAGTTGTCTGCGTTTTCGTTGATACATAAACTCTGGAACGGAAACCAGCAGTAGGCGGAGATTAACCGTTCAACCACTAGGTTTTGGATAAATAACATACTATTCATTTATACGTTCGGTATATATTGAATGTTGGCATTGACAACATACTGCATCAGTGACTTCACCAACAACCATCATGATGAAACTTATACAACTCGTGCTTTGCGCTCGTGTTATATTTCAATAACTCGGGTAGCGTTTGCAGTTTCTATTACTTACTTTGGTAGTAAAATTAGAAGCGGTACAATATATAATTAATTATTGGGCTAACAGAGAATAAAAAATAGAACAATAATATAACCAGGCTAACACACTTGGCTATGACTAGTTGTTCCATGATATAGTTTTAATTAATAGTAATGATTCAATTGCCAGTGATGTTATGACACTTCCAGCATGGGCTTATACAATATAATATATAATTTCCAGAATAAAAATTATAAATCTTTATATAAATGATTTATATCAATTATATTTAAAGAGTGATCGAGCAAAAGCAAAAGATCGTCTGTTTTTATCGTACAAGGGACATAACTCCACATTTGTTATAGCCAAAGATGTGTGGCCTTGCTAAACATGTGTACATTGTTTATATGAACATTTGTATCTAGATTTTTTTTAATTGTTACAGTGTTTGCGTTACTACGACGCCGACGAAGCCGAAGCAATCACAAAACCCCGACTTTCTTTCTTTCCTTCTTTTCGAAAAACAGACGAACTCAATTTAGTCTGGGTTCACTTGTTTGAACACCTTTGTTATTTGCGCTGTCAATCTAGTTCTTAATAAAGTTCTGAAAACAGACCACCAGTAGTTTCTTTGGTGACTTAAACATTGCTTTAAATTATCGTTAATCAATGACCTTGTTACAGCAAATTATATACCGATTGTTAAAATCATTTACCATTCGCATTTACATAATACATCTCACTAACTATATAATATATTATACAGCTTTTTTCTTTCTATTTCAATTATTATCAATATTGCCATAGATGAACATTTTCTTTTTTTCATAGCTACACTTGAAGTGTTATTTATATTGACTATCTTGTCACCTTATATTTTGTTTAGGTTATATATACATTAGTATGAATAGATGCTGTTGAATAAGTCGAATAAACAACTGCTCTGGCCAATTAATAAAACAAAAAATTCCGTACTTTTCGTACAATTTGATACAAGTTTATAGCAAATGTGATTGAAGAGCGAGTGTCATTTATATGAATACTAACTTTCAAATGGTTTAATGAAGAAACTTGTTGCAATAAATTGCCGTAGTGTTAAGTTCAATCACTATTAAAGGCTATGTTATGCAAAAGTATTATTTTTACTACTTATTATGAAAAAGACTTAGGATACGTACTATACAAAATATTGATAATTTTAATCTATTGTTTCCATGTGTTATTAAAATGTCTTCGTCAGTACTGTGAATTATCGGACGTTCAATACGTTTAACGTTTAACTGTGTTAATACTGTAGTATTAGTGTGTAAAGCGCAAGGATACCCAAATTATGTTTTATTAACAATTTGTGATAACAATCAACCCTGTTGAGACATTAGTTCATTTCCCAATGATTGATCCGGAAGTCTGTATCCCTGAAATACAAACATAAATATGTAAAGGAATTGTATAGTATGTTATGTTATATATTTCTCATGGTTTGCAGAGGTTTTTCAGTAAAATAAACATGATATTCTTCGAATAGTCAAAATATCAATTTGATATTTTTCAATATTTAAACGAATGTCATAGAGCACAGGCCTGGGGCACAATTTCAGCGCCGTCATTTCCGAAATGAAGTTCCGTTCGCAAACAATAGTTTGCACTATTTTGACAATCTACATTTAACTTTCATTTTGTAGGCATATACTAAAAACCTGTTTATTTACATGCAATTATCTAGTACAATTATCTTGTATGTAATAGTAGGATTTAAACTTGATGCTTAACTGCAAACAAAAACAACTGATTACAAATCGCCTCAACGAGTTGATTATTTCGGCTGATTAAAACTACTAACACAAATAATTTATATACTACAATTAAAAAGACACCAAAGAGCTTATATAAGTGGCCGTCGGGTCAATATCATAGGGAAGATTTCGGTTACAATGTACCTTTAAAGGTCATCGTATGTGGGTTCCAATCATCGACCACCTTGAGAAAAGGCCATCACCTATACTTATCGTATTCACAAATACTAATTTATTAGTTGTCCCCTTTAACAATTGTATATAAGGTAGGTCGTCCAAGTGTCCTCGGCGGTTGGACAACATGAGCTATAACAGTCCACATCATTTATATTACTAATACTTACTGTATTCCCAAATGCCAACATGTTTCTCGACAATTCCATTCTGCAGCTCACAAGGCACGTCGTCCCAGTGTCCGCCTCGTTGTGGAAACATGACAACACCGTCCTCATGATCTCTACCAACAATGTTGTCCATGTGACCTCGCATACAGTGCTCGTAGTTTACTGGTTCGCCTAGTAACAAAATCATCCTTCTCTAAAAGTGTGCAATCAACGTCCTAAGTAGAAGTCTGCTACAAAACACTATATAGAATATAATTTTGATATGCCTGCAACATGTCGTTGTAACAGTTTCCACGTTTGGAATTGAAGATATAGGTATTACACAATTACAGGAGATAATAAAGTCATTACTTATATGAATAACTACAGAAACAAGCTCAGTAGTCGAACATTTAAACATAATAGACCCTGTTTATTGGCAAAGGTTGAACACCACTATAAGCAAGAAAACCAAATTTTGAATACTTAATTGTTTACTTAGCTTTTGTAATTGGTGAGTATTGAATTCCAAATATAGGAAATCAAGTATATTGACTGGGCAATGCATGGAACGGGAGTCTCTTAAGCTCTCCACAGTTGATAACTGAAGAGGCCAGAATTATAACCATTACTTAAAATCCATTTCAAAACTTGTGTCTAAAGAGATGGTCGTCTTTCACGAGAATATCAGATATTGTCCAAGACCCAAGTGAGGGTGTTAACCCACCAAAAAATACATGAATTACTATTGCTTTCACATAAATTCGACCATTTTATATTTGACTTTTGATTTTGTGGTTTTCCTTTTGAAATTGCAAATACATGTACTTGCAAACTTCAGCACAATGTTATACACGTATGACTACCTCAAACGAGAAATTGAAGTACAATTGTTTCATTCTTTCTATTTCAGAGAATAGGCAAGGTAAGTATGTATGCTACTGGCCTACCTTCTTGCAAACCATCACACTGTGAAACAAATATCTGACTTGAAGACCACTGCATGTGCCCCTCAGTTTGCCTATCATTTAGACCAATCCAGACCTCAGGGGAACCATGACGAAGGAGAAATTGCTGGATGTAAGTTTCTTCCAGCTGCCCACTTATTTGGATTAAGTGTCCCCCTCCATTGGTGCAAAGCGTCTCTGCATACGTCCATGTTACTTCGGTGTTAAGTAACTCGTAGCAGCTGTGGCCGTACTGGGCCAACACAGTTCCGTATTGGTTTGAAAAAGATCTTACACTGCTAGAGCACAAACGTGTACTACCTAAAATTGATAGACACTTTTTTAAAGAATAATTAATTGAAGAAGTTACCCATATATTTTATTTCTTGGAAACACAGTTAAGAATACCTTTGTGTGTACAATAGATAAAAATGCATCGAGCCCCCTTTTTAGACTCATTAATAATTTAACTAACCATAAAATATACTTAAGTTTTATCTTTTTCGACATACCATCGCTAAACACTGAGCCAATCGGAATATCGGTAAGTCCTGTGGTAGGTCGTGTTGTTGATGTTGTTTGGTATTTTGAGTGACCTCCTGCATACATGAAACATACGTTTTCCGTATGGTAACTTTGTCATTTCGCGTTATTTTATTATAGTACAATCGATTATTGCGAATCAGATCAACACTTTACAGACGATGGCTGTAAAGGAATTCTGTAAGAATTGATATCTTTTAGTGCATCACATACCAAACTGGCAAATATAGCCATGCATTTGTGCGCAGGGCTTATCCTCCCAAGCACCTTCCGGAGTAGACGCCATCATGACAACACAGTCCTCGCTGTCGTTATAACCGACATAGCCGCTGTGCCAAAGTGTGTAGGACAACTTTTCGCCTGCAAGGGGGTGTAGAACTAATTGTAAAACTGAGTTATGTTTAACGTGTTTAACCAATAGGTTTTCATTCGAGCCTGTATCGGGATTGACTCGTACACACTGGTACTGGTGTATTCCCAGGAAACGGGATTGAGTATCAATATGAAGCCGTCTAAACAAACGGGCTACAATTTAGACAATCATTGAAATCGTAACGCTATTAGGGTCTGCCGTAACCTTAGTAAAACAATATCGGTAGGATAAATGATACATCGAATTTGTGTCAATTGTGCTTTTCTCGGCAAACATCAATTATAGCGATCGAAAGGTCGAAAATCGTATGCCTCATGAAGTTAGCAAGAATGAAAACTGTAAATAAATCATCACCTGATGCCCATTGAAAGTCGCCTACATGTTGTAGAATGTTTAGTCCGATCCAAACATTATTATTTAAGTTGCTCTTCAAAACGTTGAACATGGTGTCTTGCACAAATCTGTCGTCAATATATGCCAATGAACCGCCTTTGCTGTTGCACATGCTATTTGCAGTTCTCCAAGTGTGTAGATTAGCGTTCAATTCGTAGCACGTGTTGTTAATGGTGAACAGTGTTCCAGCCTCGGTGTATCCATAGTGGGGGTAAACAGTAGTACAGCCGTACTTTACTGGTAAATAAAACAAAAACAGTTGTGTTGCCTATAAAATAAAATTGTTATTTGCAACATTATGTTTATAATGTTATTATTATAATGTATGTTAGAAGGGCTTGCGGGTGTTGTTTCCATAGTTCGATTTGTTTTCATGTCTGAAATCTTGCATGTTATTGCATGTATTACATGTTATTGTCAATGATTAATTACTTCTTTGACTGCATAGAACTGTAGTAATTCTTTAAAAATGGATTTATCTTTTATCTTGCTTGCATAATGCTGATACAGCTTCATTAAAAAAATATGTATGGCGGCCTAAAACATGTTATAGAGAGAAACACAAATATTGCATATTAACTCGATTTGAGAAAGGATATCAAAGTTAAATGCTAGCTAATAGGAGTCAGAATTTCTAAACTGTATCTAACTCTTATCTTTTTTCTGCAAAAAAAACACAAAAAACCACAATGAAAAACATTAATTTTGCGTTCACGAAGTCCATTTCAAGTATGAATGTTTAATGTATAAATATTATATAAGTGTTTAATTCAAAGAGAAGTGAGACTAGTTCGGCAACAAATAAATATGTCTTCTTGATTTTCGTGTCCTTAAGTATTACACCATTTGTCGTCAATCTTTGGTAGCTATAATGATGGCTTTATAGACCACTATCAGGTAGGGTACGATTTTATGAATCAATTAACTTGAATATAATGGATAACTTCATATACCATTGATATAATAATAGTTTCTACATATGGCTATGTATATCTTAATTTATTTTGAGAATTGTATAATAACGGATATCGTAATTTCCATACGTAGCTGTGCTTTACTCTTTAAGATTTCTTAGAACAATAATGCCACAACTGCAGGGGCAAGCCCCATAATCAAACATTAAAATTTAAAACCTGTAAAGAGCCACGAGGAAACAAACAGTACAAAACTAAAGATAATACACACATAGTCAAGATTTCCCATATTTACTTTTATCCTTTCGATGATCAATAAATAACCGGATTTTGTGCTTTATGATGTATGGAAAATATAGAAAGTTTTTAATGGGCGTTTACTTCAAGGTTTTCAAAATTTGTCGGTTCAATATATGTAACTTTATAACGAAAACGGCGATGTTCAGGCGTTGCCATGAAATCAGAGTACACATCAATAGTTTTTATTCAACAACTTACAGGCATTTTGGGCTGTAGAAGAATTCATTTCTATCGTCGTTGTCAGTGACTGCAATGTTGTCGTTGGTAATGTCATGGAAGTTGCTGTTGTGCTTGGAGTGGTTGCAGTTGTCAGTTTACGTTTACTGGCGGGAGTTGTTGCCGATGTTTGTATTGTAAGACCTGTCGTTACTTCAATTTCGATCGTAGATGTATGAAAAGCCAAATAAACTCTATTCCTCTGATCAAAGTATACGTAAATAAATGACTACTATTCTAGCTAAAAGCAAGAAATAACGTCTATGAACCCTTTTTTAAATTAAAAAATATTATTGTAAAAGGCGTTATACTATTGTTGACATGTGCAGAATTCTGTAACTTTTGACAGTGAGGAAGTAAATGCTTTCAAAATGCAAAAATATAAAACAACATCATTCAGTTACAAAACTTTTCTCTTTACATGCTAGTTGTACATGTATTCAAGAAGTTGATTAATACAAATGCATACAAGATATTGCTAATTTACTCCTACTTATAAATAACAATATTGTTATGACGGACGAATACCCGCTAGCCGTCTCTTATCGGCTTACATCCAAAGAACTAAATGTTACAACGTGGAAACGTACGATATAGGACATCTGCAATATTTTATATATAAATTTTAAACAGGATTTTGTAAAAAATAATTGATTTTCCTATTAATATTATCTAGGGTTTGAAAGTAATGAAGATTAACTAGATTACTTTGAAGACGTACATCTTTCGCCTAGCATCGGAATTGCATAACAGTCCCTCTGCTTTACACCCGCCTGGTCTTGAATATATGCAACCTGAACAATAATGTGGAGTTTAATAAGAAATTAGTGAACGATTAACTAGAAATACTTTCATCTTGAATGAACGTTTACGTTTTAACACCATTGATCTGAAATGTAAAACTACGTCCTACATCGATGATAAACGAAAGAAGTCATTTCTAATAAATTTCATCGGATTTAAAAATATTACTTGAAAAATTAGATACACGTGTATATTATCACTTACAAGTGTTGAGTCATAAATTGCTATATTAAATTGGTGCCAAAATGTTCAATTTGAATATAAAACAGTGTTATTTTTTATCTGTGTCAATATTGTAATATATAAGTCATAGAGGTTGTTGAAATAAACATAAATCAACGTTCAATACAAATATTTAGTATGGAAACACCCGTTCGATTTACTTCGATTGGATTTTACGGTTATCCATTTTGATTCGATTATCAATCTCATATTCTGTCTATCCAAAACAACCTATATGTTTCTACAGGTCTTAAACAAAACAAAACAAATATTTATAAGAACACGATAATTGGCTTTATGGCAATAAAAAGGGATACACTGACGAAAAAAGTTGATATTACCTGGTGCTGATATAAAATAGCTGCCCATTGGTTAACCGTTACATTCACCAATAATTTGCAGTCAAGATCGATCCCATTGTCACAAAGTCTTCCTAATACCACTCCCTCTGTCGACGGCTAAAGACATTTGCAAGGAATCACATTTAAATCGGGCTTTTCATTGTCGTTATATCACATAAGGCAAAACTAGGTTCATAAAATAATTCATAAACATAAGTGCTTATATTATTCTACAATAATTATGACTAGTGCGCTAGTTTTTATGTGACTTTCTACTAGTGCCTATCAGATCTTATACAATTGTAACTAGTAAACAAGTGTTTTATTATACGACATTTCATTTTGAAGATGCGAACTCTTACAGACTCGTGTTGTATTAGAATAAATATATTTTATGCTAGCTTCATCATACTCTTATACCATTACGTCACTCTATTATTTAGGTTTAATAAGAAGAATTTAACAAATTATGTAATTTTATTCCGTTGACAAGAAAAATTAGTTTAACAAAAATGGAAACCCCAATGATTATAATGTACATTTGCTTTGTTGATGGCTGTCTGGGGTAATGAGAAACTCTCTATTCATTGGCATAAAATTTAACTTGGATTCCAACAATCGAAAATATACGAAAGAGACCAGAGCACAAATAGATATTAATTTTTAGTTGAACTGAAGCATATGAATTGTACGACCAAACATGAAGTATATACAAGGACCAAAAAGTGATTGAAACACACAGTGTCCTGTAATTACCATGTTACAATGTAACAGTTGGAGCAACTTCAGTTTTCATCCGGGTTGTATAACCCTCAAAAGTCTGTGACAAATGCACGTATTACCATGTAATTTTGTTAGTTATGAAAAAAGTTGCTTACCCCAGAGTATACATCCATCGGTATCTGGCAACACATGCAAGGAAAGTCCGCTGACACGCGAGTCACTAGTAGAAAATAAGTATTACTCTCATTGTGCTACTTACATATCTTATGTTACAATCTAGTTGTGTCATTCTTCTAATCTGTCTAATGAATGAATTTAGGTGTGCTCTGTGTTATCTTTCAAGTGTTTATATATAGAAACAATCAGGTATGCGTCTTATGTAGTCATAGTGTCGATAATATACGTTCATTTACTCATCAACTGTGAACTATGCTGTCATATTGACCAGCAATTTTATTAGTTATTGACCGACGCGTAGACGGCATATTACACAGCTTGTTAATAAACAACTGATTATTTATATTATTTTCGGCATTTGTTTTGGAAAAAGTCTCTTTGAAATGATAGGCACAGGTTATTCAGATATTTTTACATCATGATATGTAACCTCGTAAAGAGAATTTCTTAAGGTTAAAATCATGTCTATCTGAAAGTTGACACCGTTGAATATTGTTTAAGTACGCAAAAAGGTATATTAAAGTAACATTAGAAATATTAAGAGGCTTCAAATCAATGATATTTATCTTGTATGAATCAAAGTTAAATTAAATTAAGAATGTTTAATGGGTTTTAAAGAAGGCAAATGACAAAAGTAACGTCAAGGCGTGATGCAGCGCCGTAGATCATTTATTACGAATAATAAGCATGTAATTGTTGCATTACTTTTATAACGTATTTAACCAAAAACAACATGAATTATTAAAAACAGACAAAAGTCAATTTATTTTCATAATGCTTAACAAAGTAGATGAGATAAGTGCATTCAATTTCAAAGGCATATATCAAAGATCTTCAATTAACTGAACGGAAACTACCTTCCCTAGATCATGGACATAACGATATGAAACTATACAAACATTCAAGATACTTGAAATGTGATAATTGCAGTCATGAACAGTTTATGTTTTAAATTACAAAAGTCATTGATTAGATATCGTTCAGTTTTGCTTACGAAACCAAAATATAGACACACCTTCGCCTTACACCTGTGTTTTTACCGTGTTGAATATGTGAAATTATCTGCCACATGACGTTGTTTAGGCCTAAGATGTAGCAAACTTCAAGACCGTATTCGATAGACATAATTATGCAGAAAAGACAATATGATTTATCAGACTAAAATATGGTAATAAGGCATTATATTTTCCTATGACAATGATAACATAGTATTACTTGGTACATATTGATCTGTCTAGACGTTTGCTATTTTCGCGTTGTAGTCTGCAGCTGTTATAGTGTTACTGTTTTGAGGGTGTTTCTAATAGTTTGGTAGGTAATGTGATCGACACATCATAAGCGGTGTACATGTTTTCTGTATCCACGTCGTTCTTTAGTACTCCCGTTTCATGAACTAGTTGTCTCCATTTTCCGCTTTAACATCGTACATTAGACGTCCTTTGCGATTTTGTTTTATCGCATGTGTCCATTTGCATCAATTTAAATAATCCTGAACCATAACATGCTCCACTTGCTCAAAATAAAGTGTCTTTATCTGAATTATCATGAACTAGTCGTCTCTTCTTTCCTCTTTAACATCGTACATTAAAGGTCATTTGCGATTTTGTTTTATCGCATGTGTCTATTTTTATCAATTCGAATAATCCCGAGCCGTAACATTCTCCACTTGTTCAAAATCTCGTGTCTTCATCTGGATTTCTAAAGTTTGAAACTGTTTGTTTTCAAGTTTACTTTAAACATTTGGTTTCAGGATTTCTTGACAAGAAACATTATTGTCCCTTTAAAAAATATGCCGGAGACTCATTTGAAGTGCTGTGCGGTGTATTTCTATATGTCAACAGAAAGGTAGCAATTTTTCAAGTAAATATTAATTTTTGCGAGTTGCTATATGCGGTTTACCTATAGGTTTATTATTATTTGTTTTATTGTTAGGTTTCCTCAAGTTAATGCATACTTTGATAAGATTTACCTTTTGCGTTTTATCTGTATTTAGGATTGTTGGGATAAGAGTGAGGTTTGTGCAGATAAACTGGTTTAAACCCCAAGTAAATATACATTTTAGTGACCGTTCCAAGGCGGTACCTAACAATCCTTGATAAACATACCTAGTTCTTTATATATAGTATGTATGCACTGTGCTGCTTGTGGAGTTTTGTGTTGTTCTTCTGTGTTTCTTGTCTGTGATTTTATGTTCTATGTCTTTTGCGTTTACCCTGTGCCATTAAACCGGGTATATGTTTAAACTTTTTGCTAGTTTATGTAGCTTTTCGCATAAATATTGCTGTCTTTATATTACTTTGACAATTTTCCAAACGTTAATCTTGACCGCTAGAACTCGGATTCTACTTCGCTGACGTTTTATGCTTAGTTTTATTGTTTTTACAAAACATACCAAACTATTCTTTTTATTATGGATAGTTGCCGATGACCAGCGGACTTATTACGCCTTAACGCCATAGTAAAATCATAATATATTGCATATTTAAGATCAGCCTCAAAACAACAATCATGAATCCAAAACGCTTGAAATAAGATTAAGAACAATAGCAATGTGATTCAAAATAATATTCTTCCTATGCTACAAACATTCAATCATTGTCTTAAAGAGTTGGCAACACCGATAACAGACGCTTTTGGAATAAGGATAAGGATGAGGATTAAGCACTTTCAAATCTTATCCAATGGCGGTTCTACCTTCTCTACCTATAAATATCCTTGATGACATTATCACTTCAATTCATATACCCGTCAAGACCAAATAACAATACTCTTGGACGTTTTAAAATATGATGGCCTCAGAGTTCCATAAATGTATATGTGAAATAAAACGAGTTATGGGTAAAGAGATTACTGGATAAAACAAAAGTGCACCAATACAAACCCTTCTAATATGGTGCTATGAATATGAAGTTAGATCTCGAAGATAATCATGGCGAAAAAAGCAATAACCATCATTAAGCATAAATATAGATATTTTAACAGAAGTTCTTTAATCTTGTCCTAAAATAAGCAAGACTATCGAGAAAAATAGTTAACGTTAGAAAATACTATAGAAAAACTCCGACATAAAAGGAAATGACGATGAGTCTTTGGGATAAATGATACAAAACAAGAGGGCCATGATGGCCCTAAATCGCTCACCTGAGTAAAAGAGGTTAACCTTTGTAATCAATATAGCTTGACATTTGTTCTCAAAGCTTACATATGATCCAAATTTCAAAACTGTAGCTTCAAAATTAAGATGTCAAAAAGGTACAATAAAGGTAGTCCACAACATTGATATTTGTTTTCAAAACTGTACACATGGTCAAAATGTAATTGCTGCGCCTTAAAATAAGGAAGTATGTCAAAACGTCACAGTCAAGGTCATCCGAGGACAATATTGATATTTGTTTTCAAAACTCTACACATGATCCAAATATTATTGCTGTAGCTTCATAAATAAGAAAGTAGGCAGGCACAGTCAAGGTCATCCAACCACAACATTGGGCGTTTTTGTTGATACCAAACCAGTTTCAATGGTTTCAGCAGAATCGAAACCGGTTTTGATAATTTTTCTTGAAGTAACGAATATATTTTTTGTGAACAGTTTCAACAACATGGCGGAGCATACAAACTGATATATTAACACACACTCATTAATAGTACCTTTTTCATTTAGCTCAATTGCCCATTGTAAGGCATTGTTATAAAAAAAACATTGAGTTTTTACAAACGGGGTTGATCAATTACCGTCATGTTGTTTTCAAAGTAAACTAGTTTTCGGATAGAATGAACTGATGCACCCGATGAAACCGCCTCCAGTAGGGGTTTTGAAAGTTTCAAAAACTGGTTTCGGTTTTTGTTACAAAACAACTGGCTTTGTTTTGTTTTGGAAACTGTAACAACAAATACACAGTTTGTGAAACCGAAATAAAACCGAAACCAGTTTATTACCAACATAAACGCACGTTGTTATTTGTTTACAGAAATGTGAACATGGTCAAAATTTCTTCGCTGTAATTTCAAAAATAAGACAGTAGGTCAAAAAGGGTAGGACCACATTTGACCCAAGGGGCGTAATATGCACAATCTTGGTAGAGGACCACTATATGATGCTCGTAACAAACTATTAAAGGTCTCGGCCTAGCGGAGTCAGACAGATTTTCGATAAGTCCACAGAAAACCTCATGGCATAGCGAGTTTTGACATAAGAGGCATAATTTGATTTTCACAAGCAATTGTGTAAGACACAGGAACGACCGACAGCGCACCATCCAATAAAATATATAACTACTATAAATAATGAGGATTTGATAAAAATACTTATGAAGAGCCTACAGTAACATTGTTTTAACTTTAATCCAACACAGCATCGCTTCCAATCTATATGTGTGAGTTACAGTTTTGTTTATACAAGGTGTATTCACTAACCACGAAAAAGATAAGATTGTACAATTACAATTTTACATATTCCTAACCCTAACCCCTGGTCTACATGTAGTTCAATGGAAACATCTGATCATTTAATTCATCATTGAGTAAAAATGAAGTTCTTCTAGAAAATAAGGAAATATAATATTTCCTAACATATACACCAGAACAGAAAGGGAGACCATAGAGCAAGATTTGCTGGCTTTGCTTCAAGAGTAAACTTTACACAACTATCAAGATTTTAACACCAAATTGTTGTTGTTGCTGATCAATCGCTACCCCTTGTTGTATTTTTGTACAAGGTTACCTTGGGCTTCCTGTAAAGATTCATTGAATTTGGACTGGTAGTTTTAGAGAAGATGTTTTTTTAAAGCAAAACAGGAAGTTGGCCATTTTGTTGTTGTTGTTATTATTGTTTTTGTTGATCAATCGTGACCCCTTGTTGTATTTGGGTAAAGGGTCACTCTATTTTATTGTTGTTGATGTTGTTGTTGTTTGTGTTGATCAATCTTGACCCCTTGTTGTATTTTTGTAGAGGTTCACCCAAGGAAGCTTCCTGTAAAGTCTCATTGAATTTGGACTGGTAATCTTAGAGGAGATGTTTTGAAAGCAAAACAGGGAGTCGCCCATTGTGTTGGTGTAGTTGTTAATCAATCGTGACCCCTTGTTGTTGTTTTGTAGAGGTACACCCAAGGAAGCTTCATTGAATTTTGCCAGGTAATTTCAGATGTTTTTAGGCAATTGTTGACGGACAGACTGACGGACGGACGGACTAACGGACGGACACCGAACAAAGACCGATCACAATAGCTCACCTTGAGCACTTCGTGCTCTGGTTAGCTAAAAGGTATCCCATTTTTGCAACATATATTTGATTTCAGATGAAAGGAGCTCTATTCATTGACGAGATAAAACATAAATATAACACACGCAATTCTGATTTTCTTTAATATTACCAGCTATCAGCTAGTATACCGAGTAAGAGAAGATATGAATTGAAATAGGCATCAACTGTAAATCATAACAAAGTCTCACTTGTTCAGAAGGTTGAAACAAGTAGAAGAAACCGAATAACAAACTGGATATAATGCATGCAAATAACAACCTTAAGGTAACCCGTGGAAAAGAAAACCAATTGAATCAAATTCTAGTGACACAATTCGACACACCTATGTAAAATATTATATTTACATTGCCATAAATATGTACAATAGATACTGTTATAAGAATTACCCAGTACAATAACATTTAAAGATTTATATCAGCAAATAGACACCAGCATCAATAAAAGCTCCCAAACTCAAGTTCATGCCAATAACCTAATAACTTATCCTTGTCAATTGATATCGCCATATGTATTAAATCAAAACCATAAATTTTAGAGATTTTAAAGATCGAATGTAATCGTCTGATTTTCTTGATTGTGCTGCTTTATATATTTTATAAAGCTTAGAAATATTACTCCCACTCTTACAGCTTTTAAAACTACATATAGTTACGATGTAGAATTTATAATGTCAACGACAGGCAACCTGGAGTTTGCATAAATCAGGCAATTACACGACTACGACTGATTTTTTCATCTTCACTATTCACCATGTGACATCTGTCTAACTCCTTAAACTCCTTTCCCTGTTTTTTCCTAGAAATAATTTTACGTTTTGTATTGTATATATTGTATTATGAGCCGAAGGCTTTTCTTTACAAATAAAATTTGACTTGACTTGACTTTTACATTTATATATTATACCTTACATAAATGTGTCTGTTCTTTGTGTATATAAAGTTGATCGGTCCGTATATCAATGTATTTTAATCAAAATCCAGTTTTTATGACGTCAGCGGTTCCTATCATGTTTCGGCCGGTCCAAACCACGCCAAAAATATAATATGGACCATTGACGTCATATTATATGGACCGCTGACGTCATAAAACCGGTGAGTGCTGCTTGCAATTTTCACAAGGACATGTTTCGCAAGAAAACATTAATAGATGTGTTCAATAAAACACATTAAAGCGCTTTAAAATTATTAAATGGTAAAAAAAGTGTTCGGTATATTATGTGAAATATGACACACCTTCGGGAACTGACTGGCCGGTCCTTATAATGTCATATGACCCTCAGTGGTGCGTAATATTTCTTAAGTATTTTATAAAGCATGTTTTAATATAGGCTGTTCTGTCCGAAATATGTTAAAGTTAACAACGTTTGTTAACGTCATCGTTGCTCACTTGAAAATAGTTACTGCCCTGTTAGTTTAATGGATAAACTTGTGATCTGCAATATTTCTAACACTATTTGAGAGAAATGTTTCAGCTGTATTTGTTTTATGCAAATATATATGCACATCATAAGAAAGATCACTTTTTAAAGTTAACAACGATGCTGTAAATAACAAGAACACAGTGACACGTTTTATATCGTCAGCGGTTTTGGTCTTTGCTTCTTCTTAAACTGTTCTTTGTGTAGTTCCTAATGCAATCATGCAAATTGAATGTCGCATAATTCAAACCCTAAACTCAAAATTTGGGACAAAACAAAACAAAATTATTAGTTTTTTAAACATGCTTTATTAAAATCGATAGTATGTAGATTGTCAATAATAATTCAGAAATCGCGAAATACTTGCAGGTTTCATCAGACCGAAAACTCATTTTCATAGCTTTTCTTCTTTGTTATTATGAAATTAGCATTTATCGGCCTAATCATCACGATCCAAAATTCATATCTGTTTTGAGATTTGCCGTTTTGACTAAATCCCGTAATCTGAAGTGTTTTTATGGCGTGAGACCACAGTTATTTTTACTATATGTTTCATATAGACACTAACATGGCTTTTCACTTTAAAACAGTCCCAATTGAATAACAAGTAACTGGCTGCTGTAGAACAATCCAAGACACAAAATTTAATCACAAGAAAACTGTTGACCATTGCGTTTTCTCACAAAATTGAGTAGTAATACATGACCCTGAGGTCAGGACGGAATAAGGCTACAAACAACCAATTTACATATTTCCACAGGCAATGATTTTTCCATTTTTTTTACACTGAAAACTATCAGTTTTTGCAATACAGTGTCCAATTATGTTAAGCTCTATGCAAAAAGGCCACCTGTTTCTTCTCTTTCATTCAACTTTAATAAAATATTGATACTTGAACACAAGCACTCTTTTTTCTGTATTCACATCCGGATCTTGGTCAACGGGGGGCAGATAACTGTGGTCTTGAGCCTATTTAAGCAACATGTTTTCAGAAACAGACTTCAAAACTCTAAACTACAAGTATAATCCAAGTGGACGAAAAGTGATTGATGTCCTTCCCAGTGAAATAGTTATTATGTGATACAAATCCCTGGTTGATGTGAAAGTTAATTTGCATAGGAGGTTTAAACAGCTGTAAAATACAAAACAAACTTGTACGTAATCTAACACAAAATGAATGGCAAGTTGTTTGCCTGATGTCACGCCTAAAATAGAATACTTAATACCTCAAAAGTAATAAATCGATACAATAACGTTTTATTAACTCATTTGGCTTTCATCTGTTTGTCAGTAAGTGGCAAATTCTTTCGTGTCTATGCCGTGTTTCGATACAGGCTTAAGATCGTGACTTTCGAGGTGGTGTAAACAGCGTTGACTATCATAGATAAATACTGGGACATTGGATAACACTGAGTAAATACTGTTACTATGATCAGATTATACGCATCATCAAGATATTTGTGTGCTTGTGTATTTATTACTTTAAACAGAAACCGCACCATATGAATACAAATGAAGCCTACCAGTTTCGGCATGAACAAAGTCATTTTGTGTTGTTGTTTTGACTTTAAGCACACATTTAACAAGTAGAGCATGAATGCGTTTGACGGCAATCCTTTTCGAGGTATCATTTGAGACACGGTAAATAAGTTCCTCAGGAGCTCTTCACAATGACCGCGTGTAATATTTGTAAATTTATTCAATTATATTTTTCAAACGAAATATTGATTGTATAGCTTGTCAGGAGACAGTTGTTGTTGCTAGCAGAACGGAACCACCTTTTGTAATAACTATTCCGTGATACATAAAGTTGCGGACTATATGTATAATATTATCGGCATAATGGAAACGTAAATTATCTGAAATTATCCCACCTTTCGGAAGATTTAAACGTTTGTTATGTCTAATTTGGACCTTTTATTTCCTCATGTTACAATTCCCATTGAGAATATTTAAATAATAATTGTATTAATCAATCACTTGATGCAGAAAATATGACTATGTCAAAGATAATACGAAACTTACAGTTGAGTGTAACCCTTGTTTTTAAAAGACCATACATTTATTTATTTCGTTAAAAAGCCTGCCTGTGATTCCAAGTATATATAAAATAGTATATCTTACAATATAATGAAAGGCATTTGAAAACTCCACAAATACGCAATATAGCTTTTTGTTTTGGTTAATAATATGAGTAATCAACCAATAAAATGCAAACAAATATCAATGGTTTCCATTTTTAACCTTACACAGCCTGTGAATCAATGTATACATGATAAAACTCTACCCATTGTATGAGACTTTCATCAATCAAACTTGTAAAACGTGTTGCCAAAACGTTGAACAATGTCACTTTCTGAAATGACTGACCTCATCCACGCTTCGCTTTTTTATAAATTGGAAAAAAATATACCCCTTTCCAATCTTTCTGGAGAAGCACCAAACTGTAAAATTATATTAATATTTTTCAATAATTTAAAATTAGAAAGCAGACAAAGGTAATTGGGTCAAAATTGACGTTTTAAACATCTTGTTTCTGTAGTTTTTCGCATAAATATCAAAGTGGATGTGCCTTTAAATATTTAAGATAATAACATGAGCTTAAATCATGAAAACCATATTGAGAGCGGTTATTAGTGTGAACATGTACAATTTTGAAGAGTATTCTTGAGATAAGCATTTGAGTGTATGCACTGTTTGGTTTCGTATAAACATTGAGCGTTTACCGAAAACTACAGTTTTTCTATATTGAAACTGAAAGGAATAATTTAGAGACCAACGATTATAATTTATATATCAATAAAGGTAAATATCATTTTATAATTTGTATCTGTCTACTTTACGCTTGTCTGCTTATTTTGCCTTCAATAATTTTATAAACACGTAGAAATTGAAATATTTTTCAACGAAGATTTAGTCATTTGATTTTGCACAAACAAAATGTTTAAATATACAAAAGTAATAAAATAGAGAAAATATACGTGTAATAAGATGAACTCGTCTGTTTTTAGAAGAAACTCAAACGAACTTCAACTTATTGTGAATAAAGGCCTACGGCACAGAATGAAGCATAACATAGCATGGTTAACAATAATGATGTCAGTGCCACACTGCTGTCTTCACATTGCGTCATAATTTGCGATAAATACAAAACGAAACCTGTTTAACAATAGATTTAGAATTGCTATTCATCGGATTTGTAGATTCTATTTTACTGAAGTGACCATTGTACAAATAAAATTATTTTTGATCCAAAATCTTTCAAAATCTATCGTAAAATTAGGTTAACTCCTTACTACATAAACGATATTTGTTTTACTCCTAAAGAAATGTTGTTCAAAATTAAATAAAACATTATTTTTTTTAAATATTTTAATTTTTAGAATTCCCCACCCATTTTTGAATTGTGCAAAGCCCTTAAGCCCTTAAGACCCAAGCGTTCTCGCATTCCAACAAACACGTCTTTCACTTACCGTTCTAAGATGGTTATCCTATTATTTATCGGAAATTCTATTTTGACGTGTTTGTGGTCCTTTTGTTGTGTCTGTATTTGTATATGCGGTGTTTATACTTTTATGACATTGACTTATTTTTTTAAAACAGTGTTTATTTGTTTTAATTTTCGAAATTTAGGCATATCCCTGAAGTTTTCATTTATGTTTTGAATATTAAAGTGTGTGGAGCAAATTCCTCTCTTCGCGCCGTACGTTATAATGGCTGCCAAGTAGTTCTAAAATAAATTTATGGTTTTTATATTAAACAGACAGTGACGCGGTAATGCTCGTCTTATCTTTAATTGTAGGTCAGTAATTTAAAAAGTTTCTTAAGTGTCGCAATGCTAGAAATATTGCGTTGTATCTTGATAAAGCAGACAAACGTGAACACAGTTAAAAAGCGACCACGCCGATTTACTTGATGCGTTTGTTCAAGCGTTGACATTGATGCAAACATAACTAAGCGGCAAAAAATATTTAAATTTGGTGCACGGTACATGTATTTGGATTTAAAGAAAACGGGGATATTGAACTTCTGTTGATGTAGAACTGAAATTTGTTTCGCTAGTTATGACTTGTGAAAATCAACAGCATCAGTGACTTGTCCCAACACAAATTTGGATATGCCCTGACTTTGTAAGTGTGGAATTGTCATGTTTATTGTAAAAGTGTTTTTTTTTTAAAAAAATGAATAAATACAAAATATCGGCAACGCATACCCGCAAGAAAAATAATGTATGAAAGTTAAAACATAGCACAATTTCTTAGTCACTTATTGTCAAGGGACTAGAACTTCGGGCATAGAAATATCGAATGACCGGGAATCACTCAATCAAAATCTATGTTTGTTATACATGTGTATGTATTGATTTTGAATAAGAATGCCACTAACATTTCATGATAAAGTCGTTTTCATACGATATTATTTTACGTAGATTTTATATGACAATATCTATTTTGAATCGTATATTTTTTTTCATATGGAAAGCATTGTTTGGAAACAGTCTCGGCGGCAGGTGTGCGTCAAGTCGTTGGTTTCCACTCAATTATTGTTTGGTCCTTTTTAAGTTCGCTATTTATTGAAATAGAAAACACTCGCTGAAAAGTTGAAGTAAAGTATAAGTTATAGTTATTGAGGTTGGTATAAAGCAAGTGAATTTGTGCGCAAGGTCAATATTGCTACCACTAAAAGTAGAAAACTGGTTTTCGCTCAATAACTCTAGTTTGCATATTATATAGCAAGCTCATGCGAATGTGTACTTTGGGATTGTATTAAGGGTCGCTGGGTCAAGATCGCTGTTCTTGATGATAAAAAGTTGGTATTAATCTATCACTTAAGTGAGCAATTACCTGTCATGATTTAATGTTTTATTTAAGGAATTTGGTTGAAATGATGTTGGGTCAAGGTCGCAGCTGCATAATATAAGAATATTAAACAGTTTCAGCTCAACAGCTTGATTTTAGACTGATGAACTGTGATGAACTTAATGTGAAGACGTTCCTTGATTTTGCATGTGGTGGTATTTAATGGCCAATGTTGCTGTATTTGGATTCGCCCTCCCCTTCAAAGAAGTCCTTATTACCGGATTTATAAAACACCTAGTGTCTGCTTATTATGAATTCATTAATATGACCCTAGGGCTAATGTTTGGATTTGAGATATTTAAAGCTAAATGAAGTATACTTAAACTTGTCCGTTTGACTTTTTGTGGGGTTTGGAAAAATACAATGAATACAAATAAGCTGAACATATTCACCCAGGATTGGTTTTATTCAGACAGTGAATTAAAGGCATCGGAAGTTTCTTCACACGATCACTTTTGTCTTCAATAAAAGAAATGATAAAGACTGGCATACATATGCGATTTTTAATCACTATGTTGTGTGTTATTTCTGTTTTAGTTTGGTAAGAAGTAAAAAAACTTATGTTGTTGCACTCATCGTTAAAATCAACGACTGTAAACCAAGTTATTACAACATTATATTAATCAATCTCAATAATACGATGTTATGCGAGAAGTTGGTCTTATGTTGTGCGGGAAATCAAAGGTCACTTGTCCTAGTTTGTATCCACCAACAAAATGCACTTGCACATTTCTTTGTTGCATTTCGCTTTGCTCTTCTGCTTAGCACAATGATTTGTTTTATGTCTGTCTCCCCAAATCATGGACATTTTGCATGGCCATATGTTTGTGTATCTTTATGTCTATTGCTATGTCTAGCTGTGCAATAAATGGCAGGCTCCTCGCGGGGATGTTTTCACAAAGTGATTTCCTTTTATTTTTTCGCATAGTGCACATTTTTGAAAATTGAATTTGTGACAATAATGCTGAGTTTATGAAATGAACACATAACAAAGAAGGCATAAATATGAATAAGATAATAGTTTCTCATCATGTAAAAATGATTTTCATGATATTGTATGATGATTGCAATTTAAATGGAGAGTGTTCATTTGATAATAACGTTGATGGCATGCCTTAAAACATTTCATACAGTATGTTCACGTTAGAGAGCAAGCAAAGTAAATTTTGTTTAAGTTTGACCATACCATAACTTAGAGATAAAACTGAAATATTGTTCTGAGACATTATGAGTCGAGATGCCGTTTATCACCGAAACCGACTTTGGAAAACATAGATTAAAAAACAATGAAATATGAGAGTTGACTTGAAAATGTCCTAAGAAGACGACCATGTCTCGAATGACGACGATTCGGACGTCGACGCCAGACAACATAATTATTATACGTCTGCCACGCTAAGTTATAAAAACAGGGGTGTTAATAATTTATAGAATTAAGGTTATATCACGACATACTAGGCAGGACATTGTTAAGAAGCTGCAGGTATGTTAAGGTAATCATAGGCGTACGAATACTAAATATCAAATTTCTTGTTGTTTCCTTTGCAGACCAATTATGGCTTCGAATGAAAATTCTACTGATTCGCCCGCCAGCAGGGATTTTAAGGCTACGCCTAAAATATTTGAGCGAAAAATCAAGGGGGAACCAGTACAAGTAAGTTAAATATATGTTTGGGTTAAAAGACTATCGTATTGTAATATACAACTATTCTTAATTATTATTAATCTTTCGATTTGCTGCGTCGACGTTTTGTTTTATTATAATATATATGTTTGCTCGCTTCTTATTATTCACATAGCTCTCGTGCATAAATCATAATACCCGACATTTTGCATTAAACGTTGATTTAAGACTCTTCACCAAGCATGTATTTCGATCATTCCTGGACCAGCTTTAGTGAATAAACAACACATGTTTTGCGAGTTGTGTGTTTATATCGTGGTGACGTCTTATCAAACCACACAACGTCTTTTTGTATTTTTCATTCAATCAAGATTTTATATTTTTTTATATCAATGTACTATACTTTTTCAGACAAAAAAGATAGACAATCTAAATAAAGCCACGCCTATGAAAAGACCTGGTAAGTACATGTTTTGTAGAACAAGAAATATAATATGGAACACATTATATACATCAACGCTTTAATGAGTATGTACTCAAATTTATTTTCATAGCAGTTACAAAGTACAGGATTAATTATGAAATCAGGAACGAGAGTTTATATTTCTGATTATTGTTAAGATGGAAATATTGTTTTTATAGTAGTGTTTTTTTTTGCTTACCTGAGCACGTGTGTTTAATGGTGAGCTGTTGAGATAGGGGACTAACGTCGTTCGTCAAATAGTTTCTCCTCCTATACTAATTAGCAAATACCAATATTATTTCACAGGAAAGTTGGTCGTTTAGATTCCTTAGAATAATGGTTCCATGAAGAACTGCTATGGAAACTAAAATGGAAAAATAATCTCTCCTCAAAAAGCACTGGCCAAATTTCAAAACGACTTCACAGAAAGGTGACCTTATGAAATACTTTGGAAATCCTCTTCTTTGAAAATGCTGGCAATATTTAAGTTAAAATAAGTTCACAGCAATGTTCCTTAGGATACCCTTTTTCAAATTCCTTCAAGTCATCAAAACTTAGTCTAAAAGGAAAATGGGCTAGTTCCCAATATATGACTATTTGGAAAAGTTTGAACATGTTCAGTTCACTGAAATGTTCCTAAGGTGACCATTATGAAATTTAAGTCATGTTTGTTCGTTTGTAAACTTCGTCACTATATGACTTTTCTCTAATTATTTGCATAATTGGAAAATATGTTTCTCTTAAACCGCAAATCCAACTATTTGATATATAGTCCCTTGTAGTTGATCTTTACCAAGATTATTCCGAAAACGTCCCTGGTGACGAAGCGCCGACTCCGCACCGGGATTCATATGTTTTCTATATACTTATTAGGAAAAATTTTAAAATATTCTTCGCTGAAACTTTGATTTTTGGTATGTAGCTATACGTTGTTGTTCAAATAATGACATCAAAGCTTCCCCGCTCTAGTGGACTCAGTCATATTTATATGGTAAAATCTTGGAAAAAAATAATTCTGAAACCTCAATGCGCAGACCCTTGATATTTGCAATATATGGTGAACTAGGACGGTACCCTCTATATGTTACTAGACATATACGAATTGTTAAATATTTTCTTAAACTGTATCAATTTAAAAGAGACAATTGCATTTTATACAATACATTGCAAAGCCTTCGATATGATGCGGAAAATAACGCAAATTCAAACAATTGGTGTTCTAATGTACGCACTATATTACAAAATGCAGGATTCAATGAAGTATGGTTATATCCGGAGTCGATTAATATTGATTATTTTATTCCTTATTTTAGAAGAAGGTTAATCGACTCGTTTATTGGACATTGGAAAAATGATATAAACTCATTAAGTTCACTAGTGTTATACAGAGAACTAAAATGCACTATACATAAGTCATCGTATATAGATAAATTGTATAGCTATAGACTTAGGAATATTATTGCTAGATTAAGATTGTCCTCTCATATGTTAAATGTTGAAAGAGGAAGATATGTTAATATTGAAAGAAATCAACGTAAATGTGTTTTATGTGTCCATAATGATATCGAAGATGAATATCACTTTGTTTTGATTTGTCTGAAATATAATGACATTAGGAAAAAATACATAACTAAATTTTACTATGCAAGACCAAGCATGTTTAAATTCATTCAATTATTAAACTCGGAAAATGCTGCATGTCTACGAAAACTAGCTTTGTATTGCAAACATGCTTTTAAGCTACGATATACTGCTTTGAATAATAATGCTTAACTTTTAACATGTTGAAATCATTGTTAGTTCATATATGTATATATGTGTAATGCACTCTCGCAGTTATCAACTATTGCCATGCCATGTGTTATGTTATTGTAACAACGATGAACTGTATATGTTCAAGTTAACAATAAATTTTCTGTTCTGTTCTGTTCTGTTCTGATATTTGGTATGTAGTTTCATGTAGTTGTCCTATTCCAATTATGGCCCTCGGTCTAAAGTGGCCCGTCCCGAGGATCTCGAATTTTCTGTACATTGATATGAAATAACTTTAAAAATCTTCTTCTGTATAACTGCAGATCCAAGACCTTTGATGATTGGTATGTAAGCTCATGTGTTGACCGTTTACCAATATTGTTCAAATAGCGATTCTGGGATAAGGCTGGCCAATCCCCAAGATTTTCTGATTACCAATATAGTAAAATCTTTGAATATCTTTCTCTGAAACCGCAAGGTCCAGACCATTGATATTTGGCACGTTGACTTTGTTCTTGGGATCAAAACCAAATTCGCCCAAGAAAACCCATGTTTTCTATATACTTGATATTTGGTATGCAGTTTTATGTAGTTGTTAGTAACTGCATTCATCAATATCAACCAAGTAATCCTTAAACAACCAATGCCTTTCTTAGCAACCAATTAACTCCTTAAGAACTACATAATTACTGAGCAATTCATTCTTTCCTTAGCAACCAATCACTTCAGAAGTAACCTCTGTCTTCCGTAACAAACAATGACCTCCTTCGCAGCCGATGACCACTCACTAACAAAGCAACCAGTAATTTCCTTCGAAACTTATGAATAAGTCAGCAACCAATGTCTTCATTATCAACCAACGACCTCATTAACAACCAATGATTCCTTGGAAACCACTGAATACCTTAACAACCACTTACTAAGCAACTTATTGTTTCCTTAGTAACCACTGACTTCATTAGCAACAAATGGATACCTTACCAACCAATATTTCCCGAGCATCCACTCACTTACCTTTTAACCAATTGATTCCTTTGCAACTGATGACTTTCTCAGTAAATCCTTTCTTACTTAGCAACCAAGGATTTATTTTGCAACCATGACTTCCTTACCATCTAACTTTATTCATAGAAGGAAAAGGCCTCCAAAGGAAATAATGGTTTCCTTAGAAACCAATGGTTTTTCTTAGCAACTAAAAACTTGTTTAGCAGCCACTAACTTATATCAATATCAACCAATGGGTTTAAGCAACCTTTCATGACTTTCTTTGCGAACAAACATTTCCTTAGCAACCACCTATTTCCTTAGCAACCAAGGACTTTCCAAGCAAAAAATGATTTTTTTACCAATTACACTTATGCATAACAACCAATGACTTCCTTTGTATTCTTTGGCAAATAATGATAAATTACGTTCAGCCATAGCAATGACCCCTTTTTCAACCAATGACTTCCAGAGCAACCATTGACTATCTTAGCACCTTTGCAACCACTTATTACCTAAGGCACCAATGACTTCCTTATTAACCTACCTATGACTTCCTACGCAACCACAAACCTCTTAAGTAAGCACTTACTTTCTTGCAACAACCAGCTCACAATGTCTTCACTTCCATAGAAATATTTTTCTTTACAAGGACCAACCACCTTACCAACAATCAAATAACTCGGCAGTCACTTACAGCGCGAGCAGCAATATACCTTAGTAACAACTGACGTGTTGGTCATTGAAATCAAGTAAGAAATTATAACCCTGCTTTGGGCATAAATTCCTCATGCTCAAAGACAACTCCGGCAATTTTCTCAGGGTGAATAATAATCAGCTGTTAAAACACCCTTTTTCCATTTTAGATCCATCACCACAAACGGTACTAACAGAAAATGAGTCGCCGTCTCGAGAAATGTACGTATACTCAAAATTAACATCATTCATATCCATAATAATGTATGGAGACCACCAATCGTTTCGTTTGTCAATCCTGTCATTTACATCCAAAAAAATGAAGTAGTCTTTGATTCTTGTTACGTGATTAATGATGATTAAGGTTAATCGTAGCCAGCTTTAAATCACAAACTGTTCAATAATCTCCAGATAAGGTCATACACCAAGCAAACAAACTAGATTATTTTAAATGTATTCTATATCAATTCATATTCTACGTTTATATAATGAATATCAAAACAACTTTTTAATGAACAGGTTAACACATTTAGTACGTTTTAAAGAAACTAATTAATATGAAAGATTCAAAAATAATAATTGAATAACTCATATACTGTATGAAGCTCTTGTTATCAGCACTTGTCATTTTTATATTTCATTGCATCACTGTTAACTCAATCAATCAGATGCTAAAGGTTCATTGAACGTTAAAGTTAAACAGATACTTTATCCGAGATAACGACCATTTGAGTGTTTCTTTGTCATTCTATCGTGTACAACTTATAATAAACGAGGGTCTTTCAAAAAAATATGTTTAATGGTAGTTGCCATGCAATCCCCAATACACGATACACGACATTGCTTCGCCCTTTCCACTTACTATTCATTCCTTGCTTTAACTGTGCGGTATTGTTAATGGGTAAGATAACCACTACTAAACCAATGTAAACCTAATTTGGATAATATACTTAGTCAAATTGATTAATTAAGAAATTTGATTTTGTTTTCATTCGAATTACCGCATTTCTCGAATTTAACCTCTAAAATGAAATGCTGTAATTGCACGTACCGGATCAACACATGTGAATGTATCACGACGAATGCATATAACTAAAATTAAAACGAATCAAAGACCTTGCAACATTGCCATATTCAGTTCTTTATTTCCTATAGTTTATGTCAACGGTTCGAAAGATGCGTTTTGTAATTAGATATTAGTAAAACGCGCTAAAAAAACATTTCGTAGCGGTAGCACTTGATACTTGATTTGCACAAGTGCCGCCTATCGCATGCACTTCATTACAGAGGAAGTTAGAAACAAAACAGTTGAGTATCACATTCAAAACCAGATTTCTTTTGGTAAAAACACCTGCTGTAAAGGGAAAGCGAAAACAATATTTTAAATCGTTGTTTGGTCATTTTAAATTACTGAAAAAGGCTTTTTTATTCATGGCATCTGCAATAAATTATAATTTCTTAGCTCATGTGAACATGACCACGTACTTCCTACAATCATCGTCACTTTCCAAAGCGTCGATGTACTGTTATCATGTTGTTGTTTCCTTTGTAGACCAAAGCCCAGTTTAGAAAGTGAATTATCAACAAAGTTACAATCGCTTCCACCAAAACCACCCCAGTGAGTTCAATTCATTTAACTATCCAAATATGTACTGAATGGTCGTTGAAAATTGCAACATAATGCAGTGTATTGTCTGCCGCATTTGAGATGGGTTGATAAAGCAATTGCGCGATACGGTACACATGCAAAAATGTACCTAAAATAATATTTTGAAATACATCAGTCTAGATATGCCTAAACATTGTCATATTTAGGTATCTGTCGACGCATGATTCCAGCGTTTTCAAAGAACCGCAATGCCTAATACGCGCAAGAGAAGAAAATATACTTGAAGTATGCGATGGTGTGCTTGACGAAATATCCCGCATAGACAAACCATGTGTTATTGTGTCCATTGCGGGGTTATATCGAACAGGAAAATCGTATTTGATGAATAGACTTGATGACGCACAAAAAGGTACTTATTGTATCCAAAAGAGCTTTACAATAACAAGTTTGTGTAACCAATAAAAATAATATACATTTTAAGGGTAACTTCACACTGGTAGTTTTTTAGCTCCGTTTGTTCTTCCCCGAAAAATAGCTATCGAGGTGTTTGGAACATCATTTCACCTTAAATGATGCAACTATACAGAATATAACCATCTATTTCAACAAACAATTAAGAAAATACGATGATAATTATGTACATATTGTAAACACGTGGCGTTGTTGTTTTATTTCATTATTTGACCTTTGTCATTTTTTTTCGGAGTGGCTTTCATATTTTGGTTTCGGTTGGCGTTTCATATGCAATATATGTTTAAAATATTTTTGAGGGCAAGAAAAGTTTTCTCATTCATTTCGTTTCCGATTAAGAAAATAACAGAAATCTAAATGTAACAGTTTTCAGATTTTGTTTTGTATAAAATAGCACATTTTGTATACGGTTATATTGTATAAAGCTCATATTAAATCCTTACAGATTCGGTTCGATTTTGTGTACAGATTTTCGTTCTTTATCATATGTCATTTGCTGGTATGTTAACATGTGTCAGTGTGTGTCTCGTTGAGTGTCAATCGGGCTTTGATCATGCTTCTCTTAAGCTAGCTTATGGATAATATTAGACTGCTAAGCACATCCATATAGTTTTCTTTGTTTAAATAACAAGCAAATATATAATATATCTATGATGCAGGTTTTGCACTCGGTTACACAATACAGTCAACAACGAAGGGCATCTGGGTTTGGTGTAGAGTCCACCCTGAACAAAAAGACACTGTTCTTATACTTCTGGACACCGAAGGATTGGGGGACGTTGAGATGGTAAGCGCTGGGAATTTTCATCATGAACTTTGTTCGGCACACTATTACACTTGCATTTCTAATGCGAGCACAAAAGACCCTGAACACAGTCATATTCAAATGTGTTCCCATGTTTGTGTTAGCCTAAGTAAATCATCTACAATGTTGGCCATTTGACAGCAGCCCCAAGCAATGTCCGTTTCAAACGGTTGAATGTCGCTCCGGAGTCCACCATACCGAATGTCGTTTGCGGAACGTAAATGTCCATGATTAGGTTGTGAATGCTGCTATCTACCTGGATTGTACTAACGCGTTGTTGCCAATATACTATGCTGAGATCAATTTTGGTGAAGTACCAGTCAAGCTTTTAATTTGGCTGATCACGGTGATCATGGCCCCTGTGTCCAAACTTGTGACTCCATTGAGCTTTCTGAAATCAATATAAAACTATTGGTGGGGTCCTCCTTTTTTCACCGTCAATGCAGGCGAGTCCTACTTGGACTACGCTGGTACTATTAACTCATGAACATTAGCTGAACCTCTGTATGCACGTCACTCCTTTATACGAATAGGTTTATCCGTAGTGGGCAAATTGTTATGCTCAGCCTGATTTGTTTTCCCTGGGTAATATGTGATACTAGTTACTTAGACCCTCAGCCCCCAACCCTTTACCTAAAACTGTTGGGCAGATATTCACATGTGAGCACATCTCCAGCTGTTCCAGTTGAGTATATCGAACGAATCTGCATCGTCCACGGCTCGAACTGTGATGCCAACTCTTTAACAGCCATGCGTGCTGTAATCAGTTGCTCAGGTCTCTCCTCATTCTGACTTTGTGGGGTTTATGTATTTCTACATGACGTTGCCCATTTTAGAGTAGAAACTGGCCGATATGAGCATTTCACTTAATTTCATAGAACATGAAAGGATTCGACCCACGGTTTAAACTGTAATCAATTTTGGACGTTTATGTATATCCAACCAAATAGACATTTAGTGAGATATCTATCAAAAACGGCTGTTGAATTTTCAAAAAGAGGAACAATGTTCTATTAAATGAATAGATTATTTTTCATACAATTTTATGTCTTAGCTTTTATCTAATATTATTATATATTCTATTTGAATGTGTTTTTAATAAGCAGTTGCGTAGCTACATATAGGTGTTGTAGGCCTGGGCCTACAACTTTTTTGAAAAAACAACAACACTTTAAACAACACAAAAGTTTGTTTTATTTCAACCAAAGCAAGTTTGGTGTTTATTTAAACTACGTGCATGGTGTATTACTTGATTTTATAGTTATCATTGCAAATACAATTGAGTGTGTTTTATGTGCAAATAAAAGTCCCCAACCCCACATGGACTTATCGGGCCTACACGTTTTTTATGCCCTAGCTACGCCCTAGATAAGGCATCTCTTTTTCATTTTACCTTGAACTATGGATATAACAATTAGGAATATTTATTATTTTCCATGAATTTTATTTATTTATAGTATTTTAATTTGATTATTTCTTGGATTTTTTTTATACATAATAAAAAAACAATTCCAAATTGATCGAATCCAATCTAAATACAAACACTTTACTATCGAATACAGATATTATGTGTGTGTTAAAAACATTTATGTATAAAATAAAATAAATTTATTCTATCTGACATCAGTAACGGAAAAAGGGACACTTAATAATGCAGAGCTAATTTCACTGCACATGACGTCATATTCAGTTGTTCTGCCATTGTTGTTAATGTCAAAGTGTTTTTAATATAATCTCTATCTTCTTTTTGATGTACTTAGGGTGATCCAAACCACGACAACCGCATACTCACACTTGCTACATTGCTGTGCAGCACCCTAGTGTACCACATGAAGGGAGCGTTTGATCAGGACGCTGTTAACAAACTCACGTATCCTTTCTCTTTCATTTTTTTATGTTTTCGATACGAATTATTTTTGACAACATTTTTAATGTAGACATTCATTGCTGTATTCCATTCTTTGATTATCAATTTAATGCGAAGGCATTCAAAGCTATGTAACACAGACATATTAAACACAAGAAAAAACAACGTTACTCACCAACTCATCCCTTGAGTGAAACAAAACAAACTAAAGGAACATAATTATCCAGTACTCAGACACCAACTATGATAAGGTTGTGTAGCAAATATTAAAGCTCTGTTGCCAAATAGTCACACAAAAATTACCCTAGTATTACAAGTCAACGTTTTGAAGCAAATTGTATTTCCTTCGTATTCAGTAAATATGGAGGGGAATCACTGCAAATGTAATTTATTGTGAGGGTCGTTGTAAATATAACGTTTGTGTACAATGTCAAATGTCCTACTACGTCTTCAATGATGCTTCATATTTGTTTTAGAATTACAAATATGTTTGATTTAAATGGCAGAAAAGTTATGAAGTCGTCATAATTCATTAAATAGAATTTGAAATAAAATAAAATTTGTAACAGTTCAAATGGTTCTTGGGACTATTTTTATGTTACTGGACCTACTTCAAGCACGCTTTGAAGCATACTCCACGCAATTGTTACTTCCCTTCAAGGGCAGCCGTATTATATCTTTACTTGATTCTGTTGTCAATATGACATTGGTGTCATTTGTATTTCTTTTTAAGAGAGCCAAAATTGTGGTCATTGTTATTCTTACTCTCACGATTCAGGTAACAATCTGTCTTCTTTTCACAAAATCTTGGTGAAACGTAGCGAATCGCGGGCACATACGGAATTTTCATAAATATGCATTAATTTTGTATCAAAGTTACTGTCTCTGCTTAAATTGCCTTCAGTCCATATTGAATTATTAAACTTTATAATCAAAATGTATTGAAATGTTTTAAATATGGGTCATATTACCCTGATTGAAAAATACGTTTTTATTTACTCAATGATAATTTTGTACCTATACTACATATTATACTTTGGCGGTCATCTTGGGTTTATGTATGGTCTGGAGTATGTCATATGCATATTGTAGTATACCAATGCACTATCGAAGATATAAAGAACTAACGATCGAATAAAGATTACATTGTTTGCAACAAATTCATCAACAACTACTTTGTCAGTTTTGTTTGTTTCGGTGGCCAGTTTGGACGCCATGATGGCTTACATACTGAATAAATTTAATTTGAATTTAATTGAAAGTTTATTTTTAGAAATCATAAATGAACAATTTAAATTAACATACAATTTAAAGCAAGTTGTCAATTTGGTAAACTTTTGCGATCTTTGCCACCATCTTTGATATAAATAAATACCAATTGTGACGCGAACTTTCTTGTATAAGAGGGTCCAGGCTCCCTTAATATGCAAGACTATTTGCTATAATATTTTCTATTTCCATGCAAGGTTTTACTAAAATACCCCATTTAGCATTTTGGAAATATGCTGTTTCAACACTCATGATAAATGATTTGACATTTAACACACTTTAAATTCTCACTTTAGGCTATAATTAAACATGGGTAATAACGGTAATGATTGCCGTAAACTTTATCGGGTAAAACTTATATATTGCGTCCTTAAAGGAAATGAAATTTTAACAAGGGAGAAGTTCACATATGGATATTTTAAAGATTTCAGTATTTAACTTATAACTCGTTGGAGCCTTGCATTAATAATTGTATTAAACAAACGTGTGTTATGCCTGCATATATTCATTTTATAGTAAGTTGAAATGAAAATTCACCATATCGTGTGAATATTTAATTATTTTTGCGTTGATCCCCCTCCATGAGTAAAAAGCTAGCAAATATATTCATTGCATCATAAACTTACTCCCAAGGAATCAAAATTCTCTTAAAATATGTTCAGTATTTGTAAAATACTCTCAAGAATTCACGTTTAGGAAAGTGGGACTGTCAATGTTTTCTTTTATTTTGCTTAAGAAAATAACTTTCAAGTAATATAAAACAACGTATTATCCGTCCCTTTTTTGAAACAGTTCACATAGCTGATTACCATTAATTATGTACAAGGAGGTCGCTGATATGGCTCCAAGATTAGTATCTCCTAAATACCACCCAGATAACAGAATCAAGAATGAGTCAATTTTGCTTATTCATGTCTTCATAACCGAGTTGAATTAAATAAGTAGACACTTAACTGTCGTTATGATTTTACCTTAATGATACAGATTTGTGTCTGAAATGTCGAAAAACATCAGATTTGGCAGAAGATGTGATGAAGATAACCTTCTTTTGCAAAGCGTCCTTCCTGGGTTTGTGCTTGCTTTAAGAGATTTCTCGCTGAAATTGATCAAAGATGGAAGGCAGATTTCATCAGACGAGTATCTTGAAGAGAGCCTGGCATATAGAACGACAAAAGGTGTATATTTCAACAAAACCTGTGAATGCATCCGGAAATTCTTTCCCCAAGACAAACGAAGATGTTTTGCGTTTCCAGCGCCCGGAGATATTGACGTTTTAGACAACTTTGAAAACCTTACATTCCAAGACCTTACGAAGAGATTTCAGACCGTTACAACAATGTTTGTGTCGTATATCTACAGTCAGGGACCAAAGCAACTCCAAGTTAGCAAACCAGTCAACGGATCTAGTCAGTAATTTAAAACATGTTTAAACAAACATTAGAACACGATTTAGTTTATGATTTCGAACGTATGTAAAGTTACGTACTGAATGTCTTTATATATATATATATATACATAAATTCCGTGCTAGTTTTATTTGATGGCATGTTGTTCTTAAAGCGAAATAAACACCTATTCACTCTGTTTATACCTTTTTAGTGCAATATATTTGATTGGTTCATCGCCCGTTGATTTACGAATCACTTTACTAAACTAAACGTTTGGTGCCAGTTGAGCCGGTGTGATTGTGTCATATTTTGTCGTAATTTTTTTTACCGGATATATGGTGTACCGCGTAAATGCTTTCATATCGTTGCGTTATTGTATTGTCTGTCGACATATATAAAAACAGCAAGATGTTGATAACAAAATACTCGCATGTGCACTGTTTATAAAAGCGCACAAGGATTATGCTTTCTTACAATTGTACATTGATATAAGCCTGTATTTCCAAAATATTTCTCTGAAGCATAAACTAACTTTTTTACGAAAGCCATAGACTTTCAAATTAGTTCATTTTGCAGTGTTTGCCACGCTTACCAGAGAATATGTGGACGCTCTTGCAAATGGAGCTCTGCCTGATGTTGACGATGCTTTTGCACTGGTTGCTAAAATCGAAAATGAGAGAATTAGAGACAAATGCATGAACATGTTTCGATCCGGAATAAATGATATAAAGTTGCCTCTTCCATCAAAATCGCTGGATAAACGTGTCAAGGAAATCCAATGTTCTGCGCTTGAATACATGCGTACAAATGCTGTCCGGGATGTCGCCAATGTTGTTGAAAAGGAAGCCCAGGTTTGTCATCCATGTTTACAAGATAGTACATTTATGTTAATGTGACATGCACAGCTTGGCAAACATAAAGGTAAACTGTAGTTTTAACCAAGTGTTAATTAGGGAATAAAGGAAGTCGTGTTAATACGGGCTTGAATTCCAGCGCTGGAATGTAAGTCCTTCTATTGTTGATGTGTAAAACGGACTACTTCATATTTTGCCGCAGTGATGCTTTTGTTTGTTGTTTTTTTGTTCAGCTAATTGTAACCAGAAAAATGTGTGGATTTATTGCTAATATAAGGTGCGTGCCAGCAAGTAAGCAAATTGTACATATTCGGGATGGGGTCTGTTAACCTGGAAATTGAAATACCCGAGTTACATGTTTATGCATGTAAAAATGTATTTATGCTTATTCTTTGAACATAGTTAAATATTTTATCGGGAACTATATTCCATTGTCGTATGAAGCAAACAGTGACGTGTTCAGTAAATATTTTTAAACAAAATATTTATAAAAAACGATTTATATGACTGTATTTGTCCGCATATCAAGATATAGATGAAGGCAATTAAGGTTCAAAGGGGATTTTGCCCCTCCCAAAATGATTTTCGCGAAATATTTATCTTTAAACATCATTAAAGGGCTGTATTTAGTCCTCGGTACATGTTTAATAATAAGAAAATAACACCATGCCGTTCGTCATTTAACCATACAATTGACCATAAAGGGGATCATAATACATTTATTAAAAATGCACATTTTAGTTTATTCTTTACAAACAACCTTTGACAAACAACCAGGCAGAATATGGTTCCCAGTTGTGATATTTCTATAGCCATTTCAGCGTTCGCGATAAAATCAGCTTGCGACAAATAAATACGCAAATTAGAATTAGAATCATTGCTATTATTATTGTTCAATGAAAACTTTTCTTTATTTTTCTGCTTGTTAGATATTCTTCTTATGCAAATGGGTACTTTTTTCAAATATATAGTTTTAAGGTGAAATAAATGGAACAACTGAATTTTTAATCATGATTTTTTAGAAAAAATCAATATGTACTCATTTCTCATTCAATCCTTCTGTGTCTCACTTTATGCTTTTTGTATCACTTAACTATAGCAAGTCATGCAATAATGCTTCAAGCCACTGGAAGCAGCGCCTTATTTCATTTTATCGTTCTATTTTTAAATAAATTTCATAGTGTTGTTATGGAAGAAACTGAAAGAATTCATAATCGGTTGTTGTTTTTAAATAGTTTTAATAAAACTCACAATTTTGACATTTTGAGCCGGTTTTGTATTTTTATCTATGACTCGTTTTTAAACCATTATTTACATATAGCTTATGTTATTTACAGATGGAAATGGATTTGTTCTCGCAACAGTTTCAAAGTCAAAATGAAGAGGAAATAGAAAAGCACTGTACAAACGTAATAATAGGTTTGCCATCCTTCAGCAACTTACAAGCGGGGTTGAAAAACAAAGGTTACATCGTCCTCGGTGGCCATAGAAAATTCAAACGAGATGTCGACATGGTCAGGCAGGAGTACGAGCAAGCTCTTCGGGATTATGAACCAAGAGAGGTAAATTATATTCGTATTATCGGATGTGTCGTTTTTCTTCAAGAAAAATACCTATTGATACAGATTTCGTACATAAATATAATTCAAATTCTGGCCAAATGTTTTGATATTAAATTGATTTCGTAAGCTCATCTCTGCACGACATTCTCGTGGTGAGTTACCATTTTCTGTTGTGCGACGTCTATTTTGGATATTAACAAGTTCCCCTCTTCAACCACTCGGTGCAATCGACATATCTGGAGCGCTCTTTAGTAGTAATTTTTAAGATAATTTCACTGATGAAACAACATAAAAATGGTCCCAAAAAAAGTTTGACAGATTGTTGAAATAATTTAACTTGAATAATATTAACCGTAATTTCTTATCTTTATTTTATATTTTGAGGCTCTGTATAGCAGTATTCAATAACAGTTTTAGCTGGTTCTTAGAACGATGTAACTAATCCAATCACTTGCTGTTAAACCAGACCAACAGAGTGAATAAAGTCAATGATGTATGGCCATAAGATTATCTTTAGTTGTATAATGATAACCACCCATGTACAATTTTTAAACGAACTTCATTAATGTTCTTCGATGATCTTACCTATGGCCTACGTACCATAACTTTTGATATTTTGGCATTCCTTCGTATTTTAGAAACTACGACATTTGGATTCCGACTTTGTATGCAGCTGGTGAATTTTAATATTTCCATTGTACGACCTTGACCAATAACGCTGGAACTGCCATTTCAGTTTAAAACGGTTGCATAGGTCAGTTGTTATGAAAGGGACACCATCAGTTTCTTATAAAAGTGATTTAAAGTTACCCTTATCTCCCGCATACAGGCACGTGGCCCGAAAGGTAGAAATACCAAAATTGTAAATTTACAGCTCAGTTGATTCGGTTGGTTGAGTAGGCTGAATTTTAAGATCTGACGGAAACTTTTTATTCCAAACCTTAAACTTTGTGCCGTTGATAAATAAATATTTATGTACGTTCTGATATACACACAAAATTAAAGGTCGACTGTATAGCTCCATATTCGTTGTCTAAATTCGAAACGAATTGGCCTTGGCTTCTTTGGTATAAACGATAATGTTCTTTTATAGCATTGTTAAATGTTGCATTATCGTCTTTCTTGAAGACACAGTAAAAATCAGTTATCAAAGTGCAAGCAATGTCAACTCGAAAATAAACTAAACTATTATCACAAAAGGTAGCGTTTACTGTCAAAACTTTACTCCGGCGAGCGATTTAAACCATATTGACTCTTGTGTATTCTTTTTTATGTTGACTGTGTATTCTTTTCAAATTAATTATTGTTTTAACGTTTTTTAAGTATATTAATGATAAGGAAAAAACTACGTTGATATACTTGCTGAATGGTTTCAGTCATAATCAGCAGGTAATTTGAAATATAGTCCATACTAAAAACAAGTTATTTTAAAATAATGTTTCAAATACTTATTATTTATATATACACAATTATTTAGAACATGGCCAATAACGGTGCTGTGCCCACCACAAAATTCATTATTTATTTCAGATCGGAGTGGTTTTGAGCAATTTCGCAAGCCAACTTGTTCCAGAGGAAAATAAAATCCTTGAAAACAACTATGAGCTTACTAAGGATGAAAAAAAGAGTAAATAATTTAAAATCTGTATCTATAATAAGGACTGGTTGTTCTGCTGATTAATACTTGTATGTTTATTACCTGATAGCCCAATATAATTTGGGTGAAATTTAAAAGAGTATTTGCTGACTGATTACTAATAATAAATGACCAAAGAAAAACGCTAGAAATAAAGTTACTGCGGTATATAAAAAATCTTTATTTCAACTAAAACCGCTCGTGCAATGCCCTATTTTACTATAGTTTTAAAACAAAAGATCATACAGTTACTCTGTAATATATGTTTGACCTTTGTTTTGAGTCGTGTCGTTAGGGTGGTTATATATTAAGTTAGATTTTTGACCTTCGGATAAAGTTTGCCTTACCCTGTTTGATTGATATGACTTACCTCGTATATTCCTATACCGTATATATAAATGTGTCGACAGGTTCGTTTAAGGCAAAAGGAATCGCCTCAATACAAAACTTGCTTCAATAAAATCAAGTCGTGTATTTAATGTTCCATTTTGGCAAACATATTAAATTAATCCTTTCCTAAATGTTGAATTTAAGTAAAAAAGCGCTCAAGCACAGTTGCCAATTGTTTTAACAAGTCTAATTTAACGGCTTGTCCATTTACTAAATAGGTTAGCTATCCATAATGCGTTTCGTTTCTTAGTTAAGTGTAAGTTGCAGTACTTGTTTTTATTACAACAAATTTACATATTTTGTTTTTTCACTTCGACTCCTGTCAACGACCAAACAACGACTTACTTAAATCTTATAATCACATAACTCTTTGTAAGAATTTCTATAATTTTGCAGTACAAATGGTTTCTCCCAATGCAATCGTGGTGTAATTTGAAAAAGTTATTATCTTTACATGGTTGATAATAATTGCATTTATGATTAGGGGAGAAAGAAGAAAATGCAAAATCAATGGAACGAATGAAGGTTGAAATGGCAGAAGCAAATCAGCAGGCTTTAGATAAACTACAGAAGGATCTGGATGAGCAACAGATGAAGCTAAATGCAGAGCGCGAAAGGCGAGATAAAGAAGAACAAGATAAAATGCTAGATATACATACTAAAATTGTGTCTCTTGAAGCAAACAAGGATGATCAGAAGAAAATACTTGATCAAATTACAGTATTGCAGATTGAAACCAGAAAACAAAGAGAAGAAGGAAATGAAAAGCTCGATGCGATGCATAGAAGTGCAAAGGAAGAACGGGAAAAAATGAAGAAGGAACGGGAGCGAAAAGACCCGTTTATATTTAAAAATGTGTGGAATGCAATTTTTCAATGACACACGTTTTCTTTTTTAAGGAATCCACGAGTTTTCGAACATTATTCTAGAAAAACGTACTTTTCTCTTTTAATGTTGAAATTACTCTTTTTCCGATTAAAAAGTCAGTTTTCTCACAAGATATTTTATCAAGAGTGTTGCTTTTGTAAGTCCTATGCATAATTCATTTCTACAAAATTTTAATTTCTTTAAAATTTCATGTCTAAGATTATATTTAAGTGTAACTTACATCTCACTATAATAGTTTATTTCCAAGAGTTGTATAGCTTTTCGTCCAAAGAGCATTTGAGCCATTATTTGAACGTTACTTTTAAAATGTCGAGTTAAAATCGTTCTTGTATGAAGTTGAAATCGTGCAGTTGAAACCATTTTAAATCGTGAATAGTTGAAATGTCACTCTTGGTCTTTTGTAGAAAATGCCCTTATAAAAGGTCCGGGTGTCAAAGTCACAGACTGAATCGTTGTTGTGTTAGATATATCCTTATGGTTGCAGGCATTATACATATTCATTTTCAATGTTGTTTTAGAGAATAGGCAAAGTGAATACTTTATTTAGAATTAATTTGTTCTATTAGTTAGTGCAGACGCTGATGTAGTTCTATTTGCACGTGTTTGCAAAATTGTTTCTGTAGTATGTAAATGATTTATTGTATGATAAGTGCATCATTGTATTATGACATTTTGATAATATTTAAAAAATCGACGCTTATGTATAGAACATATTTTGAAACAACAACCAATCTTCTTTATTATCTTCATCAAAAACATCAGTTCCAGAATTTGAACATTGGGTCTGAAGCCAAAAAGAAAACCAGTTTTCAAGGAACTATTTTAGTATATTTCACTTAACAGAAATTGGCAGTGTCTGCATTACTGACATGGCCGTTAATTTTAATCAAAAATATAAAAATCCATAAATTACTATAACTGTGTGTACTAATAAGTCCTGTCAGGATCCCTTGTCAATGTTTGTGTATTAAACTAGGTACCGCTATCTAAGACTGTCTTGTTCTATAGAAATGATCAACATGACAGATTCAATTAATTTTGATATCAGACGGACACGTATTGAAATACTGGTTATACAGTATATTCTAAACAATTGAGCATTGTTTTAGTTATTACTAATTACACTGATTTACACTTTATCCTTTATTTAGGCCGGTATATCCCTATATATCCTATTCAAAGTTCGAAAAGCTCTTTAACTATTAACGTAGGTACATTTAATATTGAGGATAAACGATAGAAATTCCACTCTTTTTTGTTGAATTTATGTAAACACATCCATATGGACGGCCCTTCCGTTTGTTGTTTTCAACATCAAAATTCAACGGTGTTACTTGATAAACATTTGTTTGCGAATTATTGTTAACATATAAACCCAATTACAAAAGAAAATGAACTGTGTCTACAAATAATGTGCACACTTCATGAACATGAATATAAGGTTTATTTTTGCAATAGCCAATATATTTGGATAAGAATATGTATCTCGGACACATTGTTATTGTTGATATTTTAATAATATGTTATATATATACTTATTTAAGTGAGAGGATATTTGAATATGGAACCTTTCTTTTTTTCTTTTTAAGAACCTTGATACATTGTAATTGTTTATTTGTAAACTATTTTTTTCCCTTTTTTTTGAAATTTACCATACGCCGAAAAGTCTTGATATCTATTCATATTGAAAAATGTCGGACATTAATTTTTGCAATCAATTTTGAGAAACAAAAATAATGTTATTATTTATATATATGAATTATCGGACATTTTTATATATAAGCCTAATACAATGTTATTGTTTATAATATAAATATATGGATTTTTTCTTGTAATTGTTTACATTTAACCATACGCCAAAACGCCTTTATGTTTATACGGATTGCACAATGACGGACAAACGGAAACACATGGTGCCGGATTAATGAATATTAAATTTAAGAGTTTCCCGACTTAAATCCGGTCGTAAGATTGTTCTGAAATATATACAGGCCCCAATATCTCGAAAATACTTAAGTCAAATCTCAATCTCAATCTCAACTCATTTTACCACATACAAGCATCGTATTCTTCAAAACATTGCATGTGTTCATACTTTTTATAAACCTATTTTCTCATAGAATGCGTTACTGAAATTTTTTGACAATATTTCAAAGAAATCTTATTTTAGAGCGAAAAAAATACTTGAGTAAATGTTAAAAGGCAATGAATTGAACTCAAGTTCTTTTTTGGCCATAACAAAGTTTTCAATTGGAATCTATAACAAAGGTTTTAATCAACATATTCAATGAAATAATGCGTTTTAAAAATTTTTAAAAACATTTTTTTTCCAATAAATTGTGTATTTTATGGTTAAATGAGTTGAGATTGAGTTTGAGATTTGACTTAAGTATTTTCGTGATATTGGGGCCAGATTGCCGGAGCGTTATTGCTCAGTTCTTTATGCATATTATAAACTAGTCCACGATCTTCAATTTAAGAAGCCCCTTTTGTTCTTCTTTGTCCGCCTGAATTAATGGGCGTGTCGCTATTTGATTTGACGTAAGGTCAAATCATTACAGACTTGCCAACAAAAAAAGCCGGACATGAGGTTTCAAAGAAAATAAAATTGTTGCCGATGTGTGTTTTAGTTGTTGCAATAATTATCTGTAGGCGTTTCTGTGAACGGTCAATCACGTATGTGGGATTATTTTGTTTGTTAAAAAGATACTCAAGTTCTCTATGTTGCTTGAAAAACACCGTGTAAAGTGTTTTAATTGAATAAATATTTATAAAGTATTATGATATATGTGTGCGTTTTAGTTTTGTAATAGTTTCTAGCTCAAACAATTGACATGACGCATATACAAACGCTCATAGATGTTCAAATATTATATTGGAGACCTGACCGAAATTAAATTTGTTTATATCGTCTAGGCTACCTAAAACAAAATTTTTGACGAACGATATGATGGAAATTTTCTTGATTGTTTAAATTTTGCCAATATTTATAGGTGAAGCTGAGCCTTAATGTCATATGTACTGATAAACCAGTATTTCTGGGTCATTGCAAATTAAATGCTCCATTAAAAAAATTGTATGCCAGTACATGAAACCCTTGAAAAGAAAAACATTCAAAAGTATAAACAGATATTGTGATTAATTGGCAATAACAAATGAGCATTTAACGAGGGTGGGGAAATCAAAAATATATAAACAAAAATTTGGTAACCGACGATTGACTTCATCCGATTTTAGTGTCATGTCAAATAAATAATGATAGATAAAATTCGTAGGTCTTAGAGGGTTGAACAAATGTTAAATCTCGCAAAGCTTCAATGAAAAATGTGTATGTAGTGCATTATCTATATATTATTAAAAATCTATAACTCTCTATATATATTAGCACCTGAATGTCAGAAATTCTCTGATCGTTGCTCCAGTCAGTTGGGATATTAATCGATTTATTAGCGCAAACTGTACCATATTATTACTCTGCAGTATGGGAAAACAATACGTTTGAAATTGTAATATCAGTTTTAATCAAAAAAAGTAGATTCAACAGATCTTCGACAGATCATTTAATTAAGTTATTGTTGTCTTTATATAACGTATAGATACTCCTGTAAAACAAAAAAATAACAATGGTCGATGTTCCTATGGACTGGTCATTTGTCTTCAACATTTCGTATCCAAAAACCGAAGATTCAGGTCCGTTAGATTCTTATTTTCCAAAGAAAATATGTACCGTCGGCCTTCTGGTCGCGGCTTCTCGACGTTGGGGGGTGCTTAGGTGAGGAAATACGACAAGGACTTGGCTTTAGTGCAGTATCCACGTCGTGAGAATCGGCAACATTCTGTTAAACCATGATATGTGTTTATTGAAGCATTGACGTTGTTTCACCTGTATATGTCCATATTATGGAAAAAATATTTAACTATGAAACTTTTAAAAGTATCAAAATTGTAGTTACTTTGCATTCCGTGTGTTTTCTTGTCATTTTGAATGCGTACATATAAACATACTTTGGTATGCGCTTTAAATGGCGGGGTATTTGGATTGCAGGATGAAGAGGATAATGAATTGTCCGAGCTGCATGGTAAGGGATAAGTGTGAGGCAGGGTTGGGTGCTAGATGAGCTGCAGGATTTGGGCTGGGTGCGCTGAAGAATAGGGTTCTGTGTGATTCGCATAATATAGAGCATCGTCAGCTAAATTGTATTGATGCTGTGCGTGGGCTGAATGGTAAGGGGTTTGGTGAGCTGCTGGATAGGGGTCTGGGTTAAATAAATGGAAGGGTACGTGTGTGAACTTCATGAGAGCGGGGCCTGCAAGCTGAGGATAGGGACAGGACGTGTATGATAGGATGATGTACGAGCTGCATGATAGGTGGCAAGGTTAGTTGCAAAACATAGGTTTGGGTGCTGGTTGCGTTATTTAAACTACAGATAATTATTGTTACAAAGTTTCTAACGCTGAGTTATCTTTCCGAAAAATGATTCTTTGTGTGCCAATTGCGGTGCCTACATATAAACTCTAATAACAACAGGGACAATTACAATATCAGCACACTTATGGGTTATACACTTTTCTCTCAATTACATGAACTCCAAGTTGTGCAGACTGTCTAAAATGTTTTGAGCACTACATCACGATCTATTATCTCAATGGTTTCAGCAAAAGAAAGTCGTCTAGATATTGGTCCAGAGATGGCGTTACTGTCCTGTTTTGACAATCAAGTGAAGAAAAATGTTGAAGATTCCCCGAAACAAAAAGGAGCGCAACTTATGTCAAACGGAAGGTTAATATCAATAAGTATTTCCCCTTGAAATTTTATTCACAGTAAATTAAAGTCATGCGGTGTTTTTGAAAAGAGTCGAGAGGCTGAATTATATCTGTATTAGCCAGCAAGCAATTGGGACCTTAATTGACTACAAGACACCGTTTTGATTTCATAATTCATTCCTCCAATGTTTCAAAGAGTTCTTTAATCTGCAATAAGATGGTGCTCCAGACCTGCTTAGGGCCCAAGCACCGATTTCTCGTAAAGGCGATATTTGTTCAGAAATTATGAAAACGGAGGTTTCATCAAAAGAATTACTGTTTTTATTTTGTCAAAAACGATAAATGGCTTTGAATTAGAACATTTGTGACGTCAAACATGTTCACTTCTCAAATTATCTTATCTGGAAACCATCTTTGAAACCATTTTCTAATAATTTCGCGTGCTCTATATAAGGGTATTTTAAAAGAAAGTTTGATACCTTTTCGACAATGACTAGCCAGGATAATTCAAACTAAGACTTTTAGAAACGTGGTCTTTTTGTTTGGGGAAAGAGGAAGTGTTGCCTAAAGAATGAGCATGAGTACCTTGCTTTGAGAGCAGGCTGCGCGCATTAGGCTGCGCTACGGACAAGCTGATGGCCAGGCAGGACCTTGATGGGTAAGCGTTGCTACATGTCATACAAGGATATAAGTAGTGTACCTGTATGGGGTAGCGTGTTGCCGGCTGGTGATCCTTGTTGGAGTGTTGATCGCGGCTACTAGAGGGTCCACGTGACTGGTCGACGAGGGTTTATGATGATAAGCCTCGCGTACATTGCCGACTCCGTCGGCACTTCTGACGTCACCGTTTCCAGTAGACCGCTCTTGGACGACATAATTTCCGTGATGATATCCAGTAAAATTGTCTCAGACTTCTTAAAAAAGAATAATATAGACTGTATATACATACTATATAAAACAATGAAACCTAGATGGGAAAGGGTACCTGGTGTAACTGCCCGGAAAAAGGACAGAGTTACTCCATTATTAGTCTGCCTTTTTAACTACGTCCGTTAATTTGACTCAAGTTTATTAACTTCATATGTGTGAACAATGAAGGACAGGAAGATAAGACTGAAACAAGTAAGAGTATTATTATAGAGAGGGCTTGTTCCTGTAGTTTTCATTGCAGCAAAATTGTATGTTTTGCAATATGCAAATCCACAATCGAAACTCCTCAGCCATTTTCCATCGAAATCAACCTCGGATGTATGATGTTTCATCAGAAAAAGTAGTTCGTAAAACAATACTATTAATATTAATTAATTAAAGTGTTTAACGTGTAAATTGTATTACTAAGTTCAAGTTGTTTCCCAGTAAAGTGTTTTATTGAATAAAAAATTAATATTCTTAATAGTCCTTAGATTAAACTACTAAATTGAAATTACAACGCGATCTCCTTGCAGTGTAGTTAAATGTAAAGAATTATGACATAGTTAACCGTCCATAAATATCCGAGGTTTTTTCTATGGAAAAAGCCCGAAGAGATCCAATTGGGTCATCCACGGCCCCATGTAGAATGCTTTCCCAAAATTCCAAAATATAAATTCGGAAAAATGAACTTTCGGTTTCGATTTTTGAAATCTGTTTTTACTTAAAAATGATTAATTCCAAATAACAGAAAATCAATCATATAATGAAGCACATGTGTGCTGGTAAGTAATTAAATATGATGATAATGCATCGGCCAATATTACTTCCACAGGTAAATATCACATCATCTTTACTAACTAACCAGTCCAAAATTGCCTACTCTATGACTCAGGGATGCGAGCATTGAAGATAAAAACCACTTTATTAAGGATAGATTCATTCGGGGGTTAACATGCTTATAGTCTTGACACCTGGTAACTCGCGGCCTGAATCTAATAACTCGTTGCACTATAGGACATTGAAGCAAGATGACAAAAACCAGCAAGTCGACACTCAAAAATGTGCAGGTTAAACATATTTGCATTAAAGTTTGTATATTGTAAAATAAGTCAAATGTACATCCAATTTGAAGAGCTAGCATATTAAAAAGGATACGAGTATTATTACTCTAAAGGACGAAAAACCTTTTGGGGAAATGTGTTCGGTCGATTGTTTGGTTATCTCGACGGTTTTGAGCCAATCATCCAATCTCTATCTTGCAGCTGACCATGGCCCTGTCCTGCAGTTCATCCAGCCCACATAGCCTTCAGCTCACCAAGCTCATGTCCTGCGACTCATCAAGACCCTATCATGCAGCTAAAACTAGCTCGCCCAACCCTTATCCTGAACTTCACCAAGCACCTATCCTACAGCTCGTCCAAACTTTATCATGTAGGTCACCCAACCCCATTTCCTACAACTCACCACAACACCTATCCTGCAACTCTTCCAACCTCTATAATGCAGTTCATCCAGCCCTATTTCATACAGTTCAACGAGTACCTATCCTGCAGCTCGCCCAATCTTTATCCTACAGCTCACCTAGTCAACCCAACACAAATCCTGCAGCTGGTCCAACTCTCACCTTGCTGTTCACCAAGCCCCCTATCCTGCAGCTCGCACAAGCCTTATCCTGCAGTTCACCCAGTCCATACAATACAATTCACCCCAACATCTTTCCTTCAGCTACTCCAAACTTTACCCTGCTCTTCACAAAGTCCCGTTTTATGCAGTTCGCCCAACCAGTATCCTACAGTTCACTCCGCCCTATACCATACAGCTAGTCCAACCACCTTTCCTTCACTTCTCCCAATCTATATCCTGCAGTTCACCCAACCCCATACCATACAGCTTATCCCAACACCTGTCCTACAGCTCGCCCAACCATTATCCTACGGTTTACTGAGCCCCATACCATACAGCTCACCCCAACACCTATCCTTCAGCTCTCCCAATCTTTATCCTGCAGTTCATGAAGCCCCCATACCATACAGCTCACCGCAACACCTATCGTGCAGCTCGCCCAACCATTATCCAACGGTTCATCCAGACCCATAAAATACAGCTCAACCAAACACCTTCTCTCAAGCTCGCCCAATCAATATCCTACAGTTCACAATGCCCATACTATACAGCTCACCCCCACACCTATCATCGAGCAAGCCCAACCATTATCCTACAGTTCACCCAGCCCCATACAATACAGCTCAACCCAACACCTATCCTCCAACTTGCCCAACCATTATCGTATTGTTCACCCAGTCCCTCACAATACAGCTCAACCCAACACCTATCCTCCATCTTGCCCAACAATTATCCTACAGTTCACTCAGCCCCAAACTACAAAGCTTAACCCAACACCTATCCTCCAGCTTGCCCAACCAGTATCCTACAGTTCACACAGCCCTATACTTTACACCCAACCCAACACCTATCCTCCAGCTCGCCCAACCATTATCCTATGGTGTACTATGCCCCCTACCATCCAGCTCACCCCAACACCTATCCTTCAGCTCTTCCAATCTATATCCTGCAGTTCATGAAACTCCCATACCATAAAGCTCACCCCAACACCTATATTGCAGCTCTCCAAACCATTATCCAACGGTTCAACCAGCCCCTTACTATACAGCTCACCCCAACACCTATCCGCCAGTTTGCCCAACCATTATCTTACAGTTCACTCAGCACAATACTATACAGCCAACCCACACCTATCATCGAGCTTGCTCAACCAATATCCTACAGTTCACACAGCCCCATACAATACAGCTCACCCCAACACCTATCCTCCAGCTCGCCACACCATTATCCTACAGTTCACTCAGCCCCATAATATACATCTCACCCAACCACCCATCCTCCAGCTCGCCACACCATTATCCAACGGTTCACCCTGCCCCAATACTATAGAGCTCACCCCAACACCTACCCTCCAGCTTGCCCAACCATTATCCTACAGTTCACTCAGCTCCATACTATATAGTTTACCCCAACAACTATCCTCCAGCTCGCCCAAACATTATCTTACATTTCACCCAGCCCCATTCTAAACAGCTCACCCCAACACCTATCCTCGAGCTTGCCCAACCATTATCTTACAGTTTACCCAGCCGCATACTATAGAGCTCACCCCAACACCTGTCCTCCAGCTCGCCGAACCATTACCCTATGGTGTACACAGCCCCATACCATACAGCTCACCCCAACACCTGTCTTGCTGCTCGCCCAACCATTATCCTACGGTTCATCCAGCCCCCATACAATACAGCTCACCCCAACACCTATCTTGCAGCTCGCCCAACCATTATCCTACAGTTCACCCAGTCGCACACAATACAGCTCAACCCCAACACCTATCCTCCAGCTCGCCCAACCATTATCCAACGGTTCACCCAGCCCCATACTATACAGCTCACTCCAACACCTATCCTCCAGCTCGCCCAAGCATTATACAGCGGTTCACCCAGCCCCATACTATACAGCTCACCCCAACACCTATCTTTCAGCTCGCCCAACCATTATCCAACGGTTCATGCAGTCCATTAATATACAGCTCTACCCAACACCTATCCTCCAGCTCGCCCAACCATTATCCAACAGTTCACCCAAGCTCATACTATAAAGCTCAACACAACACCTATCCTCCAGCTCACCCAACCATTATCCAACAGTTCACCCAAGCTCATATTATAAAGCTCAACACAACACCTATCCTCGATCTTCCCCAACCATTATCCTACAGTTCACTCAGCCCCAAACTACACAGCTCAACCCAACACCTATCCTCCAGCTTGCCAAACCAGTATCCTACAGTTCACACCGCCCTATACTTTACACCCAACCCAACACCTATCCTCCAGCTCGCCCAACCATTATCCTATGTTGTATTATGCCCCCTACCATACAGCTCACCCCAACACCTATCCTTCAGCTCTTCTAATCTTTATCCTGCTGTTCATGAAACCCCCATACCATAAAGCTCACCCCAACACCTATCTTGCAGCTCGCAAAACCATTATCCAACGGTTCAACCAGCCCCCATACTACACAGCTCAACCCAACACCTATACTCCAGTTCGCCCAACCATTATCTTACAGTTCACTCAGCCCCATACTATACAGCTCACCCCAACACCTATCATCGAGCTTGCCCAACAATTATCCTACAGTTCACCCAGCCCCATACAATAGAGCTCACCCCAACACCTCTCCTCCAGCTAGCCACACCATTATCCTACAGTTCACTCAGCCCCATAATATAAATCTCTCCCCACCACCTATCCTCCAGCTCGCCACAGCATTATCCAACGGTTCAACCTGCCCCCATACTATGGAGCTCACCCCAACACCTATCCTCCAGCTTGCCCAACCATTATCCTACAGTTCACTCAGCCCCTTACTATACAGCTCACCCCAACAACTATCCTTCAGCTTGCCCAACCATTTTCTTACAGTTCACTCAGCCCCATTCTATACAGCTCACCCCAACACCTCTCCTCCAGCTTGCCCAACCATTATCTTACAGTTCACTCAGCCCCATACTATACAGCTCACCCCAACAACTATCCTCCAGCTCGCCCAACCATTATCTTACAGTTCACTCAGCCCCCATACTATAGAGCTCAACCCATGTCCTCCAGCTCGCCGAACCATTACCCTATGGTGTACAGAGCCCCATACCATACAGCTCACCCCAACACCTATCTTGCTGATCGCCCAACCATTATCTTACGGTTCATCCAGCCCCCATACTATACAGCTCACCCCAACACCTATCCTCCAGCTCGCCCAACCATTATCTTACAGTTCACTCAGCTCCATACTGTACAGCTCACCCAAACACCTATCAACCAGATCTCCCAACCATTATCCTATGGTGTACTCGGCCCCATACAATACAGCTCACCCCAACACCTATCTTGCAGCTCGCCCAACCATTATCCTACAGTTCAGCCAGTCCCACACAATACAGCTCAACCCCAACACCTATCCTCCAGCTCACCCAACCATTATCCAACGGTACACCCAGCCCCCATACTATACAGCTCACCCCAACACCTATCCTCCAGCTCGCCCAACCATTATCCAACGGTTCACCCAGCCCAATACTATACAGCTCACCCCAACACCTATCCTCCAGCTCACCCAACCATTATCCAACGGTTCACCCAGCCCCATAGTATACAGCTCACTCCAACACCTACCCTCCAGCTCGCCCAACCATTATCCTACAGTTCACCCAAGCCCATACTATACAGCTCACCCCAACACCTATCCTCCAGCTCGCCCAACCATTATCCTACAGTTCAGCCAGTCCCTTACAATACAGCTCAACCCCAACACCTATCCTCCAGCTCACCCAACCATTATCCAACGGTTCACCCAGCCCCCATACTATACAGCTCACCCCAACACCTATCCTCCAGCTCACCCAACCATTATCCAACGGTTCACCCGGCCCCATAGTATACAGCTCACCCCAACACCTATCCTCCAGCTCGCCCAACCATTATCCTACAGTTCACCCAAGCTCATACTATACAGCTCACCCCAACACCTATCCTCCAGCTTGCCCAACCATTATCCTACTGTTCGCCCAGCCCCATACAATACAGCTCAACCCAACACCTATCCTCCAGCTTGCCCAACCATTATCCTACAGTTCACCCAGCCCCGAAAATACAGCTCATCTCAATACATATCCTCCAGCTTGCCCAACCATTATCCTACAGTTCACTCAGCCCCATATTACACAGCTCACCCCAACACCTATCCTCCAGCTCGCCCAACCATTATCCTACAGTTCACTCAGCCCCTTCGTTTACAGCTCATCCCAGCACCTATCATATAGCTCGCCCAACCATTATCCTAAAGTTCACTCAGCCCTATACAATACAGCTCATCCCAACTCCTATCCTTCAGCTCTTTATCTTACCCTTCAGTTCATGAAGCCCCTATACCATACAGCTTAACCCAACACCTATCTTTCACCTCGCTCAACCATTATCCTTCGGTTCACCCAGCCCCATGCAATACAGCTCAGCCTAACACCTATCCTCCAGCTCGCCCAACCATTATCCTACAGATCATTCAGCCCCATACTTTACAGCTCAACCCAACACCTATCATCCAACTCGCCCAACCATTATCCTACAGTTCACTCAGCCCCATACCATACAGCTCATCCCAACTCCTATCCTTCAGCTCTCTTAATCTTACCCTGCAGTTCATGAAGCCCCCATAAAATACCGCTTAACCCAACACCTATCTTGCACCTCGCCCAACCATTACCCTTCGGTTCACCAATCCCCATACAATACAGCTCACCCCAACACCTATCCTCCAGCTCACCCAACCATTATCCTACGGTTTAACCAGCCCCATACCATACAGCTCACCCAAACACCTATTGTGCAGCTCGTCTTACCCTTATCCTGCTGTTTACCAAGTCACCTATCCTGCTGTTCACCAATACCCCTATCCTGCTGTCCACCAACACCCTATCCTGCTGTTCACCGTTCCCTATATCCTGCTGTTCACCAAGCCCCCTATACTGCAGCTCAGCCAGACCCTTTTCCTTTAGTTCACCCAAAATATATACTGCAGCTAACCCAGCCTCTACCCTACAGCTATACTAGCCCCAATCCTGCAGCTTACCCATTTCGCCCAACACTTATCCTACAACTCACCCAACACCTATCCTGCAATTCACCCATCGTGCAGCTCACCCATGATTCGTCAGAAAAACCAGCAGCCCCGCGCCGAACACTAGGACGGATCCCGACTAACTGGAACGTTCAAATCCCAATGACAAATGTTTGCGGCTGGTCAAAGGAGGATCATGTATTGCGACAAGAAATTAATAATTGTTTGGACGCGAATATTATTACTGTGATAGAAACCCATTTATCTGTTGAAGTTAGTTGTCAAGGTTATTTGTAGTACGATTATAACCGAAGTGAAATTCTTAGGCGAGCGCCAAAACCCTCTTGCGTTGTCGGTATTCTTGTTCAACATTGGATGGTAAACGATTAAGGTATTAGTGTTGTCGAAAGGACGTATGGCAGAATACTTGCATTGCATTCACCGTGAAAATGATTCTTCCATGATTTATTTGCATGTTTCTGTCCCCAGGACATGTTGGAAAGGTTTAAATTATTAACCGTATTAACTGTCCGAGGGAAAACATATTGCCACGATGTATATGGATAAATGGGTGTTCGGTCATGCTTGCCTTGGCATTCGGCTTGAATTGCAGAAATTGAACTCGGAGTGTTGTAAAACAAACTATATAATTGATGGCTTAAATGAAAACTTTGTCACTGGTAAAAATCAACCAGGTTTTAAGCTTAAACGTATTCCGCTTAATTGCATGTACAGTTATATGGCCAAAACTGCAATATTTAATATGATCACTCGAATTGAGAGGTGTAGAGAGATAAAATGTAAAATTGATCGGGCAAAAATACTGTTATGTTCGCTTATGCATTTTCAAATCAGGAAGATAGTAAAATATATAACTAAGGCTTACTTAAGATAAAGTTTGTTGTATTCCCCAAAAAACGTATTTTCTTATTCGAAGAATAATGGGAGCTACACTACTCATCAAAGCCTCCGCGTCGGCATTAACGTTAGCGTCTGCGTCGGCGTCCGTTTAAATATTTTGGGCAAGTTGGCATATTCACTTAGAACCACTTGTAACTTCAACACCCTTCATTCAATTCACTAAATACTCCACAGCGTTCTTCAGCACCATCACACAATGAGGTAACATAAATCAATTTCATCCTAAATACAATTTATGACCCCTGATTGACGGTTAAAGAAGTGAAAATTCACTAATAACTTCTATACCATTCATTCAATTGATAGGTTACATAACTCCATAGTATCCGATATACAAAATGTTTTGATCTCAAATACCGTTTATTCAATGGGTTTCATACTTTACACAGTATTCATCACACAATAAGGAACATACCTCTATATAAACCCTAAATACATAATGAATTTGATTTGTTTTTTCTCACTTTTTATTACTTTGACTTTGACAAGCATAGTTTTATATTTTTAAACAAGTTTTAACAAAATGAAATCTGGTTATTAGAATGACTTATGTCTTGATCGGGCGTACGAGCGGACGGGCAGTAAGCGCCGTAAAACTCACCTTTATTATTGAATAATTTTATTTGAGGTTGACATCTAGTGGCCAAACTTGGTATTAAGGAATAGTCTATGAACACTTTTCATGGTATTGCGTTTGGGGCCCATAGGGGCAAGGTCACTGTTTTAAAAATATAAAAACGATTGAAACTGAATAACTTAAGTTAGTGTTGACATGTTGTGACCAATTTTGGTTTAAAGGAAGGGTTAAAGGAGGACTTTCATCGGATTGGGCAAGGTCACAGTTCCTAAACATAGAAAATAAACCAGTTGAAACTGAATCTCAAAACAAATGCTGAAGTTATTTTGTCATTGAAAACCTCGATTTGTTATGGAGTTTCTTGTCTACTTTTTAATATGTTTTTTATTGCTTTTTGGCAGGCACATATGGCGCCATTGCATTTATTTCTAAGACAAAGCGGCGTAGAGTCGAGCGTTTTCCTACGACAGCTCTTGTATATTTTTATTGCACATGCATATTTTACCGTATTAACTAAATGCAAATTATTTGGCTACATTATTTATAGTAACAATACTTTACCTTGGTATATGAAACACCATTTACTTTTGTAAAGTGACGTATAGGTCCACTAGAACGGATATGTATTATTGTGTTTATATGTCAAGATTGTTTGTATGTATTGCTCATTACCCATGTCACTATAATAAACAAATGTATTATCTTATCGTATACTCAAAGAATAATGATCCAGACATTTAAATGTGTTTTTTAATTAAAAAAGTGTGTGTTTATGATATATGGATATTTACATACTTTCACTACCGATCCAGGTCAGTCTACTTTCCGATTTGAAGTACAGGAACAACCATCAATTTAATAGCCGCTTAAACCTCCTTTTCAAATAATGTTACTTGCTCTTCGGGTATCATATCCCCAAAATTGGTTATTCGATATTGTATTAGCAGCAACTGAAAGGGTTTTGTGCAGAAAAAATAGTTTCTTTCTTTTGTGGAGGAGGGGATACCAAAAATGATATTACAAACAAGTTCTTATTGGCCATCACAGAAAACAAAATATTCCAATTACTCCCGATTTCAATTGAAAAAAGAGAAAATATACACACTGTAATTGCTTTAAGTGACACTTTTATTCAAAATCAATACATACACATGTACAATAAATATAAATTTTGAGTGATACATCTTTAACTACTTACGAAATAATGCATTGATGGAAAATATTAATTACTGATAACAATATTGTAACAATGTATTTAAAAGCTGAAAACGAAAATATATTCAATGGTTGGTAAATGCTAAAAGATTAACTGTGATTCACTATCATGTTATATGTAGAAATACCGTGTTTTCTGCATATTTCTTTCAAAATAAATTGGTATCCTTCATAAGAACCATTGTTTTCGACATTTTTGTTTTCCTTTTTGGTATATTAAAACGATTGTTTTAATTGTGGTAAATCTTGTTTGGGAGTAAGAGTGCATCTTTATGTATGACGTATTTGCTGTCATTTTATTCAAATATTATTCATCAGCAAATACCTTTCAAATGATATCAAAATTATAAAAGATTAAAGGGGCTGTATGATGAAATAGCGAAAAAAAAAGTAAATTGTCGAAAACTGAAATAAACTTGGTATCGATGTGTACAATGCATTGAAACTTACAAATTGAAATACCACATAGTTTACAATTAATTTTTTTTCGCAGTTTTTTGGTAATTTTCCATTAAAAAATATTTCTAGGTATGTCTGCCTAGTAGAATTCATTCCCTATGCGTGATTGGCTAGTCGATGTTATCACGTGAGATTACCAAGTTAGGTATATAGCTGCAATATTCCAATCGCTAAGGGTAAGCCTTCGTAGCAAACTGGATACAACACTGGACTGCAATTTTGGCGACCCCGGTTCGAACCCGGTCTCCGACTCGACTTTTTTTAAATTTTGTTTTTTTCATACAATTATGATATCAAGGAGTAAAACATTTTATTAAATAATTGTCCTGAGATTCGTTACAGAAAAAAAACTTTTTTGGTGCCAATCTGGTGTAAAGTCCCTTTAAAATGCATCAAAATCTAACCTTAAGGTTAATGAACCTATCAGACAACGACCGTTTGTGACACAATAGTTAAGTGTCACCTTATGTTTGAAACAAGTCATCAAAGTTCTACATCTTATTTACAATTCATCAAATATCTGTGGAATAACTACGACTCTCTAGCTTGAGAGTAAACATCAGACCTTTTTGCTTGGAAGCAAGAACCAGACTCGGAGCTACGCGCGATCGGCCCTCACTTCAATATTCAAACTACGTCATATCCACGTGATCTCACCTAGCTACCTTAGTGGCCTATGTATTTCCCTAGGATTACGATCAAGTGCATATGCAAGACCGCATTGTGTTACACCGTTTTCGGTCTGAAATCATTTACACATGGTATGTTTTACCTTGGTAACTTAAACATATGATGTATTTAATTGCCCAACTCATTCAGCCTTTCAATGCTTTGAGTTAAATACTCCCAAATAAGATTTCCCATAATTAATATAATTGTTTTAATATACCAAAAAGGCTTATCAATAATGGTTCTTATGAAGAATATCGTGTTGAATTTGAATGAAAGGTGCAGAAAACACGGTATTTCTACCTCATTAGACGATAGTTGATCAGAGTAAATATTCATTCACGGGTCGCTTAATATTTGTGCATTTTCAGATATTAAATACATGGTTATGACATTGTTATCAGTAATTAATATTCTCCATTAATGCATTATTTAGTAAGTATTTAAAGCTTTATCACTCAAAATTTATGTTCGTTATAAATGTGTTTGTATTTATTTTAAATAAGAGTGTCACTTCAAGTGTTCTACCTGATTTCATTTACACTCAGGTTAAATAGAATGAAGAACTTTATGGGGGTATCGATTACTCATTTACATCAGTTCTTATGATTTAAACCTGTCATTCATTATTCGGTGTTTAAATTGGAGATCGGCATTCATTAAATCTGTTAAAAGAACTGCAAATATACGTACATTGTTTATATAGAGTCAGTACCCGCCCCGGTGCTGTAGTTGTTTTTAAATGATCGCTTACATATAAAATATTTTCAAAAATCGTTGAATAAAAATGTATATCACGGCTCGTGACAGATAACATGTTGATATACTCACATGAAAAATAAAATAAAAATATTCCATCATATAAATTAGTTGTTTTAATAAAACCATAAATATTTATAAAAGGTATTACGGATTGCACTTCATGTTTAAATGGTTTTCCGGATTCCGTTCCCCAAAAAAATATGTTTTGAAATCTAAGTGGAGGGATTACACTTTTTTATCATTTATTATCAACACAACAACAATCCAACATAAAAGTTTACCTAGTAAACAACATTACAATATTATGAACAATTATTAAGCAAGGCTATGTCGAATATCTTGGAGACGTTGGCCGTGCATCTATCATCGCTGACTGAGTTCACCTATAATTTCTGTCAGTGTTGCACCTATCATTGCTGTCAGTGTTGCACTTATCATTGCTGTCAGTGTTGCACCTATCACTGCTGTCAGTGTTCACCTGTCATTGCTGTCAGTGTTGCACCAATCATTGATGCTAGTGTTCACCTATCATTGCTGTCAGGGCTCATCTTTCATTGCTGTCAGTGTTGCACCAATCATTGCTAACATTGTTCACCGACCGTTGATGATAGTGTTGCACCTATCATTTCTGACAGTGTTCACCTATCATTGCTGACAGTGTTGCACCTATCATTGCTGACAGTGTTCACCTATTATTGCTGACAGTTTTTACATTCCGTTGCTGTCAATGTTACTCCATTCATTGATGACAGTGATCACCTACCATTACTGTCAATATTGCTCAAATCATTGCATACAGTGTTCCCCCTACCGTTGATGAGAGTGTTGCACTTATCATTGCTAACAGTGTTCACCTACCGTTGCTGTCAATGTTGCTCCAATCATTGCTGACAGTGTTCACTTACCGATGATTCGATTATTGCACCTATCTTTGCTGAGAGTGTTCATCTACCGTTGCTGTCAATGTTGCACCTATTATTGCTTACAGTGTTAAACTGCCGTTGATGAGAGTGTTGCACCTAACATTGCTGACAGTGTTCATTTACTGTTGCTGACAGTAACCACATACCGTTGCTGTCCATGTTGCGCCTAACATTGCTGACAGTGTTCACCTATTGTCACTAACAATGAACAGTTCCAAATGAAGCGTTAGGTTTGCCATATTTTTATTTATTTTGAGAGCTTTCCAAAGTTTTCTCATGAAAATGATAGCTTAAATAGCACTCTTTAGGCCTTTAGTGTTGCGGCGCATGCACCGTCAATGGAATAGTCGGACCGAGTCACATTTAATTATTTAGAGGAGCTCTGACAACCAAAATTCCATAAAGCAGATCTCAACCGCCAATCATTATTAAAACGATAACATTTACACTTTGCAAAAACATTTTAAACTCTACTGTGCGTAAACCTTTAAATCGTTCGTAATATTGAACCCTAAAACATAATTGAACTTGTAAATTTAATTGAAGAAGCCTATTCAAAACCAAATTGTAATTGCTGGTCTCCTATAAACATTTGCTTGCCTGTAGGTAAATAGGTGATCGATTGCACGTAGTCATATTGCTGAACTGATCAAGGATTTATTAACAGGCTACAGTGTACAGTTTAAAACTTGGTGATTTATTCATTTCTGAAGGTAAATAACCATTTTGTTGTTTTTTCCGTCTGCTTTACGTGAGCGTTGTTGCATTCTAGAATTTTAGAAGCTGTTATTTTTTCCATCGAGGGTTTTTGTAATAATTGTTCGGCATGAAATTTTAAAAATTATTTACAAGTTAATAAATATAAAAGTAATAAAATAGTTAAAAGAAACGCAGGTACAGTTATGTTGGGTTTATTCTGTTTTTGAAAGAATGATATCAAGGTTTTGCCTTAACTTTTGTTTAGTTGCCGTCGGCGTCGGAATCGATAGATAAGATATATAATGCTTATAATTGTCACTAAACATGGGAGGCAAAGGTGAACACAGTTTAGGAAAATATGAAAGTGATCGATAACCACTCGTATTAGTTTTATTTTCTCAAGCGTTGACATCGATACAAATAAGAAAGCAGCAAGTGTATCCGTTTTTCTTTTACTTGTGTGCACTGTACATGCATTTTGACTTAAAGACTACTACTGGTTTTAGACGTTTGATGATTTAGAACTTGAATTTGTTCTCCTTGACATGACTTGAAATGCGAAAATTAACAGCATCTGTAATTTGCAGCCAAAGAAACGTGGATGGACTTTGACTTCGTGAGTAAAATACTTTAATGTAAACTGTTAAAGCGTGCTGATTTTTTTTTTTTCCAAAACGAAGCGAATGAATTAATAAAGATCGGCCATGCAATGTTTTCTTGCATACTCTCAAACTATAATGTTAATTGAATTACAAAGTACTTAATAAATTATCGAACAGTTTCTTCGTCACTTATTGTCACGGGGCTTGGTTTTCAGGCAATAAAGTCATAAAAATATCGAATAACCGGGAATCCCTTCATTTTAGTCGTAGTAATGTGCTTACCATACCAAAGTAACTCGACGTCGTGTTGTTGGCCCACTTGCATTCCATCGTGTTTCATATGTAATGATACTAGTGTATGCTACATTTTCGATGTTTTCAGTTCCAGCGCCTAGATCAGTTTTACCAAAAAGAGATTACCCGTCTCGAGGAACGTACGTACAATCAAAATAATCATACTATTACTAATGTCCGGTTAGCGCAGTGGTTATCGCACTCGCTTCTCACCAAGGCGACCCGGGTTCGAATCCCGGCCTGGGCGCATGTGAGTTTGGTAAGTGGTCACCAAGCCGGACAAGTGGGTTTTCTCCGGGTACTCCGGTTTTCCCCACATCACAAGACAACACTTTCGCGCAACAACGTGCCAACGAGAGTGATTAATATAAGTTGCAAAAGCTTGTTTCTCAATCGTTGTATAATCAAATAAAGTTTAAACTAAGTATGTATGGTGACTTAGTATTCCCTTTTTATCATTGTTACGTTTGTCGGCCGTGCCATTAATTTCCTATATTGATTTCAGCAAATTCAGGCTCTTGGTAAGTGGTTGGTAAATCCGTTCTATGATTTTGCAATAATTCCCTGATTCGATCATACACCAAGCAAAATAACTGAATCTTATCACAATCAAATAAATGTTATAATAAATTATAAGTCCAAACAATTTTCATTTCAATAAAGCACCTTTTTTCGTTGTTTAACAATACTTTATTAGAAAGATTGCAATTATTATTGTCTAAATCTTAATGACACTTGTTGTCTGCACCATATATTGTTATTTTTCATTACGTCACTTTTCACTCAATCAATCGAAAGTTAAACGTCTATTTAACGCGAAACCATACCGAGATAATGATATACTATATACACAGAGACGCGTTTTTTGTATTCCTCCACCTCTAAAGAACTGTCTAAAATCGTCAGATAGTCTGCCCTTGTTATATGTTAAAGGCACTCACACATTGATCTTTAATTATCATTTCTTGTATTATATCTGCGGCCCGGAATCACGTGTGTGACATTCTGAAATAGGAACTGGTAAAACTAATTCATGAGATTTTTTAACTGTATAGAATGTTGTTGATTAACATGAGTAGAGCTCTATAAATACCAGTCATAGATTCATAAACGCGTTTTTATTAAATTGAAAATAAAAATTGGTCTCTTAATATAATGACGAAATTTAAAGGTGTATTACCTAGTCCTACAATATGATCCAATAGAGGTTTTGAGTATTATTGCGAAGATAAACACATTATATAATTTATCACAAAACTTTGTAACGTACTCTGGTACCGTTTGCTGTCAGTGTTGCACCTATCATTGCTGTCAGTGTTGCGCCTACCATTTCTGTCAGTGTTGCGCCTATCATTGCAGTCAGTGCTGCACCTATCATTGCTGTCAGTTTTGCGCCTATGATTGCTGTCAGTTTTGCGCCTATCATTTCTGTCAGTGTTGCGCCTATCATTGTTGTCAGTGTTGCGCCTATCATTGCTGTCAGTGTTGAGCCTATCATTGCTAACAGTGTTCAACTACCGTTGCTGTCAGTGTTGCTCTTATCATTGCTGACAGTGATCACCTACTTTTGCTGTCAGTGTTGCGCCTATCATTGCTGACAATGCTGCTTCTATCAGTGCTGTCATTGTTGCGCCTATCATTGTTAACAGTGTTGCGCTTATCATTGCTGACAATGTTGCTTTTATCAGTGCTGTCAGTGTTGCGCCTATCATTGCTGACAGTGTTGCGCCTATCATTGCAGACAGTGTTCACATACAGTTGCTGTCAGTGTTGCGCCTATCATTGCTGACAGTGTTGCTACACTCATTGCTGAGAATTTTCATCTACAGTTGCTGTCAGTGTTGCACCTATCATTGCTGACAATGTTGCTTCTATCAGTGTTGTCAGTGTTGCGCCTATCATTACTGACAGTGTTGCGCCTGTCATTGCTGACAGTGTTCACAAACAGTTGCTGTCAGTGTTGCGCCTATCATTGCTGAGAGTGTTCATCTACCGTTGCTGTCAGTGTTGCACCTATCATTGCTGACAGTGTTGCTACTATCATTGCTGTGAGTGTTCATCTACCGTTGCTGTCAGCGTTGCACCTATCATTGCTGTCAGTATGCATCTACCGTTGCTGTCAGAGTTGCGCCTACCATTGCTGACAATGTTGCTTCTATCAGTGCTGTCAATGTTGCGCCAATCATTGCTGTCAGTGTTGCGCCTATCATTGCAGACAGTGTTCACAAACAGTTGCTGTCAGTGATGCGCCTATCATTGCAGACAGTGTTGCTACTATTTTTGCTGAGAGTGTTGCTCCTATCATTGCTAACAGTGTGCATCTATTGTTGCTGTCAGTATTGCGCCTATCATTGATGTCAGTGTTGCGCTTATCATTGCTCTCAGTGTTGCACCTATCATTGCTAACAGTGTGCATCTACCGTTGCTGTCAGTGTTGCGCCTATTATTGCTGTCAGTGTTGCGCCTATCATTGCTTACAGTGTGCATCTACCGTTACTGTCAGTGTTGCACCTATTATTGCTGTCCGTGTTGCGCCTATCATTGCTGACAGTGTTCACCTACCGTTGCTGTCAATGTTGCACCTATCATTGCTGTCAGTGTTGCACCTATTATTGCTTACAGTGTTCACCTACCGTTGCTGTCAGTGTTGCACCTATTATTGCTGACAGTATGCATCTACCGTTGATGTCAATGTTGCACCTATCATTGCTGTCAGTGTTGCACGTAACATTGCTGACAGTGTTCACCTACCGTTGCTGATAGTGTTCACCTACCGTTACTGTCAGTGTTGCATCTATCACTGCTGACAGTGTTCACCTACCGTTACTGTCAGTGTTGCACCTATCACTGCTGACAGTGTTCACCTTCTACCGCTGTCAGACAATGAACAGTCCGAAATGAAGTGTTTTTTATTTATTTTGAGTGCTTTCGAAAGAGTTCTCCTGTAAATGGAATCTTAAATACCGCATAACTGTTTGAATTTTTGTGTTGAGGTGCATACTCCGCCAATGGAATCGTCGGACAGATTCACTTTTAATTATTTAGAGAAGCTCTGACAACCAAAAATCCATAAAGTAGATCTCAACCGCCAATATTTCATTAATACCGAAAACATTTGCAGTTTGCAAACCAATTTTAAACTTTACTCTGAGTGTATCTTTAAATCGATGGATATAATTGAACTTTTAAAACATAATTGGACTTTTAAAATGTTAAAGATAATTGCATAACCCAATTCAATATCATATTGCAAGTGCTGGTCTCCAATAAACATTTGCTTGCCTGCATGTAAATAGATGATAGATTGCACGTAGACATTTTGCTTAACCGACAACTACGCAGTTTCCTATATTAACCTTAAGGATTTATTTACAGGCAGCCGTTTAAAACTTGGTGATTTATTTATTTATTACTGAAGGTAACTTACCATTTTGTGGGGTTCTCTGTCTGCTTTACGTGAGCGTTGTTGCATTCTAGAATTCTAGAAGCTGTTATATTTTTCATCGAGGGTTTTCGTAAATATTGTCTGGCATGAAAATTTAAAAATTACGAACATGTTTAAACATATAAAAATAATAAAATAGTTAAAAGAAACGCAGGTAAAGTTATGATGAGTTTATTCTGTTTTTGAAAGAATGATATCAAGGTTTTGCCTTAACTTTTGTTTAGTTGCCGTCTGCGTCGGAATCGATAGATAAGATATATATAATGCTTATAATTGTCACTAAACATGGGAGGCAAAGGCGAACACAGTTTAGGAAAATATGACAGTGATCGATAGCCACTCGTATTAGTTTTTTTTCTCAAGCGTTGACATCGATAAAAATAACAAAGCAGCAAGTGTATCAGTTTTTCTTTTACTTGTGTGCACTGTACATGTATTTTGACTTAAAGACAACTACTGGTTTTAGACTTTTGATGATTTAGAACTTGAATTTGTTCTTCTTGATATGACTTGAGAATGTGAAAAACAACAGCATCTGTGTTAAGCACCCAAAGAAACTTGGATAGACATGGACTTCGTTTTAATTTTAATTGTAAAAGCGATTTTCAAATCGAAGGGAATGAAGAAATAAAGATCGGCTTTGCAATGTTTTCTTGCATACTCTCAAATTTTAATGTAAATATGCATTACAAAAAATAAATTAATAATCGCAGAACTATTTGTAAGTTACTTATTGTCACGGGACTAGGCTTTTCAGGCATTTAAATAATACAAAATATTGAATGAACGGGAATCACTTCATTTGAGTCGTAGTGATGAGCTTTCAAAATCAAAGTAACTTGACGTCGTGTTGTTGTCTCACTTGCATTCCCTCGTGTCTTCATATGTTATGATTCCAGTGTATGTTACATTTTCAGACGAGAAAGACAATGAACCCAAATAAAGCACCGCCTATGAACAGACCTGGTAAGTACATGTTTTGTGGAACAGGATATACAATCTAGGAATACATTATAGATATATTCAGCAACTCTGTTAGTTATTTACTGAAGTTTATTTCAAGTTTGTATTGTTCAATTTCAGTTCCAGCCCCTAGAACAGTTCTACCAAAAAGAGAATCGCCATCTCGAGGAACGTACGTACAATCAAAATAATCATATTATTCATAAGTATGTATGTTGGCTTAGTATTCCCTTCTTATCATTGTTACGTTTGTCGACCGTGCCATTATTATCGTAGATTGATTTCAGCAAATGTAGGCTCTTGATAAGTGGTGGGTAAATCCTTTCCATGATTTTTCAATAATTCCGTTGTTCGATCATACACCAAGCGATTATAATGAATTTTATCACAATCAAATTAATGTTATAATATAAAAGTTTAAACAATTTTCTTTTCAATTTAGCACATTTACTTCGTTGTTGAACAATCCTTTATGAGAAAGATTGCAAAGGGGAATAACTCAATTATTGTCTAAATATTGAGGACACTTGTTATCAGCACCTTTTATTGTTATCTTTCATTTCATCACTTTACACTCAATGAATCGAAAGTTAAAGGTCCATTGAACGAGATACCAAACAGAGATAATGATTAATTAACTGATCAATGATATCAAGAAATATAAGACTTAGTTTTAACAAGAGTTCTTTCAAGTACTTCTGTTATATGGTAAATATCATGCAATCGACAATACTCGAAATCGCTTCGCTGCGTCGCAACAATATAAGCCCTCAATACACAGACGCGTTTTTTATCCTTCTTCTTCTAAAGCATTGTCTGAAATCGTCAGATAGTCTGCCCTTATTATATGTTTAAGGCACTCACACATGCACATAAACGCAGTTAAAGTAAGGGAGATAATGAATTACCTAGATTGTCATTATGGAAGTAAGAGCGATACTAGGCGAACTCCTTCAAGTGACGAGTGATGACAAGGAATTAAACTCATCGAAGAAAAAGACTAAGGAGGATACGCTAAAATACATATAGATGAAGATAAATAGTAAACTAATGAACAACAGAAGCGGATAATTGAATGACGTGAGAGACTCTGCGACATAATTTCTACTAGCAACACGAACATCGGCAGATATGATTTAAAAAACAACAACGCCATATAGTAATTACATGAATTTCAAACTCCTTCTAAGCAAATATATGGAACCATCCCACCTGGCATGATATCCGTAGCACGTCAACATTTAGTGTGGAAAAAAGGCGTTATTGATTTAAAAAAGGCAACATTGTTGTTGGATTTAAATCTTAAATCTTACGTCGAATAAGGTTATAAAATGAGCAAATATACCATTTGATCACTAGGCAAGTCTCTGTTTAAACTTCCTATTTTTGCAATTTTATTGCAGCGTACGAAATTCCATTTCATTGTTGTATGTATCTGAAAAATATCTGCCCTTTCAATGTGGAGTTTAAATTACATAATTACAGACATATTGCAATACCTTTAGCCATTAAACATATTTAACATTGTACAGACGGCCGAATGATAATTACAACACAATTACATATTAGATCAAAATTAGTATTGGTTTTTTCCTCCAGTTATTTACCACATATTTCTAAATGTTTTTTTTTTTAAAACGAGACATTCCAATACTTAAGTACTGAAAATGAGTTTTTCATTCAACTCATACTACAGAGATTAGCCAAATAAGGCCAAAAAAAGAAAAATCAATAGTTAAAGCTGCACTCATACAGATAGAACGTTTTGACATTTTTTTTATTTTTTGTCTTGGAACAAGCCAATTTTTGCGAATGTACATGGAAACCAGCTATATAAGACTGCTGACGAAAAATCAAAACGCAGATTTTTGTATTTTAGTTCAAAAACTGATGTTAAATGCATTGTTTCTGAAACCATTAGACACGATTTAAGAAAACGCGACGTAGATTATTTTTTATAAACAAGACAAAATTCAAACATTTGATATTCAAGTAGACACACTACGCACATTTGATATTAAGCAGGACAAAATGCGACGATTTCTTTTTTTAAACAAAACAAAATGTTGGCATTTTGTCTTTTTTGTATTGACTGTTCAAATCTGTCTTGTTTAAAATCAACCAGTGATGATAGTGAAAACAAAAGCGACCATCATTTAATTACTTACAGGACGAATTTCGATCATATCATATTATCGAAACAATCAGAATTTGTCGTTTCTCCACCTATTTGCTCACGAAATGGCAGATCATTAGCAACCATAAAAGATCAGAACAAGTTTTTATATTAAATCAAATTTATAACTTTAACTGGTTTCAAACATGTATTGAAACCGTAAGCTTTTCCCTTCCTTTATTAATTTAATGATTAGTTGATGTTTTTTATATAAGAGAAAAGAACATTCAATTATATAAAGTTATCTCACACAATTATGATATTCAGTTATATTTTACAGATCAGCAATGGCTACAAATGAGAATCCCGTTGATTCCCCTGCTTGCCGTGATTTTAGCTCGAAGCTTAAATTATTTGACCAACAAAGCAAGGTAGGCATAAGTCTCGACATATTTAATCCTAATTAGTTTATACATACTTTCCCATGCAAAAAACATGTACATGTTAAGTATAAAACAGTTTGTTTTTTAGTTAATCTGAGTCAAATATGTTTTTAAATTTTTCTGAAATAAAATAATTATATTCCAATGCTTGTCCAAAGCAGGTTTCGAAAACAACTTTAAGAATTGAGTGAAAGTTAGAACATCATTACATGGCAATGCGGAGTTGTACAACTTGCGAAGATTAAACTTCTTGGGTTGTTGTTTTTCTAACGTGATCACTCCTTGCTCATTTTCATAGCAATATTTGTCAAGGGCTTTCAAAGCAATTACTTGAACCTTTGAATATTGATGGCAATGTGAAATTGTGCACAAACCCTTATATCTGCAAAATATATTTTATATCTAGAAACCTGATTAAATGCATCCTCACTTTTTAATTAATAGAGCTTATTTCTTTTACATGCATTTAGTTTTCAACAGGAATATCCAAGTGGTACTGCCGCGAAATATAGAGAATGCGCGATTACTTAAAAATGACCATTGAGCCATAAAGTTTCATATGGTACCCGCTGATACATGATTTTTATCCGACAAAGAGCAGACACACTTGATAAACTGAAGATAGACACGGTGAAATGGATCACAAGCGAGCAAAGTGTGGAACAAAATTAAATGAAACATAACACATTTTAGCGTATATATTAAATAAAACTTGAACTAGCTGTATATCATTTACCAAGTTAATGAAGAAACCCACTTTAGATCAAATATACGCTACCAACCAGTTGCTTTATTATAATTACAATTTTGAATTCACAAATGCTTACATTTATCGTCCTATATTTCAAACCTTTGGTTTAAAAGTATCAATGTCTGCGTGAAAACGTGAACATTTCGCTTAACCATATCGGTAAGCATGTTTTACCTTCGGCCTAATGGGAGTGAATTATTCTAGTCAAAGACAGTTTTGCATATGGTCAATATTTTAAGGATCATAATTGTGAAAAATTTCCATTTTTGCATTTTCCATTAAATTGACTGCAAATCTACATAACAATACGATATCCAATTACTCTACAAAAGTGGAGACATTTGCTTTCAAATCTAAAATTATGTGGGACATTATGGAGTAAGACCTAGAAATTCTTTTAACATATTTACCGTAAAAATGTTTTCTAAAACCAAAGCCCGAATTCATACTTAACTAGATCGGGCTCGTTAAACTAGATACACATATCACTCTTTTACAAACAGATGGCCTTTGGATAGTTACCACATGCACATATCCACATACCATTAAAAACACTTATTAATCCTCACAAACAGTAACCAACTTTTTATTCCATAAAGCCAGCTTAAGATAGTTTTATGATTTTTTAACTGAACACAATATAATTTTTAAATTACAATCGAAAGCATGATGTCTCGTCATTCATTGTATACAAACTGATATTTTCAGATGAGAGACACGGACAGTGCGGGAAAAGCGCCATCTTTTAAACAACCTGGTTCGTATATTTAAGGAGTGATTTTTCTTGCGATTATGATGTATGAACGCAGTAGGGCACGCGAGCAAATTCCATGAAGCGGTATCTTCGGCAATTGATTTTATGTTTTTAAAGAAATGTAACGGACAACATATGTTTGAACAACAGAATAGCAGATATTTGTAACGTCGTATATCACGAATAACATTGGTTGAATGACGTCGCTCTAATCCAGTCGGAGCGCAATATTAAAATAAACAATGACGTCATAACTCTTTGCTCTTTATACAATATGAATGTCAAGTTGTATCTATTAGAAGGACTAGACTAATGTGTGTGTGTGTGTGTGTGCGTGTGTGTGTGTGTGTGTGTGTGTGCGTGTGCGCGTGCGCGTGCGCGTGCGCGTGCGCGTGCGCGTGCGCGTGCACGTGCGTGTGCGTGTGCGTGTGCGTGTGTCTGTGTGTGCGTGTGTGCGCGCGCGTTTGTGTGTGTGTGTAGTATGTTTATATTTTTTAACGAAATCATAATTGCACTTAAATTAACCTTTAATTATGCGTTCTTTATTTTTTTTTTATATTCAGGGGGAATCCGAATGCAAACCTCTATGATGGCATCAACTTTAGAAAGGTGAGTTCAAGTTCATATTAAGAACATTTACAATGTGTTTTTATTAACAATTATATTTGTTAAAGAGGTTGATTAAATAGGACTTGCATTTCCAATTCAACTTATTTTATCTTTTGTACGGTGGCACAGAGGTGAAATGTATGGTGGCCTTACTACCTTGTTCCCAATAATTAGTTATGGCGCGACCACAACTCGCTCCCGCGAATCACGAATGTGGCAAAAACATGCTTAGTCGTGGGAACGAGTTAAGCAAATCGTAGCAAAAACCTAGCTAAGACGTGGCCATGATATAAATAAGTTGTAGCCACGAGACAACAAGAATCTCAAAGATGTCACCTCTAAGCCACCGTACTTTTGACTATTTTACTGTTTGAACTTTTTTTAGCTGTATGTATGCATGTTTTTAAGATATTGATATGTCATGTCTGCATAATACTTAACATATTCAGATACGAGTTAAATGTTATTTTTATCTAAATTACAAAACAGCCACTTTTAAGTACGTTGTATCTGTTGCTATGCTTTAACCACTTTTGCTTTCGAAGGTAAAAATAGTTCAATCTCAGATATATTACACATATGCGGTATTTAGATGTCGATAACCATACAACAATATAAAGGTACAGCTATTCTAAATATCTAAACATATTTGTTAAAATTGTTATTTTGTAACTTGATAATTCCATGCATACTTTATGGAATATTACTGTTTTTGAATGAAGGGCCCATGGGGATAGCCCTGACCCCATGGTTCCTATTACGGGGCCAATAAAAGAGGCATCGAGGCCTCAAAAAGAAATAAACAAACATAGTCAGGTTTTCGGCAATTTTTTCAAACTAATTTTAGATGTATTAACCAGCATGTTTTTTCTAAAATTAAAGTTTTCACTTTTTTGAGACCAACTGTCACCCAAGGACCATATCAAAGTTCTCTAACATATCGGTAAAAGTACTAGGAAGTGGCTTTAATACTCTATTGAGTCGTCACTTGACGGGTACTGCAAAATCTTGTTATTTGTTCTTTTGTAATAAAATTGTAATTGGTAATGAGAGATTATTCATTAAACCCTATTTTGTTGGCTGTTAAATTATCACGATTATTAGTCATTTACTAAACGAAACAATGTTTTTTCCTACAGAGCAGAGTTTCGAAGGGAATTATTTTCAAAGGTAGAGTGTCTTCCAGCAAAACCGTCACAGTGAGTTAACTTATTATAACTTTTATTCTCATGATTTTTCCGGTACAAACTAAATAAACATTTTTAGTTATTTCGCCTGTTGGGTCGAAAACCACAAAGCTATGCCATTCCACTTGCATTCTCCGGTCTATTTAATTTCTTTAATTAGAAGAACTAATCAGGTATCTACTTTTTTTACATGTTAAAATAAGTATTGCGCCGGGGTTTTAAGATGGGACGCAAGGTGTTATGCGGTTCGAAATAGTGCCAATTAAAAGCAAATTGAAAGAAAGCCAACGAATCTTAAACACATCTCGATGAGAAGCAGACGAGATACTTATAGATAATAACGCAATAAATGGAAATGGAAATTCTACAATACTTCTATACTACAAATAGTCAAAGCGGCGTCAGCCAATGTCTGGTTTCATTTAATTACCTTTACACTAGCAACAAACTTGCAAGATGAAAGCAATATGCATATATCTAGAACATTTAGGTTTATAAGTTACTGTTATGAAACATGCATTAAAAAGCATCAATTAACATTACCTATTCTTAGGTTATGACAGGCACTTATCAGGTACAGTTTGGGGCCAGTCAAAAATGTGTGTTTGGTTCGATTTGTATTGCCTGTATAAAACAGAATCGTTAATAATAAAGTCACGTTTGCCGCGCCAACAACCTTTCAACGCTTTCACCGCTTTCATTAAATTATTACTTTTACCAATTGCTTTATCTAAGATGTTTCACAAACATATGTGTTTTCATTGAAGATTCTATAGTAAACACGCTATGTTAAAAAGACAGCTTACATAACAAAACTGTTTAAGAACTGTAAGAATATTTATGTCACATCGTTGTTATAGTATACACTGTGGAGTATCACGCGGTGTCTAACGAACATTTGTACTGAAATATAGGGTATACTCATTTTTACCGAAGAGTTAGGACCCAATGATAAGTGCATACGACCTGGTCGGTGAAACTGTTTTCGTACGTGTTTTTCGATACTCTGAGTTTTTCTTAGGTAACTAGGCTATACAGGAGACCATTTTTGCCGCCATTTTGTTCGTCCAATGTACTTTGGACACAACGTGATACTTCCTAGTGATACAATCGGCTGTGCACGGCGCCGATCTTATATTTCGTTCAATATAGAAACTACTACAGGCTGATAGAAGTTCTAATTGATTATTTCTTATTTAGTTATTTATCGATGCACGATTCAAAGGTCTTTCAAGAACCTCGGTGCCTTATAACTTCAAGCGCAGGAAATGTACTTGAAATAAGTGAAGACGTTTTGGATGAGATTTCCTGCATAGACAAGCCCTGTGTCATTGTGGCTGTTGCCGGTCTTTATAGAACTGGAAAGTCTTATTTGATGAATCTACTTGCAGGCAAACACACAGGTATTGTTTCATTTAAATATACGTTATAGTTGATTTAGTACGATTTAAGGTGGAAGACTATAAGTGAGATTAATGTTATGATCTGCCCTTTTATGGAATTCGTCAAACAAGCCTGTCATAATATCGTAGGTTCATTTTCAGTATCATATCTAATCTTGATGAATAGGTCCGACTACAATACTGGTAATGGGTATGACATGCTGATGAAGATTATGTGCAATGAATGACCTAGGTACCATTTTATATACTTATAGGTGTTTTGCGCTCTGCCATTTCAAACTAGCGTAAAATTTCGCAAACTTTGAGGCCTAAGCTATCTAACTCAGGTTATTTAGTTCGCCGAGCATTATACATATTCTCTCCTTAAGCGTTAACTATTATTTGATGATGTTTAAATGATCAATGGAGTACCTTTAAGCTACACTCTCACAGTTTGGCCATTTTGACAACTTTTTCTTTTTTTGTATTGGAATGGGCCAATTTTGCGTTGATATCTGTAAACAAGTGCTGTAAGACTGCTGACAAAAGATGAGATCGCAGTTTTTCGTATTTCCGTTCGAAAATTAATGTTTTATGGTTAAAAACGTTAATAACGCTTTAAGAAAAATGCATAAAATATTAATTTCTGAACATAATATGAAAACCTGCAATCTTATTTTTGTAAGCAGTCTTATTTCACTGGTTACCATGTTTGTTCGAAACAGTAACAGTTACGTAACAGTTGAAGATTTTCTTAAATCAATGTTAGAATCCATCTGAACCATTATACATTTCTGGTGAACGTTGTATTTAGCTTGTTTACAATAACACAGACAAGGGGTTTGCACTTGGCGATACAGTACAGTCAAAGACGAAAGGCATCTGGGTTTGGTGTGTCGCTCATCCTGAGAAAAAGGACACCGTTCTCATTCTTTTGGATACGGAAGGATTGGGAGATCCCGAAAAGGTATAAGGTTCAACTTTTTTGTGTCACCGGAAAAGGTCGTATAGTCAAATATGTATTTTGCCGTCGATGGTCGACAAACCTTGTGCAGGCAATGATTTAAGCATTTTTTTCACTCCATCAGGATGAAACGTGGTACTATTTTCTCACTCATTGTTTGTAAAATGTGTGGGGTTTTCCTGAAGGAATGCTTACTCATGCACAATTTGAGACATGGTTAAGTATTCAATATGCGATTTAGGTCACTCTTATGGTCATACTTTCTTAACTCCATTCACTGTATATGTTGGTTGTTTATATCACGCAGTCCGATACGCTAATATAATCTAAATCCAATTTAGATCAATATTTAATATCAATCATGCATGCTTATCACGGCATAAATTAGGAAACTGTTAACGAAAGTGGTTAATGTAAATTTGGTTCAACTCATATGTGGTCTTTCAGAGTTGTTTTGTACGTTATATAAGTGTCCATCCTCGAATAACTGTTGGCTTTATTTATATGGATTTAAACAGTGCTTTATTTAAGTGTTGCTACTGAGAAGTTTCCATACAATAATACATCCTTCACAGAACATACTTCTTAAGTACTTTAGAGTTTATATCCAAAATGTCTGTTTACCTCTGTTTTGGAGCGTGCATATTTTAAAATCAAAGTAATACTCGAACAATAGGTGGATGGTTCCCTGTGGAACAAAATATGACAACGTAGACCTTGTTGTATTTAGAGAACTGTATCTACAATATTTCGTTAACAGTTCTGTTGGAAAATCCACTTATTTGTTTCACTACTGCAAAAACACTGGCGACATAAGTATTGCACGGACGCATTGTTTAAGTTCTCCTTGGCGGGAGGAGTATGGTAGTAGCTTTCTTCAAAATACCACAGTATCTAAAGCAACCCCCAATAATAGACATACATACATTTTCATTTCTTTCTGCTGTAGATGATACCTTTCAAAGTGTTTTAGTGGCATGGGTGTCTTGCTTTGCTTCCACTTTGCAGGACAGTATTTTTCGAAAATTAGCTGTTGATCAAATTGAAAGAGAGAATATGTGTATATAAATATTCAAATATTCGCCAATCAATCGTAAATACGTAAACAAATGTTGTGTATGGATTTTATTTCAATGAGATGAAACATTGCTCCTTATGATTTGACCGAGAAGCAAATAAATATATTGCTGGCTCACTTAAAATAAGGCACCTTTATCAGACTAATCCGAACGAATTTCCAATTCCAAATTCCGAATTGCCGAAAAGGGCCATAACCCTCATTTTCCTTACAAGCAACATGTGAATAAGTAAGCAAAGTAGTATGTTCTATGCTCCAGAGCCAAATATCCCTGCTTATATCATTGCAGGTTTGTGACTTCGCCCATATTTGTAACTTATTAAACTCATCTCTAGTCGAGTTTCTAAACATTTCATCCCGAACATGTTTCTTGAACATTTCATTAACCGATAAGACTTTGTTCGCCACATAAGCGAAACAACCACTTCAAGCTGATGGATTGTCTGATTCACCAGGCTGCCTCTTCATCAAACTAGCTATAGGCCCTTTTTGCATCAGCATACTCCTTAAACAAAGCGGTAATTGGTTCCAAGCTCAAGAACAATCATGCGTTTCTGACGCTTTTCTTGCGACTCCTAAACCGACTTCATGCACGTTATAAAAGTTTGCATTAGAATATTTATCGTCATTGACTTCGTACGTTTGATTTTGTTCCCAGACTGAGGACTTACATTCCACATCGAATATGTTTTCCCTGTGTGTTTTTTTTCCTTCCTAGAAGCGGATTTCTTTACCGGCCACGCCGATTTGTTTATTATTAAGTCATGTTTTCGTATAAATGAACCATTTACAACCATTACGATAACTTTTGAAATAGGTTGGAAGTTTGTAAACACGCGCTATGCACATATAATTGATCCCAATCATAACTACTATTATAATTACTGATATTTACCACTGACAACGCGCTATGCACGCTACCATCAGAAAATAAGACCGCTCTACGAACGGAAACGTGACTATTCTACTAATTAAGCGGAAACAGACTAATGAACATGTCGGAATACAACTTCATTTTTGAAGGCAATATTATTTATGAACGAAATAACATATTATAAATGTTTCGTATTAAAATATATTAAAATTACATAACTAAGATATCGGTGTATTCAAAAACTCGTGTAGTGGGTCCGTAACTATTACTTGATTAGGTCAATAGACAATGTATCTTTTTTCAATTATTAAAAGGAAGTTTGTGTCAAGTATTCGAATGAGCTAAATCTCTTATGGTATGTAATATCATTGTAATGAATCTGAAGGCTTTTATAATACAGTAAAACCAGTAGGTTTGCCAGAAAAGTCAATTTAATATATTTCATGATTTATGTGCATGATTCAAGGGGGATCCAAACCACGACAATCGCATTTTCACTCTTGCTGCATTGCTGTGCAGCACCCTCGTGTACAACATGAAGGGAGCGTTTGACCGGGATGCTGTGGACAAACTCACGTATCCTTTTAATGATAAAATAATTTTTAATACGACCACCAAATACATATGAGAAACAATAACTAGCATCTATAAAGAAAAACACAATTGATTCACTAGCAGTTTTTTTTAATATATGCGTTTAACTAAGTAATAATAACCATTAAATATTTAAAGTAAAGAAAAATGTCCAAAAGTGCAAAAAACATTGTTACTGTTCTATGGGATTTTTTAATTCCACATAATTTATCCACATTAGATTAGGAACACACTATATAAGCATTAATTAAATTTATTTAACTCGAATGATTATGTTGCTCATCTTAATGATTATGTTGCTAAAACACATGCTATACAGAAACAATAATCTAGTCAAATAAAATCATTGATTTGCAAAACTTTCTACTGTTGTTCACTTAAATTTAAAATATATATAAATTAAACACGTATATGAAGGTATCAATCCGTACTTTGGGAATAGGCCACATATTAACTGGTAACCTGTTTTTCTATACGAGGATCATGTTTTATATGCCATATCAATATTAAGACTGAGTGTTCAATGTGTCAGCGACTCGCCCAAGAGGATGTGGGCTCAAGCCCTAAAGGGATGCGTTTTCTTTGCCACTCGGAAAGGCCGCAGGGCTAGTTTTTACCCAGGAAAAGAACTTTAGCGTCAATCAGTTAATATATGTCTTTGCTTATCAAATAAGAATCAGTTAGTATAAACTAAACTGTGATCATGCTGATTTAACCTTAATGGTTCAGATTTGTGTCTGAAATGTCCAAAAACATCAGATTTGGGGGCAAATGTGGTGAAGACAATTACCTTTTGCAATGTGTTCTGCCCGGGTTTGTGCTTGCATTGAGAGATTTCTCGCTCAAACCGATCATGAACGGACAGAAGGTTACAATCGACGACTATCTTGAAGAGATCCTCAAAAGTGACACAGGAAAGGGGGATGCTTTCAACAAACCACGTAAATGCATCAGTAATTTTTTTCCGAAGGAAAAACTGAGGTGTTTTGGGTTCCCAGTTCCCGGAGATGGTGAGGTGTTGGATAACCTCGATAGCCTTACGGTTCAAGACCTTTCAAAGAAATTTCAGGACGTTGCCTCAGAGTTCGCGTCTTATATCTACCACCAGGAACCAAAGAAACTCCAAGTTAGCAAACCAGTCAACGGATCTAGTAAGTTAAACTTTCATTCAATTATGTTTCGGTATGTATGTTGGAAATTTCCTGCCAGTAAAAGTTAGAACGACTCTTGACCTGGTAATAATACTGATTCGTACTTTGTCCATGGTCCTTCTGGATTCATGAATGAACTGATTACTACATAACATCTAAATTGGGGTTGTAAATGACATGAATACTGCACATGAAGATTCTTCTCCAGTTTTAGACCAACATTTTAAGGGCATGTTTATAACAACAGTCTGACTTTATGTTAGCAATTTAGGAATATTCCAAATCGTTTATCAGTGTTGTAAAGGTATGACTAAAATAATGGGTTGTTAGCACTGTGCTTATATCCGGGTCTTATTCAGATTCGGATTACCCAAAACAATCAATATCTGCAAAATTCAACGAGAGTCTAATATGACAACTCATAGACACTGAGAAAGCCATAGAGATATAAGTATGTGCACTGGTGGATGATTATGAAAATGTACATTATCGTAAAAGTAATTCTTGAAAATTTAAAACCGCTTAAGTCTATGACATAATGCGTTTTATACTTTTGGTGAACATCACTGCTCCAGAATAAATAATTGATTTTTGAAAAATACTCTTGTTTGCCTCATGTTCTCTTGATACCTTTAACACATATATTTCAGTGTTCGCCACGCTAACTAGACAATATGTGGAGGATCTTGCAAATGCAGCTGTGCCTGATGTTGACCATCGAAAATAAAAGAGTGCAGAAGGAATGCCTGGAAATGTTTCAATCCCGCATGGATCGTATACTGTTGCCCATTCCAGCAGCTATGCTTCATAAGGAGTTTAAGGAAGCCCAGTTGTTAGCACTAAAATACATGCGTGAGAATGCTGTCGAAGATGTTGCCAATTTTGTTGAGAGATGTTCCGAGGTTTGCAAGACACTACTTCCAAAATTAGAAACACTAGCAAGAATTTAACATATAAGGATAATCGTTTGATTTCATTACAATCACATCTACAGGATGTGTATTTGCCTTACGGTTGATGCAGGCTCAGATAAGGTTCTCGATCACCTCTAAAATGAATTATATATTTGACAGCGCGTAGACCGTTTTAACATCCCTGTGTATGTCTGTAAAGCTGGTGTTTAACCAGTTGTTAAGTATGCTCCATTAATCAAGGTTATATATGTTATATTTCTCTTCCAAATGGGTTATTCCCTGTTGTTTCAATTATTGCACCAATGTACAAGAATGATTGGTAAACGTTCCAGAGAGAGGAGTTTTTTTCACTCCTTCATTGTCGTATTAGAATTAGACTTTGCCTCCAAACGGTCCTTAACAAAGTTTTTGTTAAACTATTTGATTATTTAGCTTGTCCCTTGTTTGATTACTGGGCTTGGCCATGTAGATTTTATTGTATTATTATTTACATAAGTCATAATTTTGATCTACAGATGGAGATACGACTAAACTGGCAGGCAATGCAAGTTAAAAACGGTGATGCAATAGAGGAGCATTGTTCAAACGTACTTTCAAGTTTGAAGTCCCGCAGCAGTTTGCAAACGGGATTGCAGAACAAGACGTATGAAGTCATCGGGAGTTATAGGAAATTCAAAAAAGACGCCGAGATGGTCAGACAAGAGTATGAACAAGCTCTTCGAGATTATGAAGATAGAGAGGTAATATCCGCGTAAAAGGATTAAATGAGAAGTTGCGTTTTCCTTCGTTTAATAATTTAAGACTTAACTAAAAAAAACAGAGAAAAAAGACAATTTTTGATTAAAGATTTTTGTTGTTGCTATGATTGCTAAGTATTTCAATTTCAATTCACGACCAGCCTTACACACGTTCTTCAAAATCTTTAACAATATGCAAGATACAAGATACAAGAATTTTGAATTAAAGTCGGTTATGTGTTAACAAGAAACATTAGCTGAATGAACTATTTTCCGACATGAATAACATACATACATAAGATATCAATTAAAAAAAAAAATAAGCTTGTGACCTGGAAAAATAGATTTAAGCCCATGTTATTTAATTTAATAAGTTGTTTTGTGGTATTTGAATGCCATATCTTGTCAAGTGTGTGAAAGCCATCCCACTGAAAACAAAACCCCTTTTCCATTAAGACAAAGGATAAAAAATAGTCAGTGAAACATCTTATAATTCTCAATTTCTTCTGTTTTTTTAAAGCAAAAGGGTATTATTTGCACATTGAATATTTAAATGAGGGACCTGTCCAGGTGCGGATCAGCCTTCTGAATTCCAGCTAGTTCTGGGAGCACCTCGTTTCCTTTGGGAGGCTGTTCCATACCTGACTGGTCTCAAAGCGGAAAGTTTTTCCAATATTTAGTTGTTCTTACTGATGGAACATCTACACAGTTTCGTATCTCAGATTAAAATTACATGTCCTAAAAGATACAAGGTTTTGAACATATACTGGTGGGATACCATACAGACAATTGTTAGTTTTAATAGCATTGTATCTTACCCTGCTCAAATGTAAAGTTGGCAAGTGAACTAAATGAAGAAGATTTTCGTAAAATGGGGTGTAATCTTTAAAACAAATATTAAGCTCTTTATTTAATCTTTTCCAACTTTTCTGTGTTGGTCTTGCTACAAAAATGCCAAACGACAGGACAGTAGTTTAAATTGAATCTGATAAAAGATTTAAAGATAATAAGCTTAGAATTGGTTGTCAAAATTTTGCTTAGTCTTTGAAGAATATTCAATTGCATAGCTGCTTGAAATTTGTCAGGGTTAGTGTGCATTTGATTGGAAGTAAACCAGTTGATCAAAATGTTTCTTTTCTTCTTCAAGAGTGGTCTTAACAACATCAGGATTTTATCACACACAGAAAGAGTACTGTCTTCTGCATAATGATACAAAGCTGCATTATTGATAAAGTAGAAGATGTCGTTAAGGAAGATGCTGAAAACTAAAGGCCCTAATATTGTGGTACGCCTTTCAGGATGGAGTCCCACTCACTGGTTATTTGACCAAATTTGACACGTTGCTTTCTGTTTGTAAGATAGCTGTGCATAAGTTTACATGCTTATCTTAGATGAGATCATTGGGCAGGCAGTCGAATGCTTTTGAGAGGTCCATTAGAACTGCGCGTACATATTTGTTCACCAAGGTTTTTTTTCCAGTCGTCCACCAGCCTTAACAGGCTAGTTTGACATCCAAATGTTGTTCTGAATGCTGCCAGGAAAGGATGAAAAATGTTATCAAAATGACTTATCAGTTGCTCACTTATGACCCGTTCATATAATTTGGACATTTTTGTAAAATACTGACTGGTCTATAGTTCTTTTCAATAAGGGGTCATCTTTCTTGAAATAGGGTTAACTTGTGCTAGCTTAAGAATATTTGGAAATGATCCTTGGCTAATAATTTCATTGGCCATGTTTCGGATGGGAACCTGAAAAGTATCTTTGCTAGCAATGATGATTTTCAGAGGAATCAGATCTATACCAGTTGTTTTTTGGGGATTTAACATGTCAATGTATTTCCAAATATCTTTATCGGTGACCGGGTCGAAGTGAAAGTCAGATGATATTTGGCAGTTTTCCTCTATTTTGTCAAGACTAGGGTGTTGATCTTTAAGCTGGGTACCAGATATTTCAATTTTACGGCTATATAAATGTAAAACAAGTTCATTTTATTGGCCACAAGCTTTAAACCAGAAACCAAATTCACTTTGTTTTATTTGAGTATTATTGGGTTATCTGATTTATTTGTAGGTTTCTGTGAGATAAAGGGTTAATTGCCGGCCAAAAGTCCTTAGATTTGGGTCCACCACTACACGGTTCTTGGAAATAAACAGCTATAGATTATCGTTTCATCTTTGTTTTGAGATTTCTGAACTTAAGTGTAGTTTAACCAGTTGGCCATGTTTTGATTTTTGTTTTACTTGTTTCTTGCTTGACGAGCCTTGTAAATAAGTTTACGGTACCTAGAGTTCATGTAAGGGGTGGATTTCTTTTTTGGGTTTTCTATCTTACTGGGGCATGCTCGTCAATACTTTGTTTTAAAACGTCTTCGTGAGCCCAATAAATATCGTCCATGTCCTCAAAGATATGGGCGAGATGGAAAGATACATAAGAAAGATGTTCATTAAATGATTTGTTGTCAAAGTTCTTGTTTGACCTGACATTTCAAAAATGGTTCACATTTTTCTATTAAACTAGTAGCTATGAGGTTGTGACAGTCGCTTTGGCTGCAATTAAAGTTGACAGTTTTACAAATAAAAGACTTTGCATTGGTGAGGTTGACATCAATAAGTGTTGGCCTGCATGTTTTCATAAAACATGTAGGTTCAGAGATAATCTTTTCCAGGCTAAAGTTATCACAAAAGTTATGAAGAGGTTGACATTTTTCTCTTTTCAGTAAGTCATAATTCAAGTCTTCTATGCAGATAATATGTTCGAAAGTTATCAACAATTTGTCCAAACACTTAGAAGTATAATTTTCAAATCTGGATCTGACATCGACGGTTTGCGATACAAAAACAGAATACCCCATTTCCGCCTCTGAAGTGACAGCTCGTAGCACAGGCAGTCAAGTTGATCATTTTCCAGGCCCCTGTGGCGTTTAAAGGGAAGATCAGCACGAGTGAAATCCATCAGTCCTCCACCATGGCAGTTGCGATCTCGTCTTTTTAACTTATATCCGTTTGCAGTGAAGAGGTTGTTGTTTAAACTCTAGATCTGAAAGTTTATCATCAAGGATTTTACGACTTTCATGGACTTTGTACCGTATGCTGTTAATACTAAGGTAGCTTAGCACCGGACGTTTATTTTTTTCATTTCTGAGGTTTTAAGGTTGTGAAATAAATGTGAGAGGTCACTGATGCAAGATAAAACATAATCATTATTCATAGGGGTTGTGGTGTCCACTGTTGTGTCCTCGCCAGGATCTTCAGTCTTCTTCAGGTTCTAGAATAGGATGAAAAAAATCGTTTATATCTACATATTGGTAGCAACTGTCAGTTGCAGATGATCCTAGTCCATCTCGTCGCTCGGGTGTTATTTTCTCTGATGTGGGGATAAAAAATGAGGATAAAAAATGGAAGCAATGATTATATTTAGGGCATTTGACACACCGAGGACATGAAATGAGTTATCAAATGGATTTATTTTAAATACTGATTTAAGATTTTGTTAGTTTTTTTCTTGAGTTGGGAACATTTTTTTATAAATCCAGTGACGACAAGTAGAGCAAAGTAAAATTTGATGATATTTGCGTACATTTTTAAAGCATATACTGAAAATATTCATCGAATTATTACCAGAAGGTGCAGGGCTAAGTGAAACGTCGCTGCGCAGTTAAAGTCATAAAGAAAATTTATACAAATCTGTAAGGCCATTTTTCGGTTTGTCGATTTTCCATCGAATATCATTCCGTCCGAATACTCCACCACATAGGTCGGATTTCCATTTGGCTGCCACAAGTCCGCCTGTCCTGGTACAATTTATTTGATTTACGATTACTGCTTTTTTGTGATGTTTTTCTCATACAAATTAGCTAAATTCGAGGTAAAGTGAAGGTAAAAAAAAAACAATGCTGTTTACAAATCGCGACATACCGCAGAGACGACAACAGTCTGAGTAAAAAATAAAATTTATTGGTACATATAAACAACCAGACACACAGCAGGCAATAAATACAATTTATCCATAAACACTCCCCCCTTGAAGTATGCAAACATGTATCCATATAAACCGCCGCCTTCGGCCGCGTCTTATAAGCATAACATATAAATAAAAACTCTTTTCAATTCATGCCCAATGGACATGCACTTTTCAAGTAAGAGCTTGTATACATAAACACGGTTCGCCAGAATATTTTATCCGGGCTTTCTTCGCTTTAATTTCAGATCGCATTGACTTGGGGTGGATTTGTGAAAAGCCTCGGTCAGGAGGAAAATCTAATTCTTAAAAAAGACGAAGCCCTTTCTGAAGAAGAGAGAAAAAGTAAGTTCATAAGTTTAAAGTGTTAACTTTGTACGTTATGTTTGAGCCCTTGATTAATAATTATATTAATATAATTTAACGCTTTGAAATGGACGGGGATATAGGACTTCATTGTATGGATATTGAGGGGATTATTTTTAATCTCAATTTGACAAATAATCTCCACCTCCTCCCTTTCATCAACATTATATATCACCATCATCATCATTGTGAATAAATTGTGGCTGGGTTTATATATTAAAGATGCCGAGCTCTTTGCTTAAGATGGCCGAAAGGAGTAACTTTTATTTCATTGATATTTTACGCTAAAATTGAAGTTGAATCAAAATATACAAGGTATATACACATGAGCCAAAACGTATAGTACTCTTTCCTGTATGTAGCCCTTTCTCTGCAATCCATGATCGACTGCAACATATCTCAATAACACATATGTTTATTAAACAAAGTTAAGCAACTTTAGTAACTCACGGCGATTCATTTATAAAAGCGTACCATAACAAAAGCTAATAATAACTCTAATGCAATCTGTTTGTATTCAAACCTAGAATTATTACAATTGTTAAATTGTATGAACATGAAAGATTTATATTTAACAACTAGCCCTCTTTTCAAAAAACATATTTTATATCATTCAGGGAAAATCTATTTCACTGCCTGTACAAACAAATTGCCTATTATTCATTTACTTTTTCAAACAGCATTCTTTGCCCGAACATTATTTCTCTATCGTGAAATAGTTTTGTTCCCTTGACAAAACATTTTCGCTAGCGAAAGCGACGTCCAACGTGTTCATGACCAATCAAGTACCTTTGGTTGGTTGGTTGGTAAGGTGCTCTGTGAGACGTGCTTTAATGATGCGTTCGAACAATTCCTAGTGGAATAATTTAGGCTCTTTCCCTATCTGTGTGTGCCCAATAGTTATATGAAAACAAATAAACATAAGTAGATCATATGCATATTTGTCCAAGTGACTACAGCCCCAGTTGATTTTTCAAATGGCATTTTGTGAAACCGGCATATCCCAGAATAACTGGTGGACGCTTTTCTTCGACAGGCACTAACTAGTATCGTTTGATAATATCCATTTTCAGCTCCGTTAAAGCTGCAAAATACTCTATCTTAACTCTCTTTAGCCGGAGCCCTAAAACGCTGTCGATAGAAAGTTTGCAGTTCAGTTTGTGATAATAATGCTATCTGAACTTCGCCTTAATCCAAACACACGATTTCACGTTTCAACTCATACCAAAATGTATTCCCATTGGCTGTGGTCTTGTCTTTTTCCTCGAAGGTTTCAGATCTGCTCAGAGTTCTATACCTGATATCAAGTTTTCGCGGCGGCTGTGGGCATAGGGATCTTTCTGGATAAGTGCCAACTCTGTTGAACATGATTTTAAAACTGTTCGAAAATCATGATGTCTCCTAAAGCCTCATACTACGAAGCTACCTAAGCCAGTTTATTCCAGTGGTTTATTAGTTTCCCAGCCGTGCTACAAACTGAAACACAGGCATGCTTTCCCAAAACAGTATCGTTTTCAGTAAGCGGATATTTTATATGCACAATATTCTTCATAGATTGGTAGTTATCGGCTTGTTCCGGGATCGTACTGATGTAAAAATGCGCTCAAGCTAAAAGCCCATGTAGCTTCATGCCAACCCTGTCTGCAACATCATTATCATCATCATCATCATCATCATCATCATCATCATCATCATCATCATCATCATCATCATCATCATCATCATAATAATTTTTATCATCATCATCATCTTCACCATTATCATCTTCATCTTCATTATTATCTGCTTTGTGTTTCCAGGAGAAACGAATGCACATGCAAATTCAATAAAACAAATTATGCAAAATATGCATGAAGAAAATCAAGAAGCTTTAAACAATCAAAAGATGGCGCTAAATGAGCAACAAGAGGAGTTGAATGCAGAACGCAAAATTAAGTACAAGGAACATGAACAACAAGTAAAAACGCTTCATGAAAACGTGGCGTCTTTTGAAACAAATAAGGAAGACCAAAGCAAAATAATTGATCATATAAATGCATTGCAAGAAAAGAAAAGGCTGGGAAATAGAAAAAGAAACTCTAGAAGATCCGATGCAGCGTTTAATGGACAGAATAGAAGAATTGGAGAAGAAAGAAAGGGAACGAAAAGAAAAGTATTTGTTTACAAGGGTTTGGAATGCAATCTTTAACTATTAAAGATACCAGCTACTACCATTCCAGAATGAAAATAAAATGAAAAAAGGCAACGTACAAGTGATAAAATATATTGTAGACATATGCAAGTACAGAGTTGAGGAAAAGGTTTAACATTTAACAAATTATATAAGCCAGTCAACACATTACATGGCTTCACAGCAACGACAACAAACACAAATTAACGAATTTAACAAATGAAGCTCTGGATTAACCTTTTAACATCATTGAATTAAAAAAAAATATTTCTTTCCACAAATAACATTGCATGGAATAACTTGAAGTGGAAACGTTTAAAGATTTATTAGCTATAAGTGAGTAATCTATACGAATAAGTTTAGAGTATACAAAAAGGCACAACGAGTTCAATGAGGTGTAGTTTTTGAAACACCATATATTGTATACCAAATGATTGCAAATCAGTAGCAAATTGTGAAGAAAAAGTTTCTAAACCACAACAGATACTTATGGAAGAAAACCTTTGTATGAATACATGTATCGAAGTCTTCCTTGATTCTAGACTGATAAAAGAGAAATGGTGTTTTCATGGTTTATTTGTAAAATAATTCATGGGTTCGTGTACATGGGAATGCTATTTAGTCTGTATTGTTTTGTTTTTTTAATTTGGTATATTATGTATTTTGGACCAGTGCCTTTAATTACCTTATTATTAATTTTTATTTCATTTGACTTTACTTAAAATATACAATGCAATGAATAGTAACGGAGAAATACCCAGAGTGATGAGGAAAGGAAATAATTGTGCGTATGTCTAAAAGTGTAAAGCCTGAATATGCAAAAGTCTATAGACAGATAACATTAGTTAACATTCTTTTTTTTTCTCATTTATTTTGAACATAGATAATATAATAACCGAATGATAATCTCAAACACATTATAAATCAAAAACATATCTATATTGTTTCATATTTTCAGAATATCAAAAAACTAATCACGCACGCGCAAAAAACAAAACACACACACACGCACACACACACACGCACGCACACACATACGCACACTCACACTTCCCCTTCACTTAGTGATGATTTTACTATATGTGGTTGTGTATAAAAAGAAGAAAAAAAAGAAAACTATACTATTTATATGCATTCTGGTTCTGTATACAATCGGTATCTTAATTATCTTAAAATTATTATAATTTTAATACATTCCATTTGAGAGTGTGATAATCATATCTATCGTTTTGTATTGCGATATCTCCTTCAATTTTTTGTCTGAGAGTTAAGTATTGTAAATAGGCATTGAATGATGGGATAGTGTTTCGGTATTTTATTGAGAATATATAAAATTTCTTTAATAAAATAAGGAAATTACATATTGGTGTGTGTTTAAATTTGATATGGATACCGAAAATGCTATTTCTTTCGTTATAACGATGTTTATCGATCGCTGTTTGATAAAGTCATTTAAGGCACTCCATAGTGGTTTAACTTTCTGACAGTCCAAGAACAAGTGATCTATTGTCTCGATTTGTACGCTTCAAAAATCACATAAGTTAGAATTTTTTATTCTACATTTATGCAAATATATTTTTGTGGATATTATTCTTAGTAAGAATTTATATAGAAAATTTCGTAATGATGTATCATTCGAGCTTATATAGATTGTATTATATATTTTTTTCCATCCAATATTTTCTATATTCGGGAATGTTAATTGCCATTTAGTTTCTGATGATGGCTTAATTTTGTTGTTTTTTTGTTGTGTCGAATATAGAAACTTATTTGTTTGTTTCGATTCCTTTATTTTATCTGTAATTATTTGGGGTCTGTTTTGATTGATATTAACTAGTGTCAAATATTTTAAGAAATCGTTTTTATTTATGTCGTATAAGCTTCTTTTTTCTTCAAAACTGTAAACTCATTTACCCTGTAGTCGTATATGTGTTCGAAGAATTGTATGCCTTTTTGATACCATTCTTTAAAATACAGTGTGTGGCCGTTTTGTTTTATCTCTTTGTTATTCCAAATTATTGTTTTACTTAACATTCTTGCTGAAATATTTTCCACACTTCTTTCACGAAAACTTTCAAACTAGGCTAAAAAAAACCTAAAGCATTATTGCTAAGCAATTTCGATTCAAAATCAACGATTTAGTGCATATTTATTGATACCGCACTTATAAAACAGAGACTAAATGATGATTTTATCGAGAACTGGAAGATAAGAAGTGTCTAGTAGAAAATTGTTTTCTAGCCACAATTTGATAAATTCTTCTTTCTTAAAATTTGCGAAGTGTTTTTTTTAACTACTGAACTTGTCTAAAAATATTTTTGTATTATGCTTGTAAACAATTGAACCATTAAAAGACAAAGCTTGACTGTTTAAATAGTTTGTTTTTTAGTCCTTCAAACCATATTTTGTTTTTATTTTGTTTTTATATGAGTTTAACAAAAGTCTGACGCGCCTATTGGTTGCTGTATTGCCCTATTGCGCCGGCCGTGACGCCATCATGACTTAAATGGTGTTTAAATTCCATAAGCGACTTGAAATTGAAGTGATTGAAATTCCCGAATAAATCCAGATATAAGAATAGAGTGGGATACAAGAGATCCAGTTACAATACCCTTGCTCTTTTCGAAGGGACCTCTTAGTTCTTAAATGTGCTCGGTGTAAAGCACTGATACTCTGGATATAGCCTTCCTGGTCTTCAATAATACTGAGTACACTATTTACCCAGTACTACCCATTTAATGCCGAGCTATAGACAATGAAGCTTCTGGTACCATAAGAATAGCCGATGTAGAGGTTTGAACCCGCAAAAACGCCCGACCGCTGAGCTATCGGGGCGGTAACACACTTTTGCATTATGGCGATAGTTACGGCGTGCACTCACTGAAAAATATCAAGTGATTAAAGAGGTTGGAGAGTCAATCGGAATGTACCTATGAATTGAGGTTCAAAAGCATGAACAAAAATTGACGATATTGTTTTTTTTGGCAGATTGATAAATAAATATGACAGGTATATTATCGTTTAATACCGGAAAAACACGAAGACATCATTGACCGATGACGTTAGCGAGCTGACAATCCGTTATCGTGTCAGTTAGGCGCGCATGCGCAGTAAACGCGTTTCTGACAAAATGGCTTCCAGGGACTAAAAAAACAACGACAGTTCAAATAATTACAAATATTCCTCGTCTGATAATGTAAATCAATCAGATACATGTGTTAAACGTATAGGCATATCGCTTTGAACCACAGCTAGAAATTTCGAATCTGAGGAGAATACAGATGAAGAAAGTTTGCCTGGTCATGGTGTTGGCACTTTTGTTGAAAATGATCGAGTTTGTAACGTATATTGGTGTCTATATTGGGCATTGTTCAGAAATGCTTAAATATATTAACTGTTTATGTTGTCATGAATTGGTTAACATCGGAGACGAGGAAACGAACGAACAAATGGTGTCTATATTGGGCATTGTTCAGAAATGCTTAAATATCATGAATTGGTTAACATCAAAGACGAGGAAACGAACGAACAAATTCAGACTCATAGGATATGTAGCCACCCGAGCTTCTCTACCCTCTGTCTGGATCGAGATGTTTTTGGGAGTAGCAGTATTAACTGTATCAATGTTAATGCAATTGTTTCTATCAGTGCCAGTAACTGATACGTATGTTTTGATTAAAAGAACATTAGTATGTAATTATGTTTTGAAAATTATACCATTTATACCGTATTCATGATTAACCTGATAGAACGGCTTCTGGGGATTTTTATTTCTTATTATGAACACAAAAGAAATAATGTTTTTGCACCGATCACATTCATAAATGTAATTCGCAAAATTAAATTATTCATTTCATCACCGTGTTGTATCGAATAAATTTCTTAGGATGCTAATTTATATTTAAATTAAATGCAGCTGTTGCGCATACACTAATGTACTAAATATTTTATGTTTTTTGGTAAACCGTTTGGTAATGAGACCAGCTGTATAGAAAAATTGCAGTTTTAAAAATGTTGATTATGTTCAGCTTTGTTCGGTTGATGGCATACGCTGTGAAGACATAGCAAGTTGGGTCGACATCACAGAATTGTTATGCCATCTTGTATTGAAAACATGGTTCGCCAACAGTTTCCGAACTTTAATAGATGGAAGAGAACATTGTTTCGTGTTTTAAGAAACCTTTTAATTACTATTGCTGTGTATTACAGCAAATTGAACTGCCATACTTATATCATACTATATACATTAAATTATATATATTGATATATAAAATAAAATAATTGTATGTTTGAAGGTGTTTTTGTTTCCATATCAAACATATTTTCTGACACATGGCTGACTGAACTTCATAGTCTGTTTATGCACTAGTAAGTGAGTTTATATTTCTTGATTATTTTTATCATATGCAAACAGCAATCAGGCCATTGGATAGAATCATCAGTCTTGAAAAACAGTATTATGGTATACTTTTTTATCTAAACTATTGATTGAATTTGGAAAATTAATTGATTTAAAAGTTAATGAATATAGAATATACAGGTCGTTTAACTTTGTAACATGTTGTTCAAAGAAAAACAGTGTAGTTTCATAGCCTTTGTGTATTTCTTGTTGGTGTAGCTGTTGTGAAAATAAAAAATTAAAATAAATTAAAATTTTCAAAAAATACAAAAGTTGGTGTTCATTCTCTGACACTATTGTACAAAATACGATGTGATAGAATTTGGTTTACCCACCATTTGTTGCCTGTGCTAGTTTCTAGATAAAACACCTAATATGCTAGTACCTTTTCAGAAGCCATTCCACATATCAAGAAATATAATTGTCAAACAGTATGCCCTCCTGCACCTTGTCAGAAACATTGTATGCACTGTTAAAAAGGATGTTTTAAAAATGCATTGTTTATTAACGGTTGCAATAAGCTTTCAGGAAAGCAAAGCCAAACTTTTGAACTGTGGACATATAATATATATACATGTATATATAACCGTTTTCAAGTAATTTAAGGACATATTTTTCAAGGCTATTGACCTTGACCTGCCGACATCAAAAGCTACCAATGAAGTTCCATTGTCTTTGGTCAAAGTGGTTCTCTAGTTAAAATGAAGACAAGTCATGGTCTACTTGACCAAATCGACGTCCCTTTTATTCCCCTTGATGCAGAGTTCTTATTTACAGTTTGCATGTGTATAAAGTTCAATTACTCGGGCCTTAAAACTTATTAAGTGATGTTCCATGGTAAGTCATCTAAATGCAATGCTCATGTTTGCATACCATTATAAACCTAGGTTACTGTTACGAATTGTGTTATAGTCTGTAAAGAACCTAGAACTTCCTCATAAGGGCACAAATGCTATGCACAGTAACCACTTTGGAAAGTTTGCACTGGCAACTGAATGTGACTATGACCTTTGCAATATCACAATTCTATGCACGTCAGACAAATAATGAATTCATATTGTATAACACTGATATTCAAATGTGGCTTCACCTTTAAGAAAAGGACACAAATTTTACAGGCAAGACACTTCCCTATGGTTCTAAACAATGTGTCGAAATGGATTAAATTCACTTTTGACTTAAGCGGAAACAACTAACCATTCATTATATGTGCTATGTGCCACATATGCTTAGCACACATGACGGTAACATTCAACTTTGTTCATTTCATCACATGCACATACTCATCATGAAATCATAATTAACAGCAACTGGTGTAAAAGCAAAATCACCGTTCAAATGAAACACAATTATTAATTATAATGTAAAAAAACACAATTTAAAGCCTTTTAATAACTAGCCGGATAACCAAAATTAAAAACAATACAATAATAAACTTGAACAATCCCACGAGTGATAAGGGCCTCTAATGATAGCCTATTTTAAAGGAGGTTCGATTTGAAGGCAAGCTATTAAGTAAATAACCAAGAATATATTTGTCAATCATCATATGCATGTACTAGATGGCAAACGTTCTGAGTATAAAAGTGGCAATAAATGAGACAATATTTTAGCAAGAGTTACAAAACTTGTTACAAGAGAGCCTATCATTACTGTGATATTTATTGTGAATCAAGTTTGAACTTAACATATTGAACCTTTTTTTAGTCATTAACTAAATCATACAAATTGTCATAATTTCTAATAAAAACAAAGGGCCATAAATGAGATAATATTTAAGCATGAGTTACATAACTCGTCTCCAAAAATCTTATTGTTACTGTGAGGAAGATAAGAAAGTATGAATTCGATATCTTGAATAGCTTATTAGTTATACAAAAAAATGTCATAATTTCTAAGGGCAATAAATGTGACAATATTCAAGTATGACTTACATTACTTGATACAAAAGAGCGTACTATTACTGTTATCAAGTTAAGAAAGTAATTATCTTGAATGGCTGGTAAGTTATTACCAGAAAATATAAAATCAGACAGAGAGATTACTACAGGGCACAATGAAATCGAGATAATATTTGTGATACAATTTCTTTAGACAGAAAGGTTACTTTTACTAATCGAGACACTCGACATTCAGTTATGGTTCCTTTGCTGTTTGTTTTTTTCAAGCCTACTGAGATTGGCTCTAAATATTCTTCTGTTCGGCCGTGTGCAATTAGATTTTTCACTTTCGAAATGTTTCGATATCGGACTATCTCCTTAGTCGTGTGTTTTTTCTTCATAAACTTTCTTCGAAATCCATTGTTTTGAGAGTCTTGGAAATTCAGTGTATAACCGTTTCTTCCTTTTCTTCTTCCTTTCTTCACTGTTGCGGCGAGTGTTTCCTGCTTCCTGCTGATGCACTGGTTGTGACCGAGGGCTACCAGCTCGGTTCTGGCTAGCATGCCTTCCAGGCTGTAATGTATGCGTTTTGGCATGTATTTGAACATAAAGGCATGCTAGCTCTCCTACTGACCAGTGTAGTACTAGGTCAACTGTCTAACATCATTGAGGAGCTGCTTGTTGGTGACCATATTAGTGAGTGCCTGGGCTCCAGCCGCTCATGACAACATTCAGTGACATTATGTCAAGGAAATACATGGCAGTTACACACATCATGAATAATGGATAACCGCTTCTTCACCAAGACATCATCGTTTCCATCACATGTGGCATATTACCACCATAGGTGATTAACCATCAATTATATTTAAGGCGAAAGCCTTTCACAGCCCTTTTGTTTAGCTTTCTTCCTCAGATTCCTTCTGACTGTCTTGGCAATGTGTCAAACAGAAACTGATGCTTAATAGAAGGCCATTTTTTTCTCGGTTTTTTCCTGATCTGCACATGGTCATCAGTAGCTATTACATCTATAGTCACTTCATGGTCTTAAAGATGAATAAGGAATTTCTCCAAGCCATGTTTCGCCATGTGGACAGAGCTGCTGGCTTATGTGTTATACAAAACCCTAAAAATAATTTTGTTTTAATGTCCACCACAATGTAAAGTCCATACCTGACAGGAAAACCAAGACATGCCGTCTACAGATATAAATTTCCCCATGAAATGTTTAATATTTCAGCCTAGTGTGAATTCCATGCATCATTAACAAGACGGAAGAGGTGAGAGAAATGAATTGGATTGTAAGGTGTTCTTTGTAAGAAGCGCATGCCCGGAAGTGCTGCAAACTGTGTAAGCACACTATAGTTCTCGCCAGTGAATACAGCTACTGTAGCAATCTCTATATTCCCATGACGAAATCTTCCTGAAGACGGTTGTGTACTCCATTGAATGTCCTGGTAGTTAGTACTACTTGAAATCTACAGTCATAGATGATCATTTCAAGTTAGTGTTATGTGTAACCTTGCATTGTAATGGTTGTCACAATTGACGCAACGAACACAAGAAAGAAGATCCTTCTAACGATGGTCGTATACAATACAATTGATCATTTAATAATTTTACAGACTAAAAACTTCCTTTGCTTGAACTAGTGATTTCGTCGGTCGCAAGGTCAAAGGTTGGATCACACTCTTCATCAGTTACACACTTTCTATGCATTGCACAACCAATAAGATATGGCAATTTTAGTGAAGGATATGATTCAGTTAGTTGTTACAGCCATTTAGTTATGTTCAAACTTAATACAAATTCATGATGCACACTCAGTTTTAATTTCTAGTAACACTAGACAATGACCTCACCGACCTAAAACACAAGTCCATTGTATTGTTCTCATGTCTTAACTGCAAGCCAAGTTGTATTATTCATATCTAAACTTCTTGAGTGAAGCTATTGTTATTTTTATAGAAACAATAACCTTTATCTTGATCTTGATCCCACAGACTCCAAATACTGAACCATGTTGTATTCTATTATTTCCTCAATATAGAACGAAGCTAACATTTTTACATACAATGAATAAAATCTTCATTTCTGGCTACGAATGTGTCATGTTATAAACTTAATCGTACATGTGTTGCCATTTCATACAAAATAATGTTTCTGACTAACATAGTTCATTAAGTTATAAATAACAAATATTATATGAAAAATAAGATATTCCATAAGTTGTGAAACACACAATTATGTTTATGTCATAGAAGTACAATGTACACTTGTTCATCTATCACTAATTATTTTTGCACATTCACTACATTGGTAGAGCACTTGCATTATTCTTTGGTCCATTACTTTCTTGGAAGTGCTGTAGGAATAGATGAATGAGATAGACTGATACGACTGTATGACTGATAACATTTTTCGACACATCTCCTAGAACCCATCTGATATGTCTAGCAAAGAATTTTCATTGTAATAAATATCAAGGCATTTAATAAAATAGTGGCACTATGTACTCCTTATTTCTTTTCTAGAACTAGATGTGATTTCTACATACACTACTAATGATGTTCCGATGATCGATTATAATCGAAAATTAAATGGATGTGCCTGAACTTGGCGACAGTCGCTTGTTTTTGGTCATAATCGGTCATCGATTCAACGAGCTGTCTTTCTTCTTTTCTATCATAATTTGCATTCAGTTAATTTCTCTTTTGAGTTTATTTATGCATTCGGAAGTGTTCAGATGTTATTGTTTACAATCTGGATGAAAGCAACAACAACACTTAATAACCTCAAACATACACATAACATAAGCATTGTTAAAGATTACGAGTTATTGTACAAGAATAAAATTACAATTAAGGTATTGTCAAAAACCGATTGTACTTTCGATAATCGGTTACTTAACTGGACCCTATTCCCAACACTACACACTACATAATTTTATTGTAATAAGAAGTATCACTGGGAGTGATGTGTGCTCACTGAGTGCCCTATTTTGCGAAACCATCAATTTAGTTAATTGTTCTTAATAGCAAAAATGACTAAATACAAAAAAATGTTTCTTTTGAATAATTGAAATCAATGCCTCAAATCCTATAATGTTATAAGTTATAAATATAATATAACCAGGGCTGCCACAAACTGCCATATCCCCCTCCTAATTAAGAACAGTATGAATTTCCCCTTTATATTCCCATGACGAAATCTCCCTGAAGACGGCTGTGTACTCCATTGAATGTTACAATGACAATTACTGAAAATGGACTGCACATATAGTACATGTTCACTGCACTTCTCCTTGGTGTAATATATGTTTATATGAAGTCAATTTTCAAGACTTCCAAAATTATGGTACGGACAAAAACATGAGTATAATAATAAACAAAGGGCAGTTATGACTGAAATATACTGGAGCTACAATATGGCTCCTGTGTACTGCACTTCTCAATCAAATTTATAAAAATAAACATAGGGCGATTACTATAAAATACCATGCAAAAAATAACGTTTTCTTTACGCAGCACTTCTCCTCAACACGGCCAATATGTGTATAAAGTATGATGTCACTACAAACTATGAATGGTCGGGATAAGGTGATTTCTATACAGCCCATACCAGTACGTGGTAGGAGTATAATAATGCTGACTTTTTGAGCCCTTGCGTTTTGTTTTCGGAAATAAAAGTTAGGCTGTAACTACTTTTGTAAGTGCGATAAATACATAACCTGTTATCAAATTGAATTGGTGCAGCACTTATTATTAAATGTTATTGTCTCACTATTCAGCTGGCTTTTATAGTGACTTTACTAAAATATAGAACATTTTAACCATACTATAATGAATGTGAAAATTATGCAAGTGAACAACATCAGTGTGATAATGTTCATAGTTAAACTATGTTTGTATACCGATGGCTTTCGTGGTGATAATGAAGCTGACACTCTGTTAATACTGCAATACTGGTAGCTCGGCCATTGTGCTCGGCATTAGGACTTCCACTGTATTGAAAGGACACAATAAGTGTTGACCACTACGCGTTTATTAGCCCTATATTTTCACATTCCACATATCTCGTCACAGTTTAGTATTATGGCCACATGTGAATTAAAGAGCTTTTTAAGGAGTAGGTTGATCAATTTGATTTTATAGTATAGACCAGTTATGGAGAGAGTTTGTGGTTTTGCTACGCATTTAACATAACTATTAACTGAGATTGAAAAGTGATTAAATACTACTGTTTTTTTTATAGTCAGACATGTTTGAGCTGGAACCTGTATGGGCAATTGAAAAACGTTGAAGTACATGTTTGGTCAATAAAAAAGTAATTATATAGGGCAGTTGGCCAGATTGGCGATTGCAGCACCTTTCCTAAAGTGTATTTTATTTTGAGTATTCGATGGTCGAAACAAACACTTTTTCAGATCACATGAGAATTGACCACGTGTCACCGCTCTATATAAAATGCGCATATATTTAGCAATGAACTGTTTTATAGTATATACAGAACAAATATAATTAAGATCTTAAGAGATTGTGATACTATGACTCCTGAATGTTTGGTCTGATTTAGAACCTCTTAGATGAGCGCGAAGAGAGCTGTCTGAAGTTACAATGAACATGTCATCAATTTCGATAACTCTACTTTCAACCTGTTGTGTTATATATGAAATTTGACTTTTTCACCAACGCAGAAACGACGAAATAAAGCTAAGCAGAAAGCAGCAGTGAACAACTGACGTCCATAGTATTTAACAGCAACAGATGGTAATCCTCCAGGTTGTTTTTCTTATATGCTCTTGGTGATAGGGAGCCTTGTTCTAGAATGTGGCAATCCTCTTTAAATGGTATTAAGTATGCGAGTTATGATATAATTTTCTGTAATATCTGGGGAGTCGAAAAGCTTGCATTGACAACCATTTGCGGTTTTGAAAAGCTTAATCGTAGTGTATGATATTTTCTAATGACAATTTGACAGAAACATGGCTATGTGTTCTAACTCTGGTTCCCAACAATACAGTTGACGAAAGTATCGAAATCTTGTTAGGCCTACATTATATGACGCCAGGGTATTAACAGACAATGTCGGAGATCATAGACAGAAAGTTTGTGGCAACTGTTCTAGATGAGTAGCCACTGATTCTAGCTAGTGAATTTTTTGCATGGAATGGAATAAGCATTTGCATTTGCATCAGTGTCAATTTGAAATGCTTAAATATAAGAATATATTAAACTGCATGCATGCCAAAACAAAGCTTCTAGCTGTATCACACGCGAATTATTTTAGCATTTTGTTAAATTATGCATAAAACATACACTGTAGCTATCAATTAAACCACGCGCGGTCAACAGGTCTATAAGATATCTTAATGTGTGTTGCTTTTGTCCGTCATTCGGTTGCAACCGATTTACTAATAATAGTAATACCAATTATAATATAGCATGTGAATATTATAGTTTTATGTAGCAAGTAGCTACAATATCAGTAATCAGGCTGTTTGTCTCAACTGTAAATTATTATTAGTGTGCCTAAATTTTAGCTGCATATTACAAGGGAAGTCATCCCGAGATTATAAAAAAAACTACGAGAATAACATTTACCTACCTTTATATGCAACATACGTTACATTATTAACCTCAATAAATTGAGATACTTCTAATATAACAACACCGTGTTGACTCAATCGTACGCATGGCAAAAAAGTAGCACATTGTACATATTATAAAGCTTTTCGTTCATCGTCTGACCCAAGTAGGTCTGTGAATATGCACCATTTCTTTTTTAAACGTACGTCATCCATTGTATGTTCTCTACCTTTTTAACAGAACGGCTAGTAAAATGTAATTCATGCAATACGACCAGACCGAGATATTCATGTTCACAAACTATTATTTTTGTCTATCTGGCAATATTTTGTACATACTAACTGTAGTATATTTTTGTCTTATTCATATCACTCACATTGTCACTAAATCAATGTTACTCGCAATTGTATTTTTGTTGTTAGTATTTGTTTTATTTTTTTTTGCATTTTATTGTCCAACATTAAAGCCACCATGATAGTTTTTTTCTTTCTTTGTTTTTTTTCATAACATTTTTACATACCTTTTTTAAACCTTGTTACCTGGTATGCTGACGTACTCCTTGCCCATCCCATGAAACTTACCCGGTCGGTGGCACCATATGTTATCCCTCGAAAACACCGTTCATGACTTCGTAAGCTAGCTTTCTGTACACATCACTGACTGAATTGAATCTTGGAAATACATCTTATACTTAAAACTGACCCCTTTTTTATTTATCAAAGTGTTCACGGTCGCTCTTAACTTAGTACCGCAACTGATTAACCACTTTGGCGATGTTCCTCCTAACCCCGGCCCTTTATCTGAATCTAGCTACCAAACCTCCACATTATCGTACTCTGAACTCATTAACACCGGGTTAGGCATCATGTGTTTGAATATCCAAAGTCTCAAACCTGAGCTGCACTAATTGAAATCAAAGCACAACCCTATGACATTCTTATGTTCACGGAAACCTGGTTGCGTCCCTAAACCCCTTACGATCAAATCCACATTCTTTACGTTCAACCTCCGTCCGCTGTGACAGACAAGATCGAGTCGGTGGCGGGGTAACGATCTACTTACACGACGGTCTTAACTATCGCAAACGACCTGACCTCTCGGTATTTGGCGTTGAATGCGTCTGGATCCCACTAAATACATATACAGACCCCATAATTCTAACAACAATCACTGGTCACTTCTCAAAGGAGGTACAGATAAAAGATTTTCAGAAAGAGTAGACAACGTCATAGTCACTTGCGATTTCAATGTTAATATTCTGAAATCACCTACTAACAAAATGTCTAGAATACAAGACAAGCTTTGACCCCGATCCATTTGTTCAAGACCTAATTAATAACAAGCCAATAAAGAAACGCTGCGAAAACCCACAAAATAAAGGGGGCCCAACTTACGCCTACTGGAAAGTTAAGATCAATGAATATTTTCCCCTGTAGTTTCATTCCAAGTGACTTAAAGTCATTCGGTGTTATTAAAAGGAGCAGAAAAGCTGATTTTATCTCTCTTTCAACCAACAAGCGATTGGGACCTTAATCAACCATCATACCAACGACCTTTTGATTTCATGTAATAAGATGGTGCTCAACATTTCATTTAGGGTGCATGCCCCGATTTTTCAATAAGGCGATATGAAATATGAATAACTGAAAACGGAGGTGCACTAAAAAGCCCTGCCATTCTACCTGCTTGAATTTACTTTGTCTAAAACGATGTATGGGATTTCCTTGGCTCATCTTAGATTTTGTTGCGTCAAAATGTTTTCGCTCACTGGAACCATATTTGAAACAATTGTCTAGTGACTCTGCGTGCGCTGTATGAATGTAGTGTAAAAGGTGTCCGACAACTTTTCGAAATTGGTAGATGAATAGCCAGAAATTATTAATCTAAGATATTTAGTAACGTGGTCTGCCGGTTTTGGGCAAGCGCAAGTACTACCTAGAAACTGAGTGGGAGTATCCACGAATTAGAGCAGGTCTCGCGCGGTATGAGCTGCGCTACGGTTGTGGACCGCCATAGAAAGGATTCCCTCCTCTATTATAAGCGCTTGACCTAGAAGGGTGAGCGTTGCAATATGTCTTGCACGAATTTTTTCGCATTGGTCTCTCTGATTGCCTGTAGTAATAATCAAAACATTTGCCAGTGGCGTATTTTCCTGCATTGTTGACGACAGCCTAATGAAGAAAGCCAAAGCTCATAATCGATTTTGGAAAGGATAGGGAGGAAGAGTCGATTGCGAGGATGATCATATTCGCGCCAGCCAAGTACAGCATATTTCTTTGCCTCAGGTCTCGCCCGTATTTCAACAACTCTTTGGTTCTTTGATGACTATGGAACAGTACACGAAAAAGGCATCAGGCCGTTATTCGATTGTTGGAATCATTGAATCATACGTTTTATCCATTTCCACTCATCTTGGTCTAACAATTGAGTGTCATGTCAAGTGGCTACTAATGCTTGGTAAAATATACATATTCGACCCCTGCTCTAGCGCAACGTTAGCTAATGAAATAAAACCTTGCTCTTATGGTGCCTGGTTAATCAATGCCAAGGCTTTCCCCTGAGTTTTGTTGTCAGCAGCAGTAACTGCTGGTGCAGTGCGGGGGGGGGGGTAACGTTTCGCCGGCTAGTCACGTACTCTTCGTTGGAATGTTGGTCTCGGGTACCAGAGGGTGCACGTGACTGGCCAACGAGAGGTTCATGGTTATTAGCCTGGTGTGCATGAGCGGCTCCGTATGCCCATTTGACGTCACCGTTTCCATCCGAGCGCACTTTGGCCGACCGCGGTTGCGCGACAATATCCCGCGACAATATCCCGTAAACCGTCTCAGACATGTCAAAAAGAAACAAAAAAAAGAAATACTTTACGAATAATCTTTTCTAAACATATACTCATGACTTTCAATGTGTGAAATCGTAGTTCATTTCGTTTGATAGGTGTGTTTCTGTAAAACAAAAAAAAACGTCTAAGTCAATTATAAAATGACGTTTTATACAGTACATTTTTGAACAAATACTTGGGATATTTTGATGTAACATTGAAATATATGGAGCCTGGTCTGATTCAGATCCAGGATTTGATTCTATATCACATGACAACCTATATTAGGTTGGCATAAGAAAATCTGCCAGATTCAAACTATTTTCAGAAATAACAGACTATTCAGCTAATAAACATCCTGTGCATATTTTAAAAACTGAAAACCCATCTAAACATGTAGTCATGTTCGATAACTGGTATTTATAACTATCTGTGAGACACGTTAACATTTCAAAAAGTAAATTAGCATTAATTGTAAGCTGGTGTTTGTGTCTTTTAATAGAGTTGTACGGAATGGACACAGTTGTGAAACATTTGAATACTGTAAAAATTATGCACTTACCAGTGGGGACATACTTTTGACAGTGGTTGATTCACGACGGATAGGGTATGGGCAAAACAGCTGAATATACTGCACGGGATATGGACATTGTCTGAATATACTGCACGGGATATGGACATTGTCTGAATATACTGCACGGGAAATGGGCATTGTCTGAATATACTGCACGGGAAATGGACATTGTCTGAATATACTGCACGGGATATGGACATTGTCTGAATATACTGCACGGGATATGGACATTGTCTGAATATACTGCACGGGATATGGACATTGTCTGAATATACTGCACGGGATATGGACATTGTCTGAATATACTGCACGGGATATGGACATTGTCTGAATATACTGCACGGGATATGGACATTGTCTGAATATACTGCACGGGATATGGACATTGTCTGAATATACTGCACGGGATATGGACATTGTCTGAATATACTGCACGGGATATGGACATTGTCTGAATATACTGCACGGGATATGGACATTGTCTGAATATACTGCACGGGAAATGGGCATTGTCTGAATATACTGCACGGGATATGGACATTGTCTGAATATACTGCACGGGATATGGACATTGTCTGAATATACTGCACGGGATATGGACATTGTCTGAATATACTGCACGGGATATGGACATTGTCTGAATATACTGCACGGGATATGGACATTGTCTGAATATACTGCACGGGATATGGACATTGTCTGAATATACTGCACGGGATATGGACATTGTCTGAATATACTGACGGGAAATGGGCATTGTCTGAATATACTGCACGGGATATGGGCATTGTCTGAATATACTGCACGGGATATGGGCATTGTCTGAATATACTGCACGGGATATGGGCATTGTCTGATTTGGAAAACTTGTTCAATTTCAAACCAGTGATATGACCTGAAATTAACAAACTTGTTAATAGATGAAATATAGAAGATCGGAAAAGCATACAAATTATTAACATTTACAAGTTAAACGTGATCTTGAAGTATTAGCTTGAAGTCTGGAAAAAATCTTGATCAATTAGTTACATATTATGTCTCTGTGTGGAAAATAGTACGCGTATGTTTTAGCAGAAAAATGTTCATAAATATTAGGAAAAATAATGTTATATAATTAATATAAATTAAAATATTAACAAAACAGACTATCTTCCTAGGGAAGCAACTTGTAAGTTTGGCCTTAACTAATTTAAAGCGTGGTCTCCCATTGTCATTATATAATTTGATCAAACAGAACAAAGTATTAAAAAAACGTTATGGTGGTGTAAAGGTACTATAATAAGATGCATAGAAAAGACGAACTAGGTAGTGATATCAAAAGTCTATCAGTAATTGACAAATAAATTAAGTTCAAGGGGTTTATAAGTTGCACTTCACTGGTTAGCAAGTATGATCATTTCACTTCGCTAGGTTATCCATCCACCACTAATAAAAAAAATCAAATACTTGTTTTACTTTTAAGTAACAAAATGTTATGTTTGAATATTGAATGTATAGTTTTCACCGATTGCTGTTTTATATACATAAATATTACATTATAAACATTATGTAATTTAATAATCAAATTAATATTAAAGATATATAATCATAATAATACTCTCTTTTATGTCTTCCCTTAAAAAATAATTATCATATATCATAATAGAAGCATCATTTTGGATGTTATTCAAATATGAAACACGTACTATAATAATAAAATGATTAATTTATATAAATAAGATATCGAAATAGTCTAAAATTCACAAACACATCTTTGCATTCAAATAATGAATGGCATTCGTTAAAGTAGTTGTAAAATGTCATGATATTGATTGATTTATAGTGAAAAAAAGTATTTAAACAGGGTTATAAATAAAGGTCAATAAACAATAATATTTACAGCCCTGAAATATATGTAAATATCACGCCTCCAACATAAATGACGCATCGCCATTGGTCCAGGACTGGTCACGCGGTGACCCAATTTTTTTCCATACTGGGTCACCAAATTTATATCATACCAAAATGGCGTCTGTTTTCCGATTTTTATGAAAATTCCGATGAATAAATGAAACATGTAAAACATTTAAGTAGGTTGTCGACGTGATATATGTTACTGGATTAGTAGGTGACCCGATATGGGATGCTCTCACCCGATATGGTTTCCTTTGAGCCGTATATTCTATATCGGGTTACGTACTAACCACGTATCCCGGCTATAATTTAACAGTTTTTTTCTTATAGTGAATATATTATAACAATCAGCTCTATTGACTCTAAGGACCGAGGCCATCATAAAAGGCGAACAGGGGTGAGTTCGGCAGTGGGCGTCCATCGCGAATGGCTTTATTCTGTTCCATAGAGCTGACCACCTGACCCCGAGACTCTTTGTTCAGTAAAACGAGCACCGCCAACCGGAAATCCATACATTTTCTTGCTTTAACTTACGGGCTTATTCGCAGCAGTGTCAAATTGTCATTTACGAAAACATGATCGCCGAAAGTCCTTCTATTGTCATATGCTTGTTGTCTGGCCTTAGAGTTCGTAAATTCGAAGATAACTTTTCTTTGGCTAATAAATTTAGGTCGTGATCTACGTTCACGGTGCCAACTGTCAATGTATGCAGCATAAAGTTCGACACCTTCTTTGGGACAGCAGTCAAACTTTTTATTAAGGCTCGTCTGTGGTACCGGTATCGCACATACGGCTAACATAATGGGCGAGTTCGTCGTGCTCGGGGCGAGCTACTATAACTAAGTTTGGAGGTTGGCGTTTTCCCTTTTTAGAGAGTCAATCTTTTGCTCAGAGGTTTAATCATAATGTCAATAGTAGCTGTGATTTCCTCTCTGATTTCCACGAAGACCTCGTGTTTAAATTCAGCTCGAATATCTTGGACAATAATATGTGCAAGAATGGCGTTCAAAGCTTTCAGGTCCTCCGTCATTATTGACAGATAAAAAACTATTCATTGACAGTGGTGAAACTATTCATTGACAGCGGTGGGACTATTCATTGACAGCGGTGAAACTATTCATTGACAGTGGTGAAACTATTTATTGACAGTGGTGAAACTGAAACTATTTATTGACAGTGGTGAAACTATTCATTGACAGTGGTGGAACTATTCATTGACAGTGGTGAAACTATTCATTGACAGTGGTGACACTATTTATTTACAGTGGTGAACCTGAAACTATTCATTGACAGTGGTGAAACTATTCAATTGACAGTGGTGAAACTGTTCATTGACAGATGTAAAACTATTCATTGACAGTGGTGAAACTATTCATTGACAGTGGTGAAACTGTTCATTGACAGTGGTGAAACTATTCATTGACAGTGGTTAAACTATTCATTGACAGTGGTGAAACTGAAACTATTCATTGACAGTGGTGAAACTATTCATTGACAGTGGTTAAACTATTCATTGACAGTGGTTAAACTATTCATTGACAGTGGTGAAACTGAAACTGTTCATTAACAGTGGTGAAACTATTTATTGACAGTGGTGAAACTATTCATTGACAGTGGTGAAACTGAAACTATTCATTGACAGTGGTGAAATAATTCATTGACAGTGCATTGACAGTGGTGAACCTGAAACTGTCAATTGAAAGTGGTGAAACTGTTCATTTACAGTGGTGAAACCATTCATTGACAGTGGTGAAACTGTTCATTGACAGTGGTGAAACTGTTCATTGACAGTGGTGAAACTGTTCATTTACAGTGGCGAAATTGTACAATGACAGAAATGAATCAATTCATTTACAATGGTGAAATTATTCATTGGCAGTGGTTAATTTATTGATGGACTTTAACGAAACTGTTGAATGAAAGTGGTGAAAATGAAACTGTTCATTGATAGTGGTGACACTTAAACCGTTCAGCATACGTACCCAATAAGTATGGTGAAACTATCGATTGACAGTGGTGAAACTGAATCTGTCAATTAGCAGTAATGAAACTATTCATTGACAGTTGTGACACTATTCATTGACAGTGGGGAAACTGTCAATTGGCAGTGGTGAAACTATTCATTGACAGTGGTGAAACTGTTCATTGACACTGGTGAAATATTCATTGACAGTGGTGAAACTATTCATTGACAGCGGTGGAACTATTCATTGACAGTGAAGAAACTATTCATTGTCCTTTGAACTGTTCATTGAGAGTGGTGAAACTGTTCATTGACAGTTGTGAAACTATACATTGACAGTGGTGAAACTGTTCATTGACAGTGGTGAAACTATTCATTGTCCTTTGAACTGTTCACTGACAGTAGTAAAACTGTTCATTGACAGTTGTGAAACTATACACTGACAGCGGTGGTATTATTCATTGACAGTGGTGAAACTATTCATTGTCCTTTGAACTGTTCACTGACAGTGGTAAAACTGTTCATTGACAGTTGTGAAACTATACATTGACAGTGGTGAAACTATTCATTGTTATTTGAACTGTTCACTGACAGTGGTGAAACTGTTCATTGACAGTTGTGAAACTATTCATTGACAGCGGTGGAACTATTCATTGACAGTGTAGAAACTATTCATTGTCCTTTGAACTGTTCACTGACAGTGGTAAAACTGTACATTGACAGTTGTGAAACTATACATTGCCAGCGGTGGAACTATTCATTGACAGTGGTGAAACTTTCATTGTCCTTTGAACTGTTCACTGACAGTGGTAAAACTGTTCATTGATAATTGTGAAACTATACATTGACAGCGGTGAAACTGTTCATTGACAGTGGTGAAACTATTCATTGACAGTAGTGTAACCATTCACTGACAGCGGTGAAACTGTTCATTGACATTGTTGAAACTATTCATTGACAGTGCTAACTGTTCATTAACAGTGGTGAAACTGCCAATTGATAGTGGTGGAACTATTCACTGACAGTGGTAAAACTGTTCATTGGCAGTGCTGAACTGTTCATTGACAGCGGTGAAACTGTTCATTGGCAGCGGTGAAACTGTTCATTGACAGTGGTGAAACTGTTCATTGACAGTGGTGAAACTGTTCATTGACAGTGGTAAAACTGTTTAATTGACAGTGGTGAAAATATTCATTGACAGCGATGAAACTTTTCAATGACAGTGGTGAAACTGTTCAATGAAAGTGGTGAAACTATTTATTAGCAGTGGTGAAACTATTCATTGACAGTGGTGAAACTGTTCATTGACAGTGGTGACACTGTTCATTGACAGTGATGAACTTTTTCATTGACAGCGGTTAAACTGTTCATTGGCAGTTGTGACACTGTTCATTGACAGTGGTGAAACTGTTCATTGGCAGCGGTGAAACTGTTCATTGGCTGTGGTGAAACTGTTTATTGACAGTGCTGAACAGTTCATTGAGGTTACACACCACCATTGCTATTCCCTATATAATTCAATGTAAAATTATGATTTTTAGACAACATTTGAAGGCATTTCGAGCGAATGCAGGCTATGATAACCATATATATTCTTAAAGTACAAGCTTTAAATTACCTTTAAAGCCAATAAAAAGGGGGGGGGGGGGTCAAGATTTTCCTAAGAAAAATCGCTCCACTTGAAAAACAAACTCTAAAAATTGCACCGTCCGCCATGACAGTTGTTCCAAAATGACCTTTCAACTATAGGGCAACGGTTTATGCTTTAATCTCTACTCTAAATGATAAATCAAGCAAGAATAGATACTTAAGGTATAGAAGTTCAAGGAATAATGATATTTTTGATTTACAGTGTCTTGAGCATGTGAAAACATGTCTATCAATCATAAGAACATTTTTTTATTGAGAATTTTCCACACAACGGAAGTACATATGACGTAATGGTGACGTCATTCCTATTGACAGTGATGAAACTGCCAATTGGCAGTGGTGAAACTATTCATTATCAGCGGTGAAACTGTTCATTGACATCGGTAAAACTGTTCAGTGGTGAATTTATTTATTGATAGTGGTGAAAAGTTTCAATGACAGTTGTGAAACTATTATTGGCATTGGTGAAATTTGTAATTGAAAGTTGGGAAACAATTTACAGACGGAACTTTTTATTGACAATGTTGAAATTATTCAAATTAGTCGGAATCACAACTAAACCTGAAGTAGCAATTGATATCAGTGACAACGTTTACCTCTGATCCATCTGAGCCTTGTTAAGAGAATGGAATGTTAAGCATGCATAAATATTGATAAAGGCCTATGATGGGACCCCATTTGTCAACTCCCCCTAGAACCGTCGTATGTGGGAATTATCAAGACATATTTGATAGTACTCACTACATTGTGGACAAGGTATGGGACAAGTATTTACAGCCTTGGCATCAACTAAAACGACAGTTTGGAAGAGATAGCGGACCTTGCGACAGAGACACATTTGGGACCAGGGACCATGGACCAGGGACATTTGATATAACAAATGCCTTATAAACTTGGCTCGATTGTGGCGAAAGCCTATACAGTGTGTGTATACCGCGATAAATTGTGTAAGCTGCGTAGACTGCGCCATGTTTTATTTAATAAGGTGAATAAATAGTATATCTTTGTTTAAAGTCTTCATTTGAAGCAAAATATTGCCTTCCAACGTGGCATTTATGACGTTATTTATCACGTGGTATACACACACTGTTATAGCTGATAGAATCAAGTGTTATCGAGTTCATTTCCTAGGTAAAAACCAGTACCGGCTCCCACTTTGAGAAGCCATGAGATGTACACCTGGTACAACCTCTTAGGCGAGAGGACACCACTACTATCAGACCACCCTCACCCTGATTTTGACATTATAATTTTTCGAGGAGAAAATAACAACTTAATAATTTGCGCTTGTAAGTATTCGGATTAATTGCACTAAGGAACGTATTAGGTTTAAGTCTCGGATTTCGTTTTTTAAAACGGAATTATGAGTATTAAAATTTAAAGTTTAAAGATGAAGTTAAAGTTTTAATTTAATATATATATATATATATTGATATTCTTATCAGACAAATATTTGTGAATTTTGTGCATCCTATATTCATTGATGTGTTACCATTTTTCTCCATCCATATTATATAAAATTTATATTGAACGATTCGCATAGTAATGAATAATAGCTTATATAAAAATATATTTCTAGTTATCTTATCACTTAAACTTAATGCAAAATTGTGTGCGATGTCGACGGCCCTTTTCCCCGGAAATTTCAAGTTGTATTTTAAATTAAATATCAGTAAAATATACCACTTCCACAAACACCAAAGATCATCAACCTTCATTTTACATCAACTTCACCAATAAAACTTAATGAAAGTGAGGAAGTGGCAAGCGCAATGTCTGGTCATGTCATTGATCATTTAGAATTTATTGAATTACATCGATATATATGTACTGAAAAATATGTACTGAGCAAAAATGTGACATACTGAGTGGCAAAAGTCAAACCACACTCATGCGGGCCCATAGCTTGCAAATAAAATTTATTACAGGCGTATGCCCAGGCCAATAGGTTCGCCGACAGATTCTCAGTTAATCATTTACATGTGCTCTGACAGCAAAATGTCCATTGTGCAGATTATAAACCGCCAAATAGCGAAAACAACGGTCGAAGTTTCATTATGTCTTTACTTGGTTTAATTGCGTGAGATATTTTGAAGCTCTAGCACTGCTAATAAAAAGACATCCCAAGAACAGATAGAATATGTACCTTTTTAATATGAAAGCCATCGTTAATGAACATCATTTTCTTTTAGTATGACCAAAATATCATTATCGACGAAAACAATTCTTTAAACCTTACTTTTGCCATTGACCAACAAAACAAAAATTTATTACCCTTTTGTCTTCAGACAACGGAAAAACTATGCACAATGTTAGTACTTATAGCATGCATCTTTGTTACGATCGAGAACCTAATGAAGTTAATAAGAATTTGAAACTACGATATAGTGTATACTATATCATGATTTGTTTCATATTATTTATTTCATGTGTTTTGCATTTTGGCTATGAATGTTATATCAATTATTGCTGAATAAATGTTATGTTATGTTATGTTATGTTATGTTATGTTAAAAAGGTATTCGCGTGGCATTTTGCATTTATTTTGGCCTTCTAAACGTTTAGTCGGCGCCGGATATATAAAAACTGTGCCATCACCGATTTTATCGTATCTGTACGTAAGATTTTGGTACGAGCATTCAAGCACACGTTGAAGAGATATAACTCCACATATCGCAAAGACACATAATAAGTAACAAGTTCATTTGTAACCTTTATCGTTATTCGTTCATTTATCGTCGTTATATGCAATATGCAAATATGCAAAATGTTTGCCACGTCCAGAGTATTGGTTTAGCACATATATATATATAAACGGCTTGCCAATCTACAATCTGCGCCATTCGATGCAAGGTAACTGAACAGTTAAAATGTGCAAATTAGTTTAGTACTTTTTTGTTCATTTTAAAACTTTCAGAAACAGTTTCTAAGTCTGTGTGTGTGTTTTTTCTTCTCAAATTGGAAATGTTTCTCCGTGACAAGAAACAAACTCAAACGACAAACACAATATTGTGAACTTAAATGGAAATAAAATAATTGAAATAACTATATGATCAAAATATACTTAGTGATTAAAATTTAAATAAATAATTAAGGAAACTTATTTTTTTCTTAACCGGCGTTGACTGTTTAGTAATAACATGATTAGTATACTAATATGTTAGTTATCTGATGATGATGATGATGTGATGATAATGATGATGATGATGATGATGATGATGATGATGATGATGATGATGATGATGATGATGATGATAAGGAGATGATGATGATGATGATGATGATGATGATGATGATGATGATGATGATGATGATGATGATGATGATGATGATGATGATGATGATGATGATGACGACGATGATGATTGTGATGATGATGATGATGATGATGATGATGATGATGATGATGATGATGATGATGATGATGATGATGATGATGATGACGAGGAGGAGGAGAAGGAGATGATGATGATGAAGATGATGATGATGATGATGATGATGATGATGATGATGATGATGATGATGATGATGATGATGATGATGATGATGATGATGGTGATAATGATGATGATGAGGAGGAGGAGAGGAGGAGAACGACGACGACGACGACAACGACGACGACGAGGAGGAGGAGTAGGAGGAGAAGATGATGATGATGATGATGATGATGATGATGATGATGATGATGATGATGATAATGATGACGACGACGACGATGATGATGATGATGATGATGATGATGATGACAAAGGTATGTTTTTTTCAGATGGGTTGGATGACGCTTCTCGTTTTGGTGATAGTGGTCAACGTGTGCCTGGGCCGTCCCCGAAACAAGTTTCCGGGATATTATCCATATCCATTCTTCCATAAAAGTAAGTTTTTGATTTTTTATGAAAAAAGAATGCGCATAAGTTATATATAAGTTGTATGATTTAAGAGGAAAATATTCCAATCATATTTTAGCGATACACAGAAAGTCAACAAAAGAATAAATAATAATATATTTGGAAGACAGATTCAATACCACTGTTTGCGAAGGAACTTAACATTTCAAAGTTTTGGGGCTTTAAATGATCGTGCCATTACTCTGCCTAAATGCACCTTGTAAATGTCGAATCACGTGCTACATATGTAACTTGTCAATTGACTTCACAAAATAACGAAAACCGACTTAAACCGTCAGAGATTTATATTACGTATTAATGTGTCGCATACACACACAAAGGATTCATACATGCACAGTTTAATATGGTTTCACAAAAACCGGCCAATTAAAACGATTCCTAAAATAATAACATTTCAATCGCCGAAACTCGCTTTAGGGATGGTACAGATTAACTGTATATTTCTTACAAAAAGGCATTATGGCCGTGCATTCATCAGCCGATTGACAAGTAAGCTTAACTATGGATTTTTTGCAAACAGTAGTAAGTCCATTCGGAACTCCTTGGCTATTTTCCTTCGAAAACAACCTCGGATGTATGCCGGTACATCAGTAGAAGTAGTTCGTTTTAAATTTCAAATAATAGTATTAATTAATAGTAGTGTTTAACATGTATTTTGCATTACTAAGTTTAAATTGATTGCCAGTGATGTGTATTACTGCATAAATAATTAAGATTCTCAAGAGTAGAGTCATTAAGTTAAACTGCTTAATTGAAATTACTACGCGATCTACTTGCGGCGCAGTTAAACTGTAAAGATTTCTGATATTGAAAACCGTCCATATACATCCGAAGTTGTTTTAGATGGAAAATAGCCGAAGACCTTCCGAATGTAGTAAGTCTTTTATGTATGAAATCATAATCTTGAGGACGTAAAACAGATTGTTCGTTATATGCTTTATCTGGACAAGGATGATAGATACATAAATATATTTCTCTGTTTCAGGAGTTGATTCCTGTGTGGGACAATTTTTCTGTAAATACACTCCATCCAGCAGCGGAAGTTCCTGGGCAAACTCAAATGGCCAAGCCGAGTGTGTGAACAAACAGAAAATATGTGATGGCATGATGGACTGCAGTAACGGAGCCGACGAAAAGCACTGTCGTAAGTTCAACTGTGTCTAACCAGATAAACAGATAAATTGTTCATACTAATTATTCTACTCAGTTCCAATGGTGCCGACGAAATAAACACACCGTACTTTTTCTAAAAAAAATGCGTATCCACGAGTGAAATATTTATGTATTGTATTAACTGTTGGAATTTGTTATGACCGTACACTTATACGGACATTTTATTTTATTTTATTATATGCTTCATTTGACCTGAAGAACGGAATGGTATTCCATGACAGTAACACAGTACGCACAGAATAATAAACGAATGGCTTTCGGAAATGTTGTCGTTGCTATCGACCCATACATGTGCGCACTAACGTCTGATATAGAACATACGTGCTTTGTTTAAGATGAGTGCAAAATATAAAGTTTATAGATATTTTATATAAACAAACAGTGAAATAGAAAATGTGATCATAGAAAATAAGCTTCGGTCGTGACTGCGCTTCTGGTGAAACTATTGTATTCCTTATTCGAGGGTGAACACGAAAATAGTTGAGCTTAAAGTTTTGTTCATGTTTCTATTCATTTTGGTTGCAGCTCCCCAGTGCGCCAAGATGGGAATGATGAATTGCCAGGACAGGAAACATTGCGGCCGGCTGTGTGATGGAAGTCCGGACTGTGGCGGCATGGACGACGAAAAACACTGTCGTAAGTAACACATTAATATATTGTAAATTTATATTTCAACATGCATCCAATACATTTATATGTAAAAGTTAGATGACATGAATTTAAATCTGAATGCTTAGGAATGGGCGGAGTGTCCATAGCGAACGAGCCCGTCTTAATCATTAAGGTTTAATTCAGGTTATCTGACTGATAAAGAATACAACCTCATTGGCCGACACATTGTCAACGCAAAATCTGATGCAGGGATCGTGTAGCGGATGAGTGACAGTGGGCGGACCTTTTAACGAAAGTTAAAATTCTTAATGATTAAGCAAAGTACTTAATGATTGCCTATCTGGAATTTTAGTGCCTGTAAATGTAGATTGTATTCCAAATATCCTTTGAATACCATTTTCAACAAACCCAACACAGCGGTTACTTCCATTGCCGCACAGTGTTTACTGCCAGCACGCATATCACGTGGTTATGAACGTAGTCACATGACCTCATTCAACGTTTAAATGTTTTTGCATTTGGATTAAAAAAAAAAAATTTTAACTTTAAAAACAATGTCATCTGATAGAACTTAAATAAAATGATGCAATATTACGTCTAAAACAACTATTCAAAAAATAAAATAACGTGAATAGCTTAAATGCAGCTTTTTTCGTACGTGATGGCAGTTATGTATCTTCATTAAGGTAGATAACTGCGTAGGAGATTGCATTTTCAGCTGAATGTGTTCAGAGAAACTCAATCATTTATAAATAAAAACAATAAAGAAATTATTGTTATAAACCCAGCACCTTTATTCATGTTATATAATTATTAAGTTATGTTTTGATTCACTAAAATCATATCATTACAATAAGATATATAAACGTTCTGATGTGGCTGGGCAATGTTTCATGACCACAGTAAGTCACTAGGCAGATAGGCAAGATTTCTTTCATCTTAATTCAAAGTACATTTAAGATAATTTATGTATGTTTGTATTCCTTATACTAACATGATGATTATTTTAATATTAAAACTTCTTAATTCCTTTCATTGGCTGTAATAAATTAACCATCGAAAATAGTTCTGTTAGTGTGAATGGTCATGACAATTTTCCTTTTGAAAAGCTGCCGGCTGCTTCTGTCCTATAAATCACTACTTGTGCAAAGACAAGAAGACCTGCATATCGAAGAAGCAACTCTGTGACGGCAACAACGACTGTCCGGCTTGCGACGACGAGGAAGATTGCCGTACGTTATTATTAATAGATTGACTATTGAGCAAACACGAACCTGGCTATGCAGTGTGTGTATACCACGTGACAAATTACGTCATATAAGCTACGTCGGAAGGCAATATTTTGCTTAAAATGAAGACTTTAAAAGAAAGATAACTTTTCTTTTATTTCACCATTTAAAATGAAATAAAGGGCAGTTTATGCCGCTTAAAGAGCCCCGCCTTCGTTTGATTACCGAAGACGGCCGTTTTGTGAAAAGTTTAAGTTTGTCGAAGTGTTTTAAGAAACTAAACTCTCAATCAAACTCTTGCAAAAGACCGATGCCGGTGCTCCGTAGGCGGCGTAGAACGCACTATTTTTCATTTAAAATGGTGAAGAAAAAGTGAAGCTATCTTTGTTAAAAGTCTTCATTCGAAGCAAAATGTTGCCTTCTGACGTAGCATTTTTGACGCAATTTAGCACTGGTTATGTTTGGTTATAAAAGTGACTAAACCTCACCGCAAGACAGTCTGAACTACACATACATTTAAGAGCGTTTCGACTGTCCTGCGCCGAGCCTTCTATGTCCTATCATAGTATGCTACTTCAGCAGTTGCTAGTGGGTGTTGACAACGTTGCACGTATCATGTCCGTCTATGCAAAGTTTCAGTACTAAACAACCTTATGAGTTTATAATTTAAGGCATTTTTAACTACAATAGCATGATTTTGAGAGAAATCATATTAATGATACATGATCATTGCAATTAATTCTAAAAAGGGCAAAGCAGAAGTTGACTTTTAACTATTACACATCTACAAATGATAGTTTGACGTTGAACTATTACACATCTACAAATGATTGTTTGACCTTTAACTATTACATATCTACAAATGATAGTTTGACCTTTAACTATTAGACATCTACAAATGATATTTTGACTTTTAACTATTACACATCTACAAATGATATTTTGACTTTTAACTATTACACATCTACAAATGATATTTTGACCTTTAACTATTACACATCTACAAATGATATTTTGACCTTTAACTATTAGACATCTACAAATGATAGTTTGTCCTTTAACTATTACACATCTACAAATGATATTTTGACCTTTAACTATTACACATCTACAAATGATAGTTTGACTTTTAACTATAACACATCTACAAATGATATTTTGATTTTTAACTATTACACATCTACAAATGATATTTTGACCTTTAACTATTACACATCTACAAATGATATTTTGACCTTTAACTATTAGACATCTACAAATGATAGTTTGTCCTTTAACTATTACACATCTACAAATGATATTTTGACCTTTAACTATTACACATCTACAAATGATAGTTTGACCTTTAATTATTACATATCTACAAATGATAGTTTGACCTTTAACTATTACACATCTACAAATGATATTTTGACCTTTAACTATTACACATCTACAAATGATATTTTGACCTTTAACTATTACACATCTGCAAATGATATTTTGACCCTTAACTATTAGACATCTACAAATGATAGTTTTGACTTTTAACTATTAGAAATCTACAAATGATAGTTTGACCTTTAACTATTACACATCTACAAATGATAGTTTGTCCTTTAATTATTACACATCTACAAATGATAGTTTGACCTTTGACTATTACACATCTACAAATGATAGTTTGACCTTTAATAATTACACATCTACAAATGATAGTTTGACCTTTAACTATTACACATCTACAAATGATATTTTGACTTTTAACTTTTAACTATTACACATCTACAAATGATATTTTGACTTTTAACTATTACACATCTACAAATGATATTTTGACCTTTAACTATTACACATCTACAAATGATAGTTTGACCTTTAATTATTACATATCTACAAATGATAGTTTGACCTTTAACTATTACACATCTACAAATGATAGTTTGACCTTTAACTATTACACATCTACAAATGATAGTTTGACCTTTAACTATTACACATCTACAAATGATATTTTGACCTTTAATAATTACACATCTACAAATGATATTTTGACCTTTAATAATTACACATCTACAAATGATATTTTGACCTTTAACCATTACACATCTACAAATGATATTTTGACCTTTAACCATTACACATCTACAAATGATATTTTGACCTTTAACCATTACACATCTACAAATGATAGTTTGACTTTTAACTATTACACATCTACAAATGATATTTTGACTTTTAACTATTACACATCTAAAAATGATATTTTGACTTTTAACTATTACACATCTACAAATGATATTTTGACTTTTAACTTTTAACTATTACACATTTACAAATGATAGTTTGACTTTTAACTATTACACATCTACAAATGATAGTTTGACTTTTAACTATTACACATCTACAAATGATATTTTGACTTTTAACTATTACACATCTATAAATGATAGTTTGACCTTTAACTATTACACATCTACAAATGATATTTTGACCTTTAATTATTACACATCTACAAATGATAGTTTGACCTTTAACTATTACACATCTTCAAATGATAGTTTGACTTTTAACTATTACACATCTACAAATGATAGTTTGACCTTTAACTATTACACATCTACAAATGATAGTTTGACCTTTAACTATTACATATCTACAAATGATAGTTTGACCTTTAATTATTACACATCTACAAATGATAGTTTGACTTTTAACTATTACACATCTACAAATGATAGTTTGACTTTTAACTATTACACATCTACAAATGATAGTTTGACCTTTAACTATTACACATCTACAAATGATAGTTTGACTTTTAACTATTACACATCTACAAATGATATTTTGACCTTTAACTATTACACATCTACAAATGATAGTTTGACTTTTAACTATTACACATCTACAAATGATAGTTTGACCTTTAATTATTACACATCTACAAATGATAGTTTGACTTTTAACTATTACATATCTACAAATGATAGTTTGACTTTTAACTATTACACATTTACAAATGATAGTTTGACTTTTAACTATTAGACATCTACAAATGATAGTTTGACTTTTAATTATTACACATCTACAAATGATAGTTTAACTTTTAACTATTACACATTTACAAATGATAGTTTGACTTTTAACTATTAGACATCTACAAATGATAGTTTGACTTTTAACCATTACACATCTACAAATGATAGTTTGACTTTTAACTATTGCACATCTACAAATGATAGTTTGACTTTTAACCATTACACATCTACAAATGATATTTTGACTTTTAACTATTGCACATCTACAAATGATAGTTTGACTTTTAACTATTACACATCTACAAATGATAGTTTGACTTTTAACTATTACACATCTACAAATGATAGTTTGACTTTTAACCATTACACATCTACAAATGATAGTTTGACCTTTAACTATTACACATCTACAAATGATAGTTTGACCTTTAACTATTACATATCTACAAATGATAGTTTGACCTTTAACTATTACACATCTACAAATGATAGTTTGACCTTTAACTATTACACATCTACAAATGATATTTTGACTTTTAACTATTACACATCTACAAATGATATTTTGACTTTTAACTATTACACATCTACAAATGATAGTTTGACTTTTAACTATTAGACATCTACAAATGATAGTTTGACCTTTAACTATTACACATCTACAAATGATAGTTTGACCTTTAACTATTACACATCTACAAATGATATTTTGACCTTTAACTATTACACATCTACAAATGATATTTTGACATTTAACTATTACACATCTACAAATGATAGTTTGACTTTTAACTATTACACATCTACAAATGATATTTTGACTTTTAACTATTACACATCTACAAATGATATTTTGACTTTTAACTATTACACATCTACAAATGATATTTTGACCTTTGACTATTAGACATCTACAAATGATATTTTGACTTTTAACTATTACACATCTACAAATGATATTTTGACTTTTAACTTTTAACTATTACACATCTACAAATGATATTTTGACTTTTAACTATTACACATCTACAAATGATAGTTTGACTTTGAACTATTACACATATACAAATGATATTTTGACTTTTAACTATTACACATCTACAAATGATAGTTTGACTTTTAACTATTACACATCTACAAATGATAGTTTGACTTTTAACTATTACACATCTATAAATGATATTTTGACCTTTAACTATTACACATCTACAAATGATAGTTTGACCTTTAACTATTACACATCTACAAATGATAGTTTGACTTTTAACTATTACACATCTACAAATGATAGTTTGACCTTTAACTATTACACATCTACAAATGATATTTTGATCTTTAATTAAAACACATCTACAAATGATAGTTTGACCTTTAACTATTACACATCTACAAATGATAGTTTGACTTTTAACTATTACACATCTACAAATGATAGTTTGACCTTTAACTATTACACATCTACAAATGATAGTTTGACTTTTAACTATTACACATCTACAAATGATAGTTTGACCTTTAACTATTACACATCTACAAATGATAGTTTGACCTTTAACTATTACACATCTACAAATGATATTTTGACCTTTAACTATTACACATCTACAAATGATTTTTTGACTTTTAACTATTACACATCTACAAATGATATTTTGACTTTTAACTTTTACACATCTACAAATGATATTTTGACTTTTAACTTTTAACTATTCCACATCTACAAATGATATTTTTACTTTTAACTATTACACATCTACAAATGATAGTTTGATTTTTAACTATTACACATCTACAAATGATAGTTTGTTTTTAACTATTACACATCTACAAATGATAGTTTGACCTTTAACTATTACACATCTACAAATGATAGTTTGACCTTTAACTATTACACATCTACAAATGATATTTTGACCTTTAACTATTATACATCTACAAATGATAGTTTGACTTTTAACTATTACACATCTACAAATGATAGTTTGACCTTTAACTATTACACATCTACAAATGATATTTTGACCTTTGACTATTAGACATCTACAAATGATATTTTGACTTCTAATTATTACACATCTACAAATGATATTTTGACCTTTAATTATTACACATCTACAAATGATAGTTTGACTTTTAACTATTACACATCTACAAACGATATTTTGACTTTCAACTATTACACATCTACAAACGATATTTTGACTTTTAACTATTACACATCTACAAATGATAGTTTGACTTTTAACTATTACACATCTACAAATGATAGTTTGACTTTTAACTATTACACATCTACAAATGATAGTTTGACCTTTAACTATTACACATCTACAAATGATAGTTTGACCTTTAACTATTACACATCTACAAATGATAGTTTGACCTTTAACTATTACACATCTACAAATGATAGTTTGACCTTTAACTATTACACATCTACAAATGATATTTTGACTTTTAACTACTACACATCTACAAATGACATTTTGACTTTTAACTATTACACATCTACAAATGATAGTTTGACTTTTAACTATTAGACATCTACAAATGATAGTTTGACCTTTAACTATTACACATCTACAAATGATAGTTTGACCTTTAACTATTACACATCTACAAATGATAGTTTGACTTTTAACTATTACACATCTACAAATGATAGTTTGACTTTTAACTATTACACATCTACAAATGTTATTTTGACTTTTAACTATTACACATCTACAAATGATATTTTGACTTTTATCTATTACACATCTACAAATGATATTTTGACTTTTAACTATTACACATCTACAAATGATATTTTGACTTTTAACTATTACACATCTACAAATGATAGTTTGACTTTTAACTATTAGACATCTATAAATGGTATTTTGACCTTTTATTAAGATAAGTTATTGTATGCAGATTACGAAAAATTAAAGCTCTTTAAAAACGCCATGATGTAAACGATAAGACGTTCATTCATACCGATAAACATGTACATGTACTGTGCTTTAACAGCGGCTGAATGCAAGTGTGGGGAGCGTGAATACTTGTGTATGGGGAAGGCGAAATGCATCAACATCAAACAGATCTGTGACGGCGATGAAGACTGTCCGATGGATGAAGATGAGGACTGTCGTATGTACAATGGACTTAGTTTTCGACACTTTAAAGCTGCACACTTACAGATAGAAAGTCTTGACAACTTTATATTTTTTGTCTTGGAACGAGCCAAGTTTTGCGAAAATCCATGGAAACCAGTTATATAAGACTGCTGACAAAAAATAAGATCGCAGATTTTTATATTTAAGTTCAAATATTGATGTTTCATGCATTTTTCTGTAACCGTTAGTAATCGAGTAGACTTATGATAGTAATTACCTATATGATTATCACAATAATCAATGTTTTTTTCATGACCAAAAATCACATATAAGGTTGTTGTTTTCTAATAAAAATAAGCTACTTAAGCCTGTTAAACTTAAGAAGTTTCGACAAAATGGGGCCAGGGTATGACTGTCGCACTTGATTTGAAATTCGCTTGCCGGGTTTGGGCGGATTCAAAGCCTAGATCGTTCACTGCATCAAATACTTGAAATGTTCAGTTTACTTGCAAAAGGAGTACACTGGTTGAATTTCGGATCAAGGGCAGCATCTTCAGTTTGTCAATCGACTTTACACATCGAAGAAAGTCGATTGCCACCGTTAACGATTGAGCATATGGCTATTAAAGGCCTAGTTTAAAGGAAAGGTTTAAAGGAAAGGTTTAAGGAAAGTTTGGCATGATAATCCCCTGCTGTGCATCTTCTGGGATATGCACTTGTGTCACAGTAGGGGCCAATTATCTGTATTTTTGTTTAGGGTCATTTAGGATCCAATATTATAATGAAAACTCCAAAACTGCACAACAGGATACTCAGATTGGAGATCTGATAATAGGGATCAAGGCAAGTAAATTAAGATCAATACACAGAGGTTGTGTACTATACCCCGATTCGGGGGGTGGGTCACTTATAGAAGGCTTAAAATAGGCCTTTAAGAAATGTTTGACATGACATTCCCTTACTGTGCATCTCCTGCTAATTGCACTGATATCACAGTAGGGGCCAATTTCCTGTTTATTTGTTTATTGGCTCAGGGCCATTTAGGATCCATTTCTATAATAAAACCTGCACAGCAGGATACTCAGATCGGAGATCTGATAACAAAATAAGGCAATTAGATTAAGATCAATACAAAGGAGTTGGGTACAATATACGGATTTTTGTTGTTGTTGTTGTCGTTGTTGTTTTGTTGTTGTTGTTTTTTTTTGTTTTTTTTTTTTTGGGGGGGGGGGGGGTGTTGTTGTTGTTGTTTTTTGTTGTTGCTGTGTTTTGTTTTTGTTTTTGTTTTTTTTGGGGGGGGTACTTATAGAAGGATTAAACTAACCCTTTAAGGGTTGGGCTCATACATGTGCAATGGATCAACACATGTACAATTTACATTGGCTTCAAATCAACCGGTCAATTAAATCGAAGCCGTAAATTACGCTATTTGATGTGACGAAAAACTCACTGTTCGAAATCGCATTTTGGGGCGGTACTGTGTCTTTGTTGCAAATGATCATAATTTTATTAGCTGACATTTTCATTCATCAAAGATTTTGATAATTGTAATAAACTATGTGCTGTACGCATAGCACCATCAATCTGGTTTAAGATAAAGTTGATGAGTACGGCTTGCTTATCCGGAACTACTCATCCATCAAAAATGGTTTCATTTAAAGTCTTTCACGTGTATATGTTATGCAAGCTGTTTCTATGGTCAATTGAAAAATAAATGTATATAAAGTATATTTGTTGATTTCAGTATAAGATCGTAATTTATTTCATGAGTGTCAAAAAAAATGTTTCTTTTCTGTTTCATTTCTGAGTTTTATTGGTATTTTATTTACTGGCTGAAAAGTGATGTGTTTTGCAAGCGCTCCTTCAGATAAGTTTAAGGTTTATAAAAGTAACTATGTTGTGCACATGTATTGTATTCGCCTCTGCAGGTGATGGCTGTCGTTGTAAGCAGGGCGAATATATGTGCGATGGAGGGGACAAATGCGTACCTAGAGAGCAGCTGTGTAATAGGGGTGGTGAAGGAGGGGTGGAAAGGAGTGAGGGGTCATTGCCGCCAGCAGACTGCCCTAACGGAGACGACGAATTCTGTTAACCAGCACCTGTATAACGGGAGATGAGGCAACATTTCATACAGTTAAAAATGTATTTAAGTCCTCTATATTCTACCAATTGACGTTTATTATGAGCAATATTGATGATGTCAAAAATAAAGGTTGGACTTATGTTGTTGTTTTTATTCCAAGTATAAACACAGTCATTCAAAACACCTCGGTCATCGAAAACACCCTTGGATGTATGCCGGTATATCAGTAGAAGAAGTTCGTAAAAATTTCAATAATAATATTATTTACTTGAAGTGTTTTAACGTGTACTGTGGAAGACTAAGTATAAATTGATTGCCATTATGAATGTACGTAATTGCATAGAGTAAAGTACAATGTACAAAGAAGACAAACTTGATTTTCATATCAATGTAAAACAATTCACTATGCATCAACTTCTATTATCAGGATACATACAGTCGAAACTCGTTATGTCGAACTCTGTTATCTTTATTATCCGGTTATTTCGAATATAAGGTCACAAAGGCTGCGACATAGCGAGTTTTGACTGTATATCGAAGTTACTTTTACCAACGGCTGATGCCACCTTAGGTCAGAATCTATAAAAAAAAGTCGAAATAGGTTATGATACGCTGGGGTGCTGAGTATGCTTCTGGCTAGGCAAGAGTCATACCCGAATATCAGAATGTGTATGGTGCTTCTGATTGTGATGCCAGTGTCCAAAGTGACCGCGGATATGTAATTCTCTACCATATGTCGGGTAGAAAGATATCTGAGGAGCACCATTATAACTAAGCGTCTGAGCCGTCTTGGGTAAATGGACATATACTGGGAGAAAGCGATCAATGTTGAAGATGTTGTCGATACATTTGCAAATAGAAAGAGACGCAGGCTGGCGTTGGTCTTTAAATTGTAGGGGGAAAATTACAATGAAAAAATCTTTCACCGTGGTAATAATCATGTGTTTTCGAGGGTTTGATTAATGTTTTTACTGAAAATGTGTTACTTGTTTTCATTCAGTGGCTCTGTGATCACCCTTAAATATATTTTTCGGGGGAGGGCCACCGTGCCATCATCAGCAGGAAGAGGACACCTCCTCCTCCAACCTCCCCAGGGCGTTTACTTCAAAATTCAAAATAGTCACGGAACGCCTCTGGCAGGTCAAGGTGCAAATATAGCACAATCAGTGTGATTGTGGTGAAGACACTGACCTAGCAGTAACATAACACAAACTGACACATGTTTCTGGTTCTTTCTGCAGATGTCAGGTGTTGCAAATATAGCACAATCAGTGTGATTGTGGGGAAGTTTCGGACCTAGCAGAAACATAATACAAATTGACACATGTTTCTGGTTCTTTCTGCAGATGTCAGGTGTTGCAAATATAGCACAATCAGTGTGATTGTGGGGAAGTTTCAGACCTAGCAGAAACATAATACAAATTGTAAGATGTTTCTGGTTCTTTCTGCGGGTGTCAGGTGTTGCAAATATAGCACAATCAGTGTGATTGTGGGGAAGTCTCAGACCTAGCAGAAACATAATACAAACTGACACATGTTTCTTATTATTCATCGCAGATGCCGGGTGTCTTTGTAATGAGGGTGACTATTTGTGTAAAGGAACGGAAGGGGCCGCAGCTGTCTGTGTTTGCAATTATCAACATAATGAAGGGCGGAAGTGTACATGAATTGACTGTCCAAATGCACATGACGAAGACATTTGCTAATAATGTTAAAACTGTTTGTATTGAAGTAATTAAAATGGCAACAGCCATCTATATTTTATAAAAATGACTCAACAGCCTGAGAATAAAGTCAAATATATTTTATGTTCTTGTCTTACTTACGTACTGAACATACCGAATATATGTTGATTGGCAATTTGAAGAAGAAGAAGAACATATGAAAACTCAATTAAAATTTAGAGCAATGAATATGCGTTTACAAAAAAAACTGGTCAAAAAATACTGAGGTTGTTGGAGTTTAAAGAAAATGATCTATATGATTATCAAGATAATCTTTTTGGTACTTAGTTAGATTAAAATTAAGTCATTTGGCTAGATGAAATAAGCTACTTAAAGTTGTACTCTCTCTGATTGACAGTTTTGACATTTGTTTTAATTTCTGTCTCAGGATCGGCTGATTTTTGGTATCAATGCCTTCAATTCAGACATATAAGATAACTCACAGCGATTTGAGAGTGAACGACGATGACATTAACAACGCTAACATAAACAAAGTTATGAGCAATCATCCCAAACCTTTCATTTCCTCATATAGGGGAGATCCATATCAATTACCTAAGAATATCTATGTATAGGTTAGAGTATACTAAGTAATTTATCTAAGAAATTATTTAATAGATTCTAACCGACATAGTGTTAGCTCCTCCCAAATGATATCAGCTTAAAAAATTGTCCGTGCGTCTGTCAAAAAGTGAGTGTGACCTCATTTAAATCAGCGTTGACAGTGAAATCGCGACTTGCATATTAAGTGGGCGTGGCTAAATGCGCATGCGCAGTTATAGCAGTTTACTTATTCATAAAGAGTCGTCTTCAGCAATAAGTAACGATTCTTCACATATAAGAAACTGAACATTTTAAAAATTTAGCGCCCCTGATTGGCTGAAAATGTAGGGCAAACACTAACTATGTTTTAAAGTTGCATTAGACTTTATATTATACAGGGGAGTATAATGCACTGACATTCTGTTAAACTTAAATTTATTGATAAGCCAGATTAAAATTAAATTAAGCAATGATTGGGAACGCACTTAAGTGTCACCCCAACTTTGGTGTTGAGCACCTAAGAGCGTTACGAACTATGGTTTAAAGGGACTGGTTCATGTTTTGAAAAAATAAAATTGGCCCGGTATTGAATCTTAAACACTAATAGTATAATTATTTTACTCTTTGATACCTAAATTGCAGAAAAAAGTACAAGTATAAAACACAAACTGGTTTTAGTGGGTAGCGAAGCCACTCCAGTACAGTCAAGAAAAAAAAGAAAATCCATACTTTATCCTCTTCCACAGGGAATCATACTAAAATGATGGATATTTAAACCTTAATTGAAAACATTGGAAGCACTTCGTGACAATGTCAATCAAACAATCTCGCTACAGCCTTTTGCTGAATTGCGTTAGAAATGCGTTTCAAAATTGTGGATTCCAAAGATAATATTTAAGCATATATCAACATTTGTTCCGCCGCCAGTATCTTAATTTTAACACTCTTTATGATTTGCCGCACTTTATTTCGTCAGAAAAAAAGAATGTATTTTACAAGCAAATCCCTTTCAACGTACAGTGTGAGGACTTTTTTAATTGCGTTTATTAAACGAACTGATGTTTTCTGTTGGAATTGTTCATTGCAATATTTCTAACTTATATGAATAATTGGACATGTATGTACGGATGCCAACTTCACTTAAATGATGATGACCAGTATAACATTTCTCACCAAATTAATACTTGTTCATCGGATTTCCCGCACCTATTTCTTCAGAAAGACGAAAAAATATATCACTTGCGTCCGCGTCATCTAAAAAATGAGTTATATATTTTTACCAGCGCGCATTGAATGAAGCCTTCTCCCTTAAACATTTCTTCGCCGCTAGCGACTGCAGTTGACATTTTCTATCATCACTTTCACTATTACTGTAGTCGCACAACCAATAATTCAAGTATTCAAACATATATTGTATGAATGCCTCAGGCCCAAATACTCATATGCCTTTACATTAGTTTATACACAGCGTGGATGTTAAAAACACACACAAAAAACATACATGAAATGTCAGGAGCAATAAGACAACTGTAGAAGCAAATACATGTAGTTCAATTGTTGCTACGTGACACACAGTTGTTTTTCCGCATAAAACAAATACGCTCAGAAACAGAAACTTATCAATTTTAATAATTATTTAAGTGCCGAAATACAGAGTGGTGACATTAAGAACACTATTATTTAAGGAAACTAGATTTAATATATAAATGCATTCTGACTACAAGATACACCAGATGCCAAACACTGAGATACCTTTAAATCTAAATTAACCAGATATGCTCCCTTCACCCACCCCCAGCACAATGAATAGTGGACATGTAAAAACAGAATTTTTGGAACAACCCCATGCTTTGAGGCACCAGTCAATTGTAACCACGCCCCCTCCGGTCCGGGGGTATACCGGGGATGGCAGGGGAAATGGGCCGTATTTTTACCTTCCTGGGAGCCCCGCAGTGCCGGGTGAATGCGGTGGTTTTGTCTTCGCGCCAAATATAACGGGGAATGGGCCTTACTTAGGGTCCCTGGTGTGCGGGGGTTTTACCATCAGTTCGTTCCCGCCCTACCCGGGCTTGGCTGGACCGAAAGTCAAAGTCCTCGCTATTCACCGAACCTGGGGCGTGGTTACAATTGACTGGTGCAAAAACTCTTAAACAACATCATGCTAAAACGTATTGAACACATGGGTTCTTTAGCCATCACATCAGCATCCCGAGTTGGAAGTTGAATGTACATGTACAATAACATGATACTGTTGTAGTTCCCTTTGCAATGATGAGTGTATTGTAAATTACTCAGTACAAGTTAGACAACAAATAATTGATGAAAAAATATTCTGTAACTGTCGATTTTCAGGTTAAGGTCAACACTAGCTTGACCTTTGACCCACTGACCTCAAAATCAATAGGGTTCATCTTCTGGTTACGACCAACCTGCCAACAAGTTTGGGGTCTTTATCCCTAAGCATTCTTCAGTAATTGACCGGAAACAAATTTTCACCTAACGATCACAACGACCTTGCCTTTGACCCACTGACCTCAAAAAGCGTTCATTTGCTGGTCATGACCAACCAAGTTTGAGGTCCCTGCGCGTTACTCAGTTAATGCACGGAAACGGATTTTCAGCTTAAGGTTACCACGACCTTGACATTTGACCCACTGACTTCAAAATCAATAGGGTTTATTTGCTGGTCATGAACAATATGTGTACTTAGTTTAAGGGCCCCTGACCTCAGCTCCGACGCGCCTGGCCTAAGCGTTTTTCAGTAATTGATCGGAAACATATTTTCAGCGTAAGGTCACCATGCTCTTGATCTTTAACCCACTGATCTTAGATCAATAAGGTTTATCTGCTGGTCATGAAGAACCTCTCTACCAAGTTTGAGGTCATTATCCATAAGCGTTCCTTAGTTATTGACCGGATTTTCAGCTTTAGTTAACCACGACCTTGACCTTAAGGTTCATCTGCAGGTCATTACCAACCAGCAAACCAAGTTTGAGGTCCCTTGTTCTGAGCGTTCTTCAGAGATTGAGCTGAAACAGTGGGCACGGACGGGTGGACGGACGGAAGGCGACGGTCCGATTTCTATATGCCTCTCTTCTGGGGCATAAACAATAAGTCATTGGATAAATGCACGACATTATCTATCTGTCAGTCCGTCTTCCCGTCCGCCCATCCACGTGCGTGCGTGTGCGTGTGTATGTCTGTGTGAAGCCCTCGTGACTTGGGAGTATATTCAAACACAGTTACAATCTTAGCTACAATCTCATGGCCTTAACCTTGTTGGTGTGTCCTTGAATACGTTCCATCTTTGACATAATTTGTGACAAACATATTTATTCTTTGGAAATACAATTACTAGTACTATAAAAGCTTCAACTTTCATCTAAACAGGGTTATTTTTGAATGTTCGAACACTGGCCTTGTCCCTGAAGTTTTCATTGTATTTTTCTCATCAGCATACTTAAGTTTAAAGTTTAATGTAAAATGTTATAATTATGGAAAATTTGCACACCTACAAAATGCCAGAGTGGTTTTGGAGAAGAAGGAGGAGCATGATGATGATGATGATGATGATGATGGTGGTGGTGGTGGTGGTGGTGATGATGATGATGATGGTGGTGTTGGTGGTGGTGGTGACGACGATGGTGGTGGTGTTGGTGGTGGTGGTGAGTATGATGATGATGATGATGATGATGATGATGGTGGTGGTGGTGGTGGTGGTGGTGGTGGTGGTGGTGGTGATGATGATGATGTTGATGAGGAGGAGGAGGATTGGGGTGAGGTCGAGAATGTTTGTGGTGATGGAGGTATAACTGACAGCGATAGCCATGAATAAAATATAAGAACAGTTTTATCAAGTTACATAAAAAGGATTTTAAAACTCAGTAGGTTAGGGACACGTGTATTTCAGGTTACTAGATGCAATGAGTTTATGGTGAATTCGACGGAAATATCGATAAACTATGTTTGATTTATATCGAAATACGCTTAAATGTACATACATCAGGAGAAAGTGACAAATGTCGTCTGCCTGCTCGACTGATGTGAATATATATATAAGGAAAAATCGATGCTCGTTTGACGCCCGTCTGTCTGCTAAGCTAAGCTGACTAATTTGGTTTGGTAGTTTATTGAGTTTTCACATGCTTGTACCTAAATGTATAAAACTGTCACATAATAAAATATTATTGAGTTGAGTTGAGTTTATGTAATACTCTCAGTTTGAAGAATTTTGAGATAGTTGAAGGAAATTATTTTAATGTAAAATTAAGCAAGTCATTTTGCAAATTGAATAAGATACTTCAACTTGTTAAGCTTAAGATTTTTTGAGAAATTGGGGCCTGTTTATGATATATCGTATACATGATATATGTTTTGCACATAAAACCGGATGTACACTTTTCGCTCTTAAACGTAAATTAAAATACAAAGAAAAAACTCTTTCTCCGTTTGTGTTTTGTTTTGTTCATTAACTGTTTCAATTTGGTACATGCCCATCGACAAAAAAACTTGAAACCTACCCCCAGTAACCTCCATTGACGAATAGAGTTCAAAACAAGAACGAAAAAATCTGGATGTAAGCTAGTGACTTTTAATTATTTTTTTATCAAATTTAAAGACTTTTTTTTATTTTATTTCATTGACGTATGTTATTGTTCTGTTTTAAATCTTAAAACAACAAATATATGGTTAATGTCCAAGAATCATCGCGTGACGGCAGAGATTACTGCGCCGCAAAGGGAAGTAACGCGAAGCTGCGCGAAGCCGGAACTCTTTTTTTTAATAGTTGATACTTAATTATGTTTTTATTTGATATTTTATTCATCAAATTGGATGATATATCGTTTATATTTAGCAAAGTTTTTTTTTGACCACTTGATCTAAGATTAAATCAGCAGCTATTGACCAAGATGCTTCATTATGAACACGTGTGTTTTTTGTTCGTTTTGACCACTATTCCTCAGTTCAATTAAAAAATAATAATTTTAAATTTCTCAAGAAAAACAAGTTGTTATCCCTGACACGAAAATAACCACAATCGCCCAAAGACCTTGATGATTTACTGAACTGTTTAAATATATATCGATATATTCAATTTAAATTTAAAAATATGTTTTGACATAAAGCTGACTATCCCTGCCGGAAGATGTGTGAATACTTTTTTTATAACATCAATCGATTAAAAACAAAATCCAAACTTATATGTCCTTTTCTAATTGATTTGGCAATGGGAGATCTTTTCAAATTTAAAAATATCGATCCACAGGGGCGTAGCGCAAACGAAAGTGTTGTAATAGCTTTTTCCGAACAGCTTATCAATAAAAACATGTAATAAGATGAACCGTTACATTTAAAACTGAAAGACAATTTGCTCCAAATGTAAAAATTAATACCGCAATAATCCAAAAATATACTATGATTATATTTCACTGTTCTTTTTTTAACGTGTTGAAAAGTAACCTTTTTTGCCAACAAACATTTGGTGTCGCCTGACTTTGTAACGGAAATTGAAAATCGATATAGCAAACTGTCAATCATTTTTAAAACTTGTAAGATAGATACGAGGAAAGCAATGTTTTGTTTAAGTTAATATCGCATCGAACTGGAATTACCTCTCCACCAAAAGGTTTGATTTTTTTTATTACTTTTACAATTGATATCCTTACTTTTGTAATGCATTGGTGAAAAAAAGATGCACATTGAAGATGGATGTATTACAGTTAATAAATGATTATTTTTTTTATTTTTTTGTTATTCTAAAAGATGTTATGTGTTGTTGTTGTTTTTTTCATTTAAAAGACAAAGCAGAAAGGTTTTAGTGTGGCGTGCACTGTTTGCAAAATATATTAACTGCATTAAAAATTAAAAAACATAATAGTAAAGTAAAATCACACTCAAAACAATTTTATTGTGTCATTCAATGTTTACAAAATATATTAACTGCATTAAGAAATTAAAATGATTTGAAAGTATAGTAAAATTTCACTCAAATCGATTTTAGATGGGGCGTACATTGGTCCGTGTATATACCGTCTTTCCAGTCATAAGACGAACAAAGATTTGAATGTTCCTAAAAAACGAAAAGACGGTATATACAGGATAGCTTGTTTTTCGTTTTTTTTTTTTCATTTAACACTTTGTTAAACAAAAACAAAAACAAAAAAACCGGTATAAATAAATATTTTCCTTGTTTTGTATTCCGCGATTACAATTAAAAAACGGAAAAGGAAAAAGCCTGTCAATTTCGGTTCTCTAATCCATGCACGATTTCTCGAAAGGTTCTAAGCGTAAATATCTTAAGTAGCTTATATCATTAAACCAAATGTCTTATTCAGTCTTGAACTTACCGAATAAAACTAAAATTATCGTGATTATAATTATGAAAATTTGCTCTTAAAGCTGCACTCCCACAGATTTACCGTTTTGATAACTTTTTTTTATTTTTTGCGTAAATATCTGCAAACCAGACTGCTGACAAAAAATCAGATCGAAGGTTTTCATATTTCCGTTCAAAACTAATGTTCTCTGGCTTAAACCGTTACTAATGGTTTAAGAAAAAATGCATAAAATATAAGTTTTTGAACTTTCATATCAAAATCTGCAATCTAAATATGTGAGAGTGCAGCTTTAAAGCTCAAAATTGTTAAAAATAAATAAATACATGTATTACATAAATATTACCGAAACAAAAACATGAGATTAGCTTTAAACTGTTGTAAGTGACTTAAATTCATTTTCGTTCACCAGAGTGATGATGTTATGCGTTATATTTAACGATCGAACCTCTGATGAATGAAAATGCTTAAATTTAGCCAGAGATATATTCGTGTTTGTTTTTTTAGACATCGTTTAATAAATGCTCCCGCTACCCAATGTAGCTTATACTTAATATGCAATTAATTGATTTGAAATGTTTATGTCACGTGATATATGATGTAAATTAAAGTGTAACAATTGCAAGAAACAGTATGTTGACGTTACTTTACAAATATGTTTGAATCTTGTATACAATACGTAAATTTCAGTTCCAAAATGATAAGAAACTCGGCCTACCAGTAGAAAACAATAGTGGGTTCACCGGACAAGTTCACACATTTTGAGACCAGCTTAAATAAAAGCAGATCATCAAAATAATTCAACTGTCACACTAGGCCTTTCGAGATTTTCTGACATTTTTAAACCGCAGTAATGCATAGTTATTTTATGCTAGACCGTTGGTTGGTTTGACCTCTTTGATAAATCTGAAAACATTTTTTTTGTCACTGAATGTATTTCAGGTCATATGCCACCAAAGCAGGAGTTCATTCCTATTAAATGACTGTGCATATGAGAGCTTTGCAAAGATGATGAACACTGTAAAAAACACCCTGTATGCTACCATCGCAAGCTTATGTATGTACGTTATCTATGGTTATGGAAAGCCGGAGTTCACCTTTCCGGAGATCATAATTTCGCCTATATGATTCAATAGAAAAAATGTGATTTATTCTCCAGAGATCATGCATTCAGAATCCCGGAGATCATCTCCGCGATACGCAAACAAGAATTATGATCTCCGGAAAGGTGAACTCCGGCTTTCCATAACTGCCATGTTATCTGTGCTTTATATAATTATGAACAAGATATAAAATTATGTTTCATTCATTTTCAGCTGGCGGTTGCAAGTGCATTGTAAAGGAAAATGATTATGTGCCAGGGCGGGGAAAGTGCGTCACACAGGTAGTTCAATATTTTAATTTCGAGATTAACGGGGCGTGCGTTTATCGTTTAAATTATCATAACAGTCATTGTTTGATTGTTTAATTGCAAATCGATTAAAGAACGAGCAAATAATAAGTATGTACCATTCGGAACCACTCGGCCATTTTCCATCCAAAACATAAGTAGTATACTTACATAAGTAGAAGTAGTTCATGGATTTTTCAATAATATTATTAATACATTATAGTGTTTGAACATGTATTTTGTATAACTTAGTTTAAATTGATTACCAGTGGAGTGAGTTTTTACATAAATAATAAAGATTCCCAAGAGTCAAGTCATTAAGTTAAGTGCTAAATTGAAATTACTACGCAATCTACTTGCTGCGTAGTTAAATGTAAAGATTTCTGACATGTTAAACGTCCATATACATTAGAGGTTGTTTTTGGTGGCAGGGCAGCGGCACCTACCGGGAAACAAGGTTGGCGCAGTCGATGTGCGGTGCGGTGCAAGCTGGGCGACGAGGGGCGGTGCTCTACGAGGGGTCAGTGCGCAAACGTAGTTTGAGGCTGCGCTGTTCCGGATCGTTTCGGTGATTGGAGGAACTGAGTGGCGGCGCTACGTGTGTGTCTGCGCTGTGCGGGTGGCTTTGTTCCGGGTCGATGAAGTGCGAGGCGGCGCTATCCTTGACCGGTGTTGCTGACTGGTGACACAAGCGGGGTGTGTATACATACGTGTGCTGTTGTACAAATTTTATTGGGGAAATAAATCCAGTGGTGTAAATGTAGCCGTATATATATGTGTGTGTTTAATGGGTGTAATGGTTGAAGTTGAATTCATTCTTAACGAAATATAGTAAAATCCTAAGCATCGTTCAAAAATGGTGCAAAATATGTGAATCATTTGGTTCTTAGAAGTGCAGTTTATATTATTTTCATGAGAAATAATAGAAAAAAATACGAAGGGAATTTCAGGTTTGCTTTCAAAATTAAAGAAAATAAAAGTATTTCTATGTTTTAGTATTAGCTTATTATGGAGAACTCCATGTGTGGAAACAGCGGCCACGACGAGGCTGCGCCTCAAACATTGCCAGGGGACAGCGATGATCCAGTTTCCAAAGCAGACTCGTATCCAGATTAACAGCAGGATTCGCAGCTGGGGGGGGGGGGTCCAGCGGACCACACGAGATGAGCCGGTCACGGCATTGAAAGACATTATCCGAGCACTTAAAGACATGTGTGCAGACCAGTCAAAGCTCCAAGCTATGGTAACGGCTACCGAGTAGCAGGAAGGTGCCTGACCCGAGGTTATCAACAGACGGCCGCACATTTGTTAGCAGAGTTACCCTATACTCTATAACTGGCGGCAACACGGACAGCAACTCGAGCACCCCGTGCCAGGTGGATGACTTTGTGTTGCAGGGTGGTAGTCATGCTGCATATCGTACCCCCACGTTTGTTCCATCATATACGCGGGCGCCGCCCGATTTCTACCGACCCAGGCCCGATGATAAACGACGGGTACCACCCTTCAACGGGAAAGAAGATTGGCGGGTGTGGATCGCGCGGTCCGAGATTATAACCGACCGTCAGGGTTGGGATGACGAATGAAGCTCGACAACTTACTTCAATGTCTGAAGGGGCCGGCCGCCGATTTCGCATTTGGGCAGTTACCACGGGAGGTACTTAACAATTACCGGGAAATCAGGGCAGATTTCTCTAGCAGGTTTCGGGTGGTGGAGTCAGCGAGGTCGTTTACTGCCAAGAACAGCCGCAGAGATCAACGTGACAGGGAGACTGTCGAGGCATACGCGGCGGAGTTCTAAATGATGTACGGCAAGGTCCAACCACACCGAGATAGGCGAATAAGGGAGGAGGACTTGGTCAGATGATTTCTGGACGGTCTCGACTTTTAGAGTAGAGTTCCAGAAGGATCCGAGCATCATCGATGACGCGGTATACCACGTGGTGAACCTTCTGCAAACAATATATCGTATTGGCGAAGGTAAAAGGCAAAGTCGCATTGTAAGACGAGCCACTGAAGCGGAAGAGACGGTTATGCGGATGTTGATAAAACACACGAGATTGAGATTGGAGGTGACATCGGTGACGGACTTCTTATGAAGGTTCTAAAGCGGCTGGACAATCTTGAAGAGAACGCACCCATCATGCGAAGAAAAGCTTAAGCGCAGACAGGAGCCATTGAGTGTTTCCACTGCCACAAGATCGGTCACTTCGCTCGTGAGTGCTCTACGAAAGTCACCAACACTAACAGTAATAAAAAAAACAACACAAAACGTCATAGAAGAACATTTAAAGCCGGAGACTTTAAACGCTCAGGGACCAGTCCGTGCGGCCAACGGTTGGTCCAGGCTATAGACACACGATCGAGGGATCGTATCCGCCGAGTAACGTCGGCAAATGGACTCAGTAAAGGAATATTTGTGAGGGGCCAAATCAGCGGGAGAAGTGCGACATTTAAGGTAGACACAGGCCAACGAAGTTTCTTAATCGCGTCAAGGATGTTGGAAGATGGCGAAGATTGGTCGGCGACAGGGAAAGAACTGAATAGGCGGAGGATCAGTGGTCCTCAAGACGGCCAGGGAGGGAGGTTCCAAGTAGTTCTAGGCTCGCTGGAAATCTTGCGGAGTTTGTAGTAGCTGACATCAAGGAGGATGCGATATTGGAAAGGGACATCTTGGTAAACAGTCACATGGGCTCAACAGATATTTTATTAAGCAAAAATGATATGGTACTGGGTGACGTTGCTCTATTTCGCTGATGGACCACGAGTGTCAAGAGGTCGTGCAAGAATCGGTTCGCGGACATATAAGACCAGGGACACAGCAAAAGGTCACACGCGCTAGGGGAACGGCTGTTGAGTGTAATTGTTCTTGAGGAATATGATGGCGTTAGTCTTACGACACAGAGGACAATGACCGCAACCGCTACGCTATTTAGTAAATAGTATTTGCAGATGGTACGCGTGCCGGTCGGTCAGCGGTGGTAAAAACACGCGAGTGCTGCGCTGAGGGTAGCACGGGGACTGATGAGGTAGAACCGTCAGTGAAGAACTTGTCGCCTGAGAGCCCGTCCATGCATGTGTGCACCCAGTGGGTATAGAGGGGGGTACCACAGACAACTGTTCGGCTGCACGGGACCACTACTGTGCAACGCTACGCCTGTCGTGAGGTGAAAGGCAGGTCCGTTGGGCGCCCGTCCAGGAAAGTGGGCTCCCAATGGCTATATAACTATTTGAATGTTTTACTATTATTTACATATTTTTGTAAAAGAAATGGAATAAATGTGGTTTATTTTCCTTCAGAAAAGTGCTTTATTGAGTCTAGACTTGGACTTGAGACTGTTCGTAATCATGGCGCCTGGTCACGCGGTGACCCCATATTTGTTCATATTGGGGCACTATCCTTTATATCGTAACAAAATGGCGTCTATTTTCCGATTCAGATGAGTAAAGCAAACATTTCCCATAAATTGACCAATGTAAACAGGTCGACGTGAAATATGCGTTACGGGGTTAGTTGGTGTCTTCGCTCTCACCTGATATGGTTTCCTTTGACCCGTATATTCCATATTGGGCAACCTACTAACCCCGTAATTTATGATATTGTTTTCAAAGAATCAAAATAGCCCAATTGGTCAGTTTGCACAAAAACCTTTTTTATCCTGAACTAAAAATGCCTTACAATGACAAAGTAATAAAGCACACCTGATCTTATTAGTTTGTCTTCATTAATGAAAATGCAAATCGTTTTATGGACGTAATGAGCAAAACTAACTTTTTAGCGCATGTCTGATTTCTGACCTATTACTAGTGACTAAGAAATGTGTAGAAAACAAAGAATCACGGCGCACACAGCGTTGCATCGTTCTACAAAATTTCGTCGAGTTGAAATTTTGTCTAAGGATTGCACCGTTAATATACAAGCAAATCCAAAATATTTTACACTTCTAGATGCAGAAATTAGCATAGTCTTTTATGGGTTAAGAAATATTTTCTTATCTTTGCTTTCAAAAAAGTTACTTAGGAATCACTGTCACTTTCTTGCTTGTTAACATCGGTTTTGAACCGTGGTGACACATGTGAGAACCCCATTGAAGTCACGCGATTCCACCAACTGAATTAGACAGCTCGACTGTTGTTGTTGTCTTGAAGCTGAAATTGGTTTTTGATTTTAAAAACAGGCTGAACATAGATCTACTTGATCTACTTTTATTATTTACATTTTCACCGCATTGTTTGTATTACTACGCAGGATTGTGCAACTTTATCGAAGTGGTTACACTGGTTACACAGTGGTTACGTTCAACCAATTTTATTTTTCATATTAGAAACGAAACTTTTTTTCTGTTGTTTTCTGTTTAGTACACAAGCGGAACGTTCTTCCTAATATGGTGTTAGGGGTCGTTAAGTGTTAAGTGTTATTTCGCTTGCAAATTGAAATGTATTTAATGATTACTGGCTTTTAGAGGATCATATCCAACGAAATAGGCTAGAAAACGACCACATGATTTAAATCGATTTGCAACTTATTTTTATGCCCAGATATCGGCACTGGGACAATGGATCGATATCGTTATCAACATACTATTATTTAAGTTATTTGGTCACGTTTTGACAGGAATTGGCTCTAAATATGCAACCTGTCTAGCTGTTTATCAAAAGCAATCCATTGATCAATACTCAAGTTAAAAGAGTGGGCATGTATACATGTAATGAATTTGGTCAAACGTTAACAGTTGAGGGCGTATTACTCCAGAGTGAGAATTGCGATCAATTGTTGATCTAACTTGGTTAATAAAATGCCCATGAACATTGTAAGTTTGGTAGAGTTTGCAGTAAAGAGAAGCAAAGTGAGTAATCTCACATTTAGACAATTCAAGGGGCTCAACTTCAAAGTCACAACTTCAAAGTGTACAGTGCGATATGGCTGTTAAATATCTGACGTATTGTGGTTTTAAATAGTGTAAACAAGTTTGGTTAATCTGAATTTGACCAAATGTTGACACTTTGAGGGCAATAACTCTTGAGTGAATAGTGTGATATTGCCGTTAATCGAACTCCGTCTAAATATCATGGCAATAGGCATTTGGTGAAAATGGAATATAAATGTAAAATAAAACAAATGTAACATATAAAAGTAAGAACGTTTATTCCAAATACGACAATGATTCAAGTACATTTACAATTTGATATTTTTAAATCTCGAGTTTAGTATACATTATTTTATGAAATAAATTAATAATCACAATGATGAAAGTTATGATAAAGGTCGCTTATTTTTTATATAAATGAAACTCTGGCACTGTATTACATTAAAAGTGAAAACAATGTATATAGTTCAACCTCAAGATCACTATCACGGGATGAGTGTTAGTCCACCTACATGTATATAAAAGTCGTCACGATGTTTTAAATATAGACAGAGAAACTTTTCTGTGTGGCTTCAACTGCCAAATCTCCATGGCAACAGTTTATACCGTAGCTGTAGGTCACTTTTGGACATTTTGTATGGTAAGGCTCGTAACCGAATACTAACACTGGTTCCCCGTTTCCTGCCATAAACCGGGGCGTTCCTGATTCGCCTCTTCTAAACTGACAGTGTTGTGATTTGAAACACTTCGATGAAGGCGACATAGACAGTATTCTGTGTGTTCCATTCGTATTTCCAATACGTGTTTCACTGTATTGTTCATAATATTCAGGATATTTGTTCCGCTTTTCAGCATATTCTATATTGGAATATATCATGTCAGGTTCCCTCTTCGCCCTGTTCTCTTCAGTTTTGGGTATTAGCGTTAAACCATTTGTCAAACATTTGTTTTGCGCAGATCACCTCCACTTCTCGCAATGCCTGTTTTAGGCTGTTTCCGGTGCTGATCACTTTCAATAGAACGCGTTTCTTTTCTGGCTTCGCAAATTTCACTATTTCCTATGCGCGGTTTGGGCATCGTTATGCGTGCTTCGCTTTCAATAGAAAGTGTTTCTTTTCTGACCTCGCAAATTTCACTATTTCCAATGCGCGGGTTGGAAATCGTTGTGTGCTGATCATTTTCAATAGAACGCGTTTCTTTTCTGGCCTCACATTTTTCACTTATTCCAATGCGCGGTTTGGTCATCGTTATGTGCCGGTCACTTTCCAAAAAACGCGTTTCTTTTCTGGCTTCGCAAATTTCACTATTTCCAATGCGCGGATTGGAAATCGTTGTGTGCTGATCATTTTCAATAGAACGCGTTTCTTTTCTGGCCTCACATTTTTCACTTGTTCCAATGCGCGGTTTGGTCATCGTTATGTGCCGGTCACTATCCAAAAAACGCGTGTCTTTTCTGGCTTCGCAAATTTCACTCTTTCCAATGCGGGGTTTTGGCATCATTGTGTGCTGATCACTTTCAAATGTACGCGTTTCTTGGCTTTCCCCGCAATGTTTACTATTTGTCATGTGAGGTTTAGACGCTGTTGTGAAAAATATGCTTTTTGGCATGGTCAGTTCAACCTCTGTCACATGCGATTCAGATTTTGTGTTCTGTGGTACATGTTCTCTATTATTCTCGTTCGATTTACTTTCTAGAGCTTTAAGTTCAGCTTGTACATTGCACACTTCAGGACTAATATTGCGTTTACTTGAATAAGAATAAGCTTTGTTGACATACTGTCCATCGTCTCTTGAGAGTCCATTTGGACGTTTCTCCGAAGGCCTCATTGTCGATGAAATCGAAGCTGACAAACTCAGAAGTCTTTTAGACTTCTTCTTAGAACAGCAACTCAGTAGAGAGAATGTCAGACCATCTCTAAACCGGCTTCCGGTCACACAATACATGAAGAAGTTCGCGCACTTGTTGGAATACTGCATGTAAAAGGTTATGTTGAAAATCAACGTCTCTGTTGCAGCTTGGACGGGGTCGGTGTAGATGGTGGCGTCATATTTCAGGCGGACGGCTAGGAGAGCTAGATGGAGGGAGAACGGAAACGTTAGAGCGATAAGGAGGATTGACTCTCCGATCAGCATGGGCACCAGGTGGCGCCACGTCTGTCCGCCCGACTGTCTGTCCGCGACTGAGCGGTGAACGTAGTATAAAATGATTGAGTTACTGGTAACGATGGCGACACCGCACAAGAGGACGTAGGCAAGGTGAATCCAGGGCCATACGCTTGACAGAAATATTTCATAGCCAATCCCAATACGTTCAGGATAAGTATCGCACAGTCTGTCCGTCCGTCCGACCGGAACCATATCCGAGGATAAAAGGAAATGGCAGTTTTTAATGACCACAAATACAATTATTCCGAATACAGCTTTCCATGCACGTTTCACGGTACAATATCTGGTTGCCCCAAATGGGGAGGCAATAGCCACTGCGCGTTCTGCTGTCATTGTCGCAGTCAACAGTAATCCAAGATCGTTATTTCCGCTTCCGTAGAAATTGAAGAACTTGCACATGACATGAGAGGAATCCGTTCTAATGTACACATCCGGCAGGTTTAGATATAACCAATGCGCTGTTAAAGAAATAAGTAGGGCCAGTATATCATTCATTGCTCCTGATTTGAAGTAAATGGAAGTGGAAACTTTGCGGAAGTGCTTAGTGCGCATGGTCAAGATGGTCATTGCGTTGCACGTGACACCCACGGTGATCAGCACGGGTGGCACGAGGAGGTTGATAAAGGTGGATGCCGTCTCGGGACTCTCGACTTCCGGAAGCGCACTGGTGTTTCGCGCTTGCTCAGATGACGTTGTGAACGCTTCCGGTGAAATTTCGTACGGAATGTTTGTCTCATTCATTTTTTAAACATTTGTTGTTCTGTAAGATCTGAAATTGTATGAAGATCTGAGTCAATTATTTATATTTATTTGTATAATCAAAAAACTAAAACTACTCCTTTATGAAAGAAATTAATAACACATGTATAATTAACATTGTTTGTTAGTCCAGAGTGTAAATAAACAAATCTCGAAAAATCCCACGGCTGTTTTAGTCTGACCATAGTAAGTCGGAAACGCATGTGGTATTTGGGTGAATCTTAAAACATTTTGGCCAACGAAATGAAGGGACGATTATTTCAAACATGAACTGCAAATGTCAAAAATGTTAAAAATGTCTAAAACATGTATAAACCATTGACTAAACATCTTAATAAGAAAATAAATCAACAATTTAGGCATTTTTTTAATAAAACACAAGTCACCGTATAATGAAAAAAAATAGCAAAACAATGAAATATAGAAATATACCTTGTAATGCCGCGAGTTCCAATCCACCAATAACTAATATCGAATATTCCCCCAAAAGTGTCCCTTACTTATAAACAATACGCTTCAAAGTCACCAAGCACTTGAGGGACATGATTGATTTGATGAAAATCAGATCGAACCAGGGTATGTCCCTAATTAAGTCATTACAAATCCTAATTTGGTTACAATAAATCACAGACAGATAGGTATTTAAGGGTCATTTAAATGAGCCCCCAGGTGTGCCTGTCTTAACAGCTGCCCAAGATAAACATTACATCAAATACTAGGAAATGCCTTGATATTGACTTAAAACATTTTTTTTTATTAAAGAACAATCAACGTAAACGAGAGCAATGCAAGAGGACGACAACGCTCGTCTGTGTTTTTTTTTTAATTTTAGCAAAGAAGGGACATAAGTCACATATCTCTTGAACATTTAAAGTATTTGTTGTTCTTCTTCTCTTACAGGATTGGACATTTTAATCGAGTTACTTATATAATTTATGTAATAGTTAGATGACACGTGAAGTGAATTCTTAATGATTAAGAATGGGCGGAGTGAGCGAAGCTGACATAGAATACGCCAAGCTCATTAGCTGAAACGCAAACTCTGACGCAGGTATTGTGTATCGGATGATTGGCAGTGGGCGGACCTTTAAACACCCGCGAAACTTGAAAATCTTAATGATTAAGCCTAGTACTTAATAATGAATGCCTATCTGCAGTTTCACTGGCTTAAAATGTAGGTTGTTTCTAACTAGAGCTGTCACAGAGACAAGGCGCTCGACTATTCCGCCGCTTTTCAGTGTAAGGATTGGAAAGTTTTGGCGAAACATGGATTACTGTAAAATTAGATTAGATTTCAATGCAATACATGATGTATTTGTTGAGATTTTAACATAAATGTGATCACATGCAAAATTTTAACCAGAATTTTTAAGTCCAATAATAAAGGGTCAATTTTTGCAAAATACAGTTATCTTACTTCGTTATTCAAGTAGGTTGGATGGTTGAGTACCATTGTATAAAGTCTCAATGCAAAACCTCAAGTAGTTGCTGAGATATTAACCTATGTGTGCTTACATGCAAAACCTTAACCAGAATTTCTAAGTCAAATAATAAAGGTCCATTATTTGCATTATATTCAAATAAGTGTTATCTAACTTCATTAATTTAGTAGGTTAGATAGTTTGTAATACATATCCAAAGTTTCAATGCAATAACTGATGCATTTACTGAGATAATGACTTAAAGGTGCGTACATGCAAAACCTTATCCACGGTGTGACGCCGACGCTAAAGTGAGTAGTATAGCTCTCCTTATTCTTCGAATACTCGAGTTAAAAACTGATGCAAACGATATTTATTTATATATCATTTAACTGTTATAGTTCTAGGCTTGTTATCATAAAACTATCTTATTCCAGTATGAAATCTTCTGTTAAATATTTTTTTTTATGAATTCTATTCTGACGTATACTACAATAAGAATAAAATTGATTGCACGCCGATGAATTAGCGCAAACGCTGTAACAAAACTTTCTTTTTCGAAAAAACAAACGATTATGCATGATGAAGCACACATTTTAGACAGAAAATAAGACATATCTGCGACTGCAGACTCCGTCCTAAGATGTGTTTACTTAGTGCACCTGCAACACGTGCATTTACATGTATAGAGCCGTTAAAATCTGTCCTGTATATGATCAGAGAGTAAACCATACTTCCGTTGGATAAACAAAAAATGTTCTTATTGAGTTTACTTTTCTACTCATAGATCAACTATACATAGTTTGTATTTTTAAATGAAGAAAATTAAATCACTTTTGTGAAAACATTGCTTGGTGATCGACGAAGCCCCGAGTGGCGAAGGAGCCTTGTGGAGCATAATCCTTTTGGTTTCGCTTTGTCCGACCCAGACATTTTATCTTTTCAGTAGGTCGGCCTCGGTCGACCGGCTTCATTATCGGACTTCGTGACCATTTTCATCAATATTTAGCGATGCTAGCGCAATGAGTATTGTTATTATGACTTTCATGATCATACAAACTAAAAATGAATTAATAATTATCACTGCAAGAGGAGATCTCCTCAATCCTACTCGTAGGGTCATAATTCGACAACTGTTTTAGCCAGGGCTATGGGCCTTGCTCCAAGTGCGCGTATTATATCGGTTATTAATTGCACGAAATTCCATTTTTTTTCGTGAACAGTTTTAATGTTATGTCCGAAGTTCAATAAGAAATCACGTCTGGTCGAAACTAGGTCACTAGGTCAAGAATAATGAAATAATTAAATCGGCATATTTTAACCAAATTTCATAAATACGTTGAGATGATTGACTATATAATTAAGGGTCAATACATAGTCATGTTGGGGGTTTGCGGGTTAGATCAAGTGACTATGCGGGATAACTCAAAAAAATATTTGAGCCATAGATGAACCAAGTTTTATGAATATGTTTGCAACAACGCGGCCGCAGACTTCTACAAGGCTCAGGCTTACACTTATGTTTCTTAAAAAAAACCTTCGCTGGTATTTATGTCCATGGAAAAACAGTAGAGTTCATTGAAACTCAATAAATTGCTATGTTTATAAAGTAACATGACAATGCCAGCAATAAAATAACCCTTTAGAAAGTTTTTTTTTTACTTTCATTTTCTCGTTTTAGGTGATTAAAAGAAGAGAGCTGTAGAGTGAATGTCAATGCTCATCTATTGCTATCAGTCAAACAAAGGCATGACCCAATCCTTATTAAAAACCACAGTAATACATGTGGGTCTTGCTAAACATGTGCGTTGAGTCTCTAGCAACATGTATACCAAGTTTCATTTAAATATCTTGAATGGCTTTTGAGTTCTGGCCAAGTTCGAAGTTGTTGCAATCAACGTTGAAAACCATAAACTGCACCTTACACTTAGTCTGGGACCAATTATTCTACTCCCAGATTCAGTATAAAAACAAACATATATTAACTACAACAAGTGAACATTTTAACGTTTTAATTCTTAAAAAATGCTAATATACACTTTAATAAATACTCATATAATACACAATAATGTTCAACATTAAGATCTAAATTATCATAACAGATAATAATCATATGCATGTGAGGGATGAAGGATCTGATGTAAGAGGTGGCACACTATAGGGGCGAACCCCGGAGCGCCCACCTCCATACACGAATCCCCAATATAGGCTCTAAACATGACAAAGGGAGTTCCCCCCAGAAACATTGGACTATTTTTAATCTTGAAGCTGCACTCTCAGGGATTGTCAGTTTTGACACTTAATTTTATTTCATTTGTCTCAAAATCGTCTGATTTAGGCATCGATGTCTCAAGTTCAGTCATATTTGATCATTCACAATATAACGGATTTCAATAGTTTGGTAAACTGCCCAAAATTTCCTTATTCTTACAGCGTTGTTAGTAAAGCTTTTAGCCATATAACATCAATTTAAACGTAAATATAATAAACTGTAATCTGATCTATTGGCAGCAGTCTTATATCACTGGTTTCAAGACATTTAAGGAAAAAATGGCTCTTATGAAGACAAAAATAAAAAAGTTGTTAAAATGATCAATCTGTGAGAGTGCAGCTTTAAATGCTGTATTTTGGTGTAACTATGCATAATTTTTCTACCATTATATTGACTTGATTTGAAGAGGCTCCCCTCTGGATTTGATAATGCATGTACATATAGTATTTATATTTAAAATTCACCAAGACAACACAAAAAGATTACCACAGTATTTTTTAAACTTACTTGTAAAAGATATTTTTAACACATTCATTGAGTACTTAACCAATTACATGAAACTTTATGTTATATTCAACAATATTATTTCAATTAAAACATTGCTTTTAGTTACAATGAAGGCTAGTATGAAATTTAAGTCATTATATATTTGTACTAATACACTGAATATTGGCTTCTATGCGATTGGTCACAGGGCGATATCCATTTAAATATGATTCTTTTCCAAAAGGAAAAAAACTTCAGTTTGTTGAAAGACCGAAGAAGTTTGCCCTAAGGTCAGAGAATCACTTATTAATTTCTCTCAAGCATTCAAAAAGTTAACTATCATATTTTCTCAAACAAGACAAAATTGAACAATTCAGTTGAAACATAAAATAATAGGCTTTCCATTTATGTGATATTCAAACACTATTCATATTTGTTAGTTCCTTCAACTTTTATGCAGTATCAATTGTTAGTTAATTTATGAGATATCATGATCTTATATGTATGCAGGTATTACAGGGACTTTCTCCCCTTGTACAGTTGAAACCCATTGGCTCGATATCCCAGGGACTGGCCAAAATACTTAGAGCCTAGTGAATTTCAAGCCAAGAGAGAATGCTTACAAAGTGTTAAACAAAATTTGTCCTTAACATCCAGTTCAAGCCAACAAGGAAATCGAGCCAAGCGATATCGATATCGAGCCAAAGGGTTTCGACTGTATGGAAGTATTAAAGGGACTCTCTCACATTTTAAAGAGTCAGACATCAAAATTTATATGTTTGTGTGAAATGAGGACCAACTGCTCATAACATCCGAAGTTTGTACAATTATTATTGTGTTCCGAAATATTTGAAAACGTAACAGAAATTTTGCTGATAAGCATAAGTTATCCTTTTGAAAATTTGATTCCCTAATTACTGTTTGATGTGAACTTGTGTTATAATTAAATAAAACAACCGAAGCTGTGAAATCTAGGAGAGGCACAATCCCTTTAACGTGATCTTGGGGCTGTTTCAATAAAGCAATTTAAGCCGTAACTTCAATAATCTTAAACCTGCATAAACATAAATGTTACAAATGGCAAGATATTGATTTCCTTTATTTCCTTAACTTCACGTACATTTTTAATACTGGCTAAATCTCTGTTCACTCAAATATGAAACAAAATAATGAAACTATGATACTCAGATAATTTTGTTTTATGACTAAGATCTTTATTAACAGTCCCAAGAATACACTGCAGCTGTTATTACTTATTACTTCATTACAACACGTATGACTCTAGAAAAAATATCTATCCTTTCAAATGATTGTTTTTAACCTTTACTTAAAAAATTGCATCAAAGTATGACATAAACATTTTTTCAACAATTAATTGGCAGTCCCCATTTTCTTGAAAGTTCTTACGCCTAAAAACCTAATATAACTCATTTCATTGGTCCATATTCTTTACTTAATCTTTATTTTACCAAATGACAATTAGTTTATTGTGACTATCATAAAGGTCAATTCCAAAGTCCAAAAACTTTTAAGAATGTAAATTTTTCACAAATAAATAACCAAAACAAAAAAGTACGCTTAGCTTAATACTGTAATAAGGGTTAAGATGTTTCGAAAAATTGGCTCCATAGGAGAACTATTGGTAATATTGCGATTCGTTGCTTAATCATAACATATTTAAGTACCCCATATAAATCAAATTAAAGTGATTAATTTTTGGAAAATTCTAATCTACAGTTTTGCATTAGTATCAAGCACTTGTGATTTGTAGACATTAAAATTGAACACACTTAAAGGTAATGCATAAAAAACCTTTAACTTCAGATCATGATCGTTTTTAAACCAATAAATTCTTCTAACAAATTATAAAATGTAATACATATTTATTCAATTTAACTCATTCAATAGTTGATTTCAACTTAGCCAATTGTTAAATGCATATAGCGATAAATTCCACGTATAAACTTTTCTGCTGTAAAAATGGATATGATGTTTAATGTACATTAACATTCATTTTATAACAAAAATGTAACAGTTAGAAATATTAGTATATAGTAACAATTAATAACTATATATAATATTACCTGCTCAAAAAACAGTACAATAATAAATGCATATAGATATTCAGTTAATTATTTGAGACATTTTCAATGTGTATATAAAGATTCTAGAATATAAGATGTTTATGTGGTTTCCATAGCGATGGTTGACAACGATGAGTCAGTTGTAAGTATAATGGTGAAAGTGGGTGGGGTACAGTATCACAGATGAGATGTCATGACTACCAGCGGGGGGAGGTGATTGGAACAGCCTCGCTCTAAACCTCACTGAAAACATAAAAATAATTATATATAACTAATGTAATAATACACATTAGCTTTTATATTACAAATAATGTAATAATACACATTAGCTTTTATATTACAAATAATGTAATAATACACATTAGCTTTTATATTACAATATCGTTAAGGCTTATGCTGTTCTTTATTAATTAAAAAAAACTCATTCTTATTTTAAAGTGTCAGACATCATTTTTATTTTATTTTATATGAAATGTGAAAAAAATGATTGTTATACTGACTTAACATTCTCAAAAATTCAAATTAGCGCTCCTAAATAAACATTATTTTAAAATGTGACAGAAAATACTATATTTGCTGAAAAGTGTTAGTTAAACGCTACTGATTTATTTCCGGCCTGGATTTCAACAATTCTGCTAAAATGAATATGATCTGGGACGAAGAACAAAACTTAATTCTACTCCAAGGTATGCTGCAGCTCTCCTGATTTTTGTTCATAATATGTCGGTAATAAGCTTTAAATAGCTCATGTTTTAAATGTTACACGATTATAATCCAACAATTAACAAATATTGACTTGACTTGATTTTTTTTAATTATTATCTTGTTTCAAAACCATTTTTGTGGAGCTTAAAGCAAAATAATAATATAGCAATTTCAAAATGTAGGAAAATACATTTTAAAAGATTAGCAAAGAAGATTTTAAAAATCAAGTTTTATAATTATAATACTACATGCATATGAACATGGTATAATTATCTTACCTGGCCTCAACATTTGAGCTCAGTAACAGCTGTTTCTTCATTCTCAACAGCTTAGCGTGCGATAGTCTGATATTCGGGTCCTCACAGTATGGCGAATCGACCGATTTTATGCCATCCTTCATCTCTCCAATTTCCCCCGTATTCAAATCCTGCATAAGACTCACGATATCCGGTGTCGATTTTGACTTTGTGTGTTGTGAGCTATTGGTGTAATAATCAATATCGTCTTCGTTCATATCATGAGGTATTTGGTGATCAAAGTCGTTCATTTCGAGGTCACTGTCCACTTCACAAATGTCACCATCAGGGCTTAAGTGGAGCGAGCCCGTCGAAGATACACCACTAGAGCTTGGAATACTGCGAATAGAGTCTGAGCTCATAACCTTAGATTTAAGCACACCCTGTTTATCAGACCCAATGTCCCCGTTTGGAAAATTCCAACTGAGGCGTTTGTGTATACTGTTATCACGATCCTGATTTTTATTCAGCTCCTGCGCAGCGTCAGCTGTGTGGTAGCGTTTCTCTGTCCTAGATTGCCGTCGCTGGTATAATTTTGACTTCATGTTCACGTCAACAAACTCTGGCAGACTTGACATGTCACTTTCACTCGTGCCTGCCGACACTGACAAACCGGGCACTTGGAGTTTGTCATCTCCGATATACTGGCTAAACACAGTTGGATCAGATTTCGAATATTGCACTGTTGCATGTCCACCTAACAGTGAATTATTTGAATCTAGAAAAAAATATTAAATCTAGAATGCTTAGACCAAGTTGAGATTGATATCTTATATCAACACAGTGCATAGACTCTATACACTATATGGATATGCACGATACACCGTGACAGTACATACACTGGCGTTATATTCTATACCAGTATATACTGTGCACGGTATATATTCTATTCATTCTCAGAGGTGTTGAAGCAGTGCTTCAACACCCCTGTTCTCTATACAATGTATACAGCCAGAGATTTTGAAGATTTACTTCAACTCCTCTGTTATAGTCTATATACATTGTGGAAGCGTGCACTATACTCTATTCATTGTCAAGAGGTGTTGAAGCAGTGCTTCAACACCCCTGTTCTCTATACAATGTATACAGCCAGAGATTTTGAAGATTTACTTCAACTCCTCTATTATAGTCTATATACATTGTGGAAGCGTGCACTATACTCTATTCATTGTCAAGAGGTGTTGAAGCAGTGCTTCAACACCCCTGTTCTCTATACAATGTATACAGCCAGAGATTTTGAAGATTTACTTCAACTCCTCTGTTATAGTCTATATACATTGTGGAAGCGTGCACTATACTCTATTCATTGTCAAGAGGTGTTGAAGCAGTGCTTCAACACCCCTGTTCTCTATACAATGTATACAGCCAGAGATTTTGAAGATTTACTTCAACTCCTCTGTTATAGTCTATATACATTGTGGAAGCGTGCACTATACTCTATTCATTCTTAGAGGTGTTGAAGCAGTGCTTCAACACCCCTGTTCTCTATGCAATGTATCAACCAGAGATTTTGAAACTTTACATCAATTCCTCTGTTATAGTCTATATACATTGTGGTGGCGTGCACTATTCTCTATCTGTAAATTTGAACCTGTGTTATAGTCTATATACATTGTGGTAGCGTGCACTATACTAAACTCATTCTCAGCGGTGTTGAAGCAGTGCTTCAACACCTCTGTTCTCTATTCAATGTATACAAACGGAGATTTTTGAACAAAAAATGAAGAAAACTGCACAAAAATAGTTTTGATGAATTTATGTCATATCAGGCAACATATTTAATATACTTAAATCATAGAACAATTATATGGCGCAAAAAATGATTTTTGGGGTAAAATGTTGGAAAAATTAAATGAAAATGACAATTTATGAATTTTGCCAATAACTCTGCCTAATTTTGCAATAAAAACACCAGAACTACTGCAGCTAATATATATCATTTAACATTATTATATATTATATAGAAACACAGTTTTTTTTTAAAATATGATTTTCGGGGTAAAATGTATGAAAAATTAAATGGAAATGAGAATTTCTGGAATTTGCCAATAACTTTTTCAAATATTGCAATAGAATGACCAGAATTACTGTATTTCATAAATATTACAGTTTAATATATCAAAAGTAAAGAAACTATGTAATTTTGTGAAATGTGAATTTTGGGGAAAATGTTTGAAAAATTAAATAAAAATGAGAATTTCTGAAATTGCAAATTATTAGCACAAATTTTGCAATACAATGACCAGAAATTTTACTGTATTCAATAGATACTATAATACAGTATAACAAACCTAAAGTGTAGAAACCATGTATTGTGTGAAGTGTGATTTGGGGGGTAAAATGAAATTAAATAAAAATCGACACACAGCAGTTATCAAACAACACAAATAAACAAAAATCATTTATGTGCATTTTTCTGAAATTGTCTCCTTAATTTTTGAAGCTCTGCATCAATCCTCTGTCAAATCAACTAACCTTGTTCTCTGTATTCATTTATGATGATCCCCTTTTAGTTAATAAATCTTTTGAAATCATTGAAAATTGACCTTTTTCTCTGTCACCTGTATGTCGATGAATTTTATAATGCAGATATTTGCCAGACTCGCAAAATTCATAACAAACCAAAAGCCCAAGGCATTTTTTCAAGAATATAATGCGACAGTCACTTGGGTGTGGAGCCTTGCCCAGCAACGTCTACATTTTTAAATTGTCATAGCCTAAAATTGCCATTTCCCGACATGCCAACATTTAGACATATCCAACATGATAACCCAAACTAAGGTCTCCCTAGGCTAAATACTTTTCCAGCTAGACACTAGAATTGGACCTACAATATCGAAGATGTCCATAAAACCCAATTCACATAACAGGACAGGAGACCAGGACAACCAAAAGACATGGTTGTCTATGTTATAAACAAACAAGACTATGCATTTACCATAACTGTATCTATTTTGAACATGAACAGAACATTAGTAAATTTAATCCTAAGAATCTGATGTCAATAATCCCGTACATGTATGTATATCTATGTCCATCAATATGATAAGAAATGGAAGTTTCTTCTAAAACATACACAGAAACAGCTATTGTTCATATAAACCATAACATAAGGTGTCTTATAATTATGTCAACAAGAGCTGTCTTTGGACAGCACGCTCAATTAAATGAGGCTTTGTCTTAAAAATGAATACAATAATGATGTAATATGTGCCTGTCGAAAGCAATAAAAAGAGTCAAATTAAAAAGTTAACTAGAAATGCTGCAATGCAACAAGAACTTCAGCCTTTATTGTGAGATTCAGTTTTAAATGTATTAAAACTGAAGTTATTCAGTACCAAGCATTTTTCTATTTTTAGTTACAGTGACCATGACCCTAGGGACCCAAATCAAATATAAAAATGAATGGAAATTTTGCCTTTAGACAGTTATTAAATGGTAAATAATATTTGACAGTTATCTATGTACATCTACATTTTAACTTTAAAAAGGTTTCCTTGACATTAAACAATCATTTGTTTTTATAAACAAAAAATTAACAAAACAATGTGGCGAACAGATCAAGAATCTAGGTTTAAGAAGTGACATTTCTAGAGGCTTACCATGTGCTCCAATATGTATGGAACTTAATAACCATGGTTTTATTGAATTTATACTGTCATATAGGATAATGTGCATTATAGTTAACAGAACACTCAAAAGTACAATGAAACATTTAGGTTAGAAGTTAAAATATAACAATAGAACAAGGTAACTAAAAAAAAATATAGATTAAAAATAATAATATATGATTTGCATTCATTTAATTCATGTTTAAAACAAACTTTTAATAATGAGCTAGCTCAATTGTTACTAAGCAATGTGCTTTATTGCTCACCTCAGAACCAGACACATTATTTGTTTCAATAATATGTTCACAAGATTTTATTCACTAAAATATGTGCCTAATTATTAACTTTTTACATGTTATGCCTTATTTGTTGTAAAGTCTTGCTGGCTAAGTTGTGATTTATGATGAGGAAACAATACCTCTATGAATAGCAATTTTTAAGGCTTTTAATACTTGATTTAGTGACTCCTGTTTCATCTTACCTACATTCATTCTTTAAGGAGGGCTTGGGAAGAGAATATGGCCTATAAAACTAGAACATTTTAACCAAATTTCATTCATATAAAGTGGAACTTGAGGCCACTCTAATCAAACACATTTTGACCAATAAACAAGTTTCACCTAATATTATTTAAATGTTGACGAGAATAAATACTGACAAATATCATGAAAATTATATATATAGTTTCTGAAGCATTTACAGTTTATATTATTAGAACAAACAACCTACATGCTTTTTGTCCAACCTGAACAGTTATCAATCTCTACTAAGATTTTTTTGGTAAACATATTCTGGCCAGTATGAATAAAGACCAAAGAGACAAGAGCTGTCACAGAGACAGCGCTCTCGACTATTCCGCTGCTTTTCAGTGAAAGGATTGAAAAGTTTTGGCGAAACATGCATGGATCACTGTTAGATTAGATTTCAATGCAATACATGATGTGCTGAGATATTAACATAAATGTGGTTACATGCAAAATTTTAACCAGAATTTTTATCTAACTTGATTATTCAATTAGGTTGGGTGGTTGTATAAAGTCTCAATGCAATTCATCCAGTAGTTGCTGAGATATTAACCTATGTGTGCTTACATGCAAAACCTTAACCAGAATTTCTGAGTGAAATAATAAACGCAAGTATTTGCATTAAATGCAAACTATAGTTATATAACTTGGAAAATTAAGTAGGTTGGATGGTTGAGTACCATTGTATCAAGTCTCAATGCAATACCTCAAGCAGTTGCTGAGATATTAACCTTAGATATAATGTGTGCTTCCATGCAAAACCTTAACCAGAATTTCTAAGTCAAATAATAAAGGCCTATTATTTACATTAAATGCAAACTAGAGTTATCTTACTTGTTTAAAAAAGTAGGTTGGATGGTTGAGTACCATTGTATCAAGTCTCAATGCAATACCTCAAGCAGTTGCTGAGATATTAACCTATGTGTGCTTGCATGCAAAACCTTAACCAGAATTTCTAAGTCAAATAATAAAGGCCTATTATTTACATTAAATGCAAACTAGAGTTATCTTACTTGTTTAAATAAGTAGGTTGGATGGTTGAGTACCATTGTATAAAGTCTCAATGCAATACCTCAAGTAGTTGCTGAGATATTAACCTATGTGTGCTTGCACGCAAACCCTTAACCAAGGGGTGACACCGACGCCGACGCTTGGGTGAGTAGTATAGCTCTCCATATTCTACGAAAAGTTGAGCTAAAAATGAGTCCCCATACTAAAGTGTTAACGCTGTATGAAACTGTTAATAAAAATGAAGGACAGACTATGATCAATCACAATAGTTCAACATGAGCACTTTGTACTGTGTTGAGGTAAATGTTAATCATCCAACTTATCTAAGGGTAATCTATTTTCAAATCTATAATGTATTTGTCTGTTAAAAGTTAAAATTGGTATATCATTCCAATTTTAGTGAATCTTTATGTGACGGATGTCTTGTCCATTAAGTTGCCTTCAATGAAGATTTTGAAGTCAGACTGTCTCTTGTTGGATGTGGGGAGTTTTCTGAAAGAAAAAGGAACATTAAGCAATACATAAACACAGTTCCATTGTTGGCTTCAAATATTGAACTATTAAGGAGCTTTTCATTCATTTGTGCCATTGGCTTCAATGTTAAAATTTGATAGTTACCCCATATAAGTATCATTTGAAAGGGCTTTGCATACTGATTACTTATATGTAAAATCAATGACAAGAACATATTTTCACCTTGAAAAGTTATTGCTGGCATCCCAAAATCACATTATTGTTCATCAGATACATTAAGTTATTATCTATCTTGCAAAAGCTCTATGGTTGATTTTGAAATATGATAGTTCTTATACATATTATATCTTAATATTACAAATTAGCCACACTTTTTGTGATATAGATTTTATATATATGCACATAAAAATATGTAACAAAAAATATACAAATAAATAAGAAACGATAAAAACACACAAATCTTAGTTTATTTTACATTGATAGATAGTTCATATAAACTTTGCTAAACACAGAAAGAAAATAATTGTTTCTATTACAGGATTTGAACCTGGACAATTAATTTTAATGTCAATGAGCATATTTGAGCATGATCACAACTGTGCATTACAACAAAGGATAACATTGAAAACTAACAAAGGGCAACTACTACAAAAAAAATCTTGAGTTATGGTTTCTGTGCACTGCACTTCTGCTAAATGAGATCTATCTGTACATATTTGAAGTTTGAGATCAACACCTCAAAGACTTTTCAAGTTCTGCTGCAGACAAAAACTCAGTATGAAATATAACAAAGGGTTATTACAAAAAGAACTGTAAACAGAGTTATGGTCCCTTAACACTGCACTTCTTCTCAATAGGGATCTATCTGTATATGAAGTTTGAAGTTAATACCTAGGGGATTTATGCTCAAGATTACATTCCGTGCACACGCACACACACGTGCACAATTACACAATTACTGTATCCACTTTGCCTTTTGGCAAGGGATAATCAATAGTTTAGTCCTCATCATCAGGGTCTTAAACAAACATGATGAACATAATCATAGCATGCATAAAACAGTTTACAGTTGTATCAAATCTGGAATAAAAAACTGTACCTAGATGAATTTGTAACAGGTGGCAATCAGTCATCACTTTCCTGTTTCCTGTTTCTCATTGTGTCATTCCTGTATCTCATTGTGTCTTAGTTGGTTTAGTACAACTCTGGCCTGGTCCACAATTGCAACAACTGAAAAACAACTGAACGATTAGCAAAAGAGAACTTATACCTTAAATGTACATAATATATTGCTACTAAAAAATGACTCATACTGTCAAACACTTGTTTCCATGAAAAACTACAGCTATCACCTATTGTAATAAGAGGTTTCACTGAGAGTGATATTTGCTTTTAAGCATACAGTAACCAATTAGGCAATAATTTTAAAACTGCCAAGCACAAAATAAACATAAGAAAATAATCCTTAATATACCAAAAACAGAATAGTGTTTTGTTAAATTAAAGTAAAAAATGAAAAAAAGTTATGAAGAGAAGAAAAAAAATAAAAAAAATATAAAGATAATAATCAAAGGTTTACAATTCTTTGACTACCATACACAATTTAATGATTCATATGCACAGCTATTTTTCTTATCACGTCCAATATGTGCATGAAGTTTGAAGTTAATACCTCAAAAACATAGAAAAGTGAAAGAAAAATAATCAAAGACCAATAACTCTAAAATACCATAAACAAAAATGTTTTTTGCACAGCACTTCTCCTCAACATATTTAATATGTGTTAGAAATCTCAGAAGCATTTGGAATTATGGATAATAGAAGACTTGTCCAAATGAACCCTAACCATCAAGTGGTAGGAGTATAATAGCAGAGACAAATCATACATATGTCTTTATATTTAATATGTCAATGTATGTTTGAACAGAATAATTATGTAAATTCTCATTTCTTGGCTTACCTCATATTTATATTGTTATACATAGAATTAATCCAAAGAGAACTTACCATTCACTGACAAGATTTCCTCATTATACACAGGAGTATCTTCATACTTTTAGAATCTCTCCATTTTTCATCTCCATGGGAACTGCAATGCATAACACATAAGAAAGGAAATCAAACAATTGCATTTTTTAAAACAATTTGTAGAGAAAAATAAAACATGACTTCAGACACATGCAGAATCATTTGCATTTATTTTAAGCAAGTTACAAGAGTAACTGTACCCTATGCCATCTGAGTAAAATCTGCATGCAACAAACATGTGCATGCAAAATTGCATGGACTTTCATTTATTTGCTTAACAGTTTCAATTAAACCTAACAACCTGACCAAATACTTGAAATATCTTATACTTGAATACATTATGTTATACTAGTAAATGACATTGAGTACATGTAAATATGTGTTAAAAATCTACCTTTCAAATCCAATGCTTTCTTTGCATCAAAACGTTTGTCTGTTTGCCCTTAAATTGGTCCCTCAAGAGTATCTGGTCTGAAATAAATATAAAATTCACCTACTTTTAAGCTAAAATTAGCTATAATACTAACTTGGCTGATCTTAGGAAAAATGAATCTTAAAGCTGCACTCTCACAGATTGACTGTTTTAACATTATTATTATCTCAAGAGAATCAATGCCTTTAATTGCTAACAATAAAACAGAAGTCATGTATTGAGAAATCTGCTTATTATTTCATTTTTCTGAAAGTGTTCAAATTTAAGTCACAGAACAACAATTATGAACGTACATATGAAAAACAGCTATCTGATATTTTTTCAGCAGTTTTAAATCATGGTTCGCGGACATAATTTATGCACTAACATTGCATGATTCATTCCATGATGAAAAAAAAAGTTGTCAGAATGGTAAATCTGTGAAAATGCAGCTTTAATAACAATCCCCAACAGTTCCTCCCAAAGACTTGTTTAAAAGGGGCTGTAATCTGTTTAATGAAATAGCGGAAAAAAAGAAAATTGACGCAAACTGACATAAACTTGGTATCTATGTGTACAATGCATTAAAACTTACTAACTGAAGTACCACATAATTTACAATAAAAAAAAATCGCCAATATATTACAAGTTAGGTATAAAGATTAAATATTCCAACTGTTTAGGATAAGCCTTCATAGCACAGTGGATACAACACTGGACTGCAATTTTGGCGACACCGGTTCCAACACATTCTCTGACTTGATTTTTTTTTTTTACATTTTGCATTTTGGTAAAAAAAAATTACCATTATGATATCAAAGATCAAAAGATTTTTTGAATAATTGTCCTGAGATTCTTTACAGAATATTTTTTTTTTTTTTGGGGGGGGGGGGATCCGCTAGTGTGGGTTACTCCCGTAAAATGAACTGAATTTAATTTGGTGCAAAGCTCTAATAAAAATTTGTGTATTCAATTAAATTCATAAAACTAATTAATGTAAACAAACCATTTGCAACTATCCCTGAATAACTTTTAAATGATAGTGATTATTTTCATTTGCATGATAACTAAGAAAATATAAAATAACACTTGAGTGTCCTGTATGGTATCCCGATATAGTCAATACTTACAACTTAACATGTGCAGGAATCAGGAAGGAGTTCCATTCTACCAACTTAATACCATTCTTATTTGTCGTCTTCTTAACCGGATGCTTGAATTTTTGTAAACAAACCCAATGAACCCTGCATCGTTCCACTAGACTTTCTCGCTTAATATTTACGCTCGGTTGTGCCTGTATCGAAGAAAATGAAGACCAGTCCAAAACATTGCGTCATTTAGTATTTAGCACGCGCGAGAGAGGTTCAAACGGGTTCAAAACATCGAATTTGACCGACACTGAACAGAGGTATATGGCTATTTTCTTTGAAAATATAACACTTTCTAGTTCAAAAGGTAATTGAATTTATGTAGATACGTAAACAATTGACAGTTTAACGAGTATATTTTATTGATATAACGAAGTACTCCTTAAAGCTGCACTCTCACATACATGTATTTTGACAACTTTGTTATTTTTTATTTTTGTCTTGGAGTTTGAATGAGCCAGTTTCTGTGAAAATTAATATATGCAAATAAGTGATATAAGCCTGCTGACATATTCCGTTAAAAAAAATGTTTTATGGCTAAAAGTGCTACTAACAGTTGGAAGAAAAATGCATAAAACATCATTTTCTTAAAGCTGCACTCTCACAGATTGAACATTTTGCCAACTTTTTTATGTTTTATCTTGGAATGTACTAATTTTGGCGAAAATCCATGGAAACCAGTTATATAAGACTGCTGACAAATATAGATCGCAAATTTTTATATATACCAGTTCAAAAATTGATGTTTTGTTCATTTTTCTAAAACGTTTATTAACGGTTTTAGCCATAAAACATTAATTTTCAAACGGAAATATGAAAATCTATGATCTGGTTTTTCGTAAGCAATCCTATATCATTGGTTTGCAGATATTTATACAAAAATTTGCTCTTTCCAAGACAAAAAATAAAAAAAGTTGTAAAAATGGTATATCTGTGATAGTGAAGCTTTAACTAAAATATATATGCAATCCAATGTTTTTTTAAGCAGTCTTGTGTCACTGTGTTTCTTGCACTTATGCATTTATTGGCTTGTATAAAGACAAAAAATAAAACAGTTGTCAAAACATTTAATCTGTTAAAGTGCAATGTTTATTTAAATATACTTGATGCTTGCCTCAATCATTGCCGCTGACCGATCATCAGATGACAGCACCAACATCCAACAATGCAGCGATATTTTTAAAGTCTCTTTCACATCATTCTGTATCCTAATATTTTAATTTATTTAAGATAGTTGCTTATCAAGATGTTGAATGCATATTTTACAGCCTTTTAGGCTTTAGAGTGTATTCAATGTCATTTTCAGAAGAAATATCTTGATCGAAGCTAGGAACAAGCTCACAACTGGCATTAGTGAGTCATGCCTGTCAAAACTAATTTTGGGGTACATGCATGTGTCTTTTAAAGTAGTACAGTAGACATCAACTTTACAATGTACATGAATACATTGCATTCATACTTTAGTTATTTATGTATTCATGTACATTGTAAAGTTATTGTAGATGTAGATCGTGTCTATGAGAACCAGCCGTTCAGTTAGCTCAGTTGGTTACAGCGCCATGATAGTGTTCCAGCAGTTGTTGTTGGTTCAAGCTCCACACTGGGGCACTTCTCCTCCCAGGTTTACTTAAATGGTGGCAGCGGTACATGGCAGGAGTGCCTCCGTCAGCTTTAAACTACAGTCGAAACTCGATGGCTCGATATTCTAGGGACCAGCCAAAATACTTCGAGCCTCGAGAATATCGAGCCAAGCGGGATTGCTTACAGAATGTTATTTTTTTTATTATTCGTTACAAAAAGTCTTGTTTACCTCGTTTGTTATTGGCTATGCTATCTCCGCGAAAGAAGAGTATTAATTGGGCATAGTTACACGTCTTAAAGTTCGTAACATCACTTATTCGATACTTAGAAAATATTATTTGATTGTTTTTATTAATTATAAAAATTATGCGAAAACAGCAAACAAGTAATTTTAAACAGTGGGTAACAAAAACCTAGCTTATTAGTTATATAAGGATGCATTGAAATTTATACATGTATAACAATTAGGGAAAGAACTTAGATAAAGTGATGGCATGTTTATTCAAACTGTTAAGTCATTCAAATTTGATAATAATTATAATAAATTGAATTAATTTTTATCGATTAGCGCCGTGTGCTAAATGAAGCCAACAAAACAAATCAAGGTGTGAGGTTCTTACCTGAACCCGCGAAAATGACATCGACCCAAGCAAACAAAATTGTGAAATTCTTACTTGGAACCGCAAAAATGACTTCGAGCGTGGAGAAATATCGACCCTCAATATATCGAGCCATCCGATCAAATTTTATATGAACAAAGAGTTAAACAAAATCGGTTCTTTTAATCTGGTTCAAGCCAACGAGGATATCGAGCCATGAGATATCGAGCCAACGAGTTTCGACTGTAATATATATATAAAGGGTTAATGGAGAGGAGTGGAGTGTATTGTGTGTCACTGTCAGTGTGTAAGAACCAGCCGCTCCGATGTGGAAATACTTGTACCATAAGTCATGGTTTTTAAGTTTATTGTTTAAAGTTTCATTTTCTAGTTTTGACCTTAAAGGTGCACTCTCACAGATTGAACGTTTTGACAATTTTTTTGTCTTGGAATGAGGCAATTTTTGCGAAAATCCATGGAAACCAGTTATTTAAGACAGCTGACAAAAAATTAGATAGCAGATTTTTATATTTAAGTTTTAAAAGTAATGTTTTATGCATTTTTCTTAAACCATTAGTAACGGTTTAAGCCATAAAACATTAATTTTCGAACGGAAATATAGAAATCTGGTATATCTGTGAGAGTGCAGCTTTAAATTTTATGATTTAATGACAACTGCCTTGAAATAGATACCTGATTTAAGCATTATGCCAATGTTTATAAATTTCTATTATATTTTACTGTGAAATAATGTAAATATATACATATAATTGTTTGTGTTAGTTTAAATTTGCTTGATTTATCATTAACCTAATTATATATTCTTTCATTTTTTTTTGTATTAACCCAATATTATGTCATATAATATATCTATGGGTATATAATACCAAGGTAAACACATGTATACAAATCACTTATTATTATGTATAGATAGTTTTTATTTCCATGTAACTCATTTGCCTACATACATTTTGGAAAATGTGGTCCATTACAGATAAAACCCAGATGTATACATGGCCTGGATTTCCATATTATGCTGCCCAGAATAAAAGACGATGCAGTCCAGATAAAAACATTGTATGGCTCAATAATCTTTACCAAACTTGGTAAAAAAAACTTTGTCATATTATGAGAAATCCCTGTTTTTTTGTTAATCATCTTCATTCACAGTATATGCAATTCACCAAGCAACACAAGACTTAAGTTAATGTCCACTTGACACATTTCTAGTATATTTGGCTTGTACATAAACATCACTTTTTCATAAGAGAATAAATCTCATGTAGGACATTTAGATTGCTCTAGAAATAATTGCCAAGATGTTTTGCATTTGAATCATGTTTAAAGCATACCCAACATTATTTGCATTTATTGTGTTCATGATTGTGTTGTATTCTTCCTTTTTAAGATGCATCAGATGAAGTCTTTGACTTTCTAGAAAGGGATTTTGTAAGCTAGTACTGGACATGAAGACAGTCACTTGGAAATGATGATTGTGCAACAGCGGTTAAACATATGCAATACATCATATGGTAATTTCTTTTCACCTCAATGAATATTTAAGTGACCTACCCACAAATAAAGTGATTCTCTAATAGTTCCAATTTCCACTTTGATTTTGTAATCTGGTATTCTTCATTACTACTACCCGTAACTGGTATCTAAAAATAACATTATAATATTCATCAATAATATCATAAGACCATGTGAATATTCAGTAATTTATATATGTAATCAATTTGTTTTTGTGTATGTGGTGTTTATATGTTGGAGTTTGTAGTTCATTGTCAGTGATTTTTTTATTGTGAAAAACTCCATTTTCCCCAAAATTAAAAAAATTACATTACATTCCGGATTAAAATAGCAATGAATTTCTTGAAATATAAACAAAATCTTGACAAGTCTTACTCTTTCACAGCATAAGGTATGCATAAAAAAGTTAAAAAATGTATATTTGCCATTATATAAGCAATTTTGGCCTGATTTTGTATTTTTTCCAAAGTTGACTTTTTACCGAATTTGCGAGGTACATTGTACAGGCAGTAAAAAGAATTCATAATTTTTTTTATGAATGTTGTTCAAGTTTCGTCCTTGGGGTCAAAGTTGTCCTAACCAGAGTTCCCCTGTTAATGATAGACTTCTAGAACAAAAATTGATACACATTCAAATCAGGCAATGACTTCTGCAGTAATGTATGAATTCCTTAGAAACTGATGTCTAAACTAAAAGGTATTTAGTTTCAAAGATTATGAAACAAGTTGTTACAACAATATAATAATCACCTTTTGGCAGGATGTTAAGCAAGGTTTTGCCTTGTTGAGGAAATCGTAGACCTCGTAGTACCCTTAAGGAACCCACTTGTCTAACTTAGTGACTTAACAATCCAAACTCACAATGTCTTCCTTAACAACCACTTTATAAGCAACCAAGGACATCCTTATCAAATACTTCATTTACAGCAGCCAATGACTTCCATAAAATATGATGACTTCCTAAACAATCCTTGGCTTCTTTATCAACCAATGATTGCCTTAGCAACTACCTTCATCCATAGCAACAAATGAATCCCCATTCAACCAATGACTTCTATAGCATCCAATTCCTTCCAACGCATCCATTAACTACCTTTATAGGCACCAATGCCTTATTTAGCAACCATTTTTTCCTGAGCAACAGCCAACATCCATAGCAACCAATTACTTCCTTAGTAATCATTTACTTCCATAGCAACATTCTGGTTCATTACCGTAACATCCATTGACCATGGGAACAACCAGCTTACCATAATTCTCATTTCTGTTAACAAAGAGCAGCCTTCTTTGAGGAGTCCTTATCAACCATCAAATAACACAGCAACCACTAACCTGCTAAGCAAATAGCAACACCTTTCATAACCAGTTGTTACCTGACTGACTTGTTCATGGTCATTTTAATCAGGTGACCAATTAAGGGCCATGCTGGCCCTTTTGTTTTGAATGTACATTTCCTTAGCTTATTCATTTAATTCAGCAAATGTATAAACATAGTGTACAATACTTTCAAGTTTTGTCATTATTATATATTATCAATGTTTTAATTTTCAAACAGGTGACCAGACAGGGAGGAAACTAGGGAAATGGTTATCCACCAACAGCCCAAGTGCTTGGTTGATAAGAGGAGCCACAGCATTAAACATTACTGCACAAAGTGGTGTGCTTTGCTAACACTTATGATTGTGATTTGATAAAAAAGCAATGAATGAACGCTCATTATTCATAACTATAACTAAAACATTGATGTCAAAAGTTGTCAATTTTCAACATATATAGTATTTGAGATCCTGATCTATAGTTGTGTGCAATGGATTATCAAACAAAAACAAAAGAGTGGGCAACAAAATGAATAGCATAATGCACCAGTCAATTGTAACCACATCCCGCCCCCAGGTCCGGGGACTTTTGACTTTTGGTCCAGCCTACCCCAGGTTAAATTCCCTGAACTGATCCTGAACTAAAATCCCTGCCAAATTCCCCCCGCATCCAACATACCATAGGTAAGACAAAACCACCGCATTCACACCCAGTATACCCCCAGACGGGGGTGGTGGTGGTTACAATTGACATGTGCATTACCCACTACCCATTTACACCAGTAATTCATAATTATATTTGATAGACATGCCTCTTGTCAAAGGTTTTGAAGGGTATGAACGTCAGAACTACCTGCCTATGGCCTTTCAAGATTTTATAACATTGTTAAACTAAAGAAATTATTATTAAGTTTATACTAGATCTTTGTTAAGAGTGACCCCTTTGATAATTCTGGAGAAAAACTATTAGGATTAGGTTCTGTATTTGTCCATAATTTGTTATATGACATGTAAGCAGGAGTTCATTCCTTCAAAGAATTGTGAATCTTATATAATTATGTATTTGACATCTTATGAATTTTATCACATTTTAACCTAGAGGCAGTTCAAATAAATACTGCTATGATTGAACCAATACTGAATAAGGGCAAGAATTCCAAACAAGACAGTATACATCTAGTATCATGTTTGTCTGATAATTTTGAAATCATAGTGATTAAATATAAAAGGATGTTAAAGCTGCACTGTCACTGATTAAGAGTTTTCACATTTGCTTTGAAAAAAATAATTAAAATAGTCTGACTTTAGCATGAATGCCTTCAATCCAGTCATATAAGATAACTCTCAATGAAACAGAATTCAATTGTCTGAAAAACTGCCAAAATTTTCATTTCTTCTCAAGCATTACTAACCATTAAACATAGAGTTTTAAATGGTAATAAGAAAAACTGTGATTTTGTAAGCAGTCTCATATAACTGTTATCAGACATGTGCACAAAAGTTTTTCATTCCAAGTTAAAAATAATAAAAATTCATATATCTGTGAGAGTGCAGCATTAACAATGAAAACAATTATTAAAAATGGTATTTCCAACTGTGTATAATAATGCAACAACAATTTACCTTCTACTAGCACACTGAATTACAAGTTCTGCTTTTTCAAAGAAAACGGGCATATGGGAAGTACCATCACTTCCAGCGATATTTTTGTTGTAGCTTTTTTTATAAGAAAAAAACTGTTCATAGATTGTGTTTTAAGGTGTATGTTTTATAGACAGTACTCCAATTCTCTTTAATATATAATATGTTTGTTTCATTTAAGGCTTTTGTGTGTTTTAGGGCTGTTTCAGACCATTCCTGATATCGTATTTTCATATAAACCCTGCAATCATAATTGCATACCTCTTTGCAAAAGAATAATAAACATTCACGGAAATTAAACAGTAACGGAATTTTTCGAATTTTTCTCAACATAAGAAGAGACTTTTGTATTTTGGCCCAGCTAATGTTATTATATTGTTGACTAACATAAGTTTACAAGCAAATTAACAGGCAGAATAGATAAAGAAAAGATGAGCATGTAGTCTTGTTTTGCATACAGAAGTAAGGGGCTTAGCTAGCCCTTTATATGTGGATTCATAATTGCTAGGTGGGTCTCGGGGCATGCCCCCTCAGAATATTTTGAAAAACATGGTGCATTCTGGGCGCTCTGAGGTGCTTTATTTTGTACTGGAAAATATAAATGACATTTAAAGGATCATGTAGTCAAGTATGCATACTGCAACTTTGGCTGATTTTTTTATGTTTTTATCAGAATCATGTGGATTCATCCGCATACTAGTGTTATATGCAGCTTCACGCCTGGTATCTCAGACAGACATTTTTAGGCTTATGTAGATGTTTGCAAGGCAAGGCTTGGCAAACCAAAGCGCCTGTCGCATTATATTGGTTTCAAAGTGCTTTTGCATGTTGTTTGCAATTGTGCATTTTGCGCGACTGGTAAATATCTGCAATATAAAAACTTAAAATTCATTGATGCCTAGGTGACCAAATTTAAAAAAAAATCATTTCATTTGTCAGACATTGTGCCCCAAAAGCACATTTCACATAAGTATGTAGTTTCTTTACTTAAGGTCTATTATACTGTAATATAAAATATATTTAAAAACAGTAATTCTGGTAATTTTATTGCAAAATTTGACAAAGTAATTGGCAAAATGCAGAAATTTTCATTTTTTTTTCTAACAAATTTACCCTAAAATCATATTTTACAAAATACATAGTTTGTATATTTCAAGTATCTTATAATGTTATATAATATCTGTTTTAAAAAGTTATTTTGGTAATTTTATTGCAAAATTTGGCAGAGTTGATGCTAAGTCCAGAAATTCTCATTTTCATTTAACTTTTAAAACATTTTGCCCAAAAATTATATTTTGTACAATGTGAGTGTATTATACTTATAGTATATTAAATGTGGTGTCTGATATAACACAAAACCAACAAAAAAAAAATCTAAGCATTTTTCTCCCATTTTTCATTTTCACTGGACAAAGAATAAATAGAGGTGATGAGGTGTTGAAACTCTGCTTCAACACCTCTCTATTCAAATAGAGAATAGTGCACGTCACCACCATGTATATAGACTATAACAGGGGTTCATATCTACAGATAGAGAATAGTCCACGCTACCACAATGTATATAGACTATAACAGAGGAGTTGAAGTAAAGTTTCAAAATCTACATTGCATAGAGAGCAGAGGTGTTGAAGCACTGCTTCAACACCTCTGAGAATGAATAGAGTATAGCGCACGCTACCACAATGTATATAGACTATAACAGAGGAGTTGAAGTAAATCTTCATAATCTCTGGCTGTATACATTGTATAGAGAACAGGGGTGTTGAAGCACCGCTTCAACACCTCTTGACAATGAATAGAGTATAGTGTACGCTTCCACAATGTATATAGACTATAACAGAGGAGTTGAAGTAAATCTTCAAAATCTCTGGCTGTATACATTGTATAGAGAACAGGGGTGTTGAAGCACTGCTTCAACACCTCTTGACAATGAATAGAGTATAGTGCACGCTTCCACAATGTATATAGACTATAACAGAGGAGTTGAAGTAAATCTTCAAAATCTCTGGCTGTATACATTGTATAGAGAACAGGGGTGTTGAAGCACTCAACACCTCTGAAAATGAATAGAATATAGTGCACAGTATATACTGGTATAGAATATAACGCCAATGTACGTACTGTCACGGTATATCGTCCATATCCATATAGTGTATAGGTCTATGCACTGCGTTGACATCTAAGATCTCAATCTCAACTTGGTCTAAGCATTCTAGATTTAATATTTTTTTCTAGATTCAAATAATTCACTGTTACCTGTATTTGGAGTCACATTATTAGACACGCGTTCTAAGTCACTAGCACTGGACACCATCACTACCCCATGGTTACCACTCGTCCCGGTCCCAGCGTCAACATACTGAGGCACATGAGGATTTGTCGATCTCGATTCTGAGCTACTTGATGTCATCTCATTCCACGACCTTGATCAATTAATTGGGGAACTGACACTGTCAGCACGAAGGCTGTCAGGTTCTTCGCTAGCGCAGCGTATAAGCTGCAAGAGAGGTAGACCGTCGGAGCCTTCGACCATACCGAGTGGGGTGTAGCCGATAACTTCTTCGGTGATAATTTCGGACTGTGGGAACATTGCCTTATCGTGATGGGCTGATGCCACCTTCGCCTCTTGGAACAGGTCCTATAACAAAGGAAATAGTTGTTAATTAGAATAGAGCAATCAATTGGAGTATAGGAATCAACTAAAATATAGCAATCAATTGGAATACATTTATTGCCAAAACTTTGAAATATATGATCTACTGAATTTCAATAATTTAACTATTAGCGAGAATCTACGAATCACTATCTCTCCTTTGGATTTTTTTCTTGTAAAACATGAACTATGACCTGAAAAATTCTAAAAAGCATCAGGGGAGACAATCAAATGTTTTTCTTTTCTATACCAAATTATGGCACAAGAGTGATGTCCCTTACCTGAGCCTTTTTGATATGTGTGACCCAGATGTGCACAGCGTTCTGGTCGCCATGGAAGGTGAATGACGACACAGGGACGTGGTACTCATTCACGTAGATCAACAGGAAACTCCCTGCAATTGTAGAAACATGCAGTTGTACTTTGTACATGCACAAGATACTAGAATCAGTTCATACAATTTTGTACTTCATCAATTTGCATATAAATAAGAATAATATTTCAATATTAGGCCACAATCAATAAACAGTTTGTTGGTTATTACTTGACCCACAGCTTAAGGTGTGGGTAGCTTGGTAGTGTTTGTTGTTGTTGTTGTTGCTGTTGTTGTTTTTACTTACTTAATTCTGTAAAGAAAAAAGGGAGAGAGAAGTTTCACCCCCAAAGTTGCAGTCAGGTTTACTTTAGTGAGTCGGTTGGGGAGCACCGTACAAATTGTTTTATTTCTTGTGGCCTAACTGTGCCTTTTTCTTAATTGTTCCAAAACACAGCTTTCCTTAGTTGCAACATGCCGTTCATGATGTTACATTAAAATGTGCCTAGTCGTTCTAAAGGGGCTATACAATTTTGATCAGGATAAAGTGGCATGACACGGTAAAAATATTTTTGAATAAGGACAAACTTATATCAAAACCCCAGCTCAGACAAGCCCTTACCTTTGTCTTTCAGTTCATGCGTAATTATCCTATCCACCCTCATCGGAGGTTTAACGATCTTGTATTTGTCCATGCGCTTGTTTGCCTTGCAAATCAGAAGCAGATCCGTAAATAGCAGACATTCAACATCCATCTGAAAAATACAATATGATCATATACAATCAATTAGCCACCATGTGCCCAGAACAGCCCTTTCTATTCCGCCCTCAAGCAGCCCTTTTTATCCGGCCCTGAAGTACATAACTTTATAGAAGTTGCTTAATTCCAATTGCTTACATAATTTTCCTACAAGTGTTACCCTATTTTGGTATTCCTTCATCTTGAGTGGCGACTGCATCACAAGCCCTCGAGTCTGACCGACCGTACAGCCCGGCATTGGCGCTGTCAAGTTAAAGTTGCTGTTGTACGGCTGAATGAGCTAAAAATAGACAATGGTTCGGTTTAAATGCATTGATAATAAAGTTGTTGCTTCTGTATAAACCAGATTACAATTTTTATAATAGGAAAATTTTATCTTCATGTAAGTCATATGCTGGACTAATAAATGTTTTGTGCATACATATTTTTTTTGGTTCTTTTCGTAATGTTACAAAGCAAAGCAACAAAAATTGTTATAAATTAAAGGAAAAATTGCTCCGAATATTTATTCTTGATACATTGTATGAATTGGTCGGTTAGAAACAGTGCCAAATCCTCTGGAATCGTGTCTAGTACAATATTGTATTGTATCTTCAGGTATGCGACAATTAAGCTTGCCATTGTATGGAGCCTTTGACAATAATGTTAAAGTTTGATGCCTGCTGACTCAATATAATTTAGTTATCATTTAAAATGGTAACACTTGCTAACAAATAATACATAACATAAATGACTGTAAACATAATAAAGATAATGTTATTGCATTTTTTTAAGTTCTAACAACTTTCTTTTAAATGAAATTGGACGTCAAACAACCTATTTTGCAATATTCAAAGATTTCAAAAGGTACAGTCAGACCCCGTTAACTCGAACTCCCAGGGATTGGCGAAAATAACTTGAACCTCAGAAAATATGAGCCAACTAGTAATGCTTTGCTTCAGTATAAAGTAATCGGTCCTTTACATCCAGTTCCAGCCAACAAGGAATTTGAGCTAAGACTGTTCCAGCCAACAGGGTTTGACTGTATTTCATAACATTATTTCAAGTATAATTTTGAAAAATTCTTTCTCCACATTAAATATTATTTTACAAGATACCGAAATAGTTTGGTGTCATCAAGCAACCAAAATTCCCATCTTTGTTGGTCACATACCTTAAGACATTCATCATTTGGCGCATCTACCGCATCGTACGGCTCTATCTTGTCCACGATTGCCTGTAGTTTCTCCTCCTCGTGTTGCTGATGTAGCGTTGCGTTCACGTGGTGGACAAACCGATCCACACTGGCTATCTATGATAGAGAGGAACAAATCATTAAGCCTCTTGTTAAACTGGATACTGTTCAAGTTTCATCGAGATACAATCAAAACTGAAGACTGTATCGTGTTCACAAGCAATTGTTTACAGACGTACGGACGCACGAACGCACATACTACGTACACATTACCATCGCCTTTGGCCAGTACAGCTAAAATAGCGTACAAGTTGATGTGAATTTATTTTGTACACTCACAAACAACATTAACTTGATTTATTTTGTCTTGGATTGAACCAATCTTTGAGTAAATATCTGGAAACCTGTGATATAAGACAGGTAACAATATATCAAATCACACTTTATAAAATTTAAGAAAAAAAGATTTTTTCGGCAAAAAATATCAATTTTTGATCGCTGGGTGAGTACCTAAATCGGAACAGTACCTAAATATGGAACACCCATTATAAAAGTGTTTTTCCGATCGAGATCAGTTTATTTACGATTTTAATCAATAACGACGATTGCTTTAGATACAAGTTTCAAAGAACACGATTCTCCAGTAAGTATTTCAAATAATGCAATCATTTAAAGTTTTTAATGTTCAAATGTCAATACATGGCACTCGGGGAAAAGACTTCATGCTTGCAACAATCACAGCATATTGGTGCAGCCTGTATTTTACTGAAATCAGCAAATTTTACTGTCAAAAATGGCAAACAAAAAAACTGGAAATAACATAAATTATTAATTTGCTTAAACGAAACATGGAGAAATAATTTTAAAAGAATACATAAAAAAATAATGATAAAACTGTTCCATATTTAGGTACTCAAGAGGACCAAAATGGCAGTCCTTGACTGTGCGGTTAATAAAGTACTTTTCATGCAGATTGGTAGTATCTTGAATAATGCCATTTATATCAATCAATTGGTCTTGAATCCTAGTATGCTGATGGATAATTTTGTAGTTGTGGTGCAAGTCTAACTAAAAATATTTCAAAAAATAGTGCCGAAAGTGTTCCGATTTAGGTACTCACCCAGAATAGAGAAACTGTGATCTGATGCTTTGTTGGTAAGGTAGTCTTATATCACTGGATCTTAGACGTTTGCACAAAAAATGTCTCATTCAAGGATATTTTTTTTTAAATGCCAAAACGGTCCATCTGTGAGAGTGCAGCTTTAAGAAAAAACGTACCATTTCAAGTAAATCTCTTCTCTGATGGTCATCTTCTGTTTTTCTCAATATCGCCTGGAGGAGAAGCGAGTACTTGGTCAGTCTCTGCATTGGCTTGACCAGTAGATCGGTCAGCTTGAGACGGTTACACCGGCTCTGTGCCTCTGCCCCCATCAAAAACATGGGAACACTTTAAGAAATAGTTTTTGGAATAAAAGATATGAATCATTGTTCTATTAGTCCTACTAGAGCATAGTGCACTCGCTTTTCACTGGGAAGTCTCAAGTTAAGATCTTTCTGAGCTCCAATGAGTCCAGCTTATGGTCATCAGAATGTACGAATGTCATTTGTCTTTTTATATACAGGATAATGGTACAGTTTTGGTAGACAGATAGATTGGTAAGTTGTAGACCACTTCCGATTTCTCTGCCAATTCACAAAGGGGACATTAAAGGTCGAATTTTTGATGTTATATGTGAAGTACATGTGTGTATTATCAATAGTTGCACAATTTGCAATAAGTGACACAAACTGTTAAAATTTTGAAATGCTCAAAAATGGTCAAAGTGAAAAGCACTGCATGTGTAAATTCTCAAATTAACATTATTGTTAAGTCTGTATAATCATTGTCTGAAATCTGAGATCTATGAAGATATTGGTGCAGGATATAAAGTTAAAACACTTTCAAATTAACCTATAGTCATCATTCTTCATTGTATATTTGCAAGAACAAGATACACTTACAATGACAAATGTTTTGAAGAGGTCGTTTTCATTATACTGGGATTTCATGTAGTCGGTGCAGACCTTCTGTCTGGCACAGTATTGCACATAGGGTTGGAAAATATCATGGTACTGAAATAGAAAACACAAGTATGGTCAGCCAAGAAATATTGCGGTGGAAGATTCAGTGGTCAGCTTAGAAATATTGCAGTGGAAGATTCAGTGGTAAGCATAGAAATATTGCGGTGGAAGATTCAGTGGTAAGCTTAGAAATATTGCGGTTGAAGATTCAGTGGTAAGCTAAAAATATTGTGGTGGAAGATTCAGTGAGAATGAATGTCTAGAAACCAGATGATGACTACATTAGTAAAATACAATTATTGATCAGCGAGCCATAAAATATGATCTGGTACTCTTTCATAGAAAGTCATATTGACAGAAGCGCAGTTTTTCTGCCAGTAAATATAAAATCATTTTATATGGTGCCCTCCATCAACATTTGTTTTATTAAAAGATAAAGTTATTTTTTCATCCAAATTTCAAATGAACTTTGTAGGCAATAACTTTTTAAGACATAAAAATTGAGACTAATATTTGTCCTGTTTTAAGATACCTATAATAATAATAATAATAATAATAATAATAATAATAATAATAATAATAATAATAATAATAAAAATAATAATGATAATAATTATATCAATAATAAAAATAAATGATTCCATTTATATTTATTTGAAGTGTAAACTCGTAATGTCCCTTTGATGGAAAATAAATATGAGTTGCATCCCTTGATCAGAAAAAAATCACAATATGGCATTTTAAATTTATTTTATATTTGTGTTATTCTTTATTTACAAAGAATATTCTAGTGTATAAGTTATCAATTGGAAGTTTAAGCAGCATGACAAAGCTAAGTTTGTTGCCCAACAGTATATTAAATATCACAATATATAAAGTTTTTTTAATAAGGTCCCCGAGTTCAATGTTCTTTAAAAATAAGTGGCATATTCATTGTCCATTATTGGTTGCCTTTACGAAATACCCCAATTGCAACCATGTAGGATAAAGACTGTCACATTTAGAACTTAACAAATATCCATATAGTAGTTACTTCTCACTCACTAGAAATGCCATTGTATGAATAAAAGACGCTTAAACTACTCTTTGATATGACTCTTATAATTCTCAGTTCAGGGATTGTTAGCGAAACCCCATTTTCCTAAAGCTATTTAACTAAAAACATTTACAATTTCCCTTTTATATTGAGACCTCGCTGTATCAGAGAGGCGTTGAGGGACATTTTCATAAAGCTGAACAAAATGGGACCTTTAGGCGATACATGATTATTTCAATGTTATATAATATAATATAATCATTAAATAGTTCCAGACAATTACATGTTTCCATACCATATGGAAGCCTTGTTTCATGAGGGAGGGGTTGAGGGGTGTGGCGTTATTCCGCGTCTCCTCCAGGACTTTCCGGAGATGGTTACGCCAGAACTCTGCGTTAGCTGCGGAGATCTCCGATATGTTGTTAAACAACTTGTGAGTCTCAATCTAGGAAAAGAAAATAATCAGTTTTTAGAAGGATTATATCATATATATTATTTCATATTAACATTAAATATATCCCTTTAATCAGCTATAATTGGATATGCATTTAGTGGCACTTCTACTGTCTGGTAATCGTGCTAGATTTTTATGGCAACGACATGGACTGTCTGTATGCAGACTTAGAAGTTGTGGGTTCAATCCCCACCACAGGCAGATAGCAATTTGCGCAATTATTAACTGTTAAAATTTCATACAAAATAACAAGGTGATACCTCACAACTCACTTAGTGTTCTACAGAACTTTCCTCTACTCTGGATCAGCATAATAATTTGAAAATACCAATATACGGCGCTACATTTTCATATCTCCATTGAAACATAAAGAATCACAAGTGCGGTAGAGCAATCAACATTGCTTGTCTGGTGTCTTTTCAGTCAAAAGGGCATGTATTTAAATGATAAAGTTATGATTCTTGCTAAATATGTGCATATTGTGACTTGTAACTTGTATGCCAAGTGGATTTTTTTTTTGAGTATGACAAAGATTTTAGTTTTTACACAATGGTGCAGACAACACCGACACTTAGAGTATGACAACAGCTTTACTTTTTTCTTTGAACACCAGACATATTTAAAGTTTGTGACAATTCATGAATGACAAAGACAACATTTACAGATGGTCAGTGCAAAGCATTTAAAAGAGATAGATCATCCCCAATGCTGTAAACCTTTCTTCATTATTTGTAACAAAAACGGGATATTTGTTCTTCAATTCAATACCCATAATCGTGATTAATCCCGATTAATCAGTCTGTATCCTAAGCCAGTTAATATATTAAGTATTTTGTGAAATGAATCTTAAACATTACACAATTATAGGTCTGAGGGTCATGGAAAAATATCCGCCCTAACAGATCAAAACAGATTAAATATCCATTGTGATGTTTCATGATTAAATAGAATAATTACTTAATTACGAAGAGCTTACCTCGTTTAATATGAGCTCATTTTGTAGATTAAGGAGGACGCATAAAAATAACTGAAAAAGAAAACAAATAACATTATAGACACATCATCAAGAAATATAACAATTTATCATTTAATAATCAGACATCTCAAAAACATATGCATGAAATGAACATCTATATCATCACAAAAATGTTTGAAGGCATTATAATGAAATGAGCAAATTTAAGTTAAAACACATCATATTTGTCACCATTAATTAAATTGCTCATATTAAGCGATGCATTTAAAGGTAAAATGCATATTATTTGTTCAACCATGAAAGTATTATCGGCTCCATGTTGACTTACACATCATACAAGACCTACGTTGCAAATGGCCTTTATATTAGACTTTTTAGGTTTCAAACTTAAGTCCAAATATTGCCCTTAATATCAATAAAAACTTTTAAAGTCAGATATTACCTATACTTACATGGGATTTGACCTGTATTGAGCGAAATTATTACACTGAAACTCTGTCCGCAATTAAGTTCCCATATTGCAGTAAATATCAAGGAAAACTTGAGTCAGTTATGACGCCTACTTACATCGGATATGACTCGTGTCGAGCGTATATACTGGAGTTCTGTCTGTAAAAGTTCCCATATCGCTTTCTGCTGATCCTGTTGGCGCTTCGTCAAGTCCTGGAAAATATGACAGAACAGTTGGATTATTATGATGTGATACATTCTCCAAATCTGTACACAAACTTACTAACCACGTTTCAGAATGCGTTTTGAGCCTCTTAATCAGTTTGGGCATGTTTTTTTAGGCTAAATGCTTTGACATAATTTTGATGGCATTTTTTTTACATAATCGTCAGGGATGTGGCTAGACTATATCAGGTGTGCACACAGCGGGCCGAGATTGTACAATTTCTATACTATAGGTGATTTCCTTTGTGGGGTAGTTCTTGTCTCCATAAACGCTGACCATTCTTAAGTTAAAATTTGGTCTACTTTTTACTGACTAAAAAACAACACTAAAGAAAACAATGTTTACCAGCTTAAATTTGGATAATGTACTATAGAAAAGAAATATATTAAAGTGCTACATTATCTGAGTCCTATATGTAGTACATGAAATCTATACCCAAAATATTATTGTTTTCAATTATTACAATCAATTAGGCAAAGTGATCGCTAGACTGATTTAAAATTAAAGAGATGACCTTAACGTTGATCATGCAGACAGATAGTATGCTGACACCCATTTAAGTCATTAAATATTATGATTCTGATGTAACCGTTAACTATTATCAGTATTTAATTATCTGAAAAACAACAAACTTACAAGTTAACAAGTCTAGCTTTCTATTGCTTATAGGAATGACCTTGGGGCATATTACTGTTGTCTGTCACAATAATAACACAGACAACAAATGACTTTTTACACATCTCCAAGCATCTGTTTGTAAACATGTCAACTGTAACCCTTGGGTTGTTTAATGTATTTATGTCGTTCCAATACACAAATACTTAAATATTAATTTCAGTCTATCTATACTTATAATTCATTCAATTTTTACAAAGGATAAATGGGGATCGATTCCATTTATTCTGTATAGAAACCAGTAATGGTGTCCATTTCAAGTGATTCAGTCTCAGTTCAAACCTGCGACTTCTAAAAGCAATGGGCTGAAATTGGTACACAACCGAACCTATTAAGTCATTATTATCCATAGTCTGATATGAACATTCAGATATCTTCAAAAGCGTTCTTCCTAGTATGCTTCAACATTTAATGTCAACCAAAAAAGATCTTTACCGAATCCTTAGCAAATATTAATCATTCAACCAGCTAAATATCCATCCCAATTTTCTTGAAATGCCTACAACTACATGGTCTTTCAATTTGTTAAACATGGACTGGCACCTTTCTTGACATGCGTGCCGACTATATAATTACCAACATGCCGGACAATTAGCGATTGTGATGGATATATGTTTTGAGGCATACGCATGTTCTTGTACAATAACGAGCATTAGAGTTGTCGTCATATGTTGACGATAGTTTATTATTTTCATGAAATGACACATTATGTCAACCATACTCTTGTAAGTGGGACAGTTACACTAATTAAAGGTTACAGAACACTAATTATGGTCTGTTTATTAAGTTATGCAATTAATGTTACGGTCATTTTGCATATTAAATATGTACCTATTTCATATTTTTGACAAGGAGGGAAATGTATACTTAAGAATGACAATAAAGTTAACTACTAATACAATGGAAACTACTGGGACAAGCCCAATTTTGAAACATTATCAAGTACCCTGTTTATTTTCATCAAGTACTCCGTTTATTTTTACAGCAGGGTTCAAATTTCATTTCATGTTATGATCACAGATGTAATAAAGTATGATAGGTACCGCCTCTAAATTTAAATCTTCCGAAATTTAAAGGTATATAACACGATATTTACGATGGTTAACTATTTGTCCATCTTCTCTTTGTTTAATAAAATTATTCGGCGCTGCGTTTACATCTTAAGAACACAGGTTAAGAAATGCACTTTATAGATTTATAAATATCACTACAGCATTGCAAGATTGTGTTTGAATGACAAGAACAAAATCTATTGAAGTCATTTTGTATGTCTTTTAAATGTTCAATCTCACATAAGCATAATACGAACACTCTTTAAAAATGTTCAGGTGTTGAAAGAGCTTTGTATACTGAATAGCATTCGCATTTTTGCATTTACACAAAAAATATTTGAAGATTATTGATGGTTCCAGGTGACAAAATACTTGACACTATCTAGTCAAAAACCTTTTGTAGCTTTGTGGTGATTGCTCCGATTTCAAGAAAGAAGAAAATTTTAGACACTTTTTTTAATATTCTATTAAATATTTTTCTTATCAAAAAACATAACATAGGATGCCACCAGACATTGCTGAACAGAAAGTCTGAGGCATTTTGATACAAAACGTATTCATATTACCGAAATACTTTTCTTCCGGAAAAATGAAAATAATTTTAAACAATTATCTGGAAAAAATCCTTCTCAATTTCCTTTTACACCCTAGTATGTTGCACAATCTGAACACGATTATTATTTGTCAAATTCAAGTATCAGGTATAAAGATTTGATTTCCGATGTTCCTTTAAGTTTATTATATGTCTAATGTCACACCAAAATGACTAATGTAAATCTTATCTAAGAGACAAAAAATACACAACAATACACAGTTGTGAAGAAAAAGAAATGCCGATTTATCACCATTTCAACCTCCTTAAGATATACAGGCCCATTTAAATAAATATTTTAGCCGTAAAGCGAAAGTGTCTATGCGTAGTGGTTTTTTTTATGTTTAAACTGAAATTAAACCAGACACAGTAGAAAAATGATTTATTTTATTCTAACTGTGGCGTCCCTATATATTTAAGATGTTTGAAGTTATGAAAACGAACTTTTATTACGGCGTTAGCTCTAAAAACCCTATTGGGGAGACTCAACACGATGTGACACATATAAGGATTTTAAAACTTTGTTTAACCCAGAAAAATATTTTTGTATTAATCTACCATTTTATGTGAGGAAATCGTTAGCGATATTTCGATGTTCTAGCCATAAATTGTTTATTGAGACTGGTCGACATTTGGGTATCGAAAGGGAAAATAGAGTGTTAAGATATTACTTAATTAGTTTTAGTATCAGATGTGTAGAAGATGAATTTCATGTATTCTTTCAATGTAACAAATTCAGGCAAGAAAGGCAATTTCATATCTATAAATGGTACATGGGTAGGCAAGACTTTCAAAACTTCATAAATCTAAAGTTTGAACAATGACTGAATAAAAAAATAGCATTCTATGTAAATGTAATAATGAAACATAAAGATAAGGAAAATGACTGTCATTAAGAAATCACAACCCCAACAATAAACATTTGTTCTCGACCGACTGGTTCTTACCCCCAGTATATAATGGCAATAAATGTGCTTGTGAGTTAGTTTTCACTACCATGCAGCGTCTTGCCTAAATCTGTTGATAGTATGATGTCACTTTTTCTTTGGCCATTTGCTGTGTGTTCAGGAAATGTTTCATTATGCTGAAAAGAATCATGTCTTTGATTTGTGCTTCATATTCTAATTTGCATGGTTAGGTATATAGTCCATCGGCATTGACATTCTGATTCTATATTTTGAACTTGATGTCATAATCGTTGTCTTGCAATGAAAAAGAACCACTGCAAAAGGGATGTTGTTGTCAAATAAATGCATTCGCTAGTAACTTACGCTTGATTATTTGTTACCAAAGTGAACTTTCCTCCGAATATGTGGGTCAGTTTAACACTGACTGTACTATGCTCAGAGCCTCTTTTAAGACCAGCGTTTATTTAGCTTCTGCACTCTTCATGGCAGAAATCTGTTTTCCATGCCTTCAGGAATGACTTGCATGATGACGGAAACTAGCCTGTATGCTGAACTTTCGCAAGCATTTTCAACTGGTAATGGCGAATCCCAATGTGTGAAAACAAAATATAACCTTATTTATGTCTTTACTTTGTCAAATGCAAATTTGCAATGTATTTAAATTGCAGTCATGCCCTTGACAAATCGTCCATAACAGTTTACCTTGTTCGTAGCTATGATATATGCTGTGGTATAGAAACATTCACAATTGCGTCAATCTTGTCTTGCGATTTGTGGATACCATTTTCCGTAATTATGTGTTCACAAATGCTATCTGCTTCTCACAAAATGGCATTGATCATATCTTGCGTGCAGATTTAACTTACTTAACCTCTGTAGAACCAATTAAATATAATGTATGTGTTCGTCACCGGTTATGCCTTTGATGAACATGCCATTCAGTATGCTGCTGATTTCGTGTATGCCCTTCAATATCTGATCAAGAAAACATTGCCATATTGCCGTTGCAGGTGAAATACCCATCACAAGAAGATTGCCCCTCTACATCTCAACATGTGTATATATAGCCTTTTGACTTTTCTTAAAGCTGTAATTGATGATATGCTGACCGCTCGATCTTTGAAAATCGATGTCCAACTGCCATTGATGCAAACATGCTTTCCATTTTAGGAAGTGCTTATTGAGAAGTCGTAGAGGGTTAACAGGAACTTTGTTATCAACACATATTCTAGCATTTTCATCAGCCTTGACTTTAAGAACAATTGCCGTGACCCGCTCACTATGGTCTAGACCCTCGATAATGCCTTGACGTTTAAGCGTGTAAGTCCGTTTCAGCTGTTGGCTTTATTGTATTCAGTTGTTGCGATTTCTTTTTTGGAAAGTATAGCTCTCATACCGGTGCCAAGTCCGATTTCATCATTGAGCAAAACCTTGTATATTTTCCCAAAAGTATGTACTGTGTTATTTAAAGGGCTTGACTGTGTGTAATAAGGTTTGCACTCCCTTCCAATCAAATGACATGAAACGTAACCATGATCTGCCGAACAATGATTGTGTCATCTGGTAAACAACGTACAAGTCTATGTTGTGTCGCGCCTCATTTATTCCTCATTTCTCAGAAGTAAGTCACTCTGCTATTTTGTGGTTTAGACCAGTTTCGAAACATTAATAAACATGTCATGTAGGGTATCACTGCTATATAGAATCTAGTGTCAAGTTCCATTTTGAGATTTTTGCCATTAACTAAGAGTGTAACGGTGATCCTTTCACTTTTCTCCCCATTATGAGTACATTGTCTTCGTTATCTAGGAAATGTGTCTGCTTTCTTTCAAATTATTTTTCATAGTTGTGTACTGTATGTCCCCCGCCCCTGTTTTTTTCTTAATGTAGGCAATTTCAATGTGACCTTTCTCAATGCAAAAAATGCGAACACTCTCCTTATGAAAGTAATAATTCGATTCCTAAAAATTCTGCTTCTGTCTCAAACTTATTATGCGTGGTCTTTGAAATTTGAAATTTAATCAATAAATGGAGATTGCAATTGTAACTTTTTTGCAATATTTGGTGCAGTTTCAATTGTCACAGTCATATTCATACCAGACAGCAATATCTTTTGAATTTGCTCATTTCGTTACCAGCAAACACATCTGTATAAAAAATGAATCTGAGAGAGTGCCTCCAAATGACCATTTACTGAAATGAAAAAGATCACACATGATTTGGGTTGAAAATGGTCACCAATATATTTCATTATAAAGTCCAAATATTTTGTTGACAGATCATCAGGTGGTTTTAGATTTCTTATTTCTTTTTATATTATATATATATCTACCGCATTAACAAAATGGGTTCATCTACAAGACTAACTTATAAATGATATGTACATCGTTTACATTTGATAGAGATGATTAACATTATAGGACCTGGTAGGGGTATCATTTCAATGAAGCATTCATGTTAAATACACTACACAGTGCACCTGCACCTAATTTTACATTTAATTCAGTCTAAAAATAATAATAGTCCTTCAATAAATACGAAACTGAATGACACATTTTATATCGTCTGCACATATACTCATAAAAAATCAAAGAATTGCTTGTCAGCATGGTTAGTTGTGCACCTGCAATACGTTTGACTTTAAACACTGTTTTACAATAATTACGTCCCTTGACATAGAAAACATGGTCGGCATAAGTTTTTGCGTCGCATGTACCTCCAAATATATTAAAGTTGCACTCATAAAACCGAGTGAGAATGATCGTTTCGTTTCATAATGCAGATACTCAAGCTGTATTAACTATCTTTTTTATTTCGCATTTTTGCTATTTCTAGTCTTAAATCGTGAATTGCATCGTAGATTTAAATTTATCCTTAGTCTGCTACTGCTATTATTATAATTCATTTATACTTCATTTGTCGATGAAATTCAAAATTGTTTCTGTTTAATTATTGTTGTTCTGATGCTTCCGACAAGGAGTGCCGTCAAAAGGCATGATGTAAGAACCATGCGAAAAACTAAAGAGATTTATGAGGCTTTGAAATAAATAGGAAATGTAACGTAAGTCAGTTGATATCCGCATAGGTCGGGATGGTCGAGTACTTCACTCAAATTAATATGTTGGCTTGTTTCTCTTCCAGTCGCTTGCGAATACTCTGTTTTTTTTGGTTGCTGATTTGTATCCAGCCATCTCTAGCATATTGACCTTGTACGGTCGCATTTTCACATTGTTCACCTTCGCATTTTCGCCCTTTCGCTGAGAAAATTTGAATTCTCAAAATGAAACAATTCAGCAACGTTACATATCGTTGAGACGACAAGAGTCATATTATAAAGATCAACCGACTATGGCGATATTTAATACCTTTATAAAAAATTTAAATACAAAATACGTTTCCTTAAAAAGTTAATAGAAATCAACCTATATACTTCCATTATATTTTAATTGCATTGTATACGTAGATTTGTAATCTGACACAATCCATAAAACAAATGTCCGAAAACAGAATTTTGTCCGATGCTTGTAATTTAGTTTTAACCAATGGACTATTTTAGACGGATCTTACATTTATTTAAGTGTGAGATCTTTTGTTTCGCAACATAACAATTCGCAATATGACAACAAATGAAATCAAATTCAGCTTTTTTTCAGTAATTTCGGGGTATTTTATTTATTTTGCTAAATGCCCCCTTTTTGTAATACCCCTTTGTGAACGGCTACCCGTTGGACGCCCTTCACATTTTGATCGCAGGTGACGTAAACTGTCGTTCATATGCCGGATTGTGGAGAAATAGTTCTCAAAGAATATAAGTTGAATCAGTCCATCGAATATTTACAGTGGTTCAATGCAAACCTTTATAAACGCAATTATGTTCCAAATGATAACGGTTTATGCAAGATTTGTTTTTAAATTGAACAGGTCATAAATATGTTTCATGATACATTCGTATTTTATCACCCTCATTGTCAGAGATCAGTCTCCTTAGCTTCTAGACTTTTCGTGTTTCCAGATAAATAGGGAAGACCACGATTTGTATTAGTTCGACATGCAATTGGATTATTAGCTGTACGAAAGAAAACACAATGACATAATCGTTATTAACGGAGGTCGATGTCGGTGTGGCGCGGTCACACTATAACGTATAGTAGTAACGTATGTATCGACGTATGGTAGATGGATATATTTATTTCAGTAATCAATGCACATACATGGACATTTAAAATAAACAACATGTATAGTAATAACATAATTCATAATACATACATGATATTAACATTATAGCCATGACAAGCACACCGAACCAAGGATGACACAAAACAGAGAAAACTCTTATTTCCTTTGTGGTCCTTTGTGAATGTTACCAATCCGTTGGTGTACGTTTCTAAACATAACAGGTATATATGGTAAAACATGGTATAGTTGTAATAAGTCGAGGCACAAACTGTTTGGGCGTATGCGGACGTCCATTTTACATTCGCTATTAGAAATACGTAAGCCATACGCTAAGTACGTTAGAGGTAGGTTATTAAAACGTAAAGTTACCTTTTTGCATCAAGGTGAACCGTACAGCTAACCGATTGATGATCTAAGAGTAACTAACTTCTGGCCTATATCTGACGTATATGCAAAGCTTAGCGACTTATTTAGACGTATGCCTGGCGATGTAGTAACCTATTGAATGCGTTATTTATGTAAAACTAGCGTATTGTTGACGTTTTGCCCACGTTTTGCGGACCCTGTATACAATGGGAACTGTGAGTAGCTCACCGTCACTTCTCCACCCGTCGTTAATGTAAATTCTCATTAATCAGGGTATGCAATGATAAATCAACATTGTTGGCAAAGCGTCACCACTCTGGTGTACGATAATGTCAATGTAGAGATAGGCGCCGTATGTATGCAGAATGTCATGAGATCGTCTGCAGCACGCCGAGTACGCTGCGCATAGATTTATTCATAAGTTACTCCTACATTGGGCATAGGTTTAAAACGCTTGACATACGCTGGTCAAACTTTGTGATAAGCTATCACGAGTTATATATGAGTAAGTGTTATGCTACTTATGGGTTGGACGTACGAGGTGATTTATTTAATACGCTAGGTATAGGTTTCTGTAATAGGTCATGCTGTAACAGCACCATGATCAATGTCGACGGGAGGGCAATAAGCTGTGTCAGGTGTATTTATACGGGCTCTAAACCGAGGGAAGCTCGGCAGAGCCCTATTACGGCTACATGTATGCGCGTATACACTTAGCAATACTTTCTTTCAAAAGTGCAACCACTATGAGCCTGAAAAAAAGACGTAAAGGTGATGGAACCAGTATTGTTCTGTTCATAAACCATATTGAGCGCGTGAATGCCGGACATCAAATTTCCATCAGAACGTGACGACACTACGTTCGGTAGTTTACGTTATCTCCAAATCGGCCGTTTCCGTGAGAATGTAAATTGAAACAACGAGATGCGAAATAGCGCCCCAGTAATTATCAATATAGTTCAAAGTATTCTAATAAACAGTTCCTATGAATACTTTTGATAAACAAACAAGACAAATAAATCATATTTCTTTAGGTTGTAGGAGATATATATTTTGTATTCACGTTTTCATTAAAGATATTCATACGCTTTGTTTACCATTTTAAACGAAGGACACTATCCGGTAGTTGTCATTATGGATTTTACAATACTATTTAAATGTTTGACAATTGTTGATCGGATAGAAATTGCCAAGAATTTATCCCCGATTGATTACCGATTTAATTACGACTACACCGGTATACATAGCAGAGCTTGTCACGTAACAGGTATATGTATGTTTATTTTGTAAAAAACACTAGTATCAATTTCATTGCACGGCCCATCAGGGCCGGGCATATAGTAGTGGCTTTAGAATGTGCCATGCATTCGGATTTGACCATTTACTTCCTTTCGTGTCATATTTTCTGTGAAATTGCGTTCTTCAATCGAAAAGTAAAATTCTCAATAAAAACATAACTTAAATCCTCACGTGTTAATCGCCACAAAAAAAATTGTTATTATTTCATTGCCGATTATTTGCTCCTTGGTGGATCATATATTTGCACTTCGAATCGGATTTGATCCTTTCAGCCTTTGAAGTTATTCGCGCATGCCTATTGAAAATTATGTCATTCTTGCTTTACACATCACGTTATCTGTTTACGTAGTGAAGTTTGGAAAAGTGGATTCTGTAAAGAAGGTTAGTTATTACCAACAATTTATTTTGAGTGTTAATTCACATGCGTTGTTTGATATTGTAGACAGTTCTTCATGTTCTACTAGTAAACTTATGACATGCAGTTGACCAGTTCAGAAATGCCACAACCATGGCTGAGTGAGAGATTATGATTTAGATCAAAGGATTGGAACACCTTTTAATCATCAACACGGCTGATTGAGAGATTGAAACTAAAAATATATACAGGAATTGTGTGGCAGGGAAACTCATCTGCATGAAACACGACTTTTGTGTGACAGATTGTAATTAAATTAAGAAGTTGGATTGGTGCGGGAGGGGTATCCACTCCTGCCAAGCGAAACCGTGGCGAGATTATAACTGAAAAGATAAATAGACGGTTGCGGTCGGACACCATGGCTTTGTGAGTGATTGTGACTAAAAAGATGAATGGTTTTGCTTTGATCCACAGATTGTGTGAAAGATTGTAAATAAATAGTTTGGGAGGGGTGCCAAGCAACACTTTCATGACGGATGAGAGATTGTGACTGAATATGTTTATAGGGAGCTAGCGGGCTGACACCATAGATCAGATATGTGAGGGATTGTACAAAGAAGATGGATGTGGAGAGTTTTCCATCTTGCCATGCAATACCGTGTTTGTGTGACAGAGTTTAACTCAAAAGTTGGATGGGGAGGGTGCAGGAGGGATGTACCCTCATGCCAACGCACTATGGCTTAGTGAGAAATTGTGACTGAAAAAAGTGATAGGGTGGGTGCGGATCAACATCATGGCCATTTCAGATATTCTGAAAATAACGATAGACAAGAAGGTGTCAACATCTGTCAAACGACATCAGGGCTGAGAGATTAAAATGAAAAACATTGATGGGAATGGTGTGGCAGGGTTGTCCTGCCAAGCAACATCGTGTCAGTGTAACAGAGAGTAACTTAAAGGTTGGACGGGGAGGGTGCGGGAGGGGTATTTCCGATTGTGATTGAAAGATGAATGGGCGGTTGCAGGCCGATGGTGTTTCTGTGGGCCACAGATTGTGTGAAATATTATATAGTCTGTCCAGGGTGTGGGAGAGGTGACCCATCCCGCCAAACATCACCATGGCTGAGTGAGAGTTGCGACTAAAACATGGATGGGAAGGGCTGTACCCTTTCCATGGAACAACATAGCTTGGTGGTAGAATGTTACTAAAATCCGCTTAGTGTACAGGTGTACCTGTGTCTTATTAAGATGTGCACCTCCATATTCATACGTGCTGTCCTAAATACAGAGTCGCACCTTTCTTTTAAAACTTTAAAATGGAGGTGCACCTCTTTCATAAATACAACTGCACCTCTATATCATGTACCTCTATATTTAGACCGCCATGCCTTTTCTTAGACCTGCACCTTAAAAAATTAGGTGCAACTCTATTTTTTAACTTACATTGCCGTTTAGCAACCTTTCACCAAAATGGTAAGTCAAACTGTACTGGCTTGCTCAAACTCAATCTCATGGTCAAATTTGTTATAAATAGCCAAAATTCCTGCTTGTTAAAAAAGTAAAACAGTCTAAATGAGTTGCCTCAGACACCATTGCCGACTGAAAGAAGTTTGTGTCTTTGACTGTAAAGACTGTAAAGACCCTCTGCCATTCACTCAAATCTGCGTGCGATAAGGCCCCAGTTTCTCGATAAATATTATGCGCAACCGGCTTAATATCTTAGTTCAAAGAACTAAATTTCATTCTGAAACTTGATTTTACAAAACATGAAATAGTTTATATTAATGTTAAACATAATTTCATTGTATAGTTTAGAAACTCATTAAATCTTTAAGAAGTTACATAATTTACACCAAAATGAAACTAGTGTGCTAAGCTTGAACCTGTTATAAAACATTTCCATAAACTGGGGCAAAGATACATGACATACATGTACATACAGTGATACTTATGCTTAGCAATATGTTTGGTCATAAAGAAGCTGTGTTACTATAGGACAATTAGATTTCTGTGTAAATTACTTGTAAATGGGATATGTCAGATTAGCACAAATTACAAACTTTTTTCTGTATTTCAGAACGCATCCATGCCACCTGGTTTTTGACATTACAGCTGTGGACTGATTTTCAGCAATACAGGAATTGCCATGTTATGTTAAACTGGAGGCAATACGTTTGGAAATAAACCGGACTTTTGTCAAATTTTCCCTGAATATTATTCATAATATTTGCGGTAATCAATTTCTTATCACCCAATTTCTAGGAATCAATTTCATGGTTGCCTTTGTATAGTTCTATTGTGTCTTATAGGTCACGACTTAAGAAAAGTTAGCATACATATAGCCCAGATCAATGCCAACGTTTATAAACATTCTTACATATGGTTGACTTCTCCAACATTCATAAATTTTGAATCAAATATAACCTTAACTTAATTTCGAAATTGAATTTTAAATACAATAAATAAAATCGAATGACCTTCATTAGGAAATACTTTGTCTCCACAGATGGTGAAATCTACAGTCATGTGTCAGACGTGTATGTAAACGTTCTAACAGTGTACTGCAATAGCTGTATTGGTAGGGTACTTCGTATGCATTTCGGTTTATTTTCATAAGCAAAACTTCGTCGAAATTCACCAATGAATAAAACTTATATAGTATATATAGAAGGTCGTATATCACCCCTAAAGCGCCGTGTTTTTCCCTAGACCTATTATAATAGGGTCGCTCTAGCGCCGGAGTTAAAACTATTACCAGATAAGTTTACGATCTGAACACCACAACGAAATGAATAAAGAAATAATTAGATTTAAACAGGGTCGTATATATTGACACCAAACAACTTGTAGATTTGACCAGATGTGAAGTTGTATACATCTAAAAAATTGTGTCAATGTTGAACAGGATTGTCAATGAAACTTAATTGAAATTACAGAGCTAGTCATACATCAAACGAAATAAAAGTAGAGTACAGTGAATGTTTGAAACAACCCATATGGCAATAGGTCAAAGACCGCATATACACTCGCTCGTTACGGACATCAATTAATCTTAAATGTAAATCTTGTTATTCCTTCTTGTCGTTTTACTTATAAATTTTCCATTTTATATTAAAATTCAGTTCAATGTTTCAAACTTAAAATGTATATTTCCCTAGTGAACACCGGATCGTTTGTTATAGCTGCACTCTCACAGATTTTCCTCTTTTACAACTTTTTTATTTTTTGTCTTGGAAAGAGCAAATGTTTGCGTAGATATCTGCAAACTTATGATATAACATTGCTGACAAAAAAACAGATGGTAGATTTACAAATTTCCGTTCGAAAATTAATGTTTTATGGCTTAAACCGTTACTAACGGTTTAAAAAAAATGCATAAAACATCAATTTTTAAACTTATATATAACAATCTGCGATCTTATTTTTTGTCACCAGTTTTATTTCACTGGTTTCCATAGATTTTTCGCAAAAATTGGCTCATTCCAAGATATTTTTTTTAAAAAGTTGTCAAAACCTTTAATCTGTGAGAGTGCAGCTTTTACTCCGTGTGTGTTTAAGGTAAATACAAAAAGAAATGCTACTGGTAAAGTTTCACTTCAAAGTCACAACATGTTAAGTTTGAATATATCATTACAAGTTTGTATTTACCTCCCTATCATATCATAATAGTAGCGTCGTTATGGTGTTATTCAAAAATGTAATTAATCCAAAACTATGGTTCATTAGTACAAATTAAACATGAACAATTATCTCAATTATATATATATAATGCACTTACACATATTTGCATCCTCATGGTGGATGGCTCACCTTAATAATTAAGCATGTATCTAAGACATGCATATTGCTACAATGCTATTTAAATAACGTTTCATCTAAAGCAACGCACGTTAAATGGACTGGGTAATTGTCATTCTACCCATGTTGGCTGTGTTTTCGTTGATACACTAACTCGGGACGGTGACCATCTGTAGAAGGAAGTTAACCGTTCAATTACTAATGTGTGTAAAAAACATTATATTCATTTATACGTACGGTAGTTATTGAGCGTTGGCATTGACAACATACTGCAACATTAACTTCACCAACAACCACCGTGATGGAAATTATACAACTCGCGCTTTGCGGCCGTGTTTTATTTAATAACACAGGTAACAGGTGTTGTAACTATTACTTTCTTTGTTGTTTACTTTCTGCTGTTATAGCTTTTCTTGAAATATTACCACGAGTATCACACTTGTATATGGATATTTGTTTACGTTATATATATTAGTATTAAACGATGTTATTACCCGATGCCCTAATATGCTATATAAATGTAAATCGCTATTTTCGACTCTTTTACAAACAGTAATCAACATTACCAGTGTGGATATACCACGTGGTTTTTGACGTCACATTTAGTTATATCGTGAAATAAAATACCGCTCGACTCAAAAAGGATACTCGCTGTAAGTGTGTTATTTTCATATCAATTTTTATAAAACCTAGCGGAGGCTAAGCGGAAAACTATACCATACACTCGGTTACTAAGCGACATGTTTAGTAATTTATAGCTTTTTCAAAAATCGTGGGCAAATGCTGAAAATGGACAAAATATTGTTTGTTATGACGAGAAGCAAATTACGTTTCTGGTCTTAAAAGTTGTTTATATATATATATATTCACCATGTTTGCCTTTAAACGGAAGTCTCGGAATGCATATTCTTATCCTCAAGATAAATACATACCTACAAATAAGGCTTACAGTATATAGAAATATCAAATGTTTGTATTTTGTTATGACGAAAAGCAACACCTACTTGGTTATGACGAAAATGTACGTCATGGGTTTTACCGAGATTCAAAAAACAACAACAACAGCATATCGTTTAAACTCGTGAATTTCCGCAATTGGTTTTGTAAATTAATAAGTTAACGGAGAATACCGAAGAAATTTCAAGCGCTAACTGTCTGTATGATCAAGATCATCACCGGACGTAAACAAATCAATATCAGGCGTAAACAAACAATGTTCGCGATTTGAAGATGTTTCCAAGATCGATCTCAACAAAAATATTTTTCTTCTTCTTCGGGTAATAAAAAAGTTGTTGTATGTGCATTTGTGTATCCGTCAAAACTGTTGAATAAGTCGAATAAACTTCAGTTAATAAAACAAATAATTCCGTACTCTACTTTGATACATGTTTATACCAATGTGACTGACGAGCGAGTGTCTTTATATGACTAATAAATATCTTCTGATGAAGGCGTTACGCCGAAACGTTCAAGATAATAATCTTTACGTGTTTTTGTGGTTTATTTTATTCATGTTTATATGACTACTAATTGTCAAAAGCTTTAATGAAGAAACAGATTGCCATAGTGTTTAATTCAATCACTCTTCTAGCCTATGATATGCAATCGTATATTTCTTACTAATACTAATAAAAAAACTTAGGATACGTATATTGCAAATATTAATATTTTCAATCTTAAACCGATTGTTGGTTATCCGGTTAGCACAGTGGTTATCGCATTCGCTTTTCACCTAAACGACCCGCGTCTGATTCCGGGTCTGGGCGCATGTGAGTTTGGTAGACGCAGGTCACTAAGCCGGAAAAGTGTGTTTTCTCCGGTTTCCCCCACAACTCAAGACCACACTATCGTGCAACATCGTGCCAACGAGTGTAACCTAGTATAGGTTATCACAACTTTCTTCACAATCGTAAAATATATAATGTCTAGACTAATCTGACACCGCACATGTTTTAAATTTAAAAACATTGTATTGAGTGTGGCATTATGTGTAGAATGACATTTTGTCAAATGGTTAGAAAAATGTATCAACTGTTATCATCATTATTCTGTTAAAAAGAAAGTTGCAATTAAATAATCTTTTGCAGTTTGGCCAATTCAGTCTGAACTCGGATATGATACTTTTTGTAACCAGGGCCTAGACCTTCTACAAAGGAGAAACGGTTTCGATTGCAAGGAATAGGCGTAATTTCTACTGTTATGACGAATACAACAGACTGTTATTACCACAATTACCGAAAAGTGAGCGATTTTAACCGATGTGCGAATCAATCAATTTTCCTTTCGATTTAGAAATTAAATATTCTAGGTGCACATTAGCGTATTATATGACACGATGGTAAGCAATCAATAAAAGATTAGTCAACCTTTACCATTTATTCATTTACATAAATAAAATGTTCATAACCAGAAATTTTGCCATACTTGGATGAAGCAGAAAGGGTGAAAACAAGCTAAGTTGTTATTGTTTCTAATATGCATTGTTACAAGACTATAGTGTTTTTTTGTAGGGTTTTTAGGTGCTAGAGCTGGTATTTTCGGAGTCATATGTCTTTAAGTAAATACAATTACAAAGGGTGTGAATCTTTATTGCAAACATTTAAAAAATTATTTGTTGGCTCTTGTGATTCAAAATCATAACAAACACGCGAATGTAAAGCATACACGAGATATTGGTGGACATTCATTTTAACTATATTTTAATATGTTATTACATTGGTTATAACTAGTGTTGGGAATCGGAGAAAAAAATATTATCGATAATCGGTTTATGAAACCGATCAACGATCGATTATTAATCGATTTAATAAGTATCTAATTATCTTTGGTTCATCATATTTCAGGCATACAGATATAGGACATGCACTAGTTTTACAATATTGTTTGTACATTTTTTTGTTTAAATTACATCATTTATTCAGAACGCAACTATGACCCTTTAGTGTTTACAATTTACTATTACAGAACATTAGACCACAGCCTCTAATGTTTGTCTTACATTTAGAATTGTATACAAGTGTAAAATAAACACAAAAAGATATCAATTTCTTGTTAATAATCAGTCAGTGACAATCACAACACAACAAGCAGTTGAATATTATATTTATTTTGATTATATGTTTAACAGGAAAATTTTCTTTCAGAAAAATGAGAAAACTGAATTCTTACATGGTAAGAAGTAAACGGTAAAAATCACCTTTAAACCACAAACATGAGTACGTAGTTGAGAACCAATCCTTTAGCAGTTCAATTACAAAGATAATTTGTTATAAGGTACGGTAGTGACTTACTGACTTGATAAGAACATGACTAGATAACTTTACACAGTAACACCATAACATTTCAACATTAACTAGCATTAACCAAAAGCAAAACATATTTTCATGACAAAGCTTTACTGGTAGTCGGTAGCGGTTACGTCCCTTGTTTGTATAATCGATTGTTGAAATTACACTATCGATTGTCGCCGACGTAGGCCTTTCCGATCAATTTTCGATTATAATCGATTATATATCATCGGCATCACACTAGTTATAACACAATAATGAGTTAAATTGAATAACGTTCATTTTAACTATTACGATGGTACTGTTGTCTAGATTTGGTAGCGCTTGTTCGGGTTTTCTTGTAAGTGGAATACCTCTGATGCTTTACCTTGGTGGACACGCGCTCGACGCCTTCTAGAAATCTGAGCCGAATATTCTCCAGAACTCTATGTGCAGGTAGCGACAGGGACCTAGGTGGCTTAGAGCGGCTTTCATGAGCGGGGCTGCCTCCGCAAGCGCTTACCAGATCTAGATCACTATGCTGTCGTTGTAGAGTATATAAAGTTCAGGCGAAAAATCAGTTAATTCAGCCTATGTGCAACATTAGCTGGCAACTGCATTTTCGTAGATCGCCATGAAAGTATTGTCTCATTTTAAGATTTTCGTTCTTGCACTTACTTAAATGTAATGTCAATAAATAGAAGCGTTTATATGCTCATTAAACAAGGCTTAAACGACGAATCAGTTGTTCAAACTTTGGCTAATTCTGCATTAGTTTTCAACTGTTTTTCGTCCCCCGCCTTGTCATTTTAAACGCGTTTTTATTAACATCTTATTACTGCAAATGTCCACCATATCATACCTAATAATATCATTAAATGCAGGATCTGAGTAAGAATACCGTTACAATACTTTATGGAAGCGGAAACATTTTTCAATGACAAACATTAATAATAAACATCGGTGATGGAGACTAAACGTGCTCCTGTATGCTTGAATTTTCTATAAATACGGTTTCGAACTTGCCTTCTACAATTTGAGCCATACTTTATCACCGTTAACTTGTGTGCAAAGCCGGCCAACCGGGAATCGAACCCATGACGAATGCACATGATACAAGCACTCTTAACGCTGACCAACCAAGAACATATTGAATATAAAGTATTCCTTAGCCTAGATTTATTTGGTGTATGGATATTACTCAAGGTTTTGTATTCTTTCCTTTCAGATGTCTGCATTCAGGAACGGAGATGGTTGCGGCCTAGGCGGGACAGACTATGTATCCGTGACGGGAATAGACGGGATAAATGACAACTTAGCTGGAATTCAGAGAGCGTTGATTTCAATTGGTTAAGTGTTTTGAACCTGTAGTAGCTCACAGATAAAACTCAATGTCAACGGATATTTGATAAGGATCTGCATAATAATAAAATGGCTGTCATATCTGGGCTTATCATAAAGCGCAGTTAAAGTGTTGTTGGTTAGCTTCTGTGATCGATCGGTCGTTGTTCGTTGGTTTTCGGCTATCGCCTACGTTTCGTCGCCTTATTTACATGTACCTTATTTCAATGTAACCTTAATTTCATGTTTTCTTAATTCCATGTAACCTCATTTCCATGGTACCTCATTTCCAACCTTATTTTCATGTAGCCTTATTTCTATGTTTTTTTTTTCACTTTTCAAAGAAAATCGTGTTTAAAGTCTAAATTGTTTCATTTCCATATCAATATAATTGTTCACTAACGACGCTTTGAAACAACAAGTTAAACTGTTTATTAACAACCTTCCAAACGTAATAATTGCATCATTGCAAATATATCACTAAGATTAATTCATCAGTAACAATATGATTCTATGATCAAATATGGACTAACTTTGTTGTACAAATAATATATTTTTCTTTATGACAGTCTACTCATGCTAGAAAGAACTTATTTAGAATGCTTGGGATTCAATTATGAGTCATGCCGATTAAGCGTTGTTCACTTGGTCATTAATTAAAGAAATATTTTCAACACCTGAATCTTCATTTCTCTCTCTATTTCGCGAAGCTTAGTTAAACATGTTCGGTTTCTGTGGGCAGTTTCAAATTGAAATGTAGGATCTCACGTGAAAACAGTATTATTTTATCAAGCCCTGCCCAAGTCAATCTTCTAATAACGTAATAGACGTTGCAAGTTCTAAAAAAATAACAATCAGACACGGATAAAGATTGTTAGAGTTATCAAGGCGATGTTATAGAATTGTTAACGTCTCATAAAGAAACAAAAAGGTTCCATATCCTAATGCTGAACAAATTTTGTTTACAATCCAGGTGACACAAGTGTTGGTTAAATTATGTTTTAGTCTATAATATATAGGTCAAGAGCGACTATGGGTCATGTCTCAATTAACCAACGTAGGTCATGAGTCAGATTTTAAATAACCCACAGTTACACAATCAAGATTATATGTTAGACCTACTACTGATACAAATATCTAAACTGTATGTAAACTGTATTTATGCCATATTTCGGAGAATAAGGGAATTGTGACTCTTACAAACTTGAAACTTTAAACTTAAAGTCCAAGCACGACAGTGTAGACAATAAAATTCATTGGCGTTGGTCATCAATATTTACAGTTTGAGACATTCACATAAGAATTCTAAAGCATATTATCAATAACAAACGAGGATATATTAATAAGCCATTCTCTCTTGAAAATTGTTGAAGTCTTTTGATCAACTGAAGGAAAAAAGGAACGATTAAATAGTGTATTTTGGGTCACATCACGAAAACGACGTCACTTAAGCTTAACTTTTCTGTTTACTGTTGTGAGACTATAACTTTTTAGGAATGGGTAATTATGGGAAATTTAAGCGGACTGTGAAGAACTTGAAAGATATAAATTTGACATAAAATGTTAGAAATTGTGTTTATTCGAAATAATAGTCGTTTTTTTCTGCCAATTTGTAAAGTGTGTATGTATCTATAAGCTTGTTATGAGTTTAAATCAAAACAAAATATATATTTAACAGTATTAAGCGTTCAATTCTATAAAGGCAGAGGGGTTCCCGTACTGCTCTCCATTGGGCAGATGGGTGCTACCATGGAGGACAGGGTGCAGCACCATTCACCATTCCATCACTCTTTACCTATAACTGAAGTAGAAATTTGCGATGGTGATTTAAATTTTTTTCATTCCTTTTACATTATTCGAACTAACTAATTATAATGAATGCCATCAACTCAAATTGTTGATTCTATTTTAGGTGATGCTTTGTCGGGAGCCATCGACAACCGCGACACTAGACCGGAAGTTATGTGCTTTGTTTCAAGAGATTCCGAGACACCAGTCTGGACAGTAGGCGCTGAAAGTCATCAGCTTACAAGATGCAAAACCGGACGCTGCGTGTTGTGATCCGGCAGAACCCGTTACAGAAGACTAAAAGTTGCGTATCATATTTCAGCACACCAAGCATTTTTTAGCTTAGTATGTTAATGGCACACACCACGTTACCTTACCAGACCAGATATTGTGTGCAGTAATAAAGCAGTGACCACGTGAAAAGACCGGTATTTATCTGAAAAACTATTCGTGATACCACACCCGAAGCTTCGTATAATTATCAAACAAACATCGCATATCCGGACCGGAAACTTCATACTGAGATGCAGCCTCACCCAATATACCAAACCGGAAGTTCCATACAAGGATTGTACTAAAACCATAATATCAGAGCGGAAGCTCCGTAGTGAGATGCAGCACCACCTATATAAACAACCCGAAAGTTCCATATAGGGATATAGAAGACGTCCCCTTACATGAACAGAAGTGCAGCAATATTTTCTGAATTATTTCTGTGATAATCACTACATTGTTTTGTCGTCATTTGTTTTTATTTAACATTCGAAACTCACAGACACCTGTTTTTAATAGTATGTGTACATTTGTACCAGATTCACCAATTATCATTGCTTTCATATTTGACTGCCGTAGTCGTACCATTGCAGACACATGCCGGTCATATTGTCCAGCGTCGTTTGCAATCTCGCGTATCCAGTCTCTTAATATAAGATTATGTAACAAACGTAACACTTTAGAACAAGAGCTAGTAATAATACAAAAATATTTAATATTTTACTTAAGCAATATCGCATTATCAACACCAGGGCATGTAATGAGTTGATAATACTTCACCGTTAAAATTTTCTATGCAATATTGACCAAGTTTGATAATTTTACTAATATTGACAATCTACCAGCAGTCCATATAACTCAATGTATTTACCAATAATTATTTCGAAGAATGAATTGAAGAATTATTTTAATTTTAATAATATTCATTTCAAAACCTTTTAAAGGCCTTTTAAGTACAAGTAAAATATGTCTGTCCCTCCTTAAATCTTTAACACTTTCTTTTGTTACTTATTAAACTCTTGAATGGTACTCTAGAACATACGAGCATTTTAGCTTAGACCAAGCTCATCGTTAAGCAAGATACCATTGATAGAGCTAGAGTTACGTTCCCTTATTTGGTTCAACAGTACTGATAAGTTGATATTTTTGCATGTTAAAAAATTAAGCCGAAGCAAGCATTAGATCTTTGTACACTCGCACTGAAAGCTACTACGTTCAGGACGTCCTGGTGAAGGAATCGAATGACGTATTTGTCACAATTAACACCTAAAATCGTCTTACTTAAGGCCATACAAAATTATTCTCTTGATTGTTAGCTTAATCCTCAGTTGGGTTTTCGTCTTTCGAACAACAATACTCAATATTGAGCCAAGCTTATCAGAAGTGATAAGCTGATAAGGGGATAGACTGGTTCCTTGAACGAGGTGTTTATTGTGAAGTGTTTATTGGGATTTGTTTACTTTGAAACGTTTACTGGGAAGTGTTAACTGGGAAGTTTTAACTGGGAGGTGTTGACTATGAAGTGTTTATTGGAAAGGAAAAGCCCTTTTCCGTTATAAACCTGCAACTATATACGATAATTCAGCTTCACGCTTGTTGCCTAAGGATTGTGTTTCAAGTGCCGGAAGGGTAGGTTTTATAACTTTTATTTTGCATTGGAACTTGCCGATTAACACGGAGTAAATGTGATATGACCTTACGATTTATTAGCTGAACCTAAACAGTATAAGATAACATATATATATGCATATATAAATATTTAAACAAATTTGCAAGTAAACGTGATCATTATAAGAATCATTGCGTGCAGTAACTATTCGTACTCCAACCAGAATATTATAAGTATCTTTCATGACCGAGAGTGTAAGATAGTTTCATCCGAACCCGAGCGCAGAGTGTCTTGCGGAAACGAGGGTTCCCGAGATTCTGCAGAACACCCTGCGCGAGGGTTGGAATAAACCTATCGTACACGAGCGGCTATGGTAGATGATTTTTCTCCCACCTCAGTTGAACAAAATAAACTATTTATAAATTATTTATTTAGCATGATAGTTAAATTGAATTGTGATGTGTGAAGACAACTCTTATATGTAACACGAGAGTAGTGCTTGCACTTGTTCCCCTTTATAAAATTTCACGTTGTGTAAAGACTGTGTGAAAAGTTGTATGACATTATTATATATCAGGTATTCCTACTGCATCATGTTATTGTGTTCCTTGCGAACAGTATGCATATTCGGATCTGTAAGATAGCAGGTATAGTCCGCTGTTTGTTACACGTTTTCCTAGCACCCGAAAAAGTTGTTTTCAGAGATTAAAGCAGTCATTTGTTCCCACTGAGAATGTTTTGCTATCCGTAATTATTCTTTTAAAAAAATCACAAGTATAGTCTTAACAAACTAAATTGAATAGTTTGCCAGGTTCACCGATGGCTCTAGCTTAGTATTTAATTAATCTTACTCAGGAAGATAAGCTAACAAATCAAAATTTAATTCTGTATTTTATAGTATTACTTGGGCACATATAATTGCCAAAGAACTAATCCATGTAACGGTGCCTCGTTAAAACTTCCAGTCTGTATAAGGAAAGTGGCGAAACCAGTTTACTTCAAGGATCCTATAACTGTTGATCATGAAATAGGCTTCAGAGTCTGAGAAGAGATATTACTTTTGAAACTGCATTTGCAGGGATTTTTTATTAATAAAGTGCTTTCATTTAGCCAGTTAGCCACCAGCTTTTTCGACACTATTTGTGATTGTTTATCTAAATGTCAGACAATATTAGGGATGAACAGATTGTTGTAATTGCTAGACCTTAGTGTTTGAAATTCTGACTCCATTTGCTCTCGATAATCGAATCGAATCGGACCAAACATTTCGATTTACTATCGGCAAATAATCGAGTGTTTAAAATATCAGTTAGGAATACATTCTTTATACATATTATCATTATGATTATTCAAATGGTTAAATATAGAATCACTACGTGTGATGCTATAGTCATGCTTTTTGCAAAAGAAAGAAAATTTCCATAACTTTTTTTTTCTGTCTTTAATAACTTAACGGAAAAACATAACAACACAACGCATACTTAATAATTGCACATACATCGAAAATTGATGCACACCGTTTCCAGTAAGTTATGCAAGCATTTTATAATGAAAAAGCATATTATATATTTAAGAACCAACTTAACATTCAGTAACCTGTTATATTGATCATTTCATTACAATATCTTAATTTCATAAAACTTTCACAAAAAGTCAGTTAGTTAATTACAAACGATTCCAACAAATATTTCAAAATCAGAATGCATCGAGCCAGGATCCCCGGTATTTGCAGGTAAGACCGGACCAACTGCACCATAGAGACGGGTTTTTGAAAAAGGTTTTATGAAATATATAAACAATTAAAACAATTTTAGGAGGGTTTGTAAGTTTTTAAGCAAAAGTGTTTACATTCACCGCATTTGTGTAAGAGAGTGACCTCAACAAGAAATTACCGGAAAGAAAGAAAAGTGACATTTTCTCAACCGAGTTTTACCACAAAACAAAAAAGAGTCGTAGTTACGGAAAGTAACGTAAGCGATATCGATTTTAGACAACCAATATCGATAGTCGCCGACAATAGCATCGTCAGCGACTATTTATCGATTGTACTCTATAATCATTTCCTCACTTCTAGAACTTATACTTGCTTCCTAATAATTTGCTTAATATGTATTTATGAAAATGTTCTTATGATAGTGATTCATCATATTTATACATATGCAGTTGTGTAAAATATCATACCAAATGCCTTTAAACTTAGACGTTTATATAAACCGATGTCTAACACATTTACGTATTATTTGTTTAAGGCAAAATAAGTTGACTTGTTTTAAGACAGACAGACAAAATATAGGGTTTATTGGACTTGCAAAATATACATCCTCAACAACACATATGTTTAAACTGAGCAATAACAATGTGTATGCATAGTAACAAGCAATGCACAGTAAAACCCTGTATGCGACCACCCCGTTTTCACGACCAACCCGCTAATAAGACCGATTTTTTTTCTAAACCGATTTTTGTCCTCTGCTATTCAATGGTCGTAAATCCTGATGAAACGGGCACCCCGTCATTCCGTAATATGACCACTTAGTTAAGTACCTTTATATTAATCACATTAGTAGTGCAAACGAGTATAAACAAAAAAGAGTTAAAACGGTACAAATATTGTGCTAACTATTGTAATTGTTAAAACTTCAATATGAACTACACTTACAATTCTGTTTAAAACTTCTGTGAAAATACTGGTATGACTATCAATCAGAAGAACACAGAAATAATCGTGTTTAGAAATTGTGGCCCTCTGCGGTCATACGAGCGTTGTTCTTTTTATGGCGTCCCGGTAAATGTATATAAGTACATGGAATTTATATTCAAGCCTAAATTATCCTGAACAAAGTCAAAATAAAAATTGAATATTTTGAGATATCTATTTTGAATCTTTAGTCTATTCTTTACTTATTTATGATGCTCTAATATATGATACGGAAATATCTTATATTCTTGAACAGGACCAAATTCAATATTGTAGAGAATGAGTAATGGTGAGTAATTATGTTAACGACTGTGTTGCGTTTGGTGAATACTGAAGGTGTCCTTTATGTATTGATCATCGTGTTAAGTGTATTAAGTGCTGTTGCAAACCACTGGCACCGGAATTTTTAAACTCAAACATTTTTTTTAAAAAATCAAAAAAAATCTTATAATCGCTTACTAAAATTTATAATACCGAATATGTAAAAATTATTGAAAAATATTTAGTTCAAATATGCACTTTGTACTGTATAATATACTAACATGGTATTGAACGCTTCTCTACCCGGGTCACGTAATCATCTTATTACTCAGTTCAAAAGAACTTCTGCAGATTGACAGTCATCGCAATCTAAGGACATGATATCCATCTTCAAAATAATCAACCTTAACCCGCGAAAAAATTCGCCGGTCATACGATTTTTTTGATTTTATTCCCATTTTTCTGTTTTCCTGGATTTTCTACCACCCTTGACTTCCGGTTTCAGAGTAAGGTTTTATAACGGCTCATTTCATTGGTCCATGAACTCCGCGAGACATTTCGCGTATAAGTGTCAACAACTGTAATATTTGGACCGAAAGTGTTAATCACAGAGAAGTTTTTTACATTAAATTCCGCATTGAGTGATTGAGCGTGCTTATTTCGGGTCAGACTGGTTCTGGAATTACACATACAATCAAAGCCGAATATGAAATTGCATGAGACAACGGAAAGTGGCTTAATATGCACCACAGGATTGACTTGTTTCCTTGACAGCGATCTGATTGCAAAAACGTTTCACAGGTAAGAGGTGCAAAACGTTTTATTTATAAAAAGGAGCTGTTTACCAATACGCCGTGTTAAATAATAATCTATATAATTGCAGAAACATGCATGTATTGTGTGTGTATACATGCGTTTGGTTCATTTAGACATGTATATTTATTAAGTAACATTATATTTATTTATATATTATTCTAATTTTCTTTTTTTTGTGGAATTGTGGAATATATCTTTAAATGACATATATTTACTATTTTGGCAAAATAAAAAAATAAATATTGATAATAAAAAAATAAAAAATAAATGTATTACTGTATCCATGCAGGCAATGTGACGAACACCTTTGATTAATTCATTTTGTAGTTTAACTTAATGCTTTGTTTTTTATACATGCGTACAGAAATGAGTGCCATCTCAATTTCCTTTGCAATTGCCAAAATGCTCTTAAAAGCACTTGGTTATGTTTTTTGGTAAAAAATTTAATTTCCTGAAACTGAAAATGATTAATATTATTATGCTTACATTTACCTATATCACAATCACATGTATATATAGTTCAAAGTTTGATATCATAATTGTAGAAAAAAAATAGGAAAATGGATAAACCACTCAACTATACAGGCACATACCCCAGCTTTTGCTGAAAAGTTGAATATCAATAAATATTTTCAAAACATTTATTATAATGCAGATGCTACAAGTCCATGTGCACATTGTGCATTAATTAATAGATTTAAAATGAATGTACAGTTGTAGCTAGGTTAAAATAAACCTTTAAAATCAGTTTTTTTATATCTTTGCAGGGAAGTGATGGATGGCAACACCGGTATCTGTGACGGTCATATGTATTGAAGTGTAGGCTTGTGGGCTGCAGTTCCACAGAGTGAGACACACCGGCACTATCTCCTATCCCACCGCCTAGATCTGGACTCAGTGGAGATGTTACATTGCGCTGTTAACAGTTTTAACATGATATCGCTACAACCTGGAAACAATGACTTATATAATGACAATCTGCTGTCTTTATCTTTGCAAGAGTTGGGATTTTGTCCAGCTTTGTGTACTTTCTCAGTAAAAGATACTTACAGTTGCTGAAAAAGTATCTTTAGAAATGCATGAAATGTAATTTAGTAATATTGCTTTGTAGGTATAAACATGTATGTATTTCACCTCAGCTCAATATAGGGATAATAAATGTTTAGTTTCTCAGACCATTTTGTAACATTTTAGTAGGGAGCACATAATGCTATTGTTTTTACAGGATAATCGCTTTCAATTTGTATTACCAGTTTGGCTTTAGAGCTGCACTCTCACAGTTTGACACTGATATGAAATGTTTGGGGGGTTTTGTCTCAGAACATGCTTATGTTGGCATTAAAGCCTTCAATTCAGTTATCAAAATAAAGGTAACTTACAATAGAACGAATCTCATTTGTAAGAAAGAACGCCAAAATCTAAAAATAAATAAGCGTTAATAATGCTTTTTAATATAAAACATCAATTTTCTAACATAAATATGAAAAACTATATTCAAATATTACCATAAACCATCCAATTTCTGACAAAAACATGAAAAACTACATTCAAATCTTTTGTTAGAAGTCTTATATCACTGTTTACCAGACATTCACTCTGTAAGACTGCAGCTTTAAATTACTATAGAGCAAAAGCAAAATCATTTGAATATCCATGCTTTAAAAGAGGCGCCCTTTAAAGTAGCAAGTGTAACCAAAGCTTTTCAGCAAAATAAAGCATTTGTTAAACTTCTTAAATGAATAAACTCCATTATAGAGCTCTATTGGAACTAATAGTGATGTATTGACTTTTAAATTAGCTATATTGGAACTTTAAGTGATTTGTTACCTTTTTAACTAGTTTTTATCAATAAGGAAATTACTTATTTTGCTCTCTCTATAAATTGTGACCAAGTCAGAAGTCACTATAACCATATCATGTTTGTTGTTAATGTAGTTGTGTTGTAATATTGCTTAAACTTATATTGCAAGATTTGTCTAATAAAACATATATATATAGAATAATTTGCTTGATTGTGATGAAAGTTGATAACTTAACAGCCAAGTCTGTTTGGTAGGTAGAAACCATGCGCGTAGCTGCCTATAAGCGATACACGGCTGAATCCGCATGATTCTGACAAAAAACAATTTAGCCAAAGATACAAAATCACTATATATTTTTAAGTACATGATGTAACAGACATTGTCATCGAGTATGTAATTATACAGTTCAATGGCTAAAAGGACAGACAATTAGACTTCTGTAAGACAATCTGAGTGTTGTTCACATTATCAAACCTTATTTGTTTGCTATTTTGTAGAAAAGATCTGCCGAGAAAATAAATTTGTTGGTTTATTATCCTTAAACTGTCAATTTACAAGTACTAAAGGACCTAAGAACGCCAAGAATACACCAGATTGCTCCATTGGTTTCAAATATTCATACCCCCCAGCACAATCATTAATCCACATGAATAGAGGGCTAGATACGCCCCTTGAAATCAGTACTGTGTACGTTCAAGAGCCTCATCACAATGTTCCATTTGTCACCAGGTTGGATATAACCAAATAACTCTTGGATTGGAGGTAGACATCTTAATCCAGCAAACCAGTCTCTCACCCTTCTTGACTAGTACATTGGAAACGTTATCAGAAGATGAATCTCTAGAAAAAAATATCCAATTATAGGAATATGTATTTATTTTAATTTTATTTATTATATTTTAAAAAAGAAATAATATATATATTTTTCTTTTATTTTATTTATTTATTTTTTTATTTTTTTTTTTTGGGGGGGGGGGCGCCAGGTGCGTTCCCCTATAGCTGTTAGTGGTTAGTAACTCAAATACCAAGAACAACAAAGTTTCTTCATTATATTTATCGATTTTACTTTGTTTCGAACAGTAAGAATTTAGCAATACAGTGAACTCGTAAATAGGAAATGTATTGTTATGTTGAGTGCAGAGTGACCGTTGTTTTCTGTTATAAATATGCCTTAATCTGTATAACCATTGCATTGAATCATTGCAAATTCATATTTCATGTGGACTTTCATTCATGATTTGCTTGATAACGGAGAAGAAGGGCCAAAATGTTAGAGTTTTTGAGTTTAGAGTTTGAGATTTGAGATTTAAATACGCCGCCTTTTCATTCGACCAATCAAATCACATGTTACAAACTGAGCGAAAATCAACAACAAACTGGAAGTCAAGGGTGGTAGAAAATCCAGGAAAACAGAAAAATGGGAATAAAGTCAAAAACATCGTATGACCGGCGAATTTCTTCGCGGGTTAAGGTTGATTATTTTGAAGATGGATATCATGTCCTTAGATTGCGATGACTGTCAATCTGCAGAAGTTCTTTTGAACTGAGTAATAAGATGATTACGTGACCCGGGTAGAGAAGCGTTCAATACCATGTTAGTATATTATACAGTACAAAGTGCATATTAAAAAAAAAAATTCAATATGTTTTTACATATTCGGCATTATAATTTTTAGTAAGCAATTATAAGATTTTTTTGATTTTTTTAAAAAAATGTTTGAGTTTGAAAATCCGGTGCCAGTGTTGCAAACTACTATTATATATGTCTAATGAACGTTATCTAAGAAACTGCTATTTATTGCTTAAACGACATGATGTCAAGGAAGGAAAAAAATGATTACATCTGTAAAACATTTATTATACAAAACTGGTTTTGGTTTTGTTTGGCTAGGTCAGGAAGTTGAAAATGTTAGTGATTTTTGATATCATTAAAACAAAGGTTAGTTGATTGTAAAAGACAAAACCGGTTCGAAATTGTGAGAAACTCAACACGATTTGACACATATAACCATTTTAAACATTTGATAAAGCTGCACTCTCACAGATTGAACGTTTTGAGAACTTTTTTTATTTTTTTTTGTCATGGAACGAGCAAACTTTTGCGAAAATCCATAGAAACCAGTTATATTAGACTGCTGACATAAAATCAGATCGCAGATTTTTATATTGAAGTAAACAAAAATGATGTTTTATGCATATTTCTTAAACTATTATTAACGGTTTAAGCCATAAAAAATAATTTTCGAACGGAAATATGAAAATCTAAGATTTTTGTCAGCAATCTTATATTATTGGTTTGCAGATATTTACGCAAAAATTTGCATTTTCCAAGACAAAAAATAAAAAAGTTGTTAAAATGGTCAATCTGTGAGAGTGCAGTTTAAACTCAGAAAAATATTGATGTAATAATTCACCATTTTATTTGAGGAAATCATTAGCGAGATCGAGTGTGTAGATAATGATTTATTAATTTTGATATTAGATGTGTAGAAGATGAATTTCATGTATTCTTTCAATGTAAAAAATTCAGACAAGAAAGTTAATTTTATATCTATTCGTAGTCTTAAGGTAGACAAGACTTCCAAAACTTGATCAATCTAAAACAAAGTCTAAACGATGACAGAAAAAAAAAATAAAGCACTATTTGTTAATGTAATAATAAAACAAAGCGATAAAGAATAATGACTGTCAATAGTGTTTTACTTTATATACTTTATGCTTTGTTTTGTATATGTTGTATAATGAACAACCGAAAGCCTTTCTTTAAAATAAAATTGACTTGACTTGACTTGATCTTACTTTAAAGGCGTCTTTAACAAACAGGCATTGTTTAATAAGCTCAGTTCTGTTTTTTTATTAAAATAGTTGTACATATTGAAATACAGACAGTCTGATAAAGTAACATTTTATTATAGTGTGTATATTTCTTCTTCATAACATAAAAGAATGCCACACAGAAAATATGAAATTCATCTTTAATATCGTTGGAATTACAAATAACAAAGACTACATCCTTGTTTTTTTGTACAATATTATTTCTAGCTTATCTATCAGTTTGAATTAAAAAAAAAACAGTGCACAGACAGATGCCCAAGTTAAGATGCCCAACGCTTTGGTTTATATTAAATTCGTGCTGGTGAGGTTGCTGCATGTCGTCCGAAAAAAACTATTGCAAAGGTGGGTGGGTGGAAATGTATTACTTTTAAAGACAGTGTTTGTGAAAGATACATTAAAAGATCTAAAATAATCGGTTTTGTGTTAAAAAATAAATTATGAAATGTTTGAAAAGTATTATATTTAAATGATTCTTTATTCAGGATTTGTTGGGATAAGAATGAGGTTTGTGCACGTAAATAACCCCAGTGAATTTTTATTTTACTGACGGTTGATAGGAGGTACCTAACAGTCCTTGATAAACATACCTAGTTTTTATATAGTATATATGCAATGTGTTGTTTGTGGAGTTTTGTGCTGTTGTTCCAAGTTTCTTGTTTGCATTATTTTTGTGTGTTCTATGTCTTTGGCCTCTACCCTGTGTCATTAAATGTGGTTCATGTTTAGACGTTTTGCTACGGAGCATGTTTCTGTAGTTTTTCACATAAGTATTGATCGTGAATTATCTTCTTCTTCAATCCAAAAATATGCTAGACTGCTACCGCTTTTGAACTTTAATTAAAAAGAAGAGCTTGTTACAGATTTCGAACAAATCGGTTATTTTGATTTGTGTAATGAGTTTTTGCGCAAATTATTCAAGATAAGCCATTTTAAATAGCATTCTGGTGATATTGAATACATGATCTTTGTTATATTGTGGAAATGTAGCTAGGCACAAATGCTATAAATAATAATGGCTAAACTAGACAGAGTTAGAGGTTTTCTTGTACGATATTGCTTTAAACGGTAGGGCAAGAGGCCTTTTTAGGAGGATATTTGACGTACAGAGAGCTAGAGGTCCTTTATAATATTTTAGATAGCCAGGCATAGATGCCTTTCATGATTTTTGTCTTAGACAGGAATATAGTTTTTTGGGGACATTAAGCTTAGAAGGCTATGCCTAGAAGCCATTTTGTAATATTCTGACTTAGATAGCCAGGGTAAAAATCCTTCTATGAAATTTGGAATAGATAGCCAAGGCCCTTTCGGGGTGTTTTGCATATATTGGCAGGGATAGAGGCCCCTTTGTGATTTCAGGCTTAGATAACCAGGGCTAAAGGCCATTATGTGTTATTTAGGTAAAATAGTCCGGCAAAGAGCCCATTTTGGGATAGTTTGCATAGATTGTCAGGAATAGAGACTTGTTATTGATATGTGACTTAGATAGCCAGGGTAAACAGTATTTTTCTGATATTTAGATTAGATTGCGAGGGCTAGAGACCCTTTGGTGATATTTGGCATAGCTTTCCAGAGATGAAGGCTTTTTCTGTGATATGTGGCTGAGATAGCCGGGGAAAAATCCATAGCTTATCATTCTGTCTTAACACTTTCTCTTCAATTTTGGGATAAGTGAATATTTTTTTTTAACACGTTTTAAGTTATTAAAGATATTATTGACATTTCGATATATACTTGCTTTAGTTTCATTATATCAGTATTGATAAAAGTTATCATCAGGTATTTTGTACTAAGGTGTTTGGATTACTACATCGGTATCATTGTGGTATTGTTGTTTGCAGTATAGGGCTAGCACTATATTGTCATTGAATAGTTTTTATCTAATGAAGAAAGATAAACTTATGACAGAAAGAGACGACAACAACTGGAAAAATATTCCCAACCCTTCAAACCCTACACTAATTTTTCAGAGTTTTTATGCTGAATGTCGGGTTTCCTTTCTTAAATAAACACATGTTTATTTCAATTGTCCATGGCAATTGGTTTTGATATGCTTTGACATAACATATTTGTTATTTTTTTATTTTGATTGAGAATGATCGGTTTAGTTTTGTTCCAGCCGCTCATTTAAAAGTATCAGTTGTTCCGGATGGTAGTTGGTCGATATTGGGTTGATGAGGCCAAGATGCAACCGAATGAAGGGCGCTTTACAGCCGTTTTCCAACGATATTGTAACAGCTTTTCAAAATATTGAGTCGAAAAAAAATAAAAAAAACTGTTTCCTGAACTGTGTTTTGTTATGTATATTTTACAAGTGAAAAAAGTTGTTTTCTAACGTTTAAAGGAGTGAATTATTTTGGTTAATATTTTGCTTTCTTCCATGCCGCTATTTCGCCAGTTTCCTCGGGTAAAGCTAGATCAGTTATCGCGGTGCCTAAGCACATGACTTTCAAATCAAGTTTCTTTATTTAATGTTCGTTAGAACTTTTTGCCATTAGCTTCTCGATTTCGTTAAAACTCTCAACGAACAGACTCAGTCAAACGTATAATGTTATGTTCCTATTAAGATGTGATTTACACTGATTCTTAAAGTAGTTTTTGAACTACCAGATAATATTTAGTTCTATGGAGAAATACGGAGCCGAGCCAAGCATCTTAAACGGTAATCGAATAAAATAATGGAAACTACAGTAGCGTTAGATTATGTTTGGATGCACCGCATCAGTTGAATAGCATAAATATTAAAAGTTCTCGCATGAATTTCAGCTGGTCAGTTTGCTTATATTCTGCAACGTTTATCGCGGCATTCTGTTACAACCACCAAATGTAACAGTGAAAGAAAAAACACCAGCACCCTTAAAACGACGTCAAAATTTATCTACTTACAATATGACAAAAGTGGAGTCAGATAAGCAATGTGAAATGTTAATACCTAGAATAAAGAATAATGTCAAAATGTTCACAAAAAGTCTTTACCGATCAACGTATTTTTAGTGTCTATATAACTTCATACACATGTAGTATTGAAAACAATTGAGCACGTAGTCTTATTAAATTCGAAAGCTCTTTCGGAATAATTGCAATGAAAAGTTGACATGGAATCCACAAAGAATAATTTAAATGTTCTAGAAACGGAGAAACTTTTATAAAGACTTATTTACGATTTCAAGAATCTTTTATTTTTCAAAACACACCAGATCAGAGAAGATTTGCCTGACTTATATGCAGAATGAAATTACTTTACTGCATTCTATACACTTCCTAAAGAATGTTTGCTCAAATTGTATGAGGATCTAGTCTTTCCTAAACCTTCTTTAAAGAACAATGGAAATAAGACTAAACAGATCTTAACAAATACATTCTAAACATATCAATGGAAAAACATATAAGTCATCATGCAGATAAAGATGGATTAATGAACAATAGAGTACTGAATTTAAAATACATAAACATGTTACATTTTCCTTAACATGTCCAACAATACTTATGTTAAAAACCAAGAAATAAGCCCAGTAGCAAAAAGTTTAAACATAAACCAGGTTTAATGGCACTGGGTAAAGGCCAAAGACATAGAACACACACAATAAAAATCACAAACAAGAAACATGAAAGAACAGCACAAAACTCCACACACAGCACAGTGCATACGTACTATATATTAAAAACTAGGTATGTTAATCAAGGATTGTAAGGTACTGCCTTGGAACAATTAGTAACATTTAACTTAAGGAAATATTACTCTTACGGATTTACTAAATTTAAACTTTTAAGCAGTCAACTGTTCACCACGGAAACATGAGACATCCACTATTAACGTATATAAAATATAAAATATTTACTATGCAGAACTAATTGCAAGACAAAACACAGACAAATAAACAACATCTGAAAGTAATTTATCATAAATTTGAAGTTGTAAATCACCTAACAACATATTGGGACGTATTCATTTCATCTGAGTGTAAATTCGAAAAAAATCCTATTTTCTGACACTGTTTTTTTTTTTTTAATAGCCTCTATTTATTATCGAATGTATTCATATTCATATATTATTTGGACCTATTTCTTGTGGATATTCAAAGTTTAAAGTAATAGTTAGTCTTAGCAAAAAGGCAATGTCTACTTACTTAAACTTTTTGCTGAATGCTTTATTAATACGGACACTGACCGATCATTTATAATACAGTTATGCATCATACACATTTATTAAACACCAACTTTTATAAAACACCAACGTTACAATATATGATAATACAGGTAATGATGAATTTTAAATTATTCTACACTTAGTACGAGAACTTTTACTTAAATACTCGTATAACATTACACAAAAAGGTAATACAATAAAAAAAGGTGATCATTAATTCGAAGTAATTCAACACTTACTATATAAAACACAAAAAGGTGACAAAATATGAAATTACACAGAACACAGTTACAACTTACATTCGAATTTGTTCAACACCAAATTTGATAAAACAATATAGAGTTACAAAATATGAAAATACAGGTAACTGTCTAGTAATTGAACACGAGATGAAACCCAACATATTATAAACATAAAAATACAGGATATAATTTATACTTAGTAAATCAACACCAACAATGATAAAACACAAACAGGTAACGCAATTTAAAAATACAGGTACTCATTAATTCGAAATCATTAACACAAACACGTTACAAGTTAAAAAATACAAGTCAATATTAATTCGAAGTTTAACTTTCTCGACACAACCTAAGATGAAACACACATACATCTGTTTGGATACTTTGGATCATTGTGTAGGCACACGCAATTTTAAAGATGTCCTCTTATTCCCAAATGACCACAATAAAAATATAGTTTTAATATTTTAAAAAGGATAATTAAATGTCGAAAACAATGGTTCTTATGATAGATATTATGTTTAATTTGAAAGAAATCAGCATAAAAAAGTGTTTTTCTACCTAATGAAACTATGGTAGACCACAGTAAATATTTTAGCAGTCACCAATCATTTAATATTTTTGCGCATTCTGCTATTAAATACACGGTTACAATCTTGTTATCAGAAATTAATATTTTCCATAAATGCATAATTTAGTAAGTAGTTTTTTTTATAGTACATGTGTATGAACTGATTTTGAATATTGCCACTTTAGATAAAGTGTTACACCGTATGATTTGTGTCTATCTGTTTTTGTAGCGAGTATACTGGATTATGCAACGGTGCACTATTGTCTTAATTAAATTCCTTTTTTTTGCGAAACGTTTTTATCTTTTCTAAAATTTTGTTTCGGCTGGTCGTTTAAAGGCAGTTACTCCTGTAGTTTTAAAATTAAAATACATATTTTTATATATTGTTTTATTTATACACGAATCATTAACCTGCATACAAAGCATATCGCATAAACCACATATTTATTACTTTTAAAACATTTACAAAGAATAGTATTAAAATAACAGTGCTGGTTAAGATTGAAATAATTGCAGGCCTGTCTTTCTTTTCGTTATTTTATATGTGACTGTTCGCAATCCTGACTTAAAAATGGGCGTGTCTAGTAAAGATTTTGCATGAGGTGCTCTAAATTGTATTACTCCGTCTTAATATAGAGTTGGGATTTCTAATCATTGAAGTACTTGGGGTTTACCTATTAGTTTATTAGTGTTTGTTTTATTATTAAGTTTTCTCAAGTTAATGCATTCTTTGATAAGATTTACCTTTTACGTTTTTTCTTTATTCAGGATTGTTGGGATAAGAGTGAGGTTTGTGCACGTAAACTGGTTTAAACCCCAAATACATTTACATTTAACTGACCGTTCTAAGGCGGTACCTAACAATCCTTGGAAAACATACCTAGTTTTTTTTATATAGTATATATGCACTGTGCTGTGTTTGGAGTTTTATGCTGTTGTTTCATGTTTTGGATTTTTTATTTTTGTGTTCTTTGTCTTTGGCGTTTACCCATTGCCATAAAACGGGGTTTATGTTTAAACGTTTGGCTACTGTAGTTTCATCACAAGTATTGGGTGTAGTTGTCAATGACTTGTGTTGATAGCAAATCTAAACAATTTTGTCGGTCTTGTTTATATTTGGCCAGATATCTCGATTACTCTTCCGTTTGTTTGTTGTTGTTTTTTATAAAAAAGGTCAAAAGAGGTCAAAATGAATGGAAATAACTCAAATATAAATAGTTGAACTCGGAATATTGATCAATAATCATTCTTAACATAATCTGCTACAAGTGCACCTTCTGAAACAGTCAAAACATTTCAGAATTTTGCTCATGTTGATATACTTTATCATATGCGTTTTGATGGTTTCTAGACATTTATCAGTGAAATAAAAATGCTATTTCACTGCTTTAAAATAATATATTGCTATTGTTCACTGTTTTGTAATTGCAGCCCCCTCTCACTATCAAATCGAACGTCAGCGTTCACAGGGCTGGAACACCATCTAAGTGTCACACCGCAATTTAGTTTATCTCATGAACACCAAAATAAAACATTTCATTTCTGACTGCGCCACTCGTTAACTCACGATGAAATATATAGGGGATATTTGTTTATTTCAGTGTAAGAACGTATATTATTTCACGAGTGTCATAGAAAAAAACCCATGTTTTCATGGGTGACAAGTTTTCTGTTTCTTTTATACTTAGTTTTATAGTATTCTAATTTATTTTCTTGAATACCCACTTTTTGAAGAGGGTGTAGTTAATTACGCCGCTACCCGTTGAATGCATCTCACGTTAGATTATAGTTGGTGACCTAAGTGTTCGGCTTTATAAGAAAAGGTTCTCTTAAATTTTTTCTATAGTAAATCATTCGTTTGTTTTTAGTGCAAAGATTTAATGATTTTTATGGAGTTTTTACTGTGTCCCCCCCCCCAAAAAAAAAGAAGAAAAACACTTTTATTTTATGATGAATACATAACCATATTACTACGTCGCCATTTATTGAATAAAAATTGAAAGGTCAAATGTGTAAGCAAAACAATTGTTCATAATAATTGAATATAAAATATTTTTCTTAGTTTTAGGTTGTGTTTCATGATACATGGATATTAAGTCATCCTACTGTCAGAGACCAGTCTGTTTCGCTTGAAGACAGGTCGTTTTTCAGGTAATGAAACCGCTCATGGTTAGAAGTGTTAAAACTAAGATACTGACAGCAGCGATCCTTCAGCAAATGTTGATATTTGCTAAATAATCGTCTTTGCAGACCTGAATTTACACACTGTGTTGGCTCGGCGGCATACAAACATTCAATGAAATTATCAAACCGCTTTTATTCGAACCAAATTGTTAATCAAGATATTATGTGAATCTTCCTGATGTATTTTGATTGCTAATTTTCTCCAAACACCAACTTGATAGCATCTTGCTCCGAAATGTTGAGGACATACAGACATAAAGTATTGGGTTGACAAAGTTGTTGATGAAATATAACCTTGATAGCAGAAATACAAGGATATTTATAGCATACGATTTCTCCAGATCTAGACCCATAAGAAGAGTAGCACTGGTCGATGGGATAACAGCAGAACAGACAAACACACACGATACAATACCCATCAGTCGGCTGCTTCGTAATGCCCGTATATGATTTCTGCTTAAGGCGTTGTCAGCATTCACATTATAACGTTCTTTTGGATTTGCTTCGTCTGTGGTGTAAAATAGCAATGTCCTTCAGGATTGTTCCCATTTAGTTTGAAGGCAATGGCTGCAAACCCACTAGACAAGATCATCAGTCCAATTCCGAAATAACAAGCTTGTTTTGAAGATAACATGTCCGATTTCCCCATCATTTTCCTCATCCTTACTAAAGCCGTAAATGCAATCAGCACATTTGACGAGATGTAAGACGTGTTCAGCATCGTGTAGTGGAACTTGCACATCCAGGAAGGCATAAACATACTCCATACGCCAACATTGGTCAGGATAAAGGAGGGTGCACATGTCGAGAGAGAACACAAGTCAGAGACCGCCAGATAGAATATCATCCAATCTGTAACTGACCTTTTCTTTATGCAGTAATGAACCTTAACCACCAAACAGTTTCCAGGCATTCCAAGTAGAAACGCAACAGCGATAAACGTCGTCAACAAATGTCGACTCCAGGCGGGAACATTCTCTGCGAGTGTCATTTCTGCTACATAGGAAATTGATCCTGTGACGTTGGTTGTGTTATTCATGTCTGTCTAGAATTATTTGGAATCTGAAAATTTAATATAACAAGCTTAATGTTAAAATCAAAGCATATAGTGTATACAGAAATTGATTCAATTATATTTACAATAAAACTATTTAAACGGTTAACGCAGTTCAGTAAATGAAAGTGTGAAAGGAACCTGGATATAATATACATGCTGATTTAACTCGCTTAATTCCGACGATATATGACTGTCATACAGAAAAAACTCTTTGTGAACGAAGTCAAGATTAGATCGGGAAAGATATTGTACAGTCGGATGCAGGATAATTTAAGATAAGTAACTTCAGTGACTTTGATTACTGGTTAGAACTTCCGTTGCCGAGAGATATTAAACGGTACAGAAGTTATACAGAAGTCAATAGTAAAATAGTCAACTCTTAATCATGATTTAGCTAAATGTATGCATGAACTTCGAAATATTTCAATTCCTGCAATAGTGTCCGCAACATTAAACACTTGTCTTTATAAATCCTCCCTAAAATAATGACAACTTATCACTCTGCTTTTAAATAAACAACAACAGGTTTATTAGAGAAATGTTCAAACTTATTCAGGATGGGTCTATTTTCTAAACAAATAGAATATTGCTGGTCTGTTAGTTTTTGCTGAATTCAGAAAGGCCAGTTTGTTCTGGTTAATACACATATATGATTTAATGCTTGGGACATTATAATTTTTGTTCACATATATAGTTCGAATATTCTAAACAGACGTATCAAGCTTAATGCTAAACAATAAATGTATTTCTTTACTTTTAACTATCTTACTAGGAAAACGACAAGTCTGCACCTTGCCTTCTTATAAATTTATTTAATTCAGTTTAAACATATTTATTTTACTATGATTGTGAACCACTATCGGGGTATGAACGCAATTGGGTTGGTCAAAGTACGCGTTCGGACTCCACACACATTGACCAACCCAATTGCGTTCATACCCCGATAATGACATCAACCCCGCAATTCATTCCTTAAATAATATTGCAGTCTTATCAATGAAAAAACATGTTTATTGGAAAAACTATTCAGGAAGTTTTTATTTGCTTAAACAAAAGAAAATACACCTGTTTTTACTGATTTAATAACATCCTTGCATAATGCTAAGCATGAAACGTGATTCAATGCTAAATACATCTGAAGTTTGACACACTCGTCAACAGGCTTTTATGAAAACCCTAATACAACCATTATTAAGCTAATTACAGAGCAGTACTCATTAAATGCCGAATGAATATCTGTTAGCAAAGGCTATCTCGTCAGTAGATACTAGCATTTCATCAAAAATGGCAAAAAACTTGTAATAAATTAAATAAGAAATTCAAATAAATATGAATACATCTGGATGTTCTGACGACACAAACTTTAGAAGTTTTAAATATAAATACTTACACAGAATATTTCTTTTGGAACAAGTTTGTGCAACTTTCGTGAAACTAATATTGAAACAATTGCACATCTTTTTTGGGGAGTACCCGAAACAACAACCATTGTGGAATGAACTTAAAAAAAAACAAAAAAAACAATGACAATTATGTATAATTAACATCATCAATGATCTGCTTCCGAGAAGACAGTCACGAAAACACCAAGCGATAAATTACATTTTAATCATATTGATAAAATTCTACATTTTTGGTTCAAAGTATAGAAAAGCAATATCTAATATCATCAACTATAAAAAATATAAGATAATGAAACATTATGTAGAAAAAGAAATAACAGTGGCAAATTATAGATTGCAAGTGAATAAATGGATTCAGAAACAGTCTAGCTGAACTCAAACCTGTGCATTACCAGCTCCAACGAATTATTCCTTCTTTAATGTTGTTGTTTTTTTCATCTCCGAAATTTTAAGTTTTTTGTGTTGCTAGTTTTTTTGTTGTTACTTTTATTCTTCATTTTATGTTTTATCCCCCATTGTAAATGAAAATAATCTAACGTAACTCCTTTTTTTGTGAATAAATAAAATTGGGGCAAATTGTATAAAAACTTGATGGTTTATCCACAGGTTATATTTTGACTAGTTCACATGCAAGCAATTTAATTGGTCAACAATAATTGTTGGATAAATATTGACCAATCAATAAGCATTTCGACTAACTTTAACCAAACAAGAGACATAACCGTTTTTTACAATTGGCTGCTGATGTACACAAAATATATTTTGGGATCCAAATTTAAACGATATTATATATATCTCTTACAATAAAATGCCAACCTATTATGTCGAGCATAAAAAAGTTTAGGAAACAATGTCTTATTCTACAATGGGCGTATTAACGTTTTCAAACCAACTGAAATGTAATAACGGGAGCTGATAACAGCAAGAAGAGTGTTGAAAACGAACACAGGTCTGATAATAACGACGAAAAAGAAAACAAACGGCGGTAGCGAAGACAATGACGACGGGATGGTAATAATGACCGTGTGAATTGAAGAAACGGCCGGACATGATACTGGTAGCGGGTAGGGGTCATTTTGACCATAATACCTGGCGATTTCATCGTGGCGAAGATAGGTGTCAATACAGGAATGACAGGGGTTAAAACGACGGCAAGTGTTAATAAAAACGACGCGATATCAATGACACGGGAAGGGTTTAGTCTAGTGGGAGTTGTATGAACAGCGTTTGGAGAGGTAACAAGAACGACGGAATAGGTCATGCCGTCGTGAGCGATGACTATTGGAGTGAAGATGACGGCGACGGGAGTAGTAGCGACGACCTCATGTGTCGTAAAACAAAGGTAGGATTACAATGGCGACGGGAGCAGCAACGCCATAGACAGATGGTTCAAATAAATATCGACGTGTATTGAAAACAAGCGATGGCAATAGTAAAACCTATGAATGTAGGATAAATTCCGGCTAACAAATTGATTTAAAGGTGTCATATATTCATTAAGAATAAAACACGAAAGCAATTATTTCTGGAAGATATCTAGAACATGCTTGCAAATCTAGTATTCAAATGTTCAAACTTTATAATAGTTGATGTTAAATTGAGACGCTGGTTAAAGATCCCACACATTATTAAGGGTCTGCAATAAGTATTTCAACTGTTTATTTGTTCCCGCTAGTTTTTGGAATCAATACATTAACTTATTAACTTACCTGATGAAGTCCTGAAATCCTACTTATTTAATAATTGCAATTATGTATTTAGATATGTAGTAGTGTGTCCACTGCCTAAGGCCGCTCAAGGTATACTGCAGCAGTAACATGGACTATTGGAAATGTATAGTTAATATGCAGGGCGGTATATCATTGGTCCCACCTTTTTATTGGCACGTGTACGTTATTTGATGACACTAGATGATCTGTATCAGATCGATGAATAATTTCGTTGTATTTCAGCAACATAATATTGGCCATTTTCAACGCTTTGTATCTTATCAGCTTAACACAACGTCTTAAAAACTGTTGCTTAATGGAAGTGAACATAAACATAGTGAGATCAAGCAATGCCTAAAATGTCCCTTTACTAAGACACTTGATAAATATTGGTTACAGCAACTTTTATTATCTTAAAACAAAAACAAACACATTTATTAATCAAAGTATAGTTATAGAGTAGATGTTTTCAAAGCACGACAGAATTAAATGATTTAAAACGATGAATCGATTAATCAAGTTTTGAAGTTGTCAATTTAATTTTTTGAAATAAGTAGATACGTCTTATTACAATATGCAAATATATTAGCTTTAAGCTTCTTCAGTGTGAGTTTAAGACTTAAAGGCCGGGGTGCATGACCCATAATATCCTACCAGACAGCAATTAAGCCTATTTGGCAGAGGAGGCGTGGTCAATCGGGTTTATGAGGTCTATTCTGGTCAGCAGTTTTGATTGTAAACATTTACATGGCTAATGGTGTTATATGATTCTGATAGAGTGGTACAGAAGAATTTGTCCATTAGTTTCTCATTTGAGATTAGAGAAATAAAGTCTCATATACCTTGACCAATACTTCCAGGAATTGTGTTATAATCAGCCATTTGATAGTATATATCACCCCAGATAATGGATGTTTCCCACCATATGGCAGTGACATACTCGTATTATGATAGTTAACCTGTAGTAAACAGGAGTTGGTAGTGAAATTCAGTTGGCTGTTAGAGGGTCATGACCTTTCAAGATCTGTTAACCAACATTGCTGGGAAATTTGAATTTGTTTCACAGTTATGAATTTTGTATTTGAAAGTAGTATTTATAACTGTTTGTGAGACTTGAAATTCACAAGATATGTATATGATACATTCAATTAACCACCTTGCAAATTTTAGCAATATTTGTTTGTTAATCATTTGAATATTTGAAAAAATGTACTGGCAGTCTATACTAGCAGACAGCTCTGTGAGGTCAAGTGAAGTGGCCATTTTTCAGACTGTCTGCCTTTTATACTATTACCCCGGCATTTAAGACTCAAGACTGTAAATGCTTATTTGTAAAGAAATTATCAAAAAAGCAATAATGGTTCAACTGGCCATATATGTTGCAAACACCATGTTTAACATATATTGTAACATTTTCTGTAAATAAATAATTTCATTGAAGATAAATCAATGACATTTTAAAGTTTCCTTTTCTGTGATTCATACGTGAATACAGACCCTGAGTCAACGGCCCGGGAAAGTAAATCGTTAGTTTAGTAAGCACTGTATCTAGTTTCACAATACACTTAGCTAACCACTATTCCGCTATCAGACAGAACGTTAATAATATAGAAAACGCCTTATGCAATCAGTTATGAGTTTCTTTATTCGAAAGGATAAAAAGAGGTTATATGTTTATTTCAGTGGAAGATCGTATTTTGTTTCACGAGTGTCATAAAAAACACATTTTCATGAGTGGCCAAGCAACAAGTGAACATATAGTTTTTATATGATTACGAGTACAATAAAATACGATCCTACATTGAAAAAAAAACAAATAGTCTGTTTCTTTATGCCTTTTCGGAGTTTAATTAGTATTTTATTTTTTTATTTATTTTTAAGAAAACCTTTTTGAAAGTGGTGTTTTTACGCCGCTACCCGTGGGACGCCCCTTACGCAAAATTATAGCTGATGACGTAGCTGTCAATTTTCTATTTCCGGTTTGTTGAGAAAAAGTTCTCTGTTATTCTTTTATAAAGTTTTTGGTTCAAAGATTTTTATAAACAGTAATCAATGAAGTTTTATAAATGCAACTATGTTCCAAAAAATAACGAAAACGCTTTTGTTTTAAACGGGGCATGAATACAAAACCGAATTACTACGATGCCATTTTATGAATTGAAATTATAAAGGTCGAATGTGTTAGTGAAACGATTGCGGATAATCATTGGATATGTAGAAGGTGGTGGTAAACTCAACACTTCTCAGGGTCCTACTGTTTATTACCAGTATGTAGAAAAAACCAGTATGTAGAAAAAACCTATAAATATAATATATACGTAAATATAATATAATACAATAAGCAAATGTTTAAAATACATTATACAAGGTACAATACAATGGCCACGTGTTTGAACAAAATAGAAGCAAATACAAAACGGGTTTAATTATTATTTAGATATTAATTAATACAAACGAACGACTAATAGTAATCTATGTAATTATATATAATAACTCACCAGGCATTTAAATAAGATTCAGACAGTTATGTTGAAACTGAATGTATTAACTATATACGGACAACTTTGCAGTTGCGCGTTTAGGTTGGGAATGATTAGAGAAACCTAGAAAATTAGTAAGGGCGGTGGGATAAAAATAGGAGAGCCAATGAAACTGTTAGTTAAATATAAATATACCCGTTTGACGACTTTCATACATAACCTCATACACTCATTTACATAAACATGAGAATCACATGGACAAACAAGTGACAATAACAAACAGGACAGTTGGGGTGGAGTTATAGTTGAAATTGGCCTATTCTACAGATATAAAACAGTTTTCTTAGATTAAGAGTGTATTTCATGATACATGGGTAGTCAGTCATCTTACTGTTAGAGACCAGTCTGTTTTGCTTGAAGAGAAGGTCATTTTCCAAGAGTGAAGGCCACGCTAGTTTGTGACCAAATTTGAGGCGTGGTCGGGGTAAAAAAATGTAAGTTAAACTGTTATTGTGGTGCGAATCTACGGAAAGTTCGTATTACTATTACAACAGCAAACAATTCAAAATACACTTGAACGGTTATTTAAATTTTATTTATGTTCGAACAGTTGTTTCCGTCTGAAATCTGTTGAGTATGATTGCAAATGTTCAAACATTCAGCTTCAAGTTCTAGATTAAGAAAACGTTTGAAAAACAGGATAACTTTTTTTCTATGAAACGGTTTGTTGGTAATTTCCAAATATATCTTGATTAACCTTATTTAACTTTTTTTTTTAATTTCAAATATTTTTTGTGATCATTTTCTAGTTCGGAGTAAAGTGTCCTGTTTTGATTAAGGGGAAGTAATTCATTGGATTTGAAATTAGTTTTAAAAGTTGATATTTTAACACCTTATTTTGCGGTGAAAATATCAAATTTTCACTGTCGTTTTTTCACTTATAGGTCTCCATATGTCATAGAAAAGCATGAAAGAAAACATATACTGAGCTAGACCAATAAAGTCCCGGCTCTCGGGATAAGATCAAATTGTAAAGTATGTCAAATATATGTTACACAGTCTGCTGTATTTTGCATTGTCCTGTTAGCATTTTTAAATGATGTGGAAATGTATATGTGTAAAAGAACTGCAAAAATAAATGTCCGTCGTTTTATTAAGAATTCCCAGAATGCATTATTGGGGATGCATGAGTAAGACATTTTGATTGAGCACTCATGTCTTTGTTATTCATCCAAACACAGGAAAATCCTGTTACTTTCAATTAGACTCCGGTCTTAAAAAAGCATGAATTTACATGTGGCAATGGGTTTTTAAGTCGAATGATTTGATCCTTAAGGATATATAATAAGATAGACATCCTGATGTTTGAAAATAAACTTTGCATTTCAATGTTTTAAAGCAGCATTGAATGGTCATGGCGTTTGCTACGTCCAACATTTATGGCCTGTTAATCGACTTCATAACTCCGACACACCGCTTGCCACTGGGAGCAATATGGCATATTTTTACGTGAAACATATTACTAAAGGAGCTGGCAAATTACCCCTTAATGCATCTATACATGTACATAATTTATAAAATGTTGCACTTCAACCGGCAAATTAAATCGAGGCTGTCAAAAGCTCGCTTTAATGCTCTGTTACAGATGAAACACTTTGAAGAGTTTAAACTGACTGCCGAAGTTTCCCCGTTTAGGTGGTACAAATTGACGGTTTCTTCGGAGCAAAATAATATTGTTTTATCCTATAACTCTTTTTGCAATAACTACGAACGAGAAATGAAAAATGAAGGATAAACAGAGCAGAAGCGAAAGGACATACATATTTAATAACTATTCAATTAAATGTCGCATTCAGTATACCTTTCAAGTTGAACGTTTTTGCAAAAACAAGGCATTGTTATTATTTTGACTACCGACGTCGTTTGCATACTCATTAAACACCACTTTAACCTACGCAGTCTCATTATCGTGGACCCTCTGCATCGGTTGACGTTTTGTATTAAATTAATTTGTTTTGTAAGTTAATAAAACATCACATGCTGAACAATTGCGTTATGTCACGTAATCCATGTTATAAAATGTAAACCTAAACTATTCAACCACCAAGGTATCATGTAGATCTAGAGCCATCACAGGAGTGATGACGGCACCTAATTATAGCATATTTGAAAGGGGTGCAATTTAGGGGCTGTTAGTAAGTATATAACGAAGATTTAATGTGTCAAGGCCCATAAATGTGAAAATAGTCAAGCATAAGTTTCATAACTTGCAACAAAAGAGCGTATTATTTTTGTGAGCAAGTATAGGAAGTTTGAACTTTATATATAGAACGTTTTAAAGTTATAAATTAAACCATTAAAATGTCATAATTTCTAAGTAGGCAAAGGGCGTAATATCTGACAAATATTCAGCAAACTTTTCACAAAATAGTATGTTGTTACTAGGAGGAAGTTGAGAAAGTATAGAAAGTATGGTTTTGAAATCTTGAACCGCTGAACAGTTATTTACTAAACAATATGTGGACGGATGGACAGATCCAATAGTATTTTGATATCATTTGTTTTATCACCGAAAACAAATAATGACAAAGCTTAGTTTGCCCCGAAAGAAATATGACTCTTCACGTCCGTTTTCAGTTCAAATGAAGAACAAACAAAAACTGATAAGTATATCATTAATTGAGTTATGTTTTTACATTTTATACATTTTTAAAGCTATTTATTTCATATATTATTAATCAGCTAGCAATTCCCTAATATTACCACATTTATATAGCATCCAAATTTAGCATTACTGCTAACGGCTCATTAAAGCAAGTTTTTTTACGCAAGTTACTAGGAGTGGAATCCAATACTGAAATTTCAAGCGGGGAAATAATAAGTATTATTATTATAGAACGTATATATCAGTTATATCACGGCTTCATATAAGGCCTACAGTGTTAGGTTAATATAGTCCGACACAATCGCAACATGAACCCGTTTGGACTAACAGCGACTGCTGATAAATATGAACTTTCATGAGATCAAATTTAGCGGTTAAAACAGCGTTACAATATTGAATAAGCTAATTAGTAATACTATTTTATCACATGCTACACCTTGATCCTCTTATGACCTTTTAGGATTGTTACAACCAGTTAGATCATATTTAACACGAAGTGTAATGTTCCTGTGATTGACCCCATTAAACGTGAGGCCCCTTTAAAAGATAGGGGGAACCATGGATATTATATTTTGCCGTTTTTGGACCGGTCAAACACATATATAAAGTTATGCTGCAAAAATGCATGTTTTAACTACAAAGGTGTAACACAAACGATTCAAAATGATCCTTGTGTGGTATGCTTGTGGTTCTTGTGTCTGTTTGTGTATATAGTTTATTGTCATTTGGGCCTGTGCCTTGTGCCTAAAAACATGGTTTACTTTTAAAAAATTGACTACTGGGTTTGTCCCTGTATATTTCCTTGTATCATTTTTAAGACAAATAATACCATTTAAAACATAAGATCGACATTTGCGTACTATACAATTAATGTCAAATTAAGCACATTAATCTACAACCAATAAACGCATTTTTTGTTCAACACGATCAGCTTGCTGTATGTAGTAAATCACTTGTCAGAGAAAAATCAAAATTTTTAAATAACAGCGGGAGCAATACTAATATTTCCTGATAAAAAAATCGCCAAATTGATCGGATTGATTTTGTTCCGTAAGCGTCATGTTTCTATAACAGCGTTGCAAGAAGTATGCGGGTATTTGCAATTATGCCGTTCAGCTAAGATAACACAATTAATTATAATGTTAAATCAAATATCTTTGAAAAAGAAAACTGCGTTTTTACTTATGCATTAGTCATCATAAAAGAAAGATTTTTGCATGGATACGCTTATGCTCGTCTGTATGTAAATGAGCTCAAGTGGCCATATTCATATTAACCTGACATATGTTGACCTAAAAACGATGACAATAGTTTGGTTAAGTCTTAAAATTCCTATTCAGTTATGGGAGTAGTCATTAGCTGACTTAATGTATGTTATAAATCTTTTCATGGCGATGACGAAGTTATATCTCAAAACAATATAACTATTTACACAATTACATTAAATTTTAAAATAAATGGTAAATATAAAAGACTAAACAGATTTAATTAAAAGTAAATATCTAAGACGGCTTTGGATAAGTATGCCTCCGTGTCGGGATATATTTGAGGATAACATCGTATTATGTTCTCTAGTGAATGTCAACAATAATCTCATAGTAATATTCATATCACTTGGCATGGTCAGTTTGACTATGCTTAACCCGCATGATCTCACTTAATTTGGTAAGACGTTCACAAAACGTTCTAGAAACTTGAGTTTGACTTTTACTTGAAGGAAGCCTTTGCTTGGAAATATGATACTGGTAAGCGCTCGATGGTACTATCCATTGGCATTCTTGTACAGCTCTTGAAGACTCAATATGCTTTACATCTTCTTGTTTCAAATTAATTGTTTTTGCATTTGTTGCATATATTTATTTATATTTAACTTGTGAACATATACTAGTGTAATCATGCTAGAGTATCACTATGTTAAGATGCATATAACATCAATCAGTCATTGTTTGATTTATTATCTATTGCGTTTGTGTTTAATCTATATGAAAAAGTCTTACTGGCTATTTCATACAGCTGTGTCTTCCGGTCGGTACGTTTATGAACTATTTTACAATGCCGGTACATCTTTAGTGAGGAAAACCAACCCTAACATCTGGGAATAGCAACCAAATCAATGATGGCAACGCAACCATTACTGCAATGCATAAAGGATAAGAAAACAAAAACGAACAAAAACACAATCATTTATGCGATAAATATTATTTATTTATTCATTTATATGACAATTCATGGCAGCTTAATAAGTCTTACGAGTACTTATTTAACCGAAATGTCCTATGGAAAGGCCTTGTCAGTCAACAAAAATGATTTCAACTTCGGACAATATCCCAGCACAAGTTCGCAACAAATGTTGGTAGATAATCATGTAAATAACGCCTAAAAGGTACTAAAACTAAAAAGTTGTGTTATGGAGGTTTGAATTTGTTTGAATATGCCCAAAAATTGCTTGGTAAGGAGTTGTAAAAATCCATTTCAAGCATAATTAGAGTTGACATTTTACTTTCTTCCGTGTGAAGATATAAACCTTTGCGACGAATAGTTGCTACGTGCAAGATTGTCAGAAAACGGAGCGCAAAATATGCCGTTGAACTTTTGTGAAAATGTTTAGGATGGCGATTTTGTTATGTTTATTTTTGAATAAGCTACTGAATGCAGATTTCGAACTAGTCAGACGAAGAATGTAAATGGTTCGTCCACATATTGTGTCGTACCTGTTATTACAACGTATTTTTGTTTGCATGCTTTTATGCGGGCGAGTGCACTGTTCGTCGTAAATCAAAATATCAACATTGTTTCCTTGTTGAAACTGATGGTATGTTACTTATATAAACAAACATGTATGTTTACTAGTGGGAATTCTACCAGCATTTGATGACGAACAGTCATGCGAGTATTCACCACGTGACTTCAAATACAGAATATTTCCGGAGGTTTACGGAACCACTATGAAATGGACTATAGCTGTTGTATAAATAATAGCTAAAGATTTTTAACACTACGATCAATAGATCATTTAAAATCATTCACAAACAACACAATACGTTCCAAACTTCACACTTGGTACCAAAGTTGTCCAGAGATTAAACCAATTATGAAATGTGAAAAGTTTCATTTTTAAAACGCAATGTAATGTCGCATAGCAGCACCGTCGCATAAACGTGTTTTTATTCGTTTATGCGGTGATTTTCAATGCATAAATAGGGCGACCACGTTTATGCGGCGGCGCTCATCTCATTAAGCAGAAATCGCTTTTATGGGGCGCAACTGTGCCTTTTTGCAACATAAAGAGGATTAACTTAACAGTTATCATAAAGCTAATAACAAGAGTTCTAATATTTCAACAAAAACGATGGTGATGATGATGATGATGATGATAATGATGATGATGATGATGATGATGATGATGATGATGATGATGATGATGATGATGACCGTCCGTCCGTCCCGAAATCTTGTGGAGTCTCCAGAGTCACTTACATTTATTCATTGGTGTATGAAGCTGTACCGGCTCTAATCATTTTTATTTTTATTTTTCCAGTAACGACATAATTATCGCCCTTGATTCAGTCAAAATTGAGGTCAAATTTTCAGAATAATTTTAGTGCTCGCATAGCTCCTTACCTACCACAAATAGAGTCACCAAACTTTACACAAATGTTCACTGGCATGTGAAATTGTGCACACGAATTTTCATTTATACATACATATATTAATGACAGTGTTATGGTCCTTGACTTAGTCAGTAAATATTTGTTTTATTGTTATTTTGTGGCACACATTGCCCTTTAGCAAACATGGACGTTTTTCACAACTATGCTTATTCTACGTAATGGTAACAAATGCCCCCATCCCACCCCGGCGTGAGTGTGGGGGCTTAACCAGGGATTGGTTCAAAGGCCCCGATATTCCCCGGGGTTGGTGCAGTGGTTACAAATCACGTGTGCATAACTAGTGACTTATTGCAATGGACATTTGAAAAATATCACTGGACTTGTAGGTGATCATAGCTATTATTAGACAATCTGCGCATGCGCGCAGGTAGTCTTAAGACCGCAAAATCCGAAGAGCTACTTCTTTTCATGTCGTTTTTGTCTTAATGCACTCTATGTTTAACAGAAGGACGTCAAAGCATAAACATAGATAAGTTGTATTGCGGTCCGAGTATGATTTCCTGCTTGCTCGGGTATTTCCGCGCTGTATTTCTGTATTCCGACGTTTTATTTATAGCAGAAAACAACTATTTTTAGATCGCTACACGTATCAGATTGATGTGCCGGGTCAAAATAATGGAGGCTTTGGTAGGAAGGTTACTTAATGATATTCACTCTGAATTTAGCCCAAGATGTTCCAGAAAATATTATCGACCACAAGTGTCCCATCGCCTGCAGGGTTTGTTATTATGACCTGGCGTGACCCTGAAACACGCTTATTTGTAATGGTGTGTTTTTGATATTACTTTTATGGGATAAGAAACAAAAATTATTGTCTGAATGTCAAAAAAGTTGCATCTAAGGTTTTGCGTCGCTAGTGCTTCAAATACTATATGATCTGCCTGCTTTACAATAACAAAATGTTATTAATTCTATGACTTTTAGGCGTATTCTTTTCTAATAAGATGTTCTTTTTTTGCATAAAAGCTTCGTTCCGGTGTATTCTTGGGATAGTTTTAGATATTAGGCGTTCAATTTATATAAGAACACATGCCCTGATACGACAGTGATCGAGTTATGCATACTTTTGGTCAAGCAAAGTAGTTCGGATTAAACCTGTAAAACATCCAAAGAGTGCGAAGCAATCATAACAGCACTAGTACTATTTCTAGAAAGATACTTACATAAAACATAAATAACATTAATTTATCAATAAAACTTGAAAAAGCACAATCATACCTTCATTCTTAGAACAGACAATTTCCGATAATCTAAAAATAGTTTCTACATACATTAACTGACCTATGATCTAAAAATATTTTCTACATACATTTACTGACCACATGTTTGTCCTCACCGCGGGAAAACGACCATCTGATAAGCTCTGCATTTTTAAGGGAATGATTGCCAAAGTTGTTCATAAAATAAAATTATTGCCCTTAAACAATTTAAACGTGTATGTTTAAAAAACTTGCCTATCGTATGATATCTAATCAAAGCACCGAAAATACATAAGAAGCGAATGAAAGGGGCATGCATTTTAACTTTAGATACATGGGGATGTGGGTACGTCGACAGAAGTGATAAGCTGTGCATTTTGAAGGACTTTTGCCTGAAGTTGTGCATTTTGAAAGGAATAATTGCTGAAGTTGTTTGTAAAAAACGTGTATGTTCATAACAGGAAATGATATATATGATGTATTATACTTTCCTTACGTATGATATCTAATCAAGCAACGAAACACCTTTAGAAACGACTGAAAGGAGCATGCATTGTAACCTCAAATACATGGGGATGGGGGACTACAATGTACGGCGATTAAAGTGACTTTACATAAACAAAATGACACCAGACGCAATAAAATGGATACAGATATGTTTGTTTCCTCGCCCAATGTGGACACACGCGCTCTTGGCCCTCAACACAGTTTTTACTATTATCCATGTGCCATTCACCCATTCCCCTTGTTCAAATAAAATTTGCATCTCTCACATATTTGCCGGCAGATAGTCTTTCAGCGTGTTCGCGCTTTGATATACCTTCTTGATTACTTAAGCGATACAAGCAAGCGTCATGTACAGGGTCATCATGACCTCATTGGTTAAGCGCGTTTGATTTGTTCCGAAAAGGACAGCGGCGAATCTTTGATGTAAGATTTGGCGGTAAAATTCATCATGTGACACTATTGTACTAGTATGTGTTTTAAAGAAAAATTGCGGCCAAAGTGTGCCTTTATGCCACATAAGAAAGTTCTGTTTATGCGTTGAAAATCACCGCATGAAGGTGGTCGATTTGTTTTATGCGGCGATGCTGTTATGCGTCGCTACAAAGCATCATATGTTTACTCAACAGTTGAAAAGTGGTTTTGGGTGCATCTAAGGTCCGGTGTAAATGTGACCTGGAAAAATGTGTATAGATCGTGAATATTTCAAAGAAAACAACATCATGTTTTAAACTAGCGAGACGTATTTATTTTTTGGAACTTTACTAAATCTACTATTATTTTGCATTCGTGCCAATTTCGACCGAACCGCTGGTTACGAACTAGTTTTATTACTTAAAAGTAAGTATTAGTACAGAAAATGACTGTATATGTCATTCATGTGTTCCGTAATAATAATGAAGTATTTTCCATTTTAAGGAAGTATTATTCCGTAATATCAAAATATATTTCCGTAATCTCGAGATAACAAAAGTATGATTTCGTTTTGACGGAATAAAATAAAGTATTTCAACAGAATATAAATGTTTGCTTAATATGTCAGTTCAGGGGTTTGTAATAAGGAAAACAAGACAGATTGCGAAATTTACACCATACATAAAATTCAGTCCTCATTCCCTCAAAGTTGAACTTGAGAATGTCTTCTTATCTTAAAGATCATAAACATTTTCGTTTAAATGTAACCAGAAAACCATGTAAACATAATACTTTCAGTCAATATCATTAATAAGCATACGAGCGAGTCTGCACAATTTCATGTAACAGTTGTACATTTGAAAAAAACAAACATTATACGACTTGATGACGTGTTTCTTTTCTTAACGGACAAACTATAAGCATTCATTCGTGTGAACATAAAACAATTATAACCACAAAACAAATAGTCTGTCCAACAAACGTTTCATGCGGAATTGAAATCTTATCATAATAAGGAAAAGATTCGTTCGATTGTTTTTGTTGTAGTTTCCACGCTTTTATAAGACGTTTGAAAACGGGTTAAGTAAAATGTATAATAAATATGGAAACCACAAAGACGAAACCAAAGAACCCAAATTTAACAACGAGCCTTTTCAAATGTTCAAGGGACAATTTAAAATGTTCAAGGGACAAGTCAAAACAGACTTTAAACGAAGGACGATAACACATTACTAACATATCGTACATTTTTGTTAAACTTGGCACGGGTTTTCGATCGTACCGTTACAATTTCTAATCATATTTCCAGATAAAATTATAATTATAAGTTTTGATGCCGGTTGATATTCGTATTTTTCATGCTTAAAAGGTTAAGCATGTTTTATTATGGTCATATGTACTTTCACAAATCTTGAGATATAGATGGTAATTGTCTGTTTTAGTGTAAGATCGTTATATATTTCAACGAGCTACATCGCAGTTTTACAGCACTTTATATATAATCATATACGAGGGGTGTCCCAGAAGTTCGCGGAATAACGTCATTATTCGCAATCGCAAATTATAGGTATTATCTTGACATTTATTGAGAATGTATTTTAAACTAATTGGTGATTAACGTTGGCATTTTTAATTTTCTTTTTCTTCTTAATCTTGACATACTTGGTATCCATAGCAACTGACCTACCCTTACCCGGAGCAAGCATAGATATTGGTAAAACTTCGTTATTTGATATCACTTTAAGGTGAGTTAATATTCCGCCAAATGAAGTGACGTTAACAGCTCGTCCATGTATCATAACTATTTATAAAGTTGTTCTCAAGTTTGTCAAACATTTTCGCATCAGTAAAAGAGAGGTCCACCACAAATGAACTAAAAGAAAGTTTGAAAAACAGCATTATGGCCATTGTTACTATATCAACCGAGACATATAATGACCTAGTGTTCAGCAATTGGTGTTGAGATTGTGTTAAATTGGATCGAAATAAATACTTCTAAGCCTATAAAGTACATGTACGCAAATAATATTATGAACAAATGGAGATACATTTTTTTTTTACTCTTCATTACTTTAATTTGAACGCTGCCAAACTAGCAGATTCATGTTTAAAGCTGCACTCTCACAGATTGAACGATTTGACGATTTTCTTATTTTTTGGAACGAGCCAATTTTTGCGCAAATTTGCGGAAACCAGTTTTATAAGACTGTTGACAAAATATTACATCGCAGATTTTTTTATTTAGGAACAAAAATGATGTTTTAAGCATATTTCTTAAACCGTTAGTAACGGTTTAAGCCATAAAACATTAAAATTTGAACAGAAATATAAAAATCTGCGATTTGATCTTTTGTTAGCAATCTTATCATTGGCTTGCAGATATTTATGCACAAATTAAAGCGGTATATCTGTGAGAATGCAGCTTTAATCTATATTGCCTTTGAAAGCATGATGTAAATCGGAGAAAACATGAAAAGGGAAGTAACTATTTCTATATTGGCGTCGTAAAGATAAAATTGGTAGGCTGTGTGAAGGCCATTTTAAAACATCATAGCTTTTGTTTTGTCAGTATTAATTTTTTACCCCTAGTTGTTCCATTATTCTGCAGATCATTTAACCTGCATTGTAGAGAGTTTGGGCTATGTGAAAATAAAGCTGCGTCAAACAGTAGGAGAAATACCTTTATGTCGTTAATTGTAAATAGTTCTTCCAGATTACTAATTATATTAGACATGACGTCATTTCCGAAGAATAAAAATAATAAACTTGAATCGGGCAGCCATGTTTCAGGCCAGTGCCAGATTCGAACCAGTCTGATCTTGCCTGTTTGTATCTAACACAACATTTGACAACAGAATACATTGCTTTAAGTGAAAGTACTATTTTAGAGCTGACATTTTCTAATATAAGATTTGTCCAAAGCTCCATTATATCGATTTTGTCATATGCCTTTTCATAATCAACATTTTCACCATCATTGAGAGTTTTAGCAATGATAGAAAATAGCACGAATATACAATTAATAGGTGATTTTCCTTTCTGGAAACCAAATTGTGAATCGCTTATTTTTTTATTGTTAAAGCTGCACTCTCACGGATTGGACGTTTTGACAACTTTTTAATTCTTTGCTTGGAACTGTTAGTAACGGTTTAAGCCATAAAACATTATTTTTCGAACGGAAATATGAAAATCTGTGATCTGATCTTTTGTCAGCAATCTTATATCATCGGTTTGCAGATATTTACGCAAAAACTTGCTCTTTCCAAGACAAAAAATAAAAAAAAAGTTGTAACAATGGCAAATCTGTGAGAATGCAGCTTTAGCTGCCCATTTAGTCAGTGTATGTAATAGTATCTGAGAATATACCTTACCTCCTTCATTATATTACTTCACGTTATGCCTCTATAATTTTTAGGTTCACTCGCGTTACAACCTTTAAATATTGGTGTTATTATACCTTCTCCCAATGACTGCGGGTATTCTGCGCTATTAAACATTCTGTTATACAAAACGTTAGTGATGAAAATACATGATTAAAGTTGCACTTAACGTTTGGTCAACGTTTATGAATGCAAACCATTCAATTACCCATATTATTTAGTTGATTTAAAAGACTCATGCAGTACTAATACTTTAATACAATACTCATTTAATTCAAAGTCGTTTCTTTAACAAATCGACAAATGTATGTTTTCTCTCGTAGATCGTCTAAACATCGTGCTTAGACTGTATACAAATTACCGCTTCAATGGTGATTATTAAAGGGACTGTACGCCAGATTGGCACCAAAAAAGTTTTTATCTGTTATGAATCTCAGGACAATTATTTAAAAAAATCTGTTTACGCTTGATATCATTATTGTAAAAAAATACCAAAATGTAAAAAAAAATGTGTCGGAGACCGGGTTTGAACCCGTGTCGCCGAAATTGCAGTCCAGCGTCGTATCCACTGAGCTACAACGGCTTACTCTAATCGGGTGACATAATTTAGCTATAGACCTAACTCGGTTATATCACGTGATAACACCGACTAGCCAATCACGCATAAGGAATGAATTCTACTAGGTAGACATACCCAGTAATCTTTTTCAGTGGAAAAATACGAAATAACTGCTTAATTTAAATAAATTGTAAACTATGTGGTACTTCAGTAAGTAAGTTTAAATAAATTGTACACATTAATACCAAGTTTATGACAGTTTTCGAAAATTTTCTTTTTTTCTTGCAAATGATCATCTGGTGCACAGTTGCTTTAATTGTACAATCTTAACAGATATTTCCGATCCGATTTCTAAATCTAGTATGCGTATGTATTCGGTTGAGCCATTAACTTGACATGGCTGCACATTTATGACAAGGTCAACTTGTTATCGTCGCTTATCTGTCCTTATGGCGGATTTTAAATCATTATTTTCTCTTATCGGAAATAATGTAAAAGTATCATTTTAGTGTTACGCGACTAACATGGAGCTAGCGAAATGGATTCAGTCAATATTTCTTCTAATCATTTTAGATGGTATGTATACTCTTAAGAAAAAGTTTTTTTTTCAAATATACCACGTATTCTCATCTTAGATATTCGTGACAAAACACTATCATTATAATTGAACTAATGACTTCAAAAATAAGATAGTACTATTGAATAAAATACAAATATTGCATAATGTTTCGTTGATATTGACATGGCGTCATGTATCGTCTCGTATATGGTATTTTCAGCATAATATAGAACGTCATGTTAAAGTGAAGCGTGCGAGGAATTTGGGTTGAGTTGTGATTAATTGTCTGATTGACCATTGAGCGAAGTCTGATACACATATTGACTTGAGTGAAGTCCCCAGGCACGAATTGGTTGGGTACGAACAGACCGTTGCGGAAGATTACGTCACCTCCGGAATCAAATTGGAGACTATCGACGTTTTTTATCATTTTTTTGTTACTTATATATTGTTTCAAATTGTTTCAATTGATTTAACCCATTTTGTTCATGCTTGTGAATGAAATTCAAATTTTCATTTCTTTAATACTGTACATTATGTTTGTTTTGAACCCATACACTAGTCTGTTTTGTATACGTTATCTTCTTGTGAATTACGATCGCTAAATTGAATGGGAACTGAAATTCCAAACACATGGACAAGAATTTTAGGCACTTTACGTTTATAAATAATTGCACCTGAAGCATATTGCTACGTTATGCATCAATGTTTTATATAGGTGCATCGCACTCCAATGTAGTGAGAATAAGAATTCCCATTGCCGTGATTTGGTGCCTAGTCCGGTGGTAAAACAATTTTATTTTTGTCTCATTAAAACATATACAGTCGAACCCCGTTGCCTCGTACTCAAAGGGACCGGCGAAAATACCTCGAGCCTCGGAAAATTCGAGCCAAGCGGGAATGTTAACGTTAAGAAATCGGTTATTTACAACTAGATTGAGCCAAAGAGGAATTCGAGCCAAGCGAATTCGAGCCAACGAGGTTCGACTGTATAAAAAATATGTTGGTACGATCTCTATCAAAGCCTCTCAAAACCGACAGCTGTGTTCCTAGGGAAAGAATACCCAAGCGAGATTTACATCTCAATCACGTTAAACCTTAATAACATATTCTATACAGGTGTCCTTTCAATCGAAACCACGTGTCCTGACAGCTGGGTGGCCTACGAAGGATCCTGTTACTTCTTCCATCATGCGCTACAAGATTTCACAGAGGCACAGGTGAGTATGAAACGCGTTAATTCTCTAATGTTGTGATATATTAAGTTATAATGGTTTCACTGACATGTTTTTATGACTTGTTATTAGGTTTAACCGACAGGTTTTATTACTAACATACTTGTTATAAGGGTTTAACCATAATGTTTAAAGTCTATCATACATGTTGTTATGTCTGTTATGTATGTTGTAGGTTTATATGTCTAACGTACTTGGTAGTACTTGGCTGTATGTCTAACGTATTTGGCTGTATGTCTAACGTACTTGGTATTATGTCTAACGTACTTGGTTGTATGTCTAAAGTACTTGGTATTATGTCTAACGTACTTGGTTGTATGTCTAACGTACTTGGTATTATGTCTAACGTACTTGGTTGTATGTCCAACGTACTTGGTAGTATGTGTAACGTACTTGGTATTATGTCTAACGTACTTGGCTGTATGTCCAACGTACTTGGTAGTATGTGTAACGTACTTGGTATTATGTCTAACGTACATGGTTGTATGTCCAACGTACTTGGTAGTATGTGTAACGTACTTGGTTTTATGTCCAACGTACTTGGTTGTATGTATAACGTACTTGGTATTATGTCTAACGTATTTGGTATTATGTCTAACGTACTTGGTTGTATGTCCAACCTACTTGGTAGTATGTCTAACGTACTTGGTATTATGTCTAACGTACTTGGCTGTATGTATAACGTACTTGGTTGTATGTCTAACGCACTGGGTAGTATGTCTAACGTACTGGGTAGTATGTCTAACGTACTCGGCTGTATGTCTAACGTACTGGGTAGTATGTCTAACGTACTCGGCTGTATGTATAACGTACTTGGTTGTATGTCTTACGTACTGGGTAGTATGTCTAACGGACTGGGTAGTATGTCTAACGTACTCGGCTGTATGTATAACGTACTTGGTTGTATGTCTTACGTACTGGGTAGTATGTCTAACGGACTGGGTAGTATGTCTAACGTACTTGGCTGTATGCATAACGTACTTGGTGGTATGTCTAACGTACTTGGTATTATGTCTAACGTACTTGGCTGTATGTCTAACGTACTTGGTATAATGTCTAACGTACTTGGCTGTATGTGTAACGTACTTGGTTTTATGTCCAACGTACTTGGTTGTATGTATAACGTACTTGGTATTATGTCTAACGTATTTGGTATTATGTCTAACGTACTTGGTTGTATGTCCAACGTACTTGGTAGTATGTCTAACGTACTTGGCTGTATGTCTAACGTACTTGGTTGTATGTCTAACGTACTTGGTATTATGTCTAACGTACTAGGTTGCATGTCCAACGTACTTGGTAGTATGTCTAACGTACTTGGTATTATGTCTAACGTACTTGGCTGTATGTATAACGTACTTGGTTGTATGTCTTACGCACTGGGTAGTATGTCTAACGGACTGGGTAGAATGTCTAACGTACTTGGCTGTATGCATAACGTACTTGGTGGTATGTCTAACGTACTTGGTATTATGTCTAAAGTACCTGGCTGTATGTCTCACGTACTTGGTTGTATGTCTAACGTACTTGGTATTATGTCTAAAGTACTTGGTTGTATGTCTAACGTACTTGGTATTATGTCTAACGTACTTGGCTGTATGTCTAACGTACTTGTTATAATGTCTAACGTACTTGGCTGTATGCATAACGTACTTGGTGGTATGTCTAACGTACTTGGTATTATGTCTAACGTACTTGGCTGTATGTCTAACGTACTTGGTTGTATGTCCAACGTACTTGGTAGTATGTCTAACGTACTTGGTATTATGTCTAACGTACTTGGCTGTATGTATAACGTACTTGGTTGTATGTCTAACGCACTGGGTAGTATGTCTAACGTACTGGGTAGTATGTCTAACGTACTCGGCTGTATGTCTAACGTACTGGGTAGTATGTCTAACGTACTCGGCTGTATGTATAACGTACTTGGTTGTATGTCTTACGTACTGGGTAGTATGTCTAACGGACTGGGTAGTATGTCTAACGTACTCGGCTGTATGTATAACGTACTTGGTTGTATGTCTTACGTACTGGGTAGTATGTCTAACGGACTGGGTAGTATGTCTAACGTACTTGGCTGTATGCATAACGTACTTGGTGGTATGTCTAACGTACTTGGTATTATGTCTAACGTACTTGGCTGTATGTCTAACGTACTTGGTATAATGTCTAACGTACTTGGCTGTATGTGTAACGTACTTGGTTTTATGTCCAACGTACTTGGTTGTATGTATAACGTACTTGGTATTATGTCTAACGTATTTGGTATTATGTCTAACGTACTTGGTTGTATGTCCAACGTACTTGGTAGTATGTCTAACGTACTTGGCTGTATGTCTAACGTACTTGGTTGTATGTCTAACGTACTTGGTATTATGTCTAACGTACTAGGTTGCATGTCCAACGTACTTGGTAGTATGTCTAACGTACTTGGTATTATGTCTAACGTACTTGGCTGTATGTATAACGTACTTGGTTGTATGTCTTACGCACTGGGTAGTATGTCTAACGGACTGGGTAGAATGTCTAACGTACTTGGCTGTATGCATAACGTACTTGGTGGTATGTCTAACGTACTTGGTATTATGTCTAAAGTACCTGGCTGTATGTCTCACGTACTTGGTTGTATGTCTAGCGTACTTGGTATTATGTCTAACGTACTTGGTTGTATGTCTAACGTACTTGGTATTATGTCTAACGTACTTGGCTGTATGTCTAACGTACTTGTTATAATGTCTAACGTACTTGGCTGTATGCATAACGTACTTGGCTGTATGTATAACGTACTTGGTTGTATGTCTTACGCACTGGGTAGTATGTCTAACGGACTGGGTAGAATGTCTAACGTACTTGGCTGTATGCATAACGTACTTGGTGGTATGTCTAACGTACTTGGTATTATGTCTAAAGTACCTGGCTGTATGTCTCACGTACTTGGTTGTATGTCTAGCGTACTTGGTATTATGTCTAACGTACTTGGTTGTATGTCTAACGTACTTGGTATTATGTCTAACGTACTTGGCTGTATGTCTAACGTACTTGTTATAATGTCTAACGTACTTGGCTGTATGCATAACGTACTTGGTGGTATGTCTAACGTACTTGGTATTATGTCTAACGTACTTGGCTGTATGTCTAACGTACTTGGTTGTATGTCCAACGTACTTGGTAGTATGTCTAACGTACTTGGTATTATGTCTAACGTATTTGGCTGTATGTATAACGTACTTGGTTGTATGTCTTACGCACTGGGTAGTATGTCTAACGGACTGGGTAGTATGTCTAACGTACTTGGCTGTATGCATAACGTACTTGGTGGTATGTCTAACGTACTTGGTATTATGTCTAACGTACTTGGCTGTATGTCTAACGTACTTGGTTGTATGTCTAACGTACTTGGCTGTATGTCTAACGTACTTGGTATTATGTCTAACGTACTTGGTTGTATGTCTAACGTACTTGGTATTATGTCTAACGTACTTGGTATTATGTCTAACGTACTAGGTTGTATGTCTAACGTACTTGGTGGTATGTCTAACGTACTTGGCGGTATGTCTAACGTACTTGGCTGTATGTCTAACGTACTTGGCTGTATGTCTAACGTACTTGGTATTATGTCTAACGTACTTGGTTGTATGTCTAACGTACTTGGTATTATGTCTAACGTACTTGGTATTATGTCTAACGTACTAGGTTGTATGTCTAACGTACTTGGTGGTATGTCTAACGTACTTGGCTGTATGTCTAACGTACTTGGTATTATGTCCAACGTACTTGGTTGTATGTCTAACGTACTTTGTGGTATGTCCAACGTACTTTGTGGTATGTCCAACGTACTTGGTATTATGTCAAACGTACTTGGTTGTATGTCCAACGTACTTTGTGGTATGTATAACGTACTTGGTGGTATGTCCAACGTACTTGGTGGTATGTATAACGTACTTGGTGGTATGTATAATGTACTTGGCTGTATGTATAACGTACTTTGTTGTATGTCTAACGTACTTGGTGGTATGTATAACGTACTTGGTGGTATGTCCAACGTACTTGGTGGTATGTATAACGTACTTGGTGGTACGTCCAACGTACTTGGTTGTATGTCCAACGTACTTGGTGGTATGTATAACGTACTTGGTGGTATGTCCAACGTACTTGGTGGTATGTATAACGTACTTGGCTGTATGTCCAACGTACTTGGTGGTATGTCCAACGTACTTTGTGGTATGTCCAACGTACTTGGTATTATGTCTAACGTACTTGGCTGTATGTCCAACGTTCTTGGTGGTATGTATAACGTACTTGGTGGTATGTCCAACGTACTTGGTGGTATGTCCAACGTACTTGGTGGTATGTATAACGTACTTGGCTGTATGTCCAACGTACTCGGTGGTATGTCCAACGTACTTTGTGGTATGTATAACGTACTTGGCTGTATGTCCAACGTACTTGGTGGTATGTCCAACGTACTTTGTGGTATGTCCAACGTACTTGGTATTATGTCTAACGTACTTGGCTGTATGTATAACGTACTTGGTTGTATGTATAACGTACTTTGTTGTATGTCTAACGTACTTGGTGGTATGTATAACGTACTGGGTAGTATATCTAACGTACTTGGCTGTATGTATAACGTACTTTGTTGTATGTCTAACGTACTTGGTGGTATGTATAACGTACTTGGTATTATGTCTAACGTACTTGGCTGTATGTATAACGTACTAGGTTGTATTTCTTACCTACTGGGTAGTATGTCTAACGTACTGGGTAGTATGTCTAACGTACTTGGCTGTATGAATAACGTACTTGGTTGTATGTCTTACCTACTGGGTAGTATGTCTAACGTACTGGGTAGTATGTCTAACGTACTTGGCTGTATGCATAACGTACTTGGTGGTATGTCTAACGTACTTGGTATTATGTCTAACGTACTTGGTTGTATGTCTAACGTACTGGGTAGTATGTCTAACGTACTTGGCTGTATGTATAACGTACTTGGTTGTATGTCTAACGTACTGGGTAGTATGTCTAACGTACTGGGTTGTATGTCTAACTTACTGGGTGGTATGTCTAATGTACTGGGTAGTATGTCTAGCGTACTTGGCTGTATGTATAACGTTCTGGGTAGTATGTCTAACGTACTTGGTTGTACGTATAACGTACTTGGCTGTACGTATAACGTACTTGGTGGTATGTCCAACGTACTTGTTGTATGTCTAATGTACTTGGTAGTATGTCTAACGTACTTGGCTCTATGTATAACGTACTTGGTGGTATGTTTAAAGTACTTGGTGGTATGTTTAACGTACTTGGTATAATGTCTTACGTACTTGGTGGTATGTCTAACGTACTTGGTGGTATGTCTAACGTACTTGGTTGTATGTCCAACGTACTTGGTGGTATGTCTAACGTACTTGGTATTATGTCTTACGTACTTGGTTGTATGTCTAACGTACTGGGTAGTATGTCTAACAGACAAGTTATAATCTAACGTACTTGTTATTCTGTAGGTTCTGAACTTAATTCGCTTTTTATTGTCTCATAGGTATTATCTAGATGTAAATGATTGGTTGATGCTCGCTATTATGCGATACTCGGCTGAAGATATCCATAATGGCCCGACGAATTCGCAATAAGCAACTGGACTTCCTCTCCTTTAAGTTGGATTGTATAAATGTAGCACTCATTGTGTGGTATGAGATTGTTTAGCTTGTACTGGAAAACAACGGTTCTAACCTAAGAAATAAGTTAAAAATGTCTCCGTTCCATTTAACATCATATACATACATTTGCTAATCAATCTAACAGTTCTAGAAGACACTTTAAAATCGCTTTCTCTGATGCTTACATCAATGTTTTTTTCTTGTATTGTTTTACAGCACTACTGTCTCCAACACCATAGCAATCTCGTGCATATCAACAACGCCCAGGAGAATTTGTTCCTCCGGGATTGGATTTCAAAATGTAGGACTTTTCACTTCAATCAGTTGTATTAAACCCATATTGTTTACTCTGAAATACACTGCACTGGTAATTTGAAAATAAATACAATGCCATGCAATTCCATTTTTTGCAAGTTGAAATTGAAAATGATAGCATTTATTATGTGTATGAACTTTTAATTGTCTTAACAGGATTACATTATTTTGAATTTTGTGTTTCATATCGATATGTCAAAATTTTAAAACTTAAGCATGTTTATTTGGATTAAATTTATTGAATATTTATCATAATATTTCATATGACATAGTTCCAAACGCCCACTGGTGGATAGGCCTGACGGATGATCAGATTGAAGGAATCTGGCGTTGGATTGACGACGACGCGCAGTTAACCTTCAATAGTAAAACCGTTGTTATATTATCACTATTTCTTTAGTTTAAAACTGGTTTATATCTAGCCAAATTGACAACTTGGTCAGCAATGACGCAATAACGTTTATAGTCACTGGTTTAGCTCCAAGAAGGAACTATAGGCTGGGCCTGTGCATCACTGACATAAGTCCACGTAGGTACTTTTGGCCTTGGGCTGCACATGCTTTTAAAAATTGTATTGCTTTAAGTTAGAATGCCAGTATTTCTTAGGTAGGTAAACAAGTTGTATGTTTCGGGTACGCATGAATCGACAAGACTTTATAAAATTAATGTCTAAATATTAGTTAAAAAAGTTAATAAGTCAGTTAAAGCTTCTTCATTGGCGTTAACCTCCGGTACACTACTGCGCTAATCTTCTTTGTGTTTGTCATCGGGTGTAACGGAAGTAAGTGCCTTCTTAGACCTTTCTTCGCGCTAATGATGATCCAAGGTAGTCATGGACAAATTCATTGCGAAACCCAGCAGCACCATGTCTGATTATGATATGTTTGACAATATTAGAAAGTATCACTTTTATCAAGTTTATTGTGTATTAGAGCAATACCTTCTCTTCCCGAGTGAAACAAGTAAGGCATCCGGCCGTAACCCTCTTATTCAATTATTTGACTGATTAAAAAAGGATACAATTAAAATACAGAAGCCAAATATGTTTCCTCATTTATAAGCACAATTGTCAATAACAACCGCACAAAACAGCACATGTTCGCAACAATTTAAGGTACACATGTATGATCATGCATGTAAATACATAATGGGTATACTGAAGTAAAACAGTCAGTGATAACAAGGGTGTGTAACCTGTTAATAGGCACTCAACCTACTTGAGTGCACAATCGTTTTTATATTAAAGTATTACCCCCTACCCATGAATTGACAGACTGGTATCCTGGCCAGCCAGACGACAACTATAGAAACGAGGATTGTGCCGATATTTACTTTTACCATGAATTTCATTGGAATGACGAAGCTTGTTCGATAGCCTCAAAATCGATTTGCGAAAGGTGAGCATACTAATAATATTTGCATAAGGCTATGCTTTGACAACATGATTATTATAAAATATATTTTTCAGAAAATACTAGCATGTATTTATTGTATGCTGTCAAAAGGTTTATAGAGATTAATCAGTAAATTAAAATTGAATCGTACTGTTTTAAACGGTGAAAAATATCCCTTTGATATATTAACTGTTTTGAAATTTTAGCCAAATCTCATTTCCAAAATCACGTCTACAACAATTATCAGCGCACAGGGCTGTGGCACAATGTCAACCCATTCTTTTCCGCAATGACGTAACTTTCGCATACAAATTGGCGCATTGTTTAAAAAAAACTAATGAAATGTCATTTTATATCTTTTAAGCCAAATCACAAAACAAATATTGGTTTCAGTTTAAGATCGCAATTTATTTCACGTAAACACCAAAAGTAAATATTTATTTTGTTACTCACTCGGAGAAATGTATAACGGTCTCACAATGGCACAATCACAATCAGTTATCTTGTTTCTTTGATTACTATTTTCCTGAGTATTTATATGATATTTGTGGCGTGAGTAAAATGAGATCATGTTATGTTATTAGGCAGGTTTACCAGTTACTTTTGTCAGGCTATTTGTTTTGAGCGACGCGAAATAGTTCCTAGACTACACACCGCTCTAGCTTGATACGGAATAAAAAAAACTACAGTATGGTGATACGGAATTTTTAAGTACGGCGTGCTGTAATTTCACTGTACAGGCATATAAATAAACGTGAATTTTTCATGTATAACTAGTACAATTACTTTGCAAAATTAGGTAACCGCATCACATAAAAATGCATTCATACGCGCTGTCAAATAACCGTAATCAAACATCAAAAACGAGTTTTCATAAGAAATTTCTTAGGTGTCAGCAAGCTCCACGATGAAACAAATGGTGAAGAAGGCTGTGCTTAATCCAATCTATCGACTCCCTGATTACAGCGCCAGAAAATTCCACGTTCAGAAATTGAATGACAACAATCTTCCTGCGAACCAGATTATACAAATATCCGGACGCAAGAACATTGCATCTATAGACAACTATAGTCACATATATCCAAATTAAAACAGGGACATATCCAAAATCATATTCTCAACTAAAAATACCCCATCTACTTCCATGCAAATGCTCAATCTCTGCAATTCGCCAGCAAAGCTCAAGTTCACATGATTCCACATCAAATCTCTGTTTTTCTGGTGGAGTTAACAACATGAATGGTGCTCAAATTCACTGAGGTAATATCCATGTGCACATTCATCAAAATATCAAAATACCATGCTATAATCTACCGGGAACAAAGCAAATAGACACTTCTGAAAACGACTGTTACGCTGACAAACGGTCTTTTCCATCTATAACCGCCAAATGACATATACACAATCGAGTGCTCACTTATGCCGCCACGCACAATCGAGTGCTCACTTATGCCGCCACGCAGTTAAACAATGCTCTTATTATTGATTTGTTAAATTGAAATAGATTTAAATATGTGTCGTTGTTATTTTTTTAGTGAAATCGTTGAAAATCCTCTCACACTTAGTAAGGCTATACACACTTAGTAAGGCTATACACACTTAGTAAGGCTATACACACTTAGTTAGGCTATACACACTTAGTAAGGCTATACACACTTAGTTAGGCTATACACACTTAGTAAGGCTATACACACTTAGTTAGGCTATGCACACTTAGTTAGGCTATACACACTTAGTTAGGCTATACACACTTAGTTAGGCTATACACACTTAGTAAGGCTATACACACTTAGTTAGGCTATACACACTTAGTTAGGCTATACACACTTAGTTAGGCTATACACACTTAGTTAGGCTATACACACTTAGTTAGGCTATACACACTTAGTTAGGCTATACACACTTAGTTAGGCTATACACACTTAGTAAGGCTATACACACTTAGTAAGGCTATACACACTTAGTTAGGCTATGCACACTTAGTTAGGCTATACACACTTAGTTAGGCTATACACACTTAGTAAGGCTATACACACTTAGTTAGGCTATACACACTTAGTAAGGCTATACACACTTAGTTAGGCTATACACACTTAGTTAGGCTATACACACTAAGTTAGGCTATACACACTTAGTAAGGCTATACACACTTAGTTAGGCTATACACACTTAGTAAGGCTATACACACTTAGTTAGGCTATACACACTTAGTTAGGCTATACACACTTAGTTAGGCTATACACACTTAGTTAGGCTATACACACTTAGTTAGGCTATGCACACTTAGTTAGGCTATACACACTTAGTTAGGCTATACACACTTAGTTAGGCTATGCACACTTAGTTAGGCTATACACACTTAGTTAGGCTATACACACTTAGTTAGGCTATACACACTTAGTTAGGCTATACACACTTAGTTAGGCTATACACACTTAGTTAGGCTATACACACTTAGTTAGGCTATGCACACTTAGTTAGGCTATACACACTTAGTTAGGCTATGCACACTTAGTTAGGCTATACACACTTAGTTAGGCTATACACACTTAGTTAGGCTATACACACTTAGTTAGGCTATGCACACTTAGTTAGGCTATACACACTTAGTTAGGCTATACACACTTAGTTAGGCTATGCACACTTAGTTAGGCTATACACACTTAGTTAGGCTATACACACTTAGTAAGGCTATACACACTTAGTTAGGCTATACACACTAAGTAAGGCTATACACACTTAGTTAGGCTATACACACTTAGTTAGGCTATACACACTTAGTTAGGCTATACACACTTAGTTAGGCTATGCACACTTAGTTAGGCTATACACACTTAGTTAGGCTATACACACTTAGTAAGGCTATACACACTTAGTTAGGCTATACACACTTAGTTAGGCTATACACACTTAGTTAGGCTATACACACTTAGTTAGGCTATACACACTTAGTAAGGCTATACACACTTAGTTAGGCTATACACACTTAGTTAGGCTATACACACTTAGTTAGGCTATACACACTTAGTTAGGCTATACACACTTAGTTAGGCTATACACACTTAGTTAGGCTATACACACTTAGTTAGGCTATACACACTTAGTTAGGCTATACACACTTAGTTAGGCTATACACACTTAGTTAGGCTATACACACTTAGTTAGGCTATACACACTTAGTAAGGCTATACACACTTAGTAAGGCTATACACACTTAGTAAGGCTATACACACTTAGTAAGGCTATACACACTTAGTAAGGCTATACACACTTAGTTAGGCTATACACACTTAGTTAGGCTATACACACTTAGTTAGGCTATACACACTTAGTTAGGCTATACACACTTAGTTAGGCTATACACACTTAGTTAGGCTATACACACTTAGTTAGGCTATACACACTTAGTAAGGCTATACACACTTAGTAAGGCTATACACACTTAGTAAGGCTATACACACTTAGTAAGGCTATACACACTTAGTTAGGCTATACACACTTAGTTAGGCTATACACACTTAGTAAGGCTATACACACTTAGTTAGGCTATACACACTTAGTTAGGCTATACACACTTAGTAAGGCTATACACACTTAGTTAGGCTATACACACTTAGTTAGGCTATACACACTTAGTTAGGCTATACACACTTAGTTAGGCTATACACACTTAGTTAGGCTATACACACTTAGTTAGGCTATACACACTTAGTAAGGCTATACACACTTAGTAAGGCTATACACACTTAGTAAGGCTATACACACTTAGTTAGGCTATACACACTTAGTTAGGCTATACACACTTAGTTAGGCTACAAACACTTAGTTAGGCTATACACACTTAGTTAGGCTATACACACTTAGTTAGGCTATACACACTTAGTTAGGCTATACACACTTAGTTAGGCTATACACACTTAGTTAGGCTATACACACTTAGTTAGGCTATACACACTTAGTAAGGCTATACACACTTAGTTAGGCTATACACACTTAGTTAGGCTATACACACTTAGTTAGGCTATACACACTTAGTTAGGCTATACACACTTAGTAAGGCTATACACACTTAGTTAGGCTATACACACTTAGTAAGGCTATACACACTTAGTTAGGCTATACACACTTAGTTAGGCTATACACACTTAGTTAGGCTATACACACTTAGTTAGGCTATACACACTTAGTTAGGCTATACACACTTAGTTAGGCTATACACACTTAGTTAGGCTATACACACTTAGTTAGGCTATACACACTTAGTTAGGCTATACACACTTAGTAAGGCTATACACACTTAGTTAGGCTATACACACTTAGTTAGGCTATACACACTTAGTTAGGCTATACACACTTAGTTAGGATATACACACTTAGTTAGGCTATACACACTTAGTTAGGCTACACACACTTAGTTAGGCTATACACACTTAGTTAGGCTATACACACTTAGTTAGGCTATACACACTTAGTAAGGCTATACACACTTAGTTAGGCTATACACACTTAGTTAGGCTATACACACTAAGTAAGGCTATACACACTTAGTTAGGCTATACACACTTAGTTAGGCTATACACACTTAGTTAGGCTATACACACTTAGTTAGGCTATACACACTTAGTAAGGCTATACACACTTAGTAAGGCTATACACACTTAGTTAGGCTATACACACTTAGTTAGGCTATACACACTTAGTTAGGCTATACACACTTAGTAAGGCTATACACACTTAGTTAGGCTATACACACTTAGTTAGGCTATACACACTTAGTTAGGCTATACACACTTAGTAAGGCTATACACACTTAGTAAGGCTATACACACTTAGTAAGGCTATACACACTTAGTTAGGCTATACACACTTAGTTAGGCTATACACACTTAGTTAGGCTATACACACTTAGTAAGGCTATACACACTTAGTAAGGCTATACACACTTAGTTAGGCTATACACACTTAGTTAGGCTATACACACTTAGTTAGGCTATACACACTTAGTTAGGCTATACACACTTAGTTAGGCGATACACACTTAGTTAGGCTATACACACTTAGTTAGGCTATACACACTTAGTAAGGCTATACACACTTAGTAAGGCTATACACACTTAGTTAGGCTATACACACTTAGTTAGGCTATACACACTTAGTTAGGCTATACACACTTAGTTAGGCTATACACACTTAGTTAGGCTATACACACTTAGTTAGGCTATACACACTTAGTAAGGCTATACACACTTAGTTAGGCTATACACACTTAGTAAGGCTATACACACTTAGTTAGGCTATACACACTTAGTTAGGCTATACACACTTAGTTAGGCTATACACACTTAGTAAGGCTATACACACTTAGTAAGGCTATACACACTTAGTAAGGCTATAAACACTTAGTAAGGCTATACACACTTAGTTAGGCTATACACACTTAGTAAGGCTATACACACTTAGTAAGGCTATACACACTTAGTTAGGCTATACACACTTAGTTAGGCTATACACACTTAGTTAGGCTATACACACTTAGTAAGGCTATACACACTTAGTTAGGCTATACACACTTAGTTAGGCTATACACACTTAGTTAGGCTATACACACTTAGTTAGGCTATACACACTTAGTAAGGCTATACACACTTAGTAAGGCTATACACACTTAGTTAGGCTATACACACTTAGTTAGGCTATACACACTTAGTTAGGCTATACACACTTAGTTAGGCTATACACACTTAGTTAGGCTATACACACTTAGTTAGGCTATACACACTTAGTTAGGCTATACACACTTAGTTAGGCTATACACACTTAGTTAGGCTATACACACTTAGTTAGGCTATACACACTTAGTAAGGCTATACACACTTAGTTAGGCTATACACACTTAGTTAGGCTATACACACTTAGTAAGGCTATACACACTTAGTTAGTCTATACACACTTAGTTAGGCTATACACACTTAGTAAGGCTATACACACTTAGTTAGGCTATACACACTTAGTAAGGCTATACACACTTAGTTAGGCTATACACACTTAGTTAGGCTATACACACTTAGTTAGGCTATACACACTTAGTTAGGCTATACACACTTAGTAAGGCTATACACACTTAGTTAGGCTATACAAACTTCGTTAGGCTAAACACAATTAGTCTTCGTTTTCCGTAATAACATGCTTTAAGTGTAGGAAAACAATAAAAAAGCCTTTAAATTCACTCCCTCGTCAAATACAATTGTCTACGTAAACTTTTAATAGTACAAGGGAGAAATGGGATACCAATATTTCACAATATTATACCTTACATAAATGTGTCCTTTCTTTGTATATATAAACTCGATCGGTCCGTATATCACTGTATTTTGATGAAAGTTGCACTACCTCTAACGCTAAATCCTGCGTCCGTCAATGAGACTATGTATGTATTGATTTTTTTATATAAAATTACTGGTCTTTCGAAATACTGTTTTCTTTTTGCAGGTCTTCTGCAACATCACCCGGTGTTGTGGGATAGATGTCAGTCGATTACTCCGTAGAATGAACACCCGACTTACACTTATTAACAAAGTATCTGTAAGAAATAAAAACCACTCCTCACTATCGTCATGATCCTTCAGTTGTTTCTTTTTGGAAAAGTGTAGTATCTGTTATCATTCCAGATTTAACAACATAATAATAAAGGTGCGATTTGGACATAACATAGAAAGACCATTTTGATGAGGGCAACTTGTTACTGTCTGACCTAAGTTATTGCTGGTTATTTTATACAATCTATAAAGGGATAGTATAGACAAATGCCCCTTTTATAGAGTGCATTGACACAAATGGTATAAATAACTTATGATCAACTATTTCAGATTGTTAAATGCAAAATATTTTATGAATCATGAATATTATTGAGGTATATATGTTGGCTTAATGTATTTGTTTAACTCATGTTAAAGAAGTCTAGCGATGCCCCGGAAATTGCACACAAAACAAATATTGTGTCGCGTTAAAGACAATGTATATTGCTTATGACGTATAGCATTCTGCTCGCCGTTGATACAATAGGTAAGGCGTTCCAGTTTGTAGCATTTTGAGACACTTAAGTGATATTTCTTAAGAACATATTATGCGATTGTATGCTCACTTACAGACATATTCTTCTTACTCAGTTATGTTAAAGTTTTAATTACAAACACGTAACAATAAAGCAATTCGTGGATCACAACTAATATAATATTGAAGTCATGCACAGAGAAGTCTTGTGTTTTATTTGGAAATAACGATTTAAATATATGAATCATGAAGTTTTACTCTAAGGCCGTTCCTATTGTTTAAGTCCCAGTATGTTGGAGTAATATTATCTAATTGATATATATATATATATATATATATATATATATATATATATATATATATATATATATATATATATATATATATATCAAAATGACTTCTCTTAACCTATTTGACATTTTAAACCCACAGGATGATAATAATTATGATTATTATCGCAATAACAAACATGAAACCAAACTTAAAGTGCATTCTGAATTAAGTGCGCGCAACGTCACTACAATTTGAATATCATGTCACTTTTGTAATGCCAAAATACTTTATTGCTTTATAAACTAGTATTTTTCATACTTTGACAAAAAAGTTATGGTTTAAATAAATGCTTAAACAGAATAAGTATACATACACTGTTATTTTCATAAAATATTTTAACTGAAAGCTAAATTATATTATTTTGGAGAACATTATGGTAACAAAACAATAGGTATTGACAGAATAATTCGACGATTTTTCACTTTGCAACATTGATATTGTTTAATTATAAAAATGCTTGCATCCCTTTTATTTTCGAAGCAGAAGCTTAATGAACTTTCATTGAAAACTCCAGTTATTTGTGAAGAAAGCATGGAGGCTCCATTTTAGAACGAAACAGGCAACTGACATGTACTGTTTGTAAAGAGGTATTCTTGCTCCGCCCTCGTATCTACCTCATTAACGTTTAGTGACTCAGTGATCAAGTTAGTGTTTCCGTTGGACATTCCCATACATTACTGTATAATAAAGCATCAGGTGGAACTCGGGGTTTTATCAGACATTATCTTTAACTCTCTCATAGCTATATAAGCACCTTTTTATAAGACAGACTGTGATGATAGGACAATACTTGACTAGCATCTATAACAATACAAGGATATGATTATATTTGATATATGTAATTGGAAAACCCTGCATCAGTTCAAAACTGTTCGCTCATATGGCTCGTCCCAGTCAATTTTATTTTATAATTAGAGATGTACGATAATAAAAACATTGATGTTTGCTCTTGTCTTAATATCAGAATTTGTTTAATGCTTAATTTTGCCAAGAACCTTTAAAGGTACACCGCGGGTCATAAAACTTCAATACGGAATATAATATTGATGCATGTGTGGTATATCTGTGCTGTTTTGTGACGTTTCGTGTTTCTCATGTATTGTCCGTTAGCTCTTAATATTGAGTCTTTAAACAGAGTATTCGTTAAATGTTTTACTTATGGACTTTTTCCTGTAGTTGTCATTGTAGTGTTTAAGTTTGCGACTTGGGTCAAATGAAAAGATTATTGGGATGAACACTCCAAAACCGGTTTAGTATTTTCACTTATCGTTCAAAGTTGGCACCCCAATAAAGTATTATCATAATGGTGCTTGTGTAAGTAAAAGGGGTTGGGCAAACTTTTCAAAATAACTATATAAGAATATGGCAAACTTATTTTGACATGATTGAATATTTCAAAAAGCAACAACAACAACAACAACAACAACTACAACAACAACATTAACAATAATAATAATAATAATAATAATAATAATAATAATAATACTAATACTAATAATAATAATAATAATAATAATAATAATAATAAAAATAATAATAATAATAATAATAATAATAATAACAATAGTAATAATAAAACATGACTGACCATTCTCTAGTTTTCTAAAATTGATTAAAACGGTGTCCAGGTTTCATCGGGTGATTTTTAGGGGTTTTGAGAAGCATATGGTCTTCCTGTAGTTACTTATTTAAGTACACATGTGGAACAACACTGTACCCATCAAACAGAGTGAATTATATGGCATATCGTCCGAGATGTCCATGTACAGCATTTTCACCCTTGCTGACGTACACTCGTTACCGGAAGAAAGGTAAAGCTGGTCCCCGTGATGGTCTGTGCATGAACATTATACACAAATCTGTCCTCATGGTCCAGGAGTATTCCTTTACACCTCACGTTATAAAAACCTCCTTACCAGACAGTTTACCACCTATCAACTACATTGTTACAGGTTACACACCACCAAATACATTTTTCTATATATATACTAAAGTAGATTGACCAATTTTCATGCAAGATAACACTGATTTTTAGTGTTTCTCGGCCCCCAACACCATACATGGTGAAAAGCTCTACCTGTGTACTAAACATTAAACAAAGTTGGAAAAAGTAATGTTTCTCCTAAGAAAAAATAATTGGTTGAACGTATCCATTGTGTATTCAGTAAAATGACAATATCCGGTGTACGAGGACAAACAATGCGGTGAAATTAAAATGTAAACAATAAAATATAGATCAAGTAGATCCTGCATGTTCAGCCTGATTTTGAAATCACATACCAGTCAGCTTGAAAACCTTTGACTATGGAAGGTAGCCAATGGTCCGAGAAGGTATAACCATGCTTTGATTCACTGTCATGTGTCAATTAATGTAACTTGCCCTACGGCGAACAATTATCCCCAAACCCAAACCTCAATTTCTTTAGGAATAGTTGGAAATGTGAGAACGCACCGTTCATATACGCGAAGGTTATGGAAAATGTCCCTGTCGACACTTTTCCATACGCTGTACTTCTGGTTATCTGCCAATTGGAACACCTCGGCCATTATCCAACAGATATGACCTCGAAATAATTTATCGGCGCCAATATTGAAAACGTGTTGCAAGTGTTTTTAACCGTCAATGGACATTTATATTGTTTTGAGGGGTAAAAGTAGTGACAGTTATTAAAAAAACAGGAATTCAAGACCAACAAATATGTTTGGGATACAGTGATGGAGTCGTGTCAATAAACAGTGAATAAACGCATGTTTTGACCATATAAGCCCAAAGGCTACGTTCCATCTTTATTAGTTACGAAGCTGAATGGTTTGTGATTCAAACGTTTTCTGAACATGCTGGATCTACTTGATGTTAGTCACTTACCGAACACCTTTTGGTTACGTGCAACCATTTTTTCTCCTACTTTTTTCTAGTGTTGGTTTAGTACACATGTGGCACTTTCTTCCCATGTATGGTTTTGGGATCGGGAAATACTTGAACTCTATGCTATTTTTGTGCCAATCGTTTACTCCACTATAAAATATACAGGAACAGTATTTAGTGGTCTGTTACCCCAGCTACTCGACCATCTCCGGCTCGGGGTAGACAATCGTGATTACTCGGCAGTCTACGGCAAGCTCAAGAGAGACCTTTTTTGTTCGATAAATATCCGAGAGCGATTCGGTTTTGGGGATGCCTACCGAACAACGATAATTAAGCGGGAATAAGGCTCTGCATAATTATAATATGTTTGGAGTATGAAAATGATCGTAAATTCAGCACGGCTGTAACACGGTTTATCATTTGGATTGGTTATCGTATGTCAATACTAAACTGATCGTAATTTTTGTTTTCTTTTGATAAGCTCAGTACTCAAACGACAACTTCCTAATATAAATCAACAGACTAGACAGAATTTCTTCTTATCAGCTCATCGAACTTATATCAACAAAATTGACTGAATAAACATCTATTTGAACTAATGTTTTGTCTTTTAAACGCGAGAAAGAAAATGGCGTCTAATTTTAATTCATCAATTCAGAGGGGATGTGACTTCATACATGATTTTTCGTGCTCTCCGTGTGAAGAAAACGGATTTAATACAGACGCTCACCATTACTGTGCTCAATGCACAAAATACTACTGCCAAAGCTGTGTATTAAAACATAACGGGTTATATCAGAAGCACGCGGTGATCGGCCGGAATGACGTGAAGAATTGGAAGGCGGTTCCAGAGGTAGTGGACACCCTGAATAGATGCGAGATGCACGCCGGGGAGCCGCTGAAGCTGGTATGTGGTGACCATGACCAGCTGTGCTGTCATTTGTGCGTCGCAGTGGACCACAGGTATGTAATCAAAAAACGTAAATTGAAAGGCGCACGTATAGTTGATGCATAAATATTTGTTATGCTTATAGGTTTAACTAAAATATTAGAATTTTATAATCAAAACCAACAACGTATGTAATTCGGGTACATATGAAAAAATATTAGCCTTTAAATATGGTGTTTTTCATAATAGGTAAGAGGCCACATATTCCCCAGTTAAAAGTATTACATAAGAATAGTAAGTTATATTTTTTATCTTTACACACATCATTTACTTTGTTGGTTTACATCGATAAAGTCAAATGAATTAAACATAATAATGCAATAAAAAAATCCATTTTCTTGTCAACTTATATCGTTCGCTCTTAAACCACAAACGGTAAATCAGCTGTATGTTCTGGCGTCAAATATTAGATCATTTTCTATATCAGTATCCAACATAAGCGAGGTCATATACATATTATTCAGATCTGAAAACAGCATTTCATAACTCTTTGTTTCAGACAATGCTCAAATATCCAACACATTCCTGATGTAGCAAAAGGTATTCAGAGAAATATAGAGTTTCAACAAATTCCAAATAAGATTGTTGAACTTCAAAAGCAGCTCGAAAATATGAAAGATGCACGAATGCAAAATTCGACCACCCTGAAAAAGACGCGGGACGCTATTTCTGATGAAATTAAAACCATACGTCAAAAGATAAACGAACTTCTCGACAACATTGAGGTGACAACTTTACAGGACTTGGACGGAATGATAGCTAAACTTGAAAATAGCATAAAGAAAGATATTGAAACTTGTGATAAAATTACTACCGAACTGCAAAACATGATTGCCGTTTTTCAAACCAAAGCAAAATCAAGCGAGTCAAAATCATATATTGCATACAGAAAGAGCAAAGATATGATTTCACAAGCAAACGATCATCTTCATAGCATATCAAATATTTGGTGTCACAATGTTATTTTTCAAGGCAATAACCTTATAGAAAAACTTTTATTACCAATAAAGACATTTGGAGCGATTGGAAAACAAACTGTAATGGCCATTTCTGATCCAAACCATGTTTTCCGTATTGAAGAGTACAATGAGTACAACGTGCAGATAAGTGACAACGAATACCAATGTGATATCCGTGGCATATGTGAAATGCCTAATGAAGATCTTGTCATAGCTGATTTTGGTAATTGTAAAGTGAAACTTCTGGACAAAGAGTACAGGGTGGTCGACCACCGTGTTGTCCCGGGGCAACCATGCGATGTGTATCACATTGGTGGAAATGAAGTGGTCGTTTGTGTTAACAGTGAAATTTATTTCATTTATGTAGTAAAATCGCAACTCGTCAATTCAAGGGAGTTAAGCTTCAGCCATGGATGTTATGCCGCAGCGCATCATTATGGCCAGCTTTACGTCTCCTCCGGTAACGCATTGTACGTCTACACGATGTCGGGACAGAAGGTGAAGAAGCTGTACGAAGACAAGTCTGGGAATGACACGGTGAAGAAATGTGCGATCAGTAACGACGGGAAGAAAATCTTCATCACAAACTTCAATCATCATTAACTGATCACCCTGGACAATCGCGGCAACAAGCTGGCCTTACTCACAGACACAGACATGAAAGCACCTAGCGGAATATACGTGACATCTGCTGGACACGTGATCGTCTGCTGTTCTGTCGCAGACACAGTGCTACAGGTTGACAAAGATGGGAAGAGGAAGTTGGCCACACTAGCAAGGGAAGAAGATGATATATTCGGACCGAAAGTTTTATACTTCAGCAGCTGCACCTCCTCTCTGATTGATGGCAGTATAAGCGAAATACTGCTTGTGGTCAAGTTGATATAATACTATAAGCTAACAGTGTCTACTTTTGTACTAACCAACAGATCTTCCTTACTGTTGGGACGTTCATTGTATTTTGGTATAAATAGTCATTATGCTTAGGCTACTTGCAATTATTAATGTGAAATGAAAAAGAAAAGTATCGTTTAAATAATTATTGTTAAAAGAATTTCATTTAAATTAACGGTTGATTTATAAGGAAGCATTGATTTAATTTAAAGCTGTTATATATGGCACGAGCCATTTGTAAGAAAGTGCACCTTTTGACGAATGTTAACTTAAACTATACCTATAGTAATGAATAACTATTATACTTTAGCCTGTTATAATTGTGTCTATTAATTAGCATATTTTATTTCTTTTTTTGTTTGTATCATATTTGTAAAACCTTGATTTCTTTTAAAATAAACGGATAAGTAATGATACAAACGACCAGTTGTTATTTTTATCACAACTAGATATGGTGTCAAATAATAGTTTGGCGCTAATTATTTACAAAAAACAGCAATAAGCAGAATGACTTATTCACTTAAATTAACTTGATTGATTCACACATCGTAACACCCCTTTATAACATCGACAGTCACGGTTGGATTGAGACTTAAAACTAACATTAAACAACGATACTCTTAAGACTTAACCCTCTCGTTGTAAAATCGAAAGTCTTTGTTAGATAGAGACTTAAATCCCACGTTATAGCATCGACAGCCTCCGTTTGATCCAGACTAACAAATCACGTTTAACATAGACAGTCTCCGTTTGATCGAGACTAACAACTCACGTTTAACATGGACATTCTCCGTTTAAACGAGACTAAGAACTCACGTTTAACATGGACGGTCTCCGTTTGAACGAGACTAAGAAATCACGTTTAACATGGACAGTCTCCGTTTGAACGAGACTAACAACACACGTGTAACATGGACGGTCACCGTTTGATCGAGACTAACAAATCACGTTTAACATGGACAGTCATCGCGTGATAGAGACTAACAACTCACATTTAACATGGACAGTCTCCGTTTGATCGAGACTAACAACTCATGTTTAACATGGACAGTCACCGTTTGATCGAGACTAACAAATCACGTTTAACATGGACAGTCACCGCGTGATCGAGACTAACAACTCACGTTTGACATGGACACTTTCCGTTTGATCGAGACTAACAACTCACGTTTAACATGTACAGTCTCCGTTTGATCGAGACTAACAAATCACGTTTAACATGGACAGTCTCCGTTTGATCGAGACTAACAACTCACATTTATCATGGACAGTCTCCGTTTGATCGAGACTAACAACTCACGTTTAACATGGACAGTCACCGTTTGATCGAGACTAACAAATCACGTTTAACATGGACAGTCTCCGTTGTTTGAACGAGACTACTATATCACGTTTAGTATGGACAGACTCCGTTTGATCGAGACAAACAAATCACGATTAACATAGACAGTCACCGTTTGATCGAGACAAACAACTCACGTTTAACATGGACAGTCACCGTTTGATCGAGACTAACAACTTACGTTTAACATAGACAGTCACCATTTGAACGAGATTAACAACTCACGTTTAACATAGACAGTCACCGTTTGATCGAGACTAACAAATCACGTTTAACATAGACAGTCACCGTTTGATCGAGGCTAACAAATCACGTTTAACATAGACAGTCACCGTTTGATCGAGACTAACAAATCACGTTTAACATAAACAGTCACCGTTTGATCGAGACTAACAAATCACGTTTAACATGGACAGTCACCGTTTGATCGAGACTAACAAATCACGTTTAACATGGACAGTCACCGTTTCAACGAGACTTACAACTCACGTTTAACATAGACAGTCACCGTTTGAACGAGACTAACAACTCACGTTTAACATAGATAGTCAACGCTTGATCGAGACTAACAAATCACGTTTAACATAGACAGTCACCGTCTGATCGAGACTAACAAATCACGTTTAACATAGACAGTCACGGTTTGGACGAGACTAATAAATCACGTTTAACATAGACAGTCACCGTTTGATGGAGACAAACAAATCACGTTTAACATGGACAGTCTCTGTTTGATCAAGACTAACAACTCACGATTAACATGGACAGTCTCTGTTTGATCAAGACTAACAACTCACGATTAACATTGACAGTCTCTGTTTGATCGAGACTAACAACTCACGATTAACATGGACAGTCACCGTTTGATCGAGACTAATAACTCACGGTTAACATTGACAGTCTCTGTTTGATCGAGACTAACAACTCACGATTAACATGGACAGTCTCGGTAAGATTGAGATTTACATCCCACGTTATAACATTGACTGTCTCGGTTAGATTTAGACTTGCAAGTCTCGTTAAAAAATCACAATATTGGTAAGAGTGAGACTTTAATCCCACGATATGACATACGCAGTCTTAGTTGGATAAATCGTTCCATCTCAAGTATAACAGCGACCATCTCGGTTAAATTGCCACTTACATACTACGTATAAAATCGACAGTATTTGTTGGATAACGACAGTGTATTTACTGAAATGATGTATGTAACTCTGTCCAAGTATTAACTACAGTTCAAACGTTTTTTAATACATAGATATATAAATCGTTGCAAGAACTTAACTGAAACATCAACACTATATGCAACGGTCAATACAAACATGATTTCATTAGTTCAGTGTTGGATTATCGTTAAACATGAAAACATGTATTACTGAAGACAGTTTATAAGCAGCGTTTGTGTAAAGCTAGTTCAGCACTAAGAAGATATCAAATGAACTAACGATGTTGTTGTTGTCCATCGAGGTCGTGCGAAACTCGACCTCAAAGATACGTTTCTGTTATTGTCTTTGCATATTGCACTTATCATGTGACAGCAGTTTGTTTCCAGTTAAATAATTGATATTACACTTATATATTGGCACGACCGCCAAGACAATTACTTTTATATTTCAAAACGGTTCAGTTTCCCCATTTGTTGAACAGTTATGAATATTCCCATCAGTGCGTTTCGGTGTAAAATGTAACTGAGCAATAAGTTTTCTTTTACTCCACATTTTATTCAGTCTTTACTAGCAATACAAACATGAACAACAATGAAATGGCACGCATAATGTCTTAATATACTACTTCAAATCTTAGACTTCAAAATAAACACATTGTTTGAATAGAATGCCCATAAAGAAATCTTATAAAAGAGCAAGTCTCATGTTATGTTTGCTTATGCCAATTTAAACTAAAAGGTGAACAAATAGAAATGAGCAATTATCGTAATTAATAATATCATTAAAGGATTTTTGAAGTCCAAAAAATAAGTAGTAAAAACAATTTCGTTTATAAATGCATGCGGAATAAAAAGAAATTTAGAAAGTTTGCAATTACTGTCGCAAAGCAACAGAAGATTCAGTAATGCTCATAAACAGTTCTAAATCTGCTTCAACCTGATGTATCTTTGAACAGATATTTTCTGACGAACATAATAAAGTTGAACGCTTATGTATGCTTTGCTTAGTATGTCTGACATTAATGCAATTAAGGAAAGATATAAGAGCATTAATAATAATAATAACATGTACAAAATTGCTGTAGAAGACAGCAAAAAAGGCTCGCTCTAAATCGATCCATAGCAATGTACAGTTAGTGTTTTGTGAGGGGCCGAAATGAGCAGTGTCAGTACTGACACTTGGAAATTTTAATCAGCCTTGGTTCGTTTTATTACATATATAAAATGCAAACATGGATGAGAAAATAAATCGTATTCAAATAATGCAGAACTTCTTTAATGGTTTATTTTACTTTAAGATTTTATTTTGAGTAATATACATTGAAAAGTTATGTAATGAGAACTTTGTATGTAAAAAGAAGAAAAAAGCTGCACTTTGGGTATTTTGAAGTTTTGAAAATAGAACGAATAAGCACTATAAAGACTCAAAGGCTGATTTGTTCTGTTGTTGGGGCAAAATGAACTGAGAAATAAATATTGGCACTTTTATTCAAAATTTGAAATTGTGTGTGACATGATATTCAGAATGCAATCAACAATATATGGTATTGAAACACAGATGTGTCTTTCAAGTATGAAATATGCAACATGTAATACACTGTTTCATAACATATACAGGTACTAATAAAAAACCTGAGAAATAGCAAACTAAAAGTCTTAAATGAATAGTTTGAAATGGGATACATGGATGTTAACATATACATACTTATATACAACAAAGCACAACACATTGAAGCAGTCTTAAGAAGAGTCCAATACAAAAGGCATGATTGGTTTTGAGAAATAAAGATTAAAGAACTTTCGTTTTTAAGATGAAGAATTTTAACAACAGCATACAAATAGATGATTTCAATTTTTTTTAAAAGAAATGCAAAACAAATGTTGGTAATTTTGTGAATGTGAATAACATTAACATACAAATGAATGCTTTCAACGGGTTAAGAAGCAGAAAAAAATGTAGGAACAGTTTTATGAAATGAATATTTGTTGCAAATGTGCGAGGTATTTACATTTTATTCCAGCAGTTCGATGATAACGAATGGGAATGATCATGTCAGAATTTTTAAAGCAATAGGAAAGGATTATTGAAAAGTCTTATAAATGGAATAACTTTAGTTGTTTCCACAAATGAATGTTATCATTGTGTAACAAAAGTTCAACGGAAAGGTTGGTATACAATAGAGTGACATTATGAGCATTCATTAAGAGAACAAAAAAGCAACTTAATACACAATTATATACATTGGCAAATAGTAATTGAAAACTAAAGAAAATGTTTAAAAAGGACATGTAAGAAAATAAATGTGTGAAATGATCATATTCGAAGAACACGAAGAAACATGCAACAGCTATTCCAGTAAAACATATATCTCACAGGGGAAAAACAATTATTATAATAGTACATGAAAATGTGTGTTTGTTCGGTAATTTGACCTTAAAAGGGTAAAATTGCTGCTGCAGTATTAATAGAACCAGGAATAAATAACATGTTAGTCAAACTGCGGCCTTCAATCGTCAGATATTATACAACAGTTTGGCCAAAGTGCTGTTGGAGATCAATACTTAAAAGCAGTTACCAAAGCATGTAATCAAACTGCGGCATTCAACCGTCAGACATAATACAACCTTTTGGCCAAATAACTGTAAGAGATCAATACTGAAAAGTAGTTAACAACAGCACGTAAATAAACTGCGGCCTTCAATCGTCAGTGAGTATACAACAGTTTGGCCAAATTACTGTAAGAGATAGTAGTATAAACGTAAATGACGTTATCGCCATATATACACCTACGCCTCGCGTCTCGCGAGATTTCACTTACAATCACTTTGGTGAATACTTTCTTGACCTGTGCGAGGCAACCAATCAGCGTATATTTAACGGTCGATGGCCAGGAGACCGTGGGAATTTTACCTGTATAACCTATAACGGGGCCAGTATAGTTGATTATTTTGTTGACACACCATGATAATTTTGGTCTGCTTGCAAATTTCACAGTCGGGGAAATCAAAACGATTGGAAGTGAAATCTCGCGAGACGCGAGGCGTAGGTGTATCTATGGCGATAACGTCATTAACAAATATTTTCTCTCTTTCTTAATGATATTGAAATGCATTTACAAGAAAACCTTGACGTCGAAATTAACATTGACCATATTTCAATTTATTTGCTGCTTTTTGCCGACGATGCGGTTATTGTATCAGAGACTAACACAGGATTGCAGAATTCTCTTAATAGTTTACATATATACTGTCGCAAATGGAACCTCACTGTTAATATTGATAATACTAAGGTAATGGTGTTCAGGAAGGGTGGAAGACTAGGTATTAATGGTAAATGGTTCTATGACAATAAGGAAGTGGAAATTATTAGCTCGTTTAATTATTAAGGAATTGTATTTAGTAGTGGCGGTGCATTTATGCAAGCTACAAAAACCTTAGCTGGAAAGGGGTTGAGATCATTTCACTCTTTGATGGCACTAGTCCGTAATATTAAAATGCCAATAGATATAATGTTTAATATTTTTATGCATACGTATTATCAGTCCTTAACTATGGTTCTGAAGTCTTGGGTTATATAAATTCGGACGTGGTAGAAAGAGACCCAAAAAAGTTTTGTAAATGGGTATTAAATGTGAAACAGTCAACCAATACTTTGGCTTTGTACGGAGAGTCGGGCAGGTTCCCGTTGTATATCGAAAGGCATGTAAGAATGGTTAAATATTTTTTAAAACTTCATATAGTCAAGCAAGATAATTGCATTTTAAATGTTATATTACAGGATCAAATTTATAGTGTTGAAAATCATTCTTCTACTGGGCATCAAAGGTTAAGGAAATTCTCCAATTAGACTCAGAGATATTTATATCAGCAATTGGAGGTCTGGGGTTGACTTGTCTCCGTTTCTAGATGTGTTTCAAGAAATTAAGACAAATTTTGAACAATCTTCATATCTCAGTCTTGTTGAAAATACAAAGTATAGAAGTATTTTATCTAAATTACGCCTATCATCCCATAAACTAAATATAGAAATAGGTCGACACAATAAGGTTCCTAGGAATGAAAGAAAATGTTCACTCTGTAATCTCAATGATATTGAGGACGAATTTCATTTCGTCCTCAAATGTCCAGTATATGCGGACCTTAGACGTAAATATATTCCGAAGTATTTTACACTCATACGAGTTTGATGAAATATGTTGTTTTAATGCAAAGTAACAACCAAATCACCCTAAGGAAGTTAGCGCTTTACTGTGATAAGTCCATCAAATTACGTGATTCCTTAATATAGTATAACATTTTGCTATGTTTCTTTGTTATTTTGATTGTATCATAAATGGTAGTGTTTAAACATAAATCTGTAGACGTTCAAATACTTAGGTTTGCAAAATTTAGTGATTTGCACCTGTGTGAAGCATTTGTAAACAAAAAGCAAAAGTTCAGATACTTAGGTGTGCAAAAGTTGCAATGTCAATAGCTGTAATGAGTGATTTGCACCTGTGGGAAGTATTTGTAAACAAAAAGCGAAAGTTCAAATACTACGTTTTGCAAAAGCTGCAATGTCAATAGCCATACGAACTTATATATACAATATATATATATATATATATTTATTAAAATAAATGAGTTAATTTTATGATTTCACTTCTCGAAATTTGGATTTCACCTCGATTTCCGATCTATTTATGAAAAATTGCTCTAACTTCTTTATTTTTTTAACAATTTCAACAAAATTTGAAATATAAACCCTTAATGAGACATTTTCCAAAATGTTTACAAAAAAGTAAACTTATTAATTAAAATAAATGAATGATGAGTGGATTTCACTTCCCGAAATCTGGATTTCACCTCGATTTCCAACCTTTTTGAAAAAAAAATCGAAAAATTGCTCTGTCTTCTTCATATTTTGGCAGATTTCAATAAAATTTGAAACATAAACCCTTCATGGGGCACTTTAAAAAATAAATACAACAAAAAATATTTATTAATTAGATTAAATGAGTTATGAATACGTTTTGAGTGATTTCACGAAATCCACTGGATTCCTGTATCACCCCGCACCGCATGCGTTGAATTACTTTGCGCATGCTCAAGAATTGAAAGGAGTTATTGATCTCAGGGCCCTTGTTTATACGCCTCGAAATAGACAAATAACATTATTTCGTTACACTTTTTGCCAATTAGGTAAAAGAAAAACATTTTCACAAAAGATAAATAGAAATCACTCTAACAGTAATCAAAATAATATCATTCTCTAATTCTAAATTTTCAACAACACTTTTCTGAGCATACACTTACAATCGAAAGGCTAAAATCATTCATTTCCGTCTCCAGTGCGATCTCATAAACCAATCACTAAAAAAGACTAATTAGTACTTGTACTTGCATCGTGTAGGCCGAGTGTCAGACTACATCTTTCTAACAAAAGAGTCAAAGGATCGAACTTGCGATTTCTGGTCCTGTTTCACATATGAATTTTGGTCGTTACTATGAAATCTAGAATGTTTATTAGGATCTTTACAGATTGGAACACATTAGTTTTACCAATGGTGTGTTCAACTAATATACTGAAACTACATTGTTGTTCAAGTTACGACGAAGAATCTTAACGGACCCGGAGTCCCTCTCTATATGCGGACCATGGGGATTGTGGAACTGTCTTAATTGTATGTCAAATATAAATATATTTAGAGATTTTATTTTCAAAAAGATGATCTATTATTTGGAATATGCCATTAAAATTGTAAAAATTGTGGCCAGTGTGACATTAATATCCAATAAGAGAACTAGTTGTGTTCCCTATCACTGTAAAAATATAAATGTATATATTGAGACCACCAAATGATGGTTTGGTATAACATATAAATGAGTCTGCCCAATGATGGTGTTCGCCTTAAGTCTGCCTATGGTCTATCAGGTATAAAAACAGAAATTAGGTAGACCTTAAATTTTGAATATTCTTTATTATTTAATATATCTAAAAAAGCTTTCAAAGGTCCATTATTTGGATTTTTTCCTTATATATAGTAAACTGAACCCTGAAATAAACTGAAAAAATGACTGAAGTTTGTATATGTCTGCGTATTGACTATTTTAGGGACTTTTATACTCTTATAAGTACCAACAAATTGTTCAAACTTAATTTTATCTCTCGTTTATTTATTAAAGCTACCAGCCGCCGTATATAGTAATATTATTTTTCCAATCAAGTTTTATCATTCAATTTAACGAAATCTGGGCTCATGAATACGGACAGTCTTAAGTGAAGTACTTTTATGAAACATTAAAGAATCATCTTAACTCTATTCGTTTTACAATGAAATAATGTTAATAATTGTACAATGTCAAAAGCTATATTAATATCTTTACTAACAAAGAAACTCTTTTCACAGCTTGAGACTTAACATGGCAAATATATATAATAACATCATGTCAAATGGTTTGAAAAATATTCAATTAGAAAGTTGCAATGAACTGAAGTTTTGCAGCTTGACCACTTGAGTCTAAACTTAGACATGATACTATTGGTAATCACGGCCTTGATTATATACAAAGGAGAAACGGTTTTGATTGAAAATACATGTAATACGTTATGAAAATTGCCGATGGTCGGAAAGTAACGAAAAGGCGTATTGTCCTACTGTTTTGACAAATGTAACACACTGTTGAGCTATTATCACCACAATAACCCACTTGTGAGCGATATTGACCAATGCGCGAATCAATCATTTTTCATTTCTATTTTAGAAATAAAATACTGCAGGTGCGCATTCGTGTATTATATGACTGGAGGGTAAGCCATCATTTAAGGATAAGTCAACTTTATCATGTTCTCATTAACATAATACATACTTTTAAAATGTTCAGTACCAGCAGTCTTATTACTTTGATGAAGCAGAAATGGTGGAAACCAGCTAAGTTGTATTATTTCTTATATGCATTGTTACAATACTGTTGTGTTTTTCTGAAAGTTTTTTTAAGTGCTAGTGTTGCCAATTTTGAAACCATATGCTTATAAGTAAATAAAATTGCAAAGGTTGTTAATTTCTATTGCAAACATTGCAAACATTTCACAAAGCATTTGTTACCTCTTGTGATTCAAAACCATTATAAAAACACGCGAATGTAAAGCATACACCAGCTATCGGTGGACATCCATGTTTACTAAATTTTAACATAACACTGCATTGGCTTTTAAACGATTATGGGTTAAATTGCATCACCTTTATGTTAACTATTACGATGGTACGGTTGTCTAGATTTAGTAGCGCTTGTTCGGGTTTTCTTGTAAGTGGATTACCTCTGATGCCTTACCTTGGTGGACACGCGCTCGACGCCTTCTAGAAATCTGAGCCGAATATTCTCAGAACTCTATGTGCAGGTAGCGACAGGGACCAAGGTGACTTAGAGGGACTTTCAACTTTGGTTAAGTGCAACATAAGTTAACAACTGCATTTTCGTAGATCGCCATGCCATTATTGTCGCATTTTAAGATGTTCTGTAATGCAAGTACTTTCATGTAATGTCAATAAATAGAAGCGTTTGTATGCTCATTAAACAAGGCTTAAACGATGAATCAGTTGTTCAAACTTTGGTTAATACTGCATTAGTTTCCAACTGTTTTTCGTCCGCCGCCTTGTCATTTTAAAAGCGTTTCATTAAAATCTTACTACAGCAAATGTTCACCGTATCATTACTAATGATATCATTAAATGCAAGAAATGTGTAAGAATACCGTTAAAATACTTTATGGAAGCGGAAACATTTTTCAAAAACAAACAGTAGCAATAAACATCTTTAATGGAGACTAAACATGTTAGTGTATGCTTGATTTTTTCAACAAAAGTTAAATGCGGTTTCGTACTTGCCTTCTACAAATTGAGCCATACTTGATCACCATTGACTTGTGTTTTGTGCAAAGCCGTACAACCGGGAATCGAACCCACGACGGTTGCACTTTATATAAGCACTTTTAACACTGATCAACCATGAAAATGTTGAACATAAAATATTCGTAAGCCTACATATTAATCGTGTATGGTTTTTACTCGAAGTTTTGTACTTCTTCCTTTCAGATGCCCATACCCAGATTCGGAGATGGTTGTTGTTTAGGTGGGGCAGACTATTTATCCATAACGGGGAAACCGGAAAAAGACTACTATTAGTCCGGTATAAATGATAACTTAACTGGAATTTACAGAGGATTGATTCGATTAGGATAAGTGATTTAACTTATTTATGTGTGCGATTCAATTTTCAGTCATGCCGGTTAAGCGTTTTTCACTGGGCCATTAATTAAGAAAGTTCGTTCAACACTCGAATCTTCATTGCTCTAAGCTTAGCAAACATGTTCGATTGTGTGTGGGCATTTTTAGGTTGAAATGTAGGTCACACGTGAAAACAGTAATATTTTATCGAGCCCTTTAGGGCCATAGTCAAATTTCTAATAGTTATGATGGTGCAAGTTCTAAAAAATAAAAATCAGACACGGATTCACATTCTTGAAGTTATCGAAGCCGTGATTTAGAATTGTTAAAGTCCTATGAATAAACAACAAGGTTCCATATCCTAATGCAGAAACTCTTTCGTTTACAATCCAGATGTCACAGGATTTGGTTAAATTATGGTACTCTTTCATATATAGGCACGGTTGTCTATGTGTCATGTCTATGTAAACCAATGTAGATCATGAGGCCAAAAGTTCAATAACCCGCAGTAACACAATTAAGGTCATTTGTTCAACCCAATACTGATACAAAAATCTTAAGTGTTTGTAAAGTATGCTAAGGCCATAAGTGAAGGTATTATGATTCTTAAAGTTCTTGAAACTTGAAAGTTAAAGTCCTAGCACGACAGTGTAAACAATAACAATCATTGGCATTTGTCATCAATATTAACAGTTAGAGATATCCACATAAACCTTTAAAAACCATTATCAATAACAAAACACATATAATAATTAGCTAGTCTCTTGGAAATGGTTGATGTCCTTTAATCAACTGAAGGATAAAGAAAGGAACGTTTTTATTTTGGAGCCATTTCATGAAAACGTGGTCACTAGAGCAAACCAAAAAAAAAAATATCTCTTTCAGACATTATGTTTCTATACTTGTAAACCACCATCTCCCAACGATTTGAACAGGCAATATATTTGAATGTGACCACATGCAATGTGTTCATTATTTTACTGTTCAATGGTGTTAGAATATTACCACCATTTCGTAACTCTTGACCTTATAACTGAAGTAAAATTTTGCGAAGGTGAAATGGATGCTCTTCATTTCTTTAACATTATTCAAACTACTTTCAAGTAATTATAAACGAATGCCATCAACCGAAAATTGTTGATTCTATTTTAGCTGATGCTGTGTGAGGAGCCATCGACAACCGCGACACTAGACCGGAAGTTGCGTGCATTTTTTTAAGAGAATCCGAGACACCAGTCTGGACAGTTGGCGCTGTAAATCGTCGGTTTACAAGAAACAAAATTGGACGTTACGCGTTGTGATCCAGCAGAACCCGTCACACCAGACCGGACGTTGCGCATCATTATCCAGTGCACCCAGCATTTTAACCCACTATGTTACTTGCACACACGTTACCCTACCAAACCAGATATTGTGTGCAATAATTAGGCAGTGACCGCCTGACAAGACTGGTATTTATCTGAAAAAACTAACCGTGAATCCACCCCCGAAGCCAAAAATTCAGAGTGGAAGTTCCGTAGTGAGATGCAATAACACATTCATGACCAAACCGAAAGTTCCATATAGGGATAAAGCAGACGACCCGTTAAATGAACAGAACTGCAGCAATATTTTCTGAATTATTTTTGTGATTATCACTACATTGTTATGTCTTTTTTGTATATATTAAGCATTCAACATTCACAGACACCTGTTTATAATAGTATTTGTATATTTGTACCAGATTCACCATTTATCATTGCTATCATATTTGACTGTTGTAATCGTACCATTGCAGACACAAGCTAGTCATATTGTTCGGCGTCGTTTGCAAACTCGCGTATCCAGTCTCTTAATATAAGATTATGTAATGAAACGTAACACTAAGAACTAGAGCCAGTTTATCCTAATCATATATAAGTGTTTGATATTTTACGTAAGCAATATCGCATTATCAACACCAGTGCATGTAATGAGTAAACTGTTGATATTAATTACCAGTTAAAGAAATTGACATACTTTACACATTTTGATCATGTTTGATCATTTTGCTAATATTGACAATCAGCCTTCCAACTTTGACAGCAGTCCAACTCATTGAAGTTAACAATAATTATGTTCGAAAAATGAATTGAAGAATAAGTTTAATTTCAATAATATTCCTTTGAAACCTTTTTTGACCTTTTAAGTTAAAATGAGCCATAATATTTCTGTCCCACCTTCATTCTTGAATACGTTTCAATGTTACTTATCAAACCTTTCGCATGTTTTTCCTCTAGAACATTGCATTCGGACTTTTAAGCTTAGACCAAGCTCACCGTTAAGAAAGAAACCATTGATAGCGCTAGAGTAACGTCCCCTCAGTTGGTCCACCCATACTGATGAAAACAAGATTTCAAACATGCATAAAGTTAATTTCATTTGTATGTGAAAAAATTAAGCTGAAACAAACATTAGATCCATGTATTAACTGGCCGATACGTACACTCGCACTAGAAGCTACTACGTTCAGGACATCCTGGTGAACACAACGAACATGATTAATCAAAAGTGTGCAGGACCTAATAAACGTGTAGGCAAATTATTCCTAGAATTCCTCGCAAAGTACTTTCTTTGAATGACCATACATCTAATATATAAAGGATATGTTATTACGGACAGAATCAACTACCTTCTTTCTAGGAGCGTTGGGGTGGGTGGGTAAAGGTGGGAACGTTCACAGTATAAAACAAATAAAAAATCAAACAAATTCTTTATTGAAAATATGAGTGATTCATTTAAAGGTTAATGCAATAAATATGGGGGCACTGATGTTTAAGGGAAATAAGAATAAATTAAAATAAAACCATATGCATATTTAATAAAGTGCTTAAAATGACCGTAATACGTATTTCTAAGAATATGCAATGACGTTCATGTTTCAGTTTGCTACCATCATATCTAAAGGTTTAATATACAATTTTGTTCCTAACATCGTCTTTCTTAAGGCCATACAAAATTATTCTCTTGATGGTTAGCGTAATCCCCAGTTGGGTGTTCGTCTTTCGAGTAACAATACAGAATATTTAGCCAAACTTATCAGAAATAGTTAGTTGATAAGGGAATAAAATGGTTCCTTGAACGAGGTGTTTACTGGGAAGTGTTTATTGGGAAGTGTTTATTTGGAAAGTTTACTGGGAAGCGTTAACCGGGGGGTACTAGGAAGTGTTTATTTAAAAAAAACGCCCTATTCAGTTATAAACCTGCACATATATACGATTTCATAGTGAATTCAGCTTCAAGCTTGTTGCTTAGGATTGTGTTTCAAGCGCCGCAACGGTAGGTTTTATAACTGTTTTTTTTTTGCATTGGAACTTGCCGCTTAACACGGAGTCAATGTGATATGACCTTATGATTTAGAAGCTGAACCTAAAAAAATATAAAATAACATGTATATATAAATATTTAAACAACTCCTTTGCAAGAAAACGTGATAATTATGAGAAAAAATTGCGCGCAATAACTATTCGTACTCCAACCAGAAGAGTATAAGTATCTTTCATGGCCGAGAGTGTAAGATTGATCCCAACCCGAGCGTAGGGTGTTTTGCGGAAACGAGGTCTACCGAGTTTTCGCAGAACCCCCTGCACGAGAGTTGGGATGAATCTATCTTACACGAGCTGCTATGGAAGATGCTTTATTCTGTTACTTGCATACGAATCGGTCCAATAACAAAGTGCCGTGTAAATTTTAGTTTATTAGGACAGTAGACCACGTGATGTTTACCTACAGTCAGGTGGTCATGTGACCGCAAAAACGAACTTCTTTTCTATATTCTGCAATATCAGAGGAAAAGCACACATACTGTTTCAGTATCCTATCAATAGACTGCCAACAACCGACCTCAACAATCATTCTCCCATAAAGTCCCATCACTCCACATAATAATAACACTGGCAAAACAATCGACCTGAAAATCTACATGTGATGTGAAAATCTTACCCCACCCGCAAATGCTGGAAACTGTGAAACAACATTCAACGATACTCGTCGATAGTTTATTTCATTTCTGTGGTGAATGACAAACTCTCATTTACAACAGAAATGAATGATCTCTTTGTCGGTGCAGTTCTGAACATCCAACACTATCAACATGAATTAAATCCATTTAGCATGTGGCGATTGTTTGTAAACACTCGTGATCTTAAATCATGACCTGTGTACTGGACTCGGTGACTTGCGGAATAATTGTAACATCATCAGATAATGTTTGGACACTGATCCTTGTTTGTGCACTTTTAATTTTAAGCTTTTTTATGTTTTGAATTGATATTGCCGTTATAAAATGTAATGACTATGAACATAAAGGTATTGAAAAAAGTTGAATAGTTTTGAGAACTTTTTTCGGGGCGATTTAAACATGGATACCGAGTTTGATGACGTCAACAGGAAAACAGTTGTCCCCCTTAATTTTAAAGATACATAATAATTTAAAGGTTATTTATAGTGTTTAATTAAACAAAGTAACAGGATAAATATAATACTAGGTTAGTGCCGTGGATGGAGAAAGGTAATCTTGCTCGGTTTCGAATTTTACATTAGAGAATTTATTTACTTTGCAAAGAATGGTTCAGAAATATACCAGTAAGCCCAGAGGTAGATATTTTGTATTATAAGTCGATTTTTAAAAAGGCGTTCGATGAATTGATAAACCATAACTTTTTTACTTGTTTGCATACAAAACGAGTACAGAGGAAGCTTTTACGTGTATTTACATCTCTGTATCAAATATAAACGGGTGCATGCAAGTTGATTATGGCACAGATGCACAACCCTTTATTTGTAAAGTTGGCACGAGACAAGGGGACGTAATCAGTACAATTTTTTTTAATCAATATTAAATTGAGTCATCTACCTTCCTACGGTTAAAGGGACACATATGTGATTTCATTAATGAACAAATCACGGATATAATGTGCATACATTTTGCAAATGACATGGCGAACTGTGCTTGACACTGCTATTACACTACAATTACAATTATGATTTGGAAGTCTATGAAAATACTGGTATGACTTTTAATCGGAATAGAACCGAAATCATCCTGTTTAGAAATGGTGGGCCTCTGCGGTCATACAGGCATTGCAATTATAATTCCGGTAAATATTACATCAGTATGTAAGTACATGAGACGCCTAAATCACGCCTAAATTATCCTGGTCAAAGGCAAAATCAAAATTAGCCGGACATGCCCGGAAGTCGACTTATGCTTTAAAGCCTTACCAAAGGGCACTAAAACACTATTCCTTCTCTGAATATTTGATATGCTTGATTCTATGGTCAACCCTATACTTATTTATGGTGCTGAAATATTTGGTTAATAAATATCTGATATTTTAAACAAGCCAACATTTAATAGTGTAAGGTAAGTAATTATGTTAACAACTGTGTTGCAATGGGGAATGCAGAAGGTTTCCTTTATGTATTGATCATCATTTAATATGTATTAACAACTATATATGTATGTCTAATAAACGTTATCCAAGAAACTGCTATTTAATGTTCAAACGACATGATGACAAACATACGATCAGGTTACATCTGTAAATGGCTAAAGAACTTCAGCGAACACGTTATAAATTACCTTTTGGGACGTGTTCTCTGAAGAGAACGCCGTATCCAAACCCAACCAGAATTCGTGACATTTTAATGTCACGCTGTTATTTCACTATTATGCATTGTACAGACAAATAACTATATTCTCAGGTAAATTAAGTAAAATTTTGTTCACAAAAACATTTTCAACACCTAAAAAACGATTTAAAGATAGTTGTTTTATATTTATAATAAATCCGATTTTAAACATTCCTTAACTAGGTCATAGTTGTGTTCAAATTTAAACACGTGATAACAAGTTTTTTTAAGAAAATACCCACGTGACCTACATTTGACCTCACAAATGTATTGTTTATTTTGCTGTTATTTTTCTATTTTGAATAATAAGAAATATAACAGATAACAAATTTGGAATACATTAATTGTTTTTACCTATCAAACGTTATTTTCAACTTAACTGCAATTGGTTTCAACTAAATGAACACTGTGAAGCCGATGCTAAAAGTAGAATCGTTCGTCGTCATCACGGTCATGTGATTGCAGAGTCATTCAATTGGATCATCATAGTCAGTTGATTCTGGTTGACTTTGTTATGGGGGTTACGCCATAACTTTGATGTACAGTGGTAAACATAAAATAAATATCAACATTAAAGTTATCGAGCCAGAACTAATCTGTAAAGAATTTATTAAACAAGTATGTTTTGTCTGGTCATATCAGGAAGTTGGCAATGTTTGTGATTTTTTTAATATCATTTAAACAAATGTTAGTTGATTGTAAAATTCATTTCTGGTTCGAATATATGAGATACCCAACACGATGTGACACATATAAGCATTTTAAAACTTTGTTAAACCCTAAAGTTATCATCAATTATCAATGTTTCGTATTAAATGACGAAATATAAACTTATGACAGAAAGTGAAGAAACCAATTTGAAAAATATTTCCCACCAATCCTAACTCTGCACTGATTTTTTTTCAGAGCGCTCTTGCTGAAAGTCGGTTTTCTTTTGCGATGAAAAAGGCATGTTAATTTCAGTTTTCCATGGCGTGAAGGAACGTGTTTTCGATAAGCTTTGACGAAGCATATTTGTTATATTTTATCTTGATTGAGAATGGTGCGTTTAATTTTGTTCCAGCCGTTCATATGAAAGTCCCTGGGGTACGGTATCAGTCATTCCAGATGGTAGTTGGTCGATATCGGGTTGATCTGTTTCTTCATTTAATGTACATATGAACCTTTTGTCTTTAACCTCTCGATTTCGTTATAGCCCTCAATGCAGAGGCTCAATCGAACTGATAATGTTAAGTTCCTATTAAGATGTAGTTTACACTGAAGCATGATTTTTCAAGTAGTTTTTGAACTGCCGGATAATATTTAGTTCTATGGAGAAATACGGAGCCAAGCCAATCAGCTAAAACGGTAATTGAACACAACAATAGAAACTACGGTAGAGTAAGATTCTGTTTGGATGCACTGCATCAGTTGAATAGGATAAATATTAAAAGTTCTCGCATGATAGTCAGCTGGTCAGTTTGTTTATATTCCGCAACGTTTATCGTGGCTGATTCTGTTACAACTACCAAATGTAACAGTGAAAGAAAAAAAACACCAACACCCTTAAAAAGACGTCAAAATATATCTACCTACAATATGACAAAAGTGAATTCAGATAAGCAATGTGAAATGTTAATACCTAGCATAATGAAGAATAATGTCAAAATGTTCACAAAAAGTCTGATCACCGTATTTTTGAGTGTCTATATAATTTCATCCATATGTAATATTGAAAACAATTGAGCACTTAGTCTTATTAAATTCAAAAGCTCTTTCGGAATAATGGCAATGAAAGTATGAAATGAAAACATGAAAGAATAATTTAAATGTTCTAGAAGCGGTGAAACTTTTATAAAGACTTGTTTACCATTTCAAGAATCCATCCTTGATTTTACAAAACACACCAGATCAGAGAAGTTTTGGCTGACTTATATGCAAAATTAAAATAATTCACTGCATTCTATACACTTCCCAAAGATCTTTTGCTCTAATTGTATGAGGATCTAGTTTTTCCGAAACCTTCTTTATAGAACATTGAAAAAGAGACTCAACAAATTTTGACAAATACATGCTAAACATATCAATGAAAAAAAAATCTAGGTCATCATGCAGATAAAGATAGATTACTGAACAATAATGTACTGAAAATACATAAACATGTTCCATTTTTGTTAACATGTACAACAATTTCGAAGAAATATTTATCCCCTTCATAATAAAAATACAGAATTTTCAAATAAGTATTTATAAGGTCATTGAGCCCAAGTATATCTGAGTGTTCTCGTAGGTTTTAAAGAAACTCGCTTTAGAATTCAGAATGGTGAATTGAGTGATTCAATTTAAAGACTATACCGTAATGCTAAACGGATTTCTTCAATTTAAACTCATAATCAGTCAATTGTTCACTACGGAAACATAAGACACCCACTATTTTACATATATAAAATATACAAGATTTACTATGTAGAACTAATTGCCAGAAAAAACGAAGACAAATTAACAATATCCGAAAGTAATTCATCATATATTCGAAGTTATTTATCACCTAACAATATCTTGGGTCGTATTCATTCAACATCTTAGTGAAAATTGCAACTATGTACAAAAAGCCTAATTGTTCACATCGGGTATTTTAGATATCCTCTATTTTTGTCAAATGTATTCTTTTTCATATGTCATCTCGACCTTTTTCTTTTGGATTTTCATAATTTTGGTGTAAAGAAATTGTCAGTCAGGGCAAAAAGGCAATGTATAATTACTTGAAATATTTTGCTAAATGCTATATGAATATGGCCACTGAACGAATAAATGTTTTAGTTATGCATCATATACATACCAACTTTAGTAAATCACCACACGGTACGAAATATGAAAATACAGGTAATCATGAATTTTAAATTATTCTACACTTAGCACAACATAACATGAAAAGGTAACACAATATGAAAATATAGATGATCATCAATTCGAAGTTTTCAACACTAACTTTAATAAAACAAAAATGGTAATTACAGGTAAACTTACAATCGAATTTGTTCAACACCAAATTGTATTAAACAATATAAAGGTACAACATATGAAAATACAGGTAATCGTCTAGTATTTGAAATACAGGTAACACAATATAAAGCTACAGGTACTCATTAACTCAAAATAATGATCAAACACAAAAGGTTACAAATTAAAGACACAGACCAACATAAATTCGAATTTCAACTTATTCAACACAAGCTTAGGTGAAACACACATTTATACTTTGTATTATTGTGTACTAGGCACAAGAAGTTTTAAAGATGAACTCTTATTCCCAAACAAGATTTACCACAATTAATAATATTGTTTTAATATTCCAGAAAGGATAATTAAATGTCGTAAATAATGGATACTAAGCTTAATTTGAAAGAAATCAGCATAAAACACTGTATTTCTACCTAATGAGATTAAAGTAGACCACTGTAAATATTTCAGCATTCACCAATAATTTAATATTTTTGCGCATTCTGCTATTAAATACACAGTTACAATCTTGTTATCAGAAACAAAAATCCATAAATGCACTATTTAGTAAGTAGTTAAAGGTTTATCAGTCAAAATATTTTTTTTATACATGTATCTACTGATTTTGAATATTGTCACTTTAAATAAAGTGTTACACCGTATGATATGTGTCTATCTCAGACTGTTTATCCACTGTTTTGTAACGAATATACTGGATTATGCAACGGTGCACTATTATCTAAATTAAATTCATTATTTTTGCGGAACGTTTTAATCGTTAGTAAACGATTGTTTTGGATGATTGTTCAAAGGCGGTTATTTCTACAGTTTTTAAATTTAAATTAACATTTTTATATTATTATTTCTTTATTTATATACGAATTACTAACCCGCCACAAAGCACATCGCATAAACCACATATTATTCAACGACATCATTTTCGAAATGACATAACGTTCGCATACAATTTTACAAGGTTTTCTGAAAATACTACAATTAAATGTCATCATATATTCTTTTGTGCAAAACTTATTTATGTATTTGTTTAGGTGTAATTTATTTCATCTCATGAATACCTAAATAAAACAGTTCACGCCTGACTGCGCCACTCGTAAACTATCTCACTCGATGAAATATATAGAGGATATTTGTTTATTTCAATGTAAGATCGTATTTTAGTATTTTATTTTACGAGTGTCATAGAAAAACATACTTTCACGATTGACAAATTTTCTGTTTTTTATGCTTATTTTCCGAGTTATGTAGAATTTCAATTTATTTTCTTAAATACCATCGTTTTTTTGAAAAGGGTGTAATTTACGCCGCTACCCGTGGAACGCCCCTAAAATTATAGCTGGTGACGTAGCTGTCAAATTACTATTTCCGGCCTTTTGAGAAAAAGTTCTCTAATATTCTTTTGATAGTTTATCATATGCTTGTTTTTTTATAGGCAAAGGTTTTATGAAACGTTATCAATTAAGTTTTATCTATGTTCCAAAAACAGTATTAGAGTGTGTTTCATGATACATGGCTATTCAGTCTTTTTACTGTCAGAGACGAGTATGTTTCGCATGAAGACAGGTCGTTTTTTAGGTAGTGTTGCGGACCACGCTAGTTTGTTGACAAATTTTGAGGCGTGGGTCGGGGAAACAAAAATATTAGTTAATCTGTAAATTGTTTTGTGAAATTTCCGGGAGGTTCGTATGACGTATAACAACGACAAACAGTTTAAAATACATTTGAACAATGATATAACATTCTATTTATGTTCGAACAGTTGTTTATGTCTTTAATGTGTTTTGTATGAAGCAATCGTTCGAACATACAGCTTCAAATTCAAGAAAACGTTTAAAAAGGGGATATTAATCATTTTTTATCAAATTGATATCTTCACTGTTCTTAGTTCACTGATAAAACTCCATATTTCTTCGAAAGGCATGAAAGAAGTAACGATCTTGCACTCTAACAAACAATTATTTTGCATATCGAGGGGTGAAAGCGAAAAGGTTCTATCTGCTTCTTTATTTAATGTCACTTAGAACCTTTTCGCTTTCAACCCTCGATATGTTCATAGAAAGTTATTTTGGGGATTGAGAAATGCCTACAGTATGTTTTGTGAAATTTGCTCCGGCTATGTTGTTATTTAAATTTAATATACCAAATAAAATTACATCTGCGGTTTTGAACTTTCTTAAAGATTTTTATTTTGTATGTTCAATGCACAACGCATCGATGTTTAAGATAATGGTTAAGATAACAACATTAAAATGAACGATATAGAAAATCTCTTATTTCAGTAATCAAAAGAAAATTACGCGCGGTTTTAACCGCTAATGGTTAGAAGAGTTAAAACTAAGATACTGACAGCAGCGATCCTTCAGCAAATGTTTATATTTGCTCAAAAATCGTCTTTGCAGACCACAATTGACACACTGCTGTGTTGGCTCGTCGGACTACAAACACTGAAATTATCAAACCGCCTTTACTCGACCCGAATTATTAATCAAGACCTTATGTGAATCCTTCAACTGTATTCTGATTACTAATTTTCTCCAAACACCAACTTGATAGCATCATGCTTCGAAATGTTGAGGACATACAGACATAAAGTATTGGGTTGACAAAGTTGTTGATGAAATAAAACCTTGTCAGCAGAAATATAAGGATATTTATAGCATACGATTTCTCCAGATCTAGACCCATAAGAAGAGTAGCAGTGGTCATTGGGATAACAGCAGAACAGACAAACACACACGATACAATACCCATCACTCGGCTGCTTCGTAATGCCCGTATATGATTTCTGCTTAAGGCGTTGTCAGCATTCACATTATTTGGGTGAATTCGTCTTGTTTTCCTGAGATAATAAACTATTTTACTATAACAGACACACGACATAATACTACAGAGAATCGCTATGGCAAGAAGGATAATATAAACGTTCTTTTGGATTTGCTTCGTCTGTGGTGTGAAATAGCAATGTCCTTCAGGATTGTTCCCATTTAGTTTGAAGGCAATGGCTGCAAACCCACTAGACAAGATCATCAGTCCAATTCCGAAATAGCATGCTTGTTTTGAAGATAACATGTCCGATTTCCCCATCATTTTCCTCATCCTTACTAGAGCCGTAAATGCAATCAGCACATTTGACGAGATGTAAGACATGTTTAGCATCGTGTAGTGGAACTTGCACATCCAGGAAGGCATAAACATACTCCATACGCCAACATTGGTCAGGATAAAGGAAGGCGCACAGACCGAGAGAGAACACAAGTCAGAGACCGCCAGATAGAATATCATCCAATCTGTAACTGACCTTTTCTTTATGCAGTAATGAACCTTAACCACCAAACAGTTCCCAGGTATTCCAAGTAGAAACGCAACAGCGATAAACATCGTCAACAAATGTCGACTCCAGGCGGGAACACTCTCTGCGAGTGTCATTTCTGCTACATGGGAAATTGATCCTGTGACGTTGGTTGTGTTATTCATGTCTGTCTAGAATTATTTGGAATCTGAAAATTTAATATAACAAGCTTAATGTTAAAATCAAAGCATATATTGTATACAGAAATTGATTCAATTATATTTACAATAAAAATATTTAAACGGTTAACGCAGTTCAGTAAATGAGTAAAATCTAGGGTATTGTTTTACATCATGAATGAAATGGTAAAAATATCTACCAACGAAAGTGTGAAAGGAACCTGGATACAATATACATGCTGATTTAACTCGCCTAATTCCGACGATATATGACTGTCATACAGAAAAACTCTTTGTGAACGAAGTCTAGATTAGATCGGGAAAGATATTGTACAGTCGGATGCAGGATAATGTAAATTAAGTACACTTCAGTGACTTTGATTACTGGTTAGAACTTCCGTTGCCGAGAGACGGTACAGAAGTTATACAGAAGTCAATAGTAAAATAGTCAACTCTTAATCATGATTTAGCCAAATGTATGCATGAAATTTTTCAATTCCTGCAATTGTTTCCGCAAAATTAAACACTTGTCTTTACAAAATCCTCCCTAAAATAATGACAACTTATCAGTCTGCTTTTAAATAAACAACAACAGGTATATTAGAGAAATGTTCAAATTATTCAGGAAGGGTCTCTTTTCTAAACAAATAGAATATTCCTGGTCTGGTAGTTTTTGCTGAATTCAGAAAGGCCAGTTTATTGTGGTTAATACACATATATGATTTAATGCTTGAGACATTCTAATTTTTGTTCACATATATAGTTCGAACATTCTAAACAGACGTATCAAGCTTAATGCTAAACAATAAATGTATTTCTTTACTTTTAACTATCTCACGAGGAAAACGACAAGTCTGCACCTTGCCGTCTTATATATTTATTTAATTAAGTTTAAACATATTTATTTTATGATATATGATAGTGAACCAGTTATTACATCATTATATTAATCACTTTCGTCGGCACGATTTTACGCGAGAGTGTAGTGTCATGTTGTGGGGGAAACCGGAGATCCAGAAGAAAACCCACTTGTCCGGCTTGGTGACGACATATCAAACTCACATGTGCCCAAGCCGGGAATCGAACCCGGATCGCCTAGGTGAGAAGCGAGTGCGCTAACCACTGCGCTAACCGGAAAACCAATATTAAATGTTTAGTTAATTGTTCATCAAACGATGGTACGTGACTTTCTGTTATACAGTATACAATAGTAATACAGTAAACTCATAATCATGACTTGGGCAAAAATGGCAAAGATGGATTAACGTCTAAATGATTGAAAATTATTTACAAATATATCCGTTCTTACTTTATTGTTTCGTAAACAGTTAATGAACAAAATGCATCTTAAATTCATGCTTTTATAATAATTAACGAAAAAAAAATTCCTACCAAATCACATATAACATAAAATGGAGAAAGCTTTTATTTATAGAATATTTTTCTAGCCAGATTTTTGTTATGAAATATTTTGCAAATAATTGAATATGCTAAAGTATTACAATCCAAATCTTCCGAATCATCAACATTAAAAACACAAGAGGAATTACGAATACAATTGGTCAAGTGTTTTTAATATCTCATTTCATGCATTTTTAGTAAAAAGATAAAAAAAAAATTCTATTTTTTTTATTCAATCAAATAAATTTAATTCTATTTTTTTTTTCATCCAATCGAAATGAAAAATAAATTATTTTTTTTGAATGTTGCAATTACAAACATGTCTGAAATAGGAAAAGAAAAAGGGGAAAGCTTTTAAACGGAGCTGATAAAATATATGAATAATCATAAAAACCCTGACTGAGATAAATAAGCGCTGGAATCCTATAAGCACTTATTTGGCTATTTTTAAAGAACATTTCGCAAAAAGCTTGAACATTTCATTTCAATACGTATGTGAAAACGAAAACCTGACACATTTACAAACACAAGGCATAATACCGTTAATACCGAATAAGGTAAATACGTTAAAGCTCTATAATATTGCAGTCTTATCAATGAAAAAAAGTTATATTGGAAAAATTATTCAGGAAGTTTTTATTTGCTTAAACATAAGAAAATACACCTGTTTTTACTGATTTAAAAACATCCTCGCATAATGCTAAGCATGGAACATGATTCAATGTTAAATACATCTGAAGTTTGACACGCTCGTCAACAGGCTTTTATGAAAACCCTAACACAACCATTATTAAGCTAATTACAGACCAGTACTCATTAAATGCCGAATGAATATCTGTTATCAAAGGCTATTTCGTCAGTAGATACTAGCATATCATCAAAAATGGCAAAAAACTTGTAATAAATTAAATAAGAGATTAAGAGTTGTAACAAATAGATATGAGTACATCTGGATGCTCTGACGACACAAACGTTAGAAGTTTTAAATATAAATACTTACACAGAATATTTCTTTTGGAACAAGTTTGTGCAACTTTCGTGAAACTAATATTGAAACAATTGCACATCTTTTTTGTGGAGTACCCGAAACAACAACCATTGTGGAATGAACTTTTAAAAATAAATAATGACATTTATGTACCATTAACATCATCAATGATCTGCTTCCGAGAAGGCAGTCACGAAAACACCAAGCGATAAATTACATTATAATCATATTGATAAAATTCTACATTTTTGGTTCAAAGTATAGAAAAGCAATATCTTATATAATCAACTATAAAATATATAAGATAATGAGACATTATGTAGAAAAGAAATAACAGTGACAAATTATAGATTGCAAGTGAATGAATGGATTCAGAAACAGTCTAGCTGAAGTCAAACATGTTCATTACCAGCTCCAACGAATTATTCCTTCTTTAATGTTGTTGTTTTTTTCATCTCCGAAATTTTAAGTTTTTTGTGTTGCTAGTTTTTTTGTTGTTACTTTTATTCTTCTTTTTATGTTTTATCCCCCATTGTAAATGAAAATCAATTAAAGTAACTCCTTTTTTATAAATGAATAAAATTGGGGCAAATTGTATAAAAACTTGATGGTTTATCCACAGGTTATATTTTGACTAGTTCACATGCAAGCAATTTAATTGGTCAACAATAATTGTTGGATAAATATCGACCAATCAATAAGCATTTCTGCTGACTTTAATAAAACCAAAGACCTAACCGGTTTTATACAATTGGCTGCTGATGTACACAAACATTTTTTGGGATCCAAATTTAAACGATATTATATATATCTCTAACAATAAAATGCCAACCTATTATGTCGAGCATAAAAAAACAATGTCTTATTCTGCAATTGGCGTATTAACGTTTTCAGACCAACTGAAGACTTATTCTTGTAATAACGGGAGCTGATAACAGCAACAAAAGTGTTGAAAACGAACACAGGTCTGATAACAACGACGAAAAAGAAAACAAACGGCGGTAGCAAAGACAATGACGACGACGGGAGACCGTGTGAATTGAAGAAACTGCCGGATATGTTACTGGTAGATGGTAGGGGTCATTTTGACCATATTACCTGGCGATTTCATCGTGGCGAAGATAGGTGTCAATACAAGAATGACAGGGGTTAAAACGACGGCAAGTGTTATTAAAACGACGCGATATAAATGACACGCGAAGGGTTTAGTTTCAATGGGAGTTGTATGAACGGCGTTTGGAGAGGTAATAAAAACGACGGAATAGGTCATGCCGTCGTGAGCGATGACTATTGGAGTGAAGATGACGGCGACGGGAGTAGTAGCGACGACCACAGGTGTCGTAAAACAGTGGTGGGATTATAATTGCGACGTGAGCAGCAACGACATAGACAGATGGTTCAAATAAATGTCGACGTGTATGGTTACGTCGACCACTGTATTGAAAACAAGTGATGGCAGTAGTAAAACCTATGAATGTAGGATAAATTCTGGCTAACAAATTGGTTTAAAGGTGTCATATATTCATAAAGAATAAAACACGAAAACAAATGTTCCTGGAAGATATCTAGAACATGCTTGCAAATCTAGAATTCAAATGTTCAAACTTTATAATTGTTGATGTTAAATTGAGGCGCTGGTTAAAACTCCCACACATTATTAAGTGTCTGCAACAAGTATATCAACTGTTTATTTGTTCCAGCTAGTTTTTGGAACCGATACATTACCTTATTAACTTACCTCATGAAGTCCTGAAATCCTACTTATTTAATAATTGCAATTCTGCATTTAAATATGTAGTAGTGTGTCCACTGCCTAAAGCTGCTCAAGGTATACTGCAGCAGTAACATGGAGTATTGGAAATATATAGTTAATATGCAGGGCGGTATATCATTGGCCCCACCTTTTTATTGGCACATGTACATTATATGATGACACTAGATGATCTGTATTAGATCGATGAATAATTTCGTTGTATTTCAGCAACACAATATTGGTCATTTTCAACGCTTTGTATCTTTTCAACTTAACACAACGTCTTAAAAACTGTTGCTTAATGGAAGTTAACATACACATAGTGAGATCAAGCAATACCTAAAATGTTTGTTTATTTCAGTTTATCAATGTCTTCCCGCGCCCATTGGCTGCATTATGGCTTTACCACGCCGTGACGCCATCACGACTTAAACTGTGTTTAAATGCCATAAGTGACATGAAATATTAGTGACAGCGATTCACAGTCAAATCCAGACATAGGAAGACTTGAAGAAACAGAGTGAGATACAAGAGATCCGGGTGCGATACCGTAGCTCTTTGCAAGGAGACCTCCCTTTACTAAGACACATGATAAGCAGTGGTTGCAGCAATTCTGTTTTCTTAAAAGAAAAACAATTATTAATCGTACAGTTATAGAGTAGATGCTTTCAAAGCACGACAGCATTAAATTATTTTTAACGATGAATTGATTAATCTAATACATGTATTGAACATGTCAATTTAAAATTTCGAAATAAGTAGATACGTTTTTTTAAAATATGCAAAATTATTAGCTTTAAGCTTCGTCAGTCTGAGTTCGAGACTTAAGACTCAAAACTGCAAATGCTTATTATTCAATTAAAATTATTTTGTAAAGAAATTATCAAAATAGCAATAATGGTTCAACTGGCCATATATGTTGCAAACACCATGTTTAACATATATTGCAGTCAATATTCATAGAACTTCAATGGCCAGGAAAGTAAATCGTTAGTTTAGTAAGCACTGTATCTAGTTTCACAAAATACTTAGCTAACACCATTCACATTTTGACGACAATTACCAGACGACACTGTCCGTGCAACACCTTCCGCTATCAGACAGAACGTTAATAATTTACAAAACGCCATTTGCAACAAGTTATGAGTTTCTTTACTCAAAAGGATAAAAAGAAGATATGTGTTTATTTCAGTGGAAGATCGTATTTTATATCACGGGTGTCATAGAAAAACATAGGTTCACGAGTGGCCAAGCCATTTTTTACTTACAGGTCTCCATATTTCATCGAAAAGCATGAAAAAACATATACTAAGCTAAACTTATAAAGTCCCGGTTCTCGGGATAAGATCAAATTGTATAGTATGTAAAATGTATGATACAAAGTCAAAGTAACGAGAAAGATTTAAGGATCTAGGTTAAGCCATAGGCTTCTATGAAGTCAATGTATTTTGCATTGTTTTGTTAGCATTTTTAAATGATGTGGAAATGTATATGTATAAAAAATCTCCAAAAGTAAATGAAATCCCAAAATGCGTTATTGGGTATGCATGAGTAAGACATTTTGATTGAGCACTCATGTCTTTGTTGTTCATCCAAACACAGGAAAAACCTGTTACTTTCAATAAGACTCGGTCTTAAAATAAGCATGAATTTACATGTGGCAATGGGTTTTTAAGTCGAAAAATTTTGATCCTGAAGGATATAGAATAAGATAGACATCCTGAAATAAACTAATGTTTGAAAATAAACTTTGCATTTCAATGTTTTAAAGCAGCATTGAATGGTCATGGCTTTTGCTACGTCCAACATTTATGGCCTGTTAATCGACTTCAAAACTCTGACACACCGTTTGCTAGAGAGAGCAATATGACATATTATTTGACGTTTGACGTGAAACATATTACTGAAGGATCTGGCACAATAACCCTCCGCGCATCCATACATGTACTTATTGCATTGTCGCACTTCAGCCGGTCAATTAACTCGTATATTTTAAAAGCTCGCATTAACCGCTCTGTTACAGATGAAAAACTTTGAAGAGTTTAAACATATTGCCGGAGCTTTCCCGTTTAGATGGTACAAATGACTGGGTTTTTTTCGGTGCAAAAGAATACTAAGATCGTCGTTTGATCAACTGACGCGCACGTTTTGCCAATTTTGTTTACGAATAATTGTTAAACAAGTTTTAATAACAATGAAAACGAAACCAACGCCAAATAACACGAAATCTCGGAGAAAACAGTGCTAAAACCATCAAATTCTCGCCATCTCCTTTCATTTACATCAGAATCGTCGAATGTTTCTTTTATTCTATAACTCTTTTCTAATAACTACGAAAGAGAAATGAAAAATGGAGGATAAACAAAGCAGAAGCGAAAGGGCATACCCATTTAATAACTATTTAATTGAATACCGCATTCAGTATAGCTTTCAAGTAGAACGTATTTGCAAAAAAAAGGCATTATTATTATTTTGCCTATCCACGTCGTTTGCATACTCATTAAACACCACTTTAACCTACCAGTCTCATTATCGTGAACCGTCTGCATCGGTAGACGTATTTATATTACTGTCACGGTACCGATACCTACACATGTGGTGAGGAGGTGTGTAAGCGGTCCGGTAGCTCAGTCGGTAGAGCACTCGCCCTGATAGCGAGGGGTCCCGGGTTCGAGCCCCGGTCTGGCTGCACACTTTTCTCACCCTGTGACATTTGGCGCCCAACAAGGGACCCGTGTTATACGATATGCCTCAAGGTCATTGCGAATTGACCTTAGTCTCCGAAATTCAAGAACGAATTTCAAAATAGAGGGGGAATGTGTAACCAGGTATACGATGTATATAGCGGCACTTATACTGTCTCGCTATAGAGCTAGCTTTTATAGCGACGCGGTAGAGTGTCCGCCTGCAGAGCGAGAGGTCGTGGGTTCGAACCCCGACAGGTGCACATAGCAATTTGTGCAGTCTGTTACATTACATTGATTTGTTTTGTAAGTTAATAAAACATCACATGCTGAACAAGTGTGTTATGTCACGTAATCCATGTTATAAAATGTAAACCTAAACTAATCAACCACCAAGGTATTATGTAGATCTAGAGCCATTACAGGAGTGATAACGGCACCGAAATATAGCATATCTAAAAGGGCAGCAATTTAGGGGCATGTTAGTAAGTATATAACGAAGATTCAATGTGTCAAGGCTCATAAATGTGAAAAAAAATCAAGCATAAGTTTTAAATAACTTGTCACAAAAGAGCGTTTAATTTTTTGTAATAATGCCTTGTATTTTTTAAGACAAATAATACCATTGAAACATAAGATGAAATTTGCGTCCTATAATTAATGTCAAAATTAAGCAATTCCATTAATCTACAACCAATAAACATTTTTGTTCAACACGATCAGATTGTGATGTGTTGTAAATGACTTTTCATAAAAATATCACATTTTCTCACTAACAGCGCGAGCAATACAATTATTTCCTGATAAAAAATCGCCAAACAGCGTTTTTCTATAACAGCGTTGCAAGAAGGATGCGGGTATTTGCAATTATGCCTTTCAGCTAACACAGTCAATTATAATGTTAAATCTAATATCTTTGAAAAAGAAAACTGTTTCTTTACTTAAATGAATTAATCATCAAAAAAGAAAGAAATTTGTATGGATTCGCTAACACTCGTCCGTAAATAGATGGGCTCAAGTGACCATAATCATATAGACCTGACATATTTTGACCTGAAAACAATGAAAATAGTTTGGTTTAGTATAAATATTCCTTTTCAGGTCTGGGTGTAGTCATTATCTGATTTATGTTAGAAATCTTTTCATGGCGATGATGAAGTTAAATTTTAAAACAGGATAATTATTTACGCAATTTACATTATATTTTAAAATTTAAAAGACTCAACAGATTAAATGATAAGTACATATTTAAGACGGCTTTAGATAAGGATTGTTTTACAATGCCGGTACATCTTTAACGACGAAATCATCTGGGAATAACAATCGGAACAACGAAAACAACGCCACCATGATATCATGCATAAAGGACACCCCCCCCCCCCATAACCACAGACACACAAAAAAAGGAGCAAAAGCACAATCGTGTATGCGATTAATACTTTTATTAACTGATTTATATGACATTTCATTTTAGCAAAATAAGCAAAGAAGAAGAAAAACAGACAATTTGAAATGACCAAATATACCTAATTAGTGCCGTAGCCAGAGGCACATTTAAACCGAGGCAGTACAGAGGGGTCCGGGAGCATGATCCCTACTATTCATTTTCTAGGACAACTCTTAGTTGACGACACTTCGGCCATTTAAAACCACCGTAAAATGTATTATTTGCACTTTATATACATTTTCATTTTTCATCAGCGAGCGCAAAGAAAAGAATTTCATATATTTGTATATATTTGTTTTAGGAGCCAGGGACGAGCTCGGCGGAAAAGCGGGGTTAAGTCATAAAGTAAGCAAACACTGATTCAAGATACGCCATTCTCGTAAGTATAACTTTTTTTTTTAATAAAAAGCAAAAAAAAAACAAAACCCTTCGATGTCCTGAATCGCAATCGCAGAGTATACGTGCAGTCAATTGGAATGAATTATGAACACATATCAAAGCCAAACGATTAAGGCAATCGTCTGACATGTTGATCGTTTCCTTGTTTTGAGTCTTCTGAAAGCGCCAAAACTGCGTTCAAACGAACAGGACCCCACAGGTAATCTAAATATTAATTTTCAGATTGCATCAATGGTGGGGAAGTCGTTTTTGTCACACTTTTGTAATCCTTCTTCGAGTGACGCAGGAGTATTTCTATCTGATAGCATTTGTTTCAAATTTGCTTTTCATAGAAAGTATGAAAATGTTTAATTGATTATGTATTAAAAGCTTAAAGGAAGATGGTCATGATTTCCTGTAAACAAATATGTCCCCTCTTTAACGTCTTCCAATTGTTCAGGTGAAGAAAAGTGCTGTTGTACGTGATCTAAAATGGATAGAAGTGATTAAGATTATAATGATGATAATAAAAAAAATAAAAAAAATATGGTCAATCACCTATGTATTTACACGGTTATCATCCATTAGATTTATTTCCTGGTTTCATTGGCAATATATTTATTTATACTATACCTCACATAAATTTGTCCCTTCTATGTACATATAAACTCGATCAGTCCGTATAACACTGTATTTTGATGACAATTCAGTTTAATGACGTCAGCGGTCCATATTATATTTTTGGCGGGTCCGGACATGGCCAAAAATGTAATATGGACCGCTGACGTCATACAATTGGTAAGTGCGGCTTGCTATTTTCACAACGTCGAAATCTTGTCGCAAGTAAACATTATTCGCTTTGTTTAATAAAACACAATTAAATCGCTTTAAAAATATTGAATTGTAATGAAAAGTGTTCGTATAATATAAGAAATATAACACACCACTTCGGGTCATATGGCATTATAAGGACCGGCCAGTCAGCGGACTATTTTATAGAGGTTTATGACCGGTCAGATATAATAGCTATACTTAAGAAATATATCTGACCGGTCATAAACCTTTATAAAATCTGATAAATGCTACTATATACCGCTTTTCATTGACTTCAAATAACTTGCCGCATCTTGTTCGTTCACAGTATAATGCGATGAAAGTGTTCATAATGGACAGGGTTCTTATGAATTCCTTTCTTAACCATCTCATAACCGGAATTATAGGGAGAGTCTGTCGTTTAAAGTCCACTGAAATATGATATATTCGTCATCATGACTGTGGTGAGTCGGCTCAAAGTTCAGACACTGCGCTTTTACATGGCATGTGTATTTTGCGGAGTTGTGAAAAAAAAGTTGGTGAAATGTGTTCATAAAATTGCAATTTGATGGAACTTGAGTGTATGATGAGAATTCTACTTGATTTAAACAACGATTTCTATAATGCATGACATATTTAGCATTAAGATCAAGGTCAGTTATCTGACCATGAACGCCAATTACTTGGCCACTCACTGTCGATTCACCATAAAACACGTTTCCTCGACAATTGTTAGGACTATGTCCCATTGTAATTGGATGCAGCGATGTAAAAAATGCGCAATATTCAATTTTGAAAGTTTTTCATCATATGTGCTTAACAAGTTCATTAAAAAGAAATTTTGTTCCGTTTTTGCGGTTTAGGACTTTTAAACATCTCCTTCTGAGAGGAATTCTCCCTGCTTAAGTTTTTCTTATAATAACTTAAATAATGTCAATGAGGACAAGTCTGTGTTTGTTTATTTCATAACTCACGTTACCTGTGTGTTAAACAAGCGTGCTCTGCAAGTAGCAATCAAAGCTTTTCATTACATTAAACTTCAGTAAATGTTTAAATATTTAATACATGTAGCCGAGATTTAAGCATGTATAAAATGGAACATGCAATAATTCGTTGATAAAATTTGTATATATTGTTTAGGCTGTTATAATAATAAAAGATTTGAAATTCATTCGGAATCAATTGAATAATACGGAGTGCCATTCTGTTCATAGAGCGTGTCCTCAATGCGCAAGCAAAAAGCATTGCTGTAGAGTTCGGTACATTGTACAGAGTCCGGCAGTACTAAATGAAAGCAAAGAAGGTGCCTCGGTTAGGCTCAGTGTCTGTTGCTACGGTATCTTTCATAATCAAATGTAACATTGTAGTCGTTTCACGAATTCAGAGGTCGATCTTATTAGTTTTCATTGTATTATTGGTTTGTTATTTATTCTATTTATTTGCTCTCCAAATTTTAACCGAGGCAGCTGCCTCGATGTGCCTCAGTGTTGCTACGGCGCTGACCTACGTGTATTCGCATTTTTAAGTTTCTTGCGCGATATGTTCCTTGGTAGTCAACAAAAATGATTTCAACAATTAGATACTTATAAGTGAAGGCCGTTATGTCGATTTAACATTAGTGCTTATTCCTACGCTAAATACCTCAGGTTTATTTTTTTACAATGATTCAGACCTGCCGCTTCTAAATAAGCTATTGAATGCAAACTTCGAAAGACCCAGACGAAGAACGTTATAGTTCGTCCCCATATTGGGTCTTACCCGTTATTGCCATGCATAAGCGTTCTGAACACTTTAATGCAGGCATGTGTACTGTTACAACGTCAACAATCATAATTTCAGCACAGTCTCAAGATTTAAACTGATGGTGATGGTACTCTAATTAACAAACGTGTTTGTTTACAGGTGAGAATTCTACCAGCATTCGATTGGCCAACACAGCCAAGTGATTATCCACCACCTGACTTGAAATACCGAGAAAATTAACGGAACCACTGTAAAATGGATTCTATCTTTTGTATAAATAATAGCCAAAGGTAATCAAAGTTTCATTCAAAGCCGTATACATTCACGACATTACCTTTCAAACTTCGAACTTAATTAATACTGAGATGTCCTGAGAGATCAATCTTAAAATTTTACCTATTATGAAATGTGAAAAGCATATTTGTTGTGTTTTTCAAAAACTTTCTTTATCCCTTACAAGTGTTTTGGTCTTGATCTAACGTCCGGTTCATATGTGTCATGGAAAAAAAGGTGTATAGAAGATGATTAGTTCAAAGCAAAAAAAAAAACAACAACATATATTCATCTATTCCCACCTATGGTAAGCAAGAAATTTCAGCGAGACGTCAATAATGTTTCTTTCACTCAGATTATCCAAACAAATACAGTAATACATATTGGAAGGTTTTAAACAATGACCCAATGTTGAAAAATTCGAGTTGTTAAAGACTTATTTTCAAATATCGCTGTTCTTTGCATCCAAGTCTGTAAACACTTGCACATAACCTTTTGTTTTAATAGATAACGCCATTTGCCGCAACATTGTGATAGTGGAAACAATAATTCAAAAACTATGTTGTTTATGAAGGTATGAATATAATCAACGACAAAGGCAACTTTCTCACTGGCGATAGAAACAGCGATACCATAATTTAAGCATGACTCCCCGCATTGTATTTCGGAGGAAACCATCGTTTGAAAGATATTTAGTTTAAGGTGTTTATTAAAGAGATTAAACATCTGTAGCTCATTTTATAATATAGAGGTAGTGGGGTCAAAGATAACCCAAACGTTAATTGCTTGGAAACTATTTATCCAATTACTTATATAAACTAATCAAATCATTTAAATGTACAACATAGCCAACATATAGCCTGAGGATAATTTACATAGCTTATCACGAGAACCAAAACATATCATTATTATAAAGTATTATAGTTGTTTATTGTACTATTTAGTCCTTAGCTGTGAAGTTAATGGGCACATGTGTGTATTCTCGGGAAGTTTGGAAAGACGGTTGTAGACTTGGTTAAAACACTCTTTTGAGTGTTTTGGCTCAAGATAAATTCAATAAATAATCATAATTAAAATTGTATAGTTTAAAAATCAAAGGAGTAGCTAGTCTCAATTTCGAAATTAAAGGCTATGTACTAATTTGAACCAGTTATCTTAACACGGCTATGCTGTTATGAAAAGTCAAAGATCTTATCATCGCTTATTTTAATTCCATTTTTTTTTTAGCTCAAATATTGCATAAAGGTCATTTTAGTGTTACACATAAAATATGGAGGTAGCTCAATTGATTCTGTCAATATTGTTTATAAGACTTTCAGAAGGTATGTATTAAATTAATGTTAAAATAGATAGATAGATGGATGAATGGATGGATGAATGAATGGATAGATAGATACATAAATAGACACACATACACGCACACACACGCACGCACGCACGCACGCACGCACACGCACGCTCACGCACACACACACAAACGCACACATACACTCACTAAACATATACATATATTTATATAAATAAATAAATAAGGTAACAGACACGTGCAAGCGGTGCTGTCTGTCTGTCTGGATGAATGGAAGGGGAATGTCACCAAGTTTGTCCACGCGAAATCTTCAAACCTGCTACAGGGATTTTGATACACAGTCTAGTTGTGCATGAGCTTCGGCATGTTTCACATAATTATGACCCTTTGACATTTATTTTCAAGTGCACATAACGCTTCATGCCTGCATTCTATCCCCTAAACATAAACAGATGGATTCTATATACCTTGGCATTGTAAATTAACGTCGTGAGTACACTTTTCCATTAAAAAATAGTTTTCCAATCGTATTCAAGATGGCTAACTGGTAGTGGTAGTTCTTGACATAAAAGTGTTCCGATCAGCTAAAGTTAAATAATTTTCTTCTGGACGTGCGTATGGGTCATGCATGATTTATATTGTATCGAAATGCTGCAAGGTCGCTATTTAGGTGGCTAAATAATCAGAATTTTGTGATTCTTTCACTGGCTTTATGCATATAAAATACATTTCTTTAAATGAAGTTATTTTATAGTAAAATTAATAAAAGAAAATTGAATTACAAGTCAAAGGCAAAACCAAGAATAAACGAAAATAGTTAACATAAATGTGTTTTGTATTAAGGTAAGGTGTGGGGCAGATAAATCGTCAGAAAATGTTGCCAATATAGAAATCGTTATTATTTCGCGAAAGTTTTTGTTAAGGCTAGGGTTATGCATATAAGGCAGTGAATAAAAATAAGAATATAGAATAAGGCATATAATGATGATCAAATTTGTCGATCGTTTTAGACCGAGCCGATAATCGATTGCAATATATCAGATTCGATTTTGTGGCGGTATTCTCTAAAAAGGGAAACATAGTTTGAATCAATAGTTTAAATGACTTGGTATTCAACTAAAATTAAATTTGCGATTCATTAGCAAGACACGACATGTATGGTATATTTTTTATATAAAAATGCAGCTTGATATTTTATTTTTATTATTTCTATCAATTTCCTTTTCTATATCCAACAGTGAAAATACAGTACGCCATATTGAAAAATCTGTATCATCATACTGTAGTGTTCAGTTTCCGTATGTTATGGTAGTAGGCGTGTAATTCATAAACGACTTTTGCATCGCTAAAATGGCCTCATTTAACTAACGCCACCAGAAGCATGTAAATATCAATATGCATGGTATTCAAAGAAACATTAGGATAACCACAAAGCAAAGATCTAGACTACTAAATCGATGATCATGAATTGTAACATTATCAAACATATGAGCAGCTCGCAAATAAAAAGGAGGCGAATTCGCGTCATCTAATGTGATAGCGTTTACCTTAGTTCTGCATATTGCGTTTGTCATAAACTCCTACGAACATTCACTTTAGACCATGTTATTAAATGGCCTTCAGGAAATAACGACATTTAATATTTGTTTTCGTATTAGCAATATTTTTTTTATTGCTGAGATATAAAATATTTTTTTCTATTTTTTTCTCAAAAAGAGAATTCTGTAACTTCTGATTTGATTCCCTGTAGTAGCCTCCCTTGACCCTCAGTTTGAATCGCACCCAGCTTAAAACAATACTTAAAAAAAACTGCGGGTACAAGACCAGTAGTAGGTTTGACAATAGCCCTGATGAGAGGCATACCTTACCGTTTACTCAAACTAGTGCACTACTTTGTAAATCATTTTGCCAATATTCAGTTCTACAGGTATCATAATCCATGTCAGATGAAATCCAAAAGTTTTAGCCGTTTGTTCGAGGTGTACACTCGGCGAATATTTGATGTACATGTACATGTTTACTGCTGAAATACGAATAATATAATTAAATAACATGCACGAAGAAGGCATTTGAAGGACGTGTGTGTGGCTGGTACTGGATTTTCTATAAAATAAGAACACGATACGTAATTAAGAATTTAATAATAAACTGTTTGAAAGATGAAAACGAAAACGGCAAGGTGTGCTTTATCTTTTAAGTACCCCTTGCACTTACCCTCAGGTATGAAGTGACTGCAGGTTGACCCTCCATCCGACTGTCCATTAGACAGTCATTCTGTCCGGAGAACTTGATCCTGGATTATCAAAGATACGTTTATGACACTTAATATTTGTTATGGTGCCGAAAGGATAAAGTATGTTGTAGTATGTCAAAATGAATCAAAACATTCGTTTGCTTTTTTTTATAAAATTCAAAGGTTTGGGTAACTTTAGAAATGTTATAGAAACAACAAGTTCAATTATGTGTTTCAGATTCATTTAATTTCATGTTTAATGGATTGTCATGAAAACACTTAATGCCTGTAGATGCCTTTTTACCAAATTAGACTCAAAGATGTGTTTGAATCTGATCAATATTAAGAACGAAAATATAAAAAAACTTACCTCTTGTTGCTGCTAGATCGTCCTTTAAATTTTAAATTGTGGTCACTTGGTAATTCTTGCTCCTTCGCATTTATTCAGAATCCCTGGCAACCAACACATTGTGCCCGGACAGTTGGGTGGCCTACGAAGGATCCTGCTACTTCTTCCATCATGACCTACAAGACTTTACAGAATCAGAGGTGATATGTAAACATGTTTAAGAAAGGTTTGAATCTAAGTCTAGGCCACAATTTGAATTCTAGTTAAGAAAATATTGTTAAAAAAGTTGCCTACATGCATACTAAAATTTCATAAACATTTCGTAAGAGATCAATACAACTGCAGAGCTGATTGACTTGAATGAATAGATACATATGTAGTTCGTAATCTACAATATCGCTTTGCTTTTATTGCGACATTGGTTTTGTAAAACAATTAAGGCCAGGCTAGTTTAACTGTCATATGATTCATACTTTTTATAGCACTACTGTCTCCAACACCACAGTCATCTCGTGCATGTCAACAACGCCCAGGAAAATTTGTTCCTCAAAGATTGGCTTTCCAAATGTATGTGATTTCTTTTTAATTTATTCAATGAAAATGTCATAAGACGTCGTTTCAAACATTTAAAGGGTACATTTGTCAAACAAACATTATATTCAGTTTTCGCACCTATTTGTGGTCCATTGACAGTCAATGAGTTTGGCTTTATGTTAATTTACTTTGACGTTGGATTTGCGAATTTACTAAAATCATAACTATATTATGTAGATTACACATGTTGCGTAAGTGCAAATATAACACAACCTTTTATCCGCTCCCACAAAAGCCATTATGATATGTTAAGAATTGCCGTTTCGAACAAACACTTTCGTCTGACCTTGAATATTCGTGCAAAATTGTATCAATATTTCTGATGCATTGTCAAAAATCCAAATATAGGAAGTAAATGCACATAAATTATTTTTGAGGTATATTGTTTCACATCATATGTCTGAATCCTAAGAATCCATTAAAAACAATTATGGCGCGAATGCAAAATAAGTGAACATTTTGGTTTTAATAAGGGTCGGTGTCGTAACATCTCAAACAAATATCAAAATCTATCATATGTCAATTGACGACCGAAAATTGTTGTATTATTTTTTCTTGACCTATTGGATTTTAAGTTGTTTTCATACAAAGTAAATTAATTACATTTGAGCTATTTAAGTCTATTAGCCTAAGTATATGTAGGTCGTTTACATTATTTACTGCGTTTATTGCGTTCGTTCTAACAATTTTTTTTTACAAACAATTCTCTTTGAATCTACGTTTTTGCTCTACGCATTCTAACGAACGATTTCATTGGTCAATTACAGTGATAACTACTAAGAAATAAATTGTAATGTAAAGCTACAGCGTTATATAGTTCCTAGTTGCAGCTATAAACTTCAACTGTGTTTCCTTTAGATTGTTGTAGATATGCACTTTTGAGCAACATGGTAAGCCATAGAAAGTCGTCGAAGCACGTAACTGAGTGATAACATTGCATAACGCCTGCGATCAGAGCAACCATGAGTTAAAATAAAATTTTCTTAGGTCACGGATGAAATGAATGTTGATCGCACACGTAAATGAACAAATTTTCTATTTATAATATTATTCTGCGATTTACCACAAGCATGAATGTTTGACAGTCATTACGTTAGTTGGAATATCGTTTGATGGACATAACGTTTTGACGAAGGCCTAATGAACGCTGTGTTGCTTTTATCATACAACACGAGAACCAGTGTCAAATCAGACCAGTAGATTTATTAAATTTGAGCTTTTATATTTCACCAACACAGTTTACAGAAAACAAGGTTATTTCAGGGTGACATTGAAGTGCTAGCTTCTGCGTATTGCATTTATATCTAAGTGGTTGTAACTAGGTACAAAGCCCATTACTTTGCAATAGATTTCCACACAACACAATATAATTATGTATTTTTTTCTATCAACTAGTTTCGCCAAGTTACCGGTGGATAGGCCTGACGGATTACCAGATTGAAGGCATATGGCGATGGACTAATGACGACCAGCAATTAACCTTCAGTGATAAATAGATTATTACCTCTGACCTAAAAAGGAACTGTTAATGCTAATACTTTTATTGTGTCATTCGATCAATATTCAATGTGTAGTCTAAAATAACTACTTGCATACAATTATCGCGATACATGATAACCATCATAACCATGTATGTATTGTTCAAAGCATTACTATACTTGACACACTCGTTGCTAAAATGATATGAACATAATACCAAATTATTTGTAACATACATAGTTTGATTATAATACAAGGCGAATCAAATGGTAACCTATTCCAGATTCATCTACAAATATGCGGAGTGGTTTCATTTTGGCCAAAAGAAACATATATTTGTTGTATTACAAGTGTAATATATTATAAAAATTCGTTAAGTGGTGTTCATACGTAGCTATGTATTTCATGTAGATTTTGAATCTCTGTGATTCCAGACTGGAAACCTGGTCAACCTGACAACGCCGGAAACAAGGACTGTGCTCATTTCGACCACGACCCTTATGACTGGAATGATTGGCCATGTACGAAGCATTAAAAGCAATATGCGAACTGTGAGTACACTGAATATATTTTCAAGTACAGAATGTTATTGGAATCTTCGCTATTGATTGAATTCCCGATTTAAGTACGCTCGCTTTAAAAAATAATCTCAAAATCAAAATGTTAGCGGTTATCGTCACATATTGCTGTAGAACAAATAAAATGTATACAGTCTTGTTGATGCAAACGTACTTATACTTATGTCTTGAATATTAGCTTAATAACATAACTAATAAACTTAATTAACATAATTCAAATTAACTTGGAAGATATCTATTGGAATAACTAAGCAAAGTAAAATGTACAAGGTGGTGATCTGTTACACAGTGTATTTCTTACTTCGAAAACAACACAATAAATAGAACTTGGACTTTTTAAGTAGTATAACATGTAATTGATGCGCCTGATGAAAAAGGAAATGTTCGATCTGTTTAGTGGTTTAGTATTTCGTATAAAAGATACTTTTGGGCTTTGTTTTATAATCCTTTCCTGTGTTTGCAGGTCCTGAAGTACAGAGCCTGGTGTTATTGGATAAAAAAATTGTCAATGCTTTGATGGAACTGAACCTTACATTCTGGAAGCACTGTGTTAATCAGAAATATAGCAATAAAGGCATTGATCCAGTAAAAAGGATGTTTTTTACCTTCTTGGTGATAGGTGGGGAAAATGTAAGAGATCCTGAGACATCAAGTGAAAATTACATTCCTAAGCATGATATAAATTACAGTTTAAGGCATGTTTATGAAATGTGTAAGGAAATTACTCATTAAGTGAGGTCTATTTTGAATTATAATATAGAACCCAATATCGGTAGTGTTGTGAAAAGCAGCTATTATTTTTAAATACCGAAATAATTATACTATATCAATCTTACTTACTGAAACTTGACCATTATCGGATAATTTAAGAAACTGATTTTGTAGATATGACACTATTGTTTTTAAGTAAATGTTGCTAATGAAACCTATTGTATTTAATTTGGGGCACATTTATGAACAAAGAGTGCATGATACAAAATGCATAGGTATCATTATGATTTAATCAGCATAAAACTAGACAACATTGGAGCAGTATAATGTGACGTCCTGTAATTTTAAACTCTTTTGGCACGAAGTCAGACACTGTTATAATGTATGCTGGATCCCTCAAGACTTGACTCTTTGCAGAAGACACTACCATATTTATTGTTGTAGATGACCATTCCGTAACTCTACTAAAATGATTCAAACGTCGGATAAAGCATGGCTTGTATTATTCAATCCAGCAATATCAGAGACACTATTATTTTTGTAAAACAAATAGACTGATGCATCCGCTGATTTGTTAAATAAAATAGTAACTGCTCATAGCATGATCAAATCCGATACACCAAACAGCAGTCCGGCAGCGTATCTACCTCATGCAATCATTTAAATCATTATTCAATCGGGAGTCTCTTGAAGTGTTTTTCACAACATTCAATAAGTCTGTGTTACAATATACAGTAGTTGACTTGGATAATCTTACTCAAACTTACAAAAACGACGTAGAGAAGGTACGTCGCTACACGCACGAATTATCGCCGGTGCAACACGACTTGTCTCCGAACCAAACTTATATATACTGAAACAGGACTTGAACCTCTTATGGAAAGAAGGCTGACACATTTACTAGTCGTTTTCTACAAAATGTTTCATTTTTTACCCCTACGTTTTTTACAACACTTATTCCATCCTGAGTTCGCGATACAACCTTGTACATTCTTAGAAACTCTACCTGCCTTTGGAATTTTGCAAGTAAATCACAATTACAATTGACATCCTTTTTGTCTTCTACCATGACCTTTTAAAATGCTCTATAAAAACTTGTTCGTTCTTCTCCACCGTTTCTTTCATTTAAGTTTAACCTTAATACGTACAGAACTACAGTAACCAAGTGATTGTGATAGCAAATCTAGTGTTGCTCACGCAAGACTGCGTATGCAATGAAGCAGTTATGACGAACATCTGCTCTCGAAAAACATTGTCGATACAACACTGCTAATGAGGAGAAATCGAGAATATGTATCATGACTTCGTCACCTGTCCGCTTAATCGTCTTTTTGAAAAATCCAATAACAGGCCATTGCCTCTCCAAACATATTTTTGTCTGCATGAAAGGAATTCAATCCTTAGACAAACATAATGATATGCAGACACGTTTAGCCTATTTTCGACAAACTGAATGTTCACGTTCTCCACTTCACTATTCGTTTACCTAATATCCTAGTCCACCTAAATGACCGTCAACGAGACTTTTTTTACTATGGCAGAGGGATACAAAAGAAATGTCAAAACATTTTTAAAAAGTATCCCTAATCGCTCATTATTGTAGCTACCTAATATCCTTATACAGCACGACCTTTTTGAACAATGAAACGTCGAAAACACATAAGGAGTTATCCAGCATACTCAAATGTTGTCTAGTTTTATGTTAAATACAAGATCAAGAAGAACAGCAAGTTTCACGATTCAAGTGAATAACCCACACATTTTCATTACACAGAACATGATCTTAGCATGGTTTTCACAGTTGTGTTATCTCGTCATGGTACCCCATACATTAATTACATACATTAATTACATACATTTAACACATCAAATTAAAATAACTTGTTTGACCGAGTATGATGTTACCTCATTAAATGTATATTAGGATAATGTTAATGTTGCTGTTGAAGTTAACTTAATGGCGCTTAGGGCATTAGGACGTTTTTCTCATTACATTTCTCCTATTGATTAGGTCCATGTTGATGTTAATAATGCTGTTGATGCCAACTTAATGTCAGCGTGGCTTTTAATGTTTAAATTTTAATGTAAATAGTAACACCAACTCACTTACCCTTTTTTAGTATAAAAAATACATAAAGTCTTACGCTGTAATGAAATCCGTCACTAACTATGTAGTTTTGCAAAGGCTTGGGCAATATATTTTTAAGATGTATTTCTCTTTCATTCTAGTCCTTTATTCTAAATTGTGCATGTATTTTGGTTTGGCATTATGTTATGTATGTATACGCTGATGAATACTATACATTTAATGTATTTGTTATGTGTTTAGTTATAGAACAATATGATAACCACGTTGGCAATGAAGTCACTTATTTTATCATGTTTAGCGTTCTCAACTTTTTTCTTATTTCCCATGCATTCGATATTTAGATACTGATTGGTTTACTAATGATTTTGGAGTGCAAACAATGCGCATAGGATTTTCCACAAAGCGTTCATATTACTTCCAAAATACAATATCGTATCAAGTTTTTTATATTGGTTTTCTCTTATAATAACATACAAGAACCATAGACTTGTTCATCAGATACCTTCTATTTTCCAGAGTCAATAAAACCCAATCAAATCACCGAAATACCAGGAAATCAATTCACTAACTATACATCAACATCTCCCACAAGCCTGACCCGGGTATCTTGTAATCAATTATTTATATATTTGGGATTGGTGTTTGTTGCAGATACGTGTTTAATTATTGATACACGAGGTAACACATTTATCTAGCTAGGATAAAGGATAGAGTACAGTTGAAGCAGTCGCGTTCAAGTGTACATAAACATTGAACTGGAAAGAGATAAAATAATCAAATATCATAACTAGCACATTTAATTTTATTTTCTGTTTTGCGACATTTCTGCATAATGAGGGTAAGAAAAATAATAGCACTTGAAGGGCGTTGTCCTACATCAGTGGAACTGAAAAGTATACGTGATAAACTACAGAAAGACGTGGTGGCTGTTTTGGCGTTCCGTGACTGTACCTTATCTGATAAAGAATTCAAAATGACGTTGAAATGTGTGGCTGCGTGTCGGAACTGTCGTCATCTTAGTTTGTGTGTTGACCAGGTGACGGATTCGTTCCGTGTTCAGATTCTAGCGCAGGCAATAGCCAGGAACATTTCACTATCCGGACTACAGTAAGTCATATTCATTTATGTTATTAGTTGAAATAGCCAAGATTAAACAAAGAAAAAAAAAAACATTATATCAGGAATTAAATCCACATATGTTTGGTGATATAAGTGACAGTACGAATAAAAGACTTGTCAGCCTTTTCTTATGCAATAGATAGGTGTTTTCAGCAATGTGATAATTGTTGTGAATATATTTATAGTACCGCACAGTAAAATGAGTGACGCGGAAAAAACGCGGCAATTTAAAATGTTGGAATGAATGCTATTGTATGCTATTTTATTTATTTCATTTAAAAATATAAAAACGGAATAATACTTGACAATGCTTTCAAGCAGAAACGTTTAAAAATAATTCCACTCTTTAATAAAACGCGGTTCTATTTCAACTCAATTCGAATTACTGCGCGTCATGATGATATACGGCTCAGGTAAAATTTACAGAATTTTATTAACTAATTAACATTACAATATGCAGGGAAAAAGTTTCAATTCTGTGCTTCCGGCTCTGGTTGAAAATTTCGATCCCGAACTCGGTATATTTGTGGAACAGGTAACTCGGCAAGACTTTTAACAACCTTCCGCAAGTGCCCGCGGTCGGATGATTTTTACACACAATAAAGACATAAAGGATGCTTATAATCTACAAAATAAAAAGTCGGCTCTGTCAAAATCTTTCACCCAATTACATTTGTCTGATAGTACTCCCGAATTAATTAAGACAATTTGAAATCGAATATGATTTCATAACTTCAGTGCATTCTTCTCACGTAAGGTGAAAAAGTTGATAATATCATTTCTAGATCAACTAGCAAAGCCTGATGAAATCGATATGGCGGCGATGACGAATTTATGACGTACACGTCCAACAATTAGGTTCATGCAGTTTCCATATACAGTACATGTATACCAAGTGATAAACTTCGTCATATATGCTACGTCGGAAGGCAACATTTTGCTTAAAATGAAGAATTAAAACAAAGTTAATATTTCTTTTACTAAACGACTTTAAATGAAAAAGGCCAGTCTATGCCGCTTTAAGAGCCCAGCCATCGTTTTATAACTGGAGTATGATAAGGTGATTAGTTTCATCAAACACTTTGACAGACCTGTTTCCAAAATAATGTTTTGATAGTGCTCCGTCAGACGGCCGCTTTGTGAGAAGGTTTGTCGAAGTGTTTTAAGAAACTAAACTTTCAATCAAACTCTGATAAAATACCGAAGGAGGGGCTCCGTCAGCGGCGTAGACTTCGCTATGTTTCATTTAAAATGATGAAGAGCCAGTGAAGTTATCTTTGTGTGAAGTTTTCATTCGAAGCATAATGTTGCCTATCGACGTAGCATTTATGACGCAATTATCACGTGGTATACACACACTGAGATACGTTTTACAGTTTTCAGAAGAAATGTATACTATTATGAGAAAACAATTTAAACCGGCATAGCACAGTTCTTTATAAACACATCTTACTGGTTCCTGTGACAGTGATAGGAAAATATTTCTTATTTCATCTGATGATTTAAAGCGTTCTTGTAATATTTACATTTTGATCTCTTTTTAGGTCTTACAGTAAAGTCAGCCAATACACACGAAAAACACACACATAATACCCTCCTCCGATAAGAATGAAACCGTATTGATCGTTTTGATAATAAAATCACTTACGTTATAAAAATACGATTGTAAATTATGTGCATCTCATATTTACTATTTAAGATTAATATCATGTTCCGTTGCTTCATTCATTAATTGATTATTGAATCGTTCGCGTTATAAACGACTTCTTGTACACATTTGTCAATTGCTACCATTATCCATATATACATTTTGTCCATTCCCCTGTATACAATATCTATGCAAACATATGGCCTTCTATTGTAAACAATATCCATGTAAACAATATGTCGATTCCATTTTATTCATTATCCATGTAAACAGTATGTCATTTCCATTGTAAACAATATCCATGTGAACAGTATGTCGATCTTATTGCATTCATTATCCATGTAAAGAGTATGCCCATTCCATTGTATTCATTATCCATGTAAAGAGTATGTCCATTCCATTGTATTCATTGTCCATGTAAACAGTATGTCCGTTCTATTGTATTCATTATCCAAGTTAAGTGTATGTCCATTCCATTGTATTCATTACCCATGAAAAGAGTATGTCCATTCCATAGAATTTATTATCCATGTGAATAGTATGTCCATTCCATTATATTCATTATCCATGAAAATAGTATGTCCATTCAATTCTATACAATATCCATGTACACATTATGTCCATTTCATTGTATAGAATGTCCATGTAAACAGTATATCCATCGCATTGTATTCACTATTCATGTAAACAGTATGACCAGTCAATTGTATTCATTATCCATGTAAACAGTATGTCGATTCAATAAGATACATTATCTATGTATGCATCATGTCCATTCCATTGTATACAATATCCATGTAAACAGTATGTCCATTCCATTGTATACAATATCCATGTAAACAGTATGTCCATTCCATTGTATACAATATCCATGTAAACAGTATGTCCATTCCATTGTATACAATATCCATATAAACAGTATGTCCATTCCATTGTATACAATATCCATGTAAACAGTATGTCCATTCCATTGTATACAATATCCATGTAAACAGTATGTCCATTCCATTGTATACAATATCCATGTAAACAGTATGTCCATTCCATTGTATTCATTATCAATGTAAACAGTATGACCGGTCATTTGTATTCCTTAACCATGATAACAGTACGTCGATGCCATTGTATTTATTATCCATGTTAACCTTATGTCCATTCCATTGTATACAATATCCATGTAAACAGCATGTCGATTCCATTGTATTTATTATCCATGTAAACAGTATGTCGATTCCATTGTATAAAATATCCATGTAAACAGTATGTTCATTCCATTGTACACAATATCCATGTAAACAGTATATCCATTCCACTGTATTCATTACCCATGTAAACAAAATGTCGATTCCATTATATTCATTATCCATGTAAACAATATGTCCATTCCATTGTATTCATTATCCATGTAAACAATATTTCGATTCCATTGTATTCAATATCCATGTATAGAGTATGGCTATTCCATTGTATTCATTATCCACGTAAACCATATGGCGATTCCATTCCATTCATCATCCATGTTAACAGCATGTCCATTCCATTGTATTCATTATCCATGTAAACAATATGTCGATTCGTTGAATTCAATATCCATGTAGAGAGTACGTCCATTCCATTGTATTCATTATCCATGTAAACAAAATGGCAATTCTATTGTATTCATTTTCCATGTAAACTGTTTGTCCATTCCATTGTATTCATTATTCATGTAAAGAATATGTCCATTCCATTGTATTCATTATCCATGTAAAGAGTGTTCCAATTACGTTGTATTTATTATCCATGTAAACAGTATGTCCATTCCATTTTTATCATTATCCATGTTAACAGTATGTCCATTCCATTGTATTCATTATCCATATAAACTGTTTGTCCATTCCATTGTATTCATTATCCATGTAAAGAGAGTGTCCATTCCATTGTATTCATTATCAATGTAAACAATATGTCCATTCAATTAGATTCATTATCCATGTATACATTATTTTTCATTCCATATGATAAAATTTCCATGTAAACAGTATGTACATTCCATTGTATTCATTTTTCATGTAAAATGTATGTCTATTCCATTGTATTCAATATCCATGTAAACAGTATGTCTATTCCATTGTATTCTTTATCAATGGAAACAGTATGACCGATCCATTGTATTCCTTATCAGTGTGAACAGTATGTCCATTCCAATGTATTCATTATCCATGTAAACAGTATGTCCATTTAATTGTATTCATTATCCATGTAAAGAGTAGTCGATTCCATTGTATTTACTATCCATGTAAAGAGTGTGCCCATTACATTGTATTTATTATCCATGTAAACAGTATGTCCATTCCATTTTATTCATTATCCATGTAAACAGTATGTCCATTCCATTGTATTCATTATCCATGGAAACTGTTTGTCCATTCCATTGTATTCATTATCCATGTAAAGATTGTGTCCATTCCATTGTATTTATTATCCAAGTAAACAGTATGTCCATTCCATTTTATTCATTATCCATGTAAACAGTATGTCCATTCCATTGTATACAATATCCATGTAAACAGTATGTCCATTGTATTGTATACAATAGCCATGTAAACAGTACGCCCATTGACTTTTATTCATTATCCATGTATACATTATATCCATTTCATTGTATACAATATCCGTGTATACATTATGTCCATTTCATTGTATACAATATGCATGTAAACAGTATGACCAGTCCATTGTAATCATTATCAATATAAACAATATGTCCATTCAATTAGATTAATTATCCATGTATACATTATTTTTCATTCTATTTGATAAAATTTCCATGTAAACAGTATGTCCATTCCATTGTATTCATTTTCAATGTAAACAGTATGTCGATTCCATTGTATTCATTTTCCATGTAAACAGTATGTCTATTTCATGGTATTCATTATCCATGTAAACAGTATGTCTATTCCATTGTATTCAATATACATGGAAACAGTTTGTCCATTCCATTGTAGTCTTTATCAATGTAAAGAGTTTGTCCATTTCTATGTATCCATTATCCATGTGAACAGTATGTCCAATTAATTGTATTCATTATCAATGTAAGCAGTATGGCCGGTCCATTGTATTCCTTATCAATATAAACAATATGTCCATTCAATTAGATTCATTATCCATGTATACATGATTTTCATTCCATTTGATAAAATATCCATGTAAACAGTATGTCCATTTCATTGTTATCGTTTTACATGTAAACAGTATGTCCATTTCATTATATTCATTATCAATGTAAACAGTATGACCGGTCCATTTAATTACTTATCCATGTAAACAGTATGTCGATTCCATTGTATTCATTATCCATGTAAACAGTATATCTATTCCATTGTATTAATTATCCATGTAAACAGTATGTCTATTTTATTGTATTCAATATCCATGTGAAAAGTATGTCAATTCCATTGTATTCTTTATCAATGTGAACAGTATGACCGGTCCATTGTATTCTTTATCCATGTAAAGAGTATTTTGATTCCATTGTATTCATTATCCATGTAAACAGTATCTCCATTTCATCGTATTTATTATCCATGTAAACAGTATGACCTGTCCATTTTATTCATTATACATGTAAACACTATGTACATTCAATAAAATTTGTTATCCATGTATACATTATGTTTATTCCATTGTATACAATATCCATGTAAACAGTATGTCTATTCTATTATTTTCATTTTCCATGTAAACAGTATGTCCATTTCATTGTATTCATTATCAATGTAAACAGTATGACCGGTCAATTGTATTCCTTATCCTTGTAAACAGTATGTCCATTCCATTGTAATCATTATCCATGTAAACATTATGTCGATTCCATTGTTTACAATATCCATGTAAACACTATATCCATTCCATTGTATTCATTATTCGTGTAAACAATATGTCGATTCCATTGTATTCATTATCCATGTAAACAGTATGTCCTTTCCATTGTATTCATTATCCATGTAAACAGTATGTCCATTCCATTGTATTCATTATTCGTGTAAACAATATGTCAATTCCTTTGTTTGCATTATGTTCTCATATACCTGAATGTATAGTGTGTTCTCGGAATATTTATGCCTAATTGTTACAAAAGAAAACAAAATTCAATTTCATATCAAAACAGAGTACTTTATTATTTAACGTTAAAGAAAAATATATAGGTAATGAACTTAGGTTTCAGCGCATTCGTTTAATTGTGAAACAAATAAATGATAGTAGCATTTAACCTCTTCTATATAATCAAAATAACATGAAACAATACATTTGAAACAATTGATATGAGTGTATTGAGTATAAGAACAAGAGAAAATAAAATAGAGAAAAGGTAAAATGAGGTGAAGATAGGGTGGAGGGAAATGAAATAGAGGGGATAAAAATTGAGAACTGATAAAACTATATAGAGGGGGAGAAAAAGCTAGAGAACAGAGATAATGAGACAGAGAGTAGAAAATATGACAAAAAGAGGAGGGAGAGTGAGACACAAAACAAGGATAGTAGTACAATGAGGGGAGAGAATGAGATAGGAGGGATGGTTAATGGGATAAAGAAGAGGGATAATAATAAGGAGATGAGGAAGAATGAGATAGAGAGAGGGGCATTAAGATATAGTGGAGAGATATTAATATAGAGTGGAGGGATACTAAAATAGGGTGGAGGCATACTAAGATAGAGTGGATGGAAACTAAGATAGAGTTGAGATAAATAGAGTGGATGCATTCTAAGATAGATTGGAGGCATAATTAGATAGAGTGGATGCATACTAAGATAAAGTGGAGGGATATTAAGATAGAGTGGAGGGATATAGAGGTTGGCTAGTGAGATAAAGAGGATAGGTCGTGACATATAGAGGATGGGTAGAGAGATATAGCGGATGGATAATGAGATAGAGCGGATGTATTATGAGGTAACGAGGATGGATAATGAGATAGAGCGGATGTATTATGAGGTAACGAGGATGGATAATGATATATAAAGGAAGGGTAGTGAGATATAGAGGATGGGTAGTGAGATATAGGGGATGGGTAGTGGGATATAGAGGCTGGGTAGTGAGATATAGAGGCTGGGTAGTGAGATATAGAGGATGGGTAGTGAGATTTAGAAGATGGAAAATGATATATATAAGATGGGTGTGCGATATAGAGGATGGGAAGTGAGATATAGGGGATGGGTAGTGAGATATAGAGGATTGATAATGAGATATAGAGGATGAATAATGAGTTAATGATATATAGATGATGGATAATGAGATATAGAGGATGACTAATGAGATAGAGAAGATGGATAATGAGATAATGAGATTTAGATGATGGATAATGAGATATAGATGATAGATAAAGAGAAAGAGAGGTTGGATAATGATATATAGAGGATTGATAATGATATACAGAGGATGGATAATAAGATAGATATGATGGATTATGAGATAATATGGATAATGATATATAGAGAGTGAATAATGAAAAATCAAAGACGGATAATGAGATAGAGAGGATGCATACTAAGATACAGAGGATGGATATTGAGATAGATAGGATATATAACGAGATATAGAGGGTGGATGATGAAATATATAGGATGGATGGTGAGAAAGAGAGGATGGATGATGAGATAGAGAGGATGGATTATGAGATAAAGAGGATGGATTATGAGATAGAGGGAATAGAGAATGAGATCAGGAGGATGGATAATGAGATAGGAAGGATAAATAGTGAGATATAGAGTATGGGTAATGAGAAAGAGAGGATGGAGAATGAGTTAGAGAGGATGGATAATGCTAAAGAGAATAGATAGATAATGAGATACAAAGGATGAATTATGAGAATTATGAGAAGAGGGATAATAAGATAGAAATAGGAAAGAATGAGAAAGAGAATGGGACACAGAGACAGACATTCATTACCAACCTCGTTTATTTAATGTCTAGCTTTAATATCTTGTTTATCTACAGTTCATTCATTCATTTAATATTTAGTTTGTACGGAAACCCGATAAGTGACACGCATGTGTGCCAGCTGCAAACGTCCCTGTACCACCATCCCCGGCTGCTGACCCTTGACTTTGGGGATTGTCAGATAGGAGACGAGGGTGTCGCCGTGCTCGCCACCATACTCAAGGATACCAAAGACAGGCACGGTAAGTGCAATTGCATTACGATACTTTTTGTTATGTTATTTTCATTTATTTTTTCATTACTTAGAACATCAAGCCACTCTTATAACCTATGTCATGGGCTTGTTTAATGCATCTGATTATCTCTGTTGTTCATTAAAATGTTAAATTAATGCCGATTATGTAATCAACTTCTTTCTGAAGTTTATAAATAAGCAGGGTTATGTTGTTGAGTTATGAAATGGAAGAAATCTTTCCGTGTTTTGGATGGTAGAACATTTATCCTATTCGTAGGACATTTGACATGTCATGTTATAAAAGGCATCGACACATGGACAACACATCCAACATTTCGATTCCAACAGGATATAATTGTTACACATATCTAAATATCAAACATAGCTCTAGTTTTCTAAAGACAAGTTACGTCACCGTTAAACACTATGCGTTCCGTCATAATTTTCTGCTTAGTTTTTACAGACAGTTTTAATGAAGGCCGGTAAGCCAACCTTGCGTTGATAAACGTCAGTTTCTTATGTATACATACAGACTGTGAACGTCATCCTGCGTGCTATTTGCTGATGGTCTGTTCCGTTGATATCCTAGTACTTTAAAACGCAATAAATATTATGCAGTTCAAACATGAATTGTTTGTAATAAATAATCCTCCACAGGTCTTCGTGAGCTTATTCTTAGCCACAACACGGGGATAACACAGGCCGGATGGACACGACTCGCCATGGCTCTAGCCTCCGGAAGTAGCTTGAGAACGTTACACGTTGACTACAACAGGATTGGTGACACAAGTGCGCGTTGCCTAGTTACTGCGTTACCAGGGGCGACACACATGCAGACGCTTGACCTTGAATGTACTGGTATAACGGAGGTTACGGGGCAGGTGTGTTGGTTACAGCTTGACCATTCATCGTTCTAAATTAATTATAAATAAAATGATTCGTTATGGGTAACAGTGTACAACTCGACTGCTAATTGTTTACATTAATGCAACGCTAACGAAATGAGGTTCCAAACTTGTTAACTGCTTTGCGTGTGTTTTTTTCTATTAATTTTCCTATTCTATTTTCAGCTTATTTTGAATTTGCTCAAAAACTACAGACTGGAAATCAAAGTGCTGAACCTCAAAAGAAACACTGGTATTCTAAAATCAACAAAAACAGCAATTAAGCTTCAAATTAATCAACCGTCATATGTAGAGGACGAACTTTTTAACAAACAGCATGATTCTGACGGGGACGACCAGTCACTGACCGTATCCGAGCCGCCGCTTGACTCACAATTTCAGGATTACGCGCGACGTTCATCCGTTAACGTTATTGACGTCAATAAAGATGAAAGTGATCAAAATGGCCACATACATGCTGACTGCGATAGTAGTAACGTCAGTAACAGGGTTATACATTCCCGGAGTGCTGTTGAAATGACACAAAACTCGTTACCAAACATTGACATTCAAATGTCTCTCTCACTACAGAATAGTCCAAGCCACGGAACACGAAACAACGACTTTGAAAGTCACTTAAGAGAGAACCACACAACCAAAAAAAACGATGGAGGTTCGATCCATGAAGAGAGGACTCAAGAACACCAGGTCGGATTGTCTTATCTTAAAACCCCTATTGACGTAAATCAAGCTGCCAGAACGCACGTGCTACAGTACCGACCACCATCAGCGCCGATGCAACAACCGGACATCGACAACAGATCGGATACCGGTGAACTAAAAAATGCATCACTGGACAAAGTATCATCCAAACTACGGCGCGGGAAAAACACGGGCGTAGATTTGGCGTCATTGATAAAGAAAGCAGGTTCAGAAGAACATGCTACCGACAAGGGCCCTTTGAAGTCCGATGTATCAATCACCAGACACAGTGATATTCCACAGTCGGCCTCAGGTAGTTCCGACATGACTGTCGAAGAGTTGTAAACTCTGTAAGACTTAACAAACAATCAGTTTTATTGTAAGTGGATAATCAAAATTGTATAAATGTATATTGATGTTCATAACATTCATCCGGTACAGGACGGTGAACAACTTTTTAACTTTAAGCAGGATGTCACCATATCAAGATAAAACTCATTGTCAAAGAGGTTTGTCTATTTCTGCATATTTGCTGTCTATGTGTAGACTTTCCGCAGAAAACAATCTTGCGTTTCAACTGCGAGGAAAATAATTATGTTAAAGGGAATGTACTCCATATGATGAAATAGCTAAAAAAATTGTCGAAAACTTAGTATCGAAGTGTACAATGCGTCGAAACTTTCTTACTGAAGTACCACATAGTTTACAATTAATTATTTTTTCTCAGTTTTTTCGTATTTTACCATTAAAAGGGATTACTAGGTATGTCTGCCTTGTAGAATTCATTCCTCATGCGTCATTGGCTATTCGATATTATCACGTGATATTACCAAGTTAGGTATATAGCTTAAATATTCCAACCGTGTATGGTTAGTCTTCGTAGCACAGTGGATCAACGCCGGATCGCAATTTTGGCGACACGGGTTCGAACCCGGTCTCAGAATCAATTATTTTTTACATTTTGGTATTTTTTTTTTACATTTATGATATCAAAGAGTAGAACATTTTATTAAATAATTGTCCTGAGATTCGTTACAGAAAAAAATATTTTTGGTGCCAATGTGGTGTACAGTCACTTTAAATGTCACATGCATGTCAATATACACAGATGTGCTCTCACCTCACGAACTGACATCGTGGAACAATTGTAAATAAACACAGCTTAAAAAGACTTCTTGTAAATGACTAAACAAATAAAGTGTAGTTTACTTTTGTCACTTTTAAAATCGTCAAATTGCTTAGATTAATTATTAGACTGACATTTAAATGTGCACTTCCATGCATTGATAATGCTGCCTGTTAACTGTTTGATACACCTTGATGCCATATCAGAACTCTTAAAAAGCACCCAATTCGAGCTACCACAGCGGTGATAACTACCTGAAAGAGCATATACAACGTTAAACCATCTAAAGAATGAAGTGTTTTTTTCAGGAGCATTCAAGTGATCTTAAATGACTTGGTCTTACTGGCAAGTCCCTGAAGCGCGCTTACTCATAAAAGACACCGATGTGAATTTCAATCCTTATGTTTACTTTGTGTTTCTTTGATTAAGAACAGAATACATTAATTTAGATTGAAGGACCAATTTTTCACCGCAATTCAAATATGTTTGTTCATTATCTTTACCGTTTGGGAAGTGAATCACTAAGCAAGACAATACGATAATGATAACTTCACAATGCGATAATGATGTCGCGACAGGCGATTATGATAACGCGACACTACGATACTGATAACTTCACAATGCGATAATGATAACGCGACAATACGATAATGATAACTTCACAATGCGAAAATGATAACGCGACACTACGATAATGATAACGCGACAATACGATAATGATAACTTCCCAATGCGATAATGATAACGCGACACTACGATAATGATAACGCGACAATACGATAATGATAACTTCACAATGCGATAATTATAACGCAACAGTACGATGGAGGAAACGTGACAGTAAGATACTATTATAACGAAAACACAACAGTACGATATAACGATAGTGTAAAGGCATATGTTAGATGGTGAACACACGATAGTTTATCGCAGTTTCATCACTTTGCTGTCGTATTGTCGCGTTTTCGTTATCTAACTGTCGCGTTATCAACATCATACTGTCGCATTTTCGTTATCGTACCGTTGCGTTATCAATTTCGTACTCTCGCGTTTTCGTTGTCGTGCTGTCGCGTTATCATCATCGTACTGTCGCGTTTTCGTTGTCGCACTGTCGCGTTATCATCATCGTACTGTCGCGTTTTCGTTGTCGTGATTTCGCGTGTTATCATCGTATTGTCGCGATTTCGTTATCGTACTGTCGCGTTATCATCATCGTACTGTCGCATTTTCGTTGTCGTACTGTCGCGTTATCATCATCGTACTGTCGCGTTTTCGTTGTCGTACTGTCGCGTTATCATCATCGTACTGTTGCGTTTTCGTTGTCGTGATTTAGCGTGTTCATCATCGTACTGTCGCGTTTGCGTTGTCGTACTGTCGCGTTATCATCATCGTACTGTCACGTTTTCATTGTCGTACTGTCGCGTTATCATCATCGTACTGTCGCATTTTCGTTGTCGTGATTTCGCGTGTTCATCATCGTACTGTCGCGTTTTCATTGTCGTACTGTCGCGTTATTATCATCGTACTGTCGCGTTTTCGTTGTCGTGCTGTCGCGTTATCATCATCGTATTGTCGCGTTTTCGTTGTCGTACTGTCGCGTTATCATCATCGTACTGTCGCGTTTTCATTGTCGTACTGTCGCGTTATGATCATCGTACTGTCGCGTTTTCGTTGTCGTGATCTCGCGTGTTCATCATCGTACTATTGAGTATCGCGTTTCAGATCAGCACATTACAGGCAATGGCCCTAACGCAATTCCGTAGTTTTCAACCATGTTCTGGTACTTGTGCGGACAAAATATGCATACAATTGTTGATCATATTAATAATAAGCTCAAACTTTTGACCAACCAACTCGGGGTTTGACTATTTTCGAAGGTTGATTATTTATCGCTTCGCACAAAAAGAGATATTCACGCCGAAAGTAAGACAACTAGTATTCATTTGAACTTTACTAAAATATAAAGACAACCATAGCATGTAGCATTAACCTTACAAAGGCTTCTTATGGTTGTCTCGACCAGCATTTTACCGATTTACCCTGTATATTTTGTTATCCACGAACTCCTCAACAACTTGAATATATCATTCTTGAAACGTATGATGTCACACTACCAAACTTACCCTAGCACCTACAGTGCACGAGTGGGTTCATAACCATTAATAGCCTACCACACAAGCATATTCATAGATTTTAACTTACATGGACCGTATTTATCAATTATCACGCTAAATCGTTAAAACAAATTAAAATACTTAAAAGACATAATGTCTTAATTTGGTTCCCAAACTGCTTTAACAAGCTATTATCTAACACATTTAGAACATATTAGGCCTCGCTTCGCTCATTTTGCCTTTCTTAGAAATAAAGGATTTACTTTTATATATGTTCTAACTAATACTTAAAGCTGCAAATATTCAATTATCTTTTTCATGTATTTAAAGCTGCACTCTCATAGATTTAAAGATATGACAACTTCTTTATTTTGTTTTGTTTTGGAATAAGCCAATGTTTGCGTGAATATATTAAAAAAAACAGTGATACAAGACTGCAGAGATAAGATCATATCGTAGCTTAAAGCTGCACTCTCACAGATTGAACGTTTTGACAACTTTTTATTTTTTTTGTCTTAGAACGAGCCAATTTTTGCAAACGTCCATGGAAACCAGTTACATAAGGCTGCTGACAAAAAAAATGATCGCAAGATTTTATATTCAAGTTAAAAAATTAATGTTTTCTGCAGTTTTCTTAAACCGTTAGTAACGGGTTAAGCCATAACACAATAATTTTCGAACAGAAATATGAAAATCTGCGATCTGATCTTTTGTCAGTAATCTTTTATTATTGGTTTGTAGATTTCTATGCAAAAATTTGCTCTTTCTAAGACAAAAAATAAAAAAAAGTTGAAAAAACGGTATATCTGTGAGAGTGCAGCTTTAATATTTAAGTACCAAAATTAATGACTTATGGCTAAAGGCGCCACTAACACTTTTAGGAAAATGCATAACACATTATTTATTTATCATGAACATGAAAACCAGCGAACTGATTCTTGCCAGTAGTCTTAAATCAGTGGTTTCCATGCATTTTTTCATAAGCATTGGCTTGTTCCAATACAAATTATAAAGAAGATGTCAGAACGTTCAATCTATGAGAGTGCAGCTTTAAATATATTTATTGGCCTTAACATCGGGCACAGATTGCGGGTTGGGATAAGCCTGTATCCTAACATGACCCGTCTGTTTTGTCCTGATGTAGATAAGATTACAGTGCAGCTATGTTTGCTCAATATTAGGTAAACATCAAAAGATTTAACCAACCCTAATATTCATTTCTCAATTGATACAACCCGTAAATACTTTCGATTTGACGGATATTAAAATCCAGTTCACTTTAGCCTTAAACAAACCCCAATGTGAAAAAGTAATCATTTCATAGTTGAACCATACTTAAGCAGTATCATTATATTTCATACTTTATTAGGGCTCATATAGTTTGAGGGTATGATCATAAATAATTAGGCGCACTTTGGCAGATAATTTTATTTGTTAATCAAGTTTGACAGTGATTACTTTGTGTTTGTGTACTTTAATATCATCCTCGCTGTTGGATGTTTATCTGAGGTGTGATTTGCTTTCAATTTGAAGTTGTGAGTGATCTCTCTACGAGGGACGATCCTGGCGCCGCTTCGTCAAAGAATGGGCGGCAATGTAGTTGATGTGTTCCCGTAGTTATTCAAAATGGATCTTTGTCATCTATTTCAACGTAAACTTGTTTTATGTGTGTTTGTTCTAGTCATTTATTTATTCTTGGAAGTGCAGTATGTGCGGGCAGATTGTGGCATAGATTCTTTAGAAGCGCACGAGAACCGCGCTTCCATTGCGGTGTCGGCGCACGTGGAAAAGGTTCTTCCTGCCGTGTCAAGCTCGGAAGGATATACCGCTGATATAAGGATAATCCGGGTATTTAAAGGAAACACTATTATTCTAAAAGGATTTAATCCAATTCGACATGACACTGGCTCAAATCCGAGGAGAGAAAACAGCAAGCGCGTGCTAACGGTGCGGGGCTTCGGGCTGGGAGCGACCGCGTGCAACAGTGACGTCAAGAAGGGCGACACTCGGATATTCTTTCTGGAGTATAACTCCGCCACGGACACGTTCTCTCTGCATCCCCCGGTTGTAGCGCTTTCCCTCTATTTCTTGCGGAGGGTGGATGCTGCTGTGCAAGGTAAGGTTTTCATGTTGATATCGATGGTGGCTTGATGGTATGACCGTGAATATAGGATTATAAGAAAACGAGCAGCGTGTTCAGAACATTCTAAATTGCTATACTAAAGTTTTAATTGAAAGTATTAATGAGCATTTACGTTTAAATTTGTATTGTAGCATTCATTCATTTTTACGTGCTGAATTGCTGTTATTCGGCCTGCATATTGCGCTGCCTCATATCCCTGAGGGGCACTGTCCTAACACAACATGAACATGCCCAGTTTAAAACACCCATATTGATAAACAACTATAAAGTAGGATAATGTTTTTGACATAAATAATTTGGTGCACTTGTAGATAATTTTGTTTATCAAGATAATCAGTGAATCTTTTGTATTTATGTATTTTATATACCCTGAAAGCTGTGTTCTAAACATTTCCATTTTAAATGATATATTTATAACATGAATGTTAAACCGTTCGACAAACATATAGAATGCATTTAAAAAAGAATCAGTTTTGTTTATCACTATTGAATGTGCATCTTAATCAACCAATAAATGGAAGTGATTTGATGATAATGGAATGTCGAACGTTTGATATCGGTGGGTGTCCACTTCAAACAAAGAGAACTAGTTTAAATTATCGCAATGTCGCACGATTACACTACGTGCACTTAAATACATCAACACGTCAGGTACGGTTCAGTCCAGACAGTGTGATTCGTTTATTGTTGTCCGAATGTATGCATTATTCAAAACGCATATTGCATCTGATCAATGATATTGTGCGCAAACATGAGAACATTGATCACAGAATTAACGCTTAAGCGAAACATGAATATTTCATGTTATCGAATAGTTACAAAGAAGATTAATGTTCGCGTGCTGTAGAGAATATTGCTATTGAATCAATTAATTATATTTTATCATAACCTTTTGAAGTGTTTGAAATTGTTTGAGGAAAATATTTGAAGAATTTACTTAGATTATGATATAAAGCAATAGAGTGTATGACAAACTATGTGTTTGTCACAGATCAATTTAGATATTGATAATTATCTTTGACAAATATTTTATAATGATCAAAATATCTTATGAAGTGGACACATTAAAATATGATACGGGGTATTTTATTATTAACTTTGACTTGATCTCCGATTTCACACATGATATTTGCCATTGTATAACACCTGTATTTTGACATGCGTGTTTTTGTATCAAATTAGGAATTCATTCATAAAGCTACATTATGTCTATAGTCTGACTTCAGTTTGTCTAGACCCTGGTTATAGTCTGGCGACAGTCTTGCTATAGTCTGGCAACAGTCATGATACAATCTGGTTACAGTCGGCATATATTCTGGCTATTGTCTGGCAACAGCCTTGCTATAGTTGAGCTACAGTCAGCTACAGTCTGGCTAGCTACAGTATTGCTATATTCTGGTTATAGACTGACAACAGTCTGGCTACAGTCGGCGTATAGTCTGGCTACAATCTGGCTAAATTCTAACTAGAGTCTTGCTACAGTCGGCATATAGTCTGGCTATAGTCTGGCAACAGTCAGGCTATATTCTGCCAATAGTCTGGCTACAATCTGGCTACAGTCGGCATATAGTCTGGCTATAGTCTGACAACAGTCTGGCTATATTCTGGCAATAGTCTGGCTACAGTCGGCATATAGTCTGGCTATAGTCTGACAACAGTCTGGCTATATTCTGGCAATAGTCTGGATACAGTCTGGCTACAGTCGGCATATAGTCTGGCTATAGTCTGACAACAGTCTGGCTATATTCTGGCAATAGTCTGGCTACAATCTGGCTACAGTCGGCATATAGTCTGGCAATAGTCTGGCTATAGTCTGGCAGTCTGTTCGGATTATCCAATATAACTGAATTCGTTTCCTTTCATAATGTTTACATGATATACGCAGGCAGTCATAATATAATACCACCTCCAGCACCCATGTGTTAATATTCTAATGGTCTACACTCGTTGGACCCCTTGAATTGATACATTCATTTTCCTTTTTGTCAATGATACAAACCACTAGAGTGTATTTAGTGTGTATGCCTCCGCCAAGTGAATCGCCGAACGGTTTCTCAATCAATGATTTAGAAAGACTGTGACGAAAACAACGATCACATTTTCTGTTTAGTGATTAAGTAGTTTTATTTAGAGGGTTATCATGCGCGCTTGGCTAGTGATTATGGATTCCCATCATTCCCTTGTTTAGTTATTATTTACGCTTACTTTACTGAACCATTGCCGCGCTTTGCACGACTAATAGCCGAATGAATGGTATAGAAATGCATATTTAACGAAAAAAATACAATACTTAAAAATGTAGTTTCACAGGTTCTGATTTCATCTAAAAAAAAATAGAATACAACATTCGGTGATCAGATCAATTGTTAGACACACTAGAAATGAGTCAATGACAAGCACGCTGAACCTTTTAGAGACCAATATTCGCACACAAATTTAATTATTTATGAGCCGTTTTACCAGGTTGTATTAAGTGCGTTTAATTTATAATGTTTGCGTAAAGGCTGCACACGTTTTGTGAAAGTATGAATGCAGATAAGATTTTCGTCTAGCCTGTGTGAAAGGCAATGTTTGATTAGGTACATCTTTTTCATACCCCATTTTCCTGTTATCTGAAGAATTTATATAAGGTATAATTAGATCTCAACGTATAAACATACTTAAAGTGTAATACAAATGTTGACTATCTGTTTTGTACATAAAGGATTAAAGGTAGTAAGGGGATTGGATGAGTTCGGTTTGTTTTTAAGTTCTATTTTACAGGTAGCGAAATGTCTGGTGATAAACATATAGCAAACAAAATATGGACATTAAATAGCATGAACTGTTTCATAAATTAAATGCGGGTTGAATAACTGATATTACGGATATGAGACCTAGCTTAAAGCTCCGTTTATATGACGAGATTTACCTTCGGGGTTAAACTTGTACATATTTAGGCAATTGCCCACATGGGTAGGTTCCCCTCAGTGGCAAATATGCCCCACATCTGGAGTTGGCTAATTCCTGTCATAAGCGCAAATCCCGAGGTGAAATTTCTTAAAAGGGACTGTTATGTTTTACCACCCAGCCTACCTCTGCTTTTATAGCTCGGTTATTTGGTCTTCCTGGGGACTAACGCCAGTATCAACATGAGATGCATAATTTCGTATATCTAATAATGTAAAAGGTACAGCAGATATATTTACTTTAATTTTGAAAACCCGATTTTGTTTAGATTTTCCTTAGTAAGAGTTAATAACCAAACGTGAAGATTTACCATTCTAAAGTTTTCTCTATAAGGGTTAGGGTTAGTCTTACGAAAAGAATAGGCCGATTGTTCAGAACTTTGTTAAAGTTAATAACGTTGTTAGTGCCATCTAAGTTTAGTTTTAAAGTGACACTCTTATTCAAAATCAATACATACACATGTATAACAAACATAAATTTTGAGTGATGAACCTTTAATTACTGAATACACGATTGCGAACTTGCTTTTAATAGCTGAACGCCTAAAAATATTAAATGATTGGTGAGTGCTAAAATATATACTGTGATCTATTATCGTCTCATAAGGTAGAAATACCGTGCTTTCTGCACAATTTGTTTAATTTAAACTCGGTATCCTTTATAAGAACCATGTTTTTCGACATTTGTACAATTTATTTGGAATATTTAAACATTTGTATTGATTGTGGTAAATCTTACTTGGGAGAAAGAGTGCATCTTTAAATGTGTACGGCTTAAGAAGTTTAATGGATACACTTATGACCCGCAAGGTTTGATATAGTGTTTCAGCTGTACTTGTTTTATTTAAATTAAATGTGCACATCATCAACTACTCCACATATTGAGATCACACTTGACTTATATATCCCGATATCAAAAAAAGATAAAATACATATTTCTATCATATTTTACTTAAAGCTGCACTCTCACAGATATACCATTTTTACAATTTTTAAGCCATTAAACATTAATTTTAGAACGGAAGTATGAAACTCTGCAATCCGATCTTTTGTCAGCAATCCTTTATCATTGGTTTGCAGATATTTACGCAAAATCTTGCTCGTTCAAAGACAAAAAATAAAAAATAAATGTAAAAATGGAATATCTGTGAGAATGCAGCTTTAAAAAGGCACAATATAGGTTGATTCAAAAAGAATAATCATGATACATGGGTATTCTAATATCCATCACTGTCAGAGATCAGTCTGATTCGCTTGAAGAGGGGTCGTTTTAAAGATAAACATTGAATACCTCGCTAAGTTGTTCATATATTTGAGGCGTGGTGGGGTTAGATAAGTTATGTCAGTATGGTGTAGATTGGCAATTTGCTATCATTTTTATCTATTTTTGTTTTGAGACATTTTTTTTTATTTCTGAAATGCATGGTGATAAACGATGATTCAAGATCGGTTAATGTTAGATATCATGCAAACCACACGAGATACAGCGTTAACACCCGACACATTGTTAACTACACACGAACCACACGAATTACCGTGCTTAACACACAAGATACAGTGTTAGCCACACGAGAAACAGCGCTAACTATACGAGATACAGGGCTAACCACACGAGATACAGGGCTAACCACACGAGATACAGGGCTAACCACACGAGATACAGGGCTAACCACACGAGGTACAGGGCTAACCACACACCACATCAGATACAGAGCTAACCACACGAGAAACAGGGCGCGTGATACAGGGCTAAGCACACGAGATACAGGGCTAACCACACGAAATACAGGGCTAACCACACACCCCACGAGATAGAGGGTTAACCACACGCCACTAGAGATACAGGGCTTACCACACAACACACGAGATACACGGCTAACCACACGAGATACTGGGCTTACCACACGCGGTACAGGGATTACCACACACCAGACGAGATACAGGGCTAACCACACAAGATACAGAGCTAACCACATGATATAAAGGGCTAACCACACATCACACGAGATACAGGGCTAACCACACATCACACGGGATTCAGTCTTGACCACACGAGATAAAGCGCTAACTATGCGAGATACAGGGCTAACCACACAAGATACAGGGCTAACCGCACAAGATACAGGGCTAATCACACACCACACGAGATACAGGGCTGACCACACGAGACATATGGCTAACCACACACAACACGAGATACAGGGCTAAGCACACACCACATGAGATACAAGCTAACCACACGAGATACAGGGCTAACCTCACACCACACAAGATACAGGGCTTACCACACACCACACGAGCTACAGGGCTAACCACACGAAATACAGGGCTAACCACATACTTAACAGGGCTAACCACACACCACACGAGATACAGGGCTAACAACACACCACACGAGATACAAGCTAACCCCACGAGATACAGCGCTTGCTATACGAGATAGATGGTTAACCACACGAGATAAGGGCTAACCACACGATATACAGGGCTGACCACACACTGCACGAGATACAAGCTAACCACGCGAGATACAGGGCTAACCACACACCACACGTGATACAAGCTAACCACACGAGATACAGGGCTAACCACACGTGATACAAGGTAACCACACGAGATACAAGCTAACCACACGAGATACAGGGCTAACCACACAAGATACAGGGCTAACCACACACCACACGAGATACAGGGTCAACCACATACCACAAGAGATACAGGGCTAACCACACACCACACAAGATACAGGGCTAACCACACACCACACAAGATACAGGGCTAACCACACACCACATGAGATACAGGGTCAACCACACGCGATACAGGGCTAACCACACACCACACGAGATACAGGGCTAACTAAACACCACACGAGATACAAGCTAACCACACAAGATACAGGGCTTACCACTCAATATACGAGATTCAAGCTCACCACACGCGATACAGGGCTAACCACACACCACACGAGATACAGGGCTAACTAAACACCACACGAGATACAAGCTTACCACACAAGATACAGGGCTAACCACTCAATACACGAGATACAAGCTCACCACACGCGATACAGGGCTAACCACACACCAAACGAGATACAGGGCTAACTAAACACCACACGAGATACAAGCTAATCACACGGGGTACAGCGCTTACTATATGAGATACAGTGCTTACCATGCGAGATACGGTGCTAACCACACGAGAAATTTTGGTTGTAACCTCACTATACAATGCTAACGTAACGAGATACAGTCTTTACCAAGCGAGAAATCTGTGGTGTAACTTCACAATACATGCACACCGAACACAGAAGCATTTCTGAGCGTTTCTGTTTTTATTCTTACGATTGTCTTAAACCTTTAGAGAAGTGTGCCCTTAATTTAGGCAGTGACACACTTATATATTAATATTGAAGGCCTTTCCTTGTATTATATCTCCGCCATAAACGCATGCGAGAACCTAACATACGAACAATAATCGAAAACCTAATTCAAGTGACAATAATAGTATTTTCATTTGCGTTTTGTCTAAGAAAAGTTTTATTTCTTAAACAGAAATTTACTCCTTTCTTAAGTTCGTCTTATTACATAAGTGATATATAAAGTAATTTATTCCGAATATCTTTCTGACATCTCACTCGCAGCTGCAGCATACTTTACAGTTAAAGGTATGTTTAATGCTAAACGTCCGCGTCGCTTGTGTTCGTAACCTTCCGAAACATACTACGTTTTTCTGCCATTATCCTCGAATTAACATGGCATCATCCTGGGATGATTATGACTGACACCCGATGTCTAATGGCATTCTCATAGAAACCGTGAGAAAATGGTGAACTCGCTTTAATTTTTGTTTTCGCTCTCACAATAAATGGTTACGTTAACATTCTATTTCCTGTAATATATTTTTCTTAAATCAAGTGTTCTTGGAAACATCGCCCTATTTATCGATTGCAGGGACTTGTCGGGGTGCGGACATGTCTTATTGACGTTAGGAGTCATTTTGCGACCTGTTTCACTGCGCTATGTTGACATCATGTCCAAGCCTACTCCAGGGGCGCTATTCACAAAACATTCTTAGTTGTTTTATTTAACTTTAGTTAGTTTCCTTTCAGTAGTAGTATAAATATAAAAGTATAAGGGGTTTTGTACATACACTATGTTTTTTTTTAATCTAATCAATGAACATAATGTAGATCAGATATTATGGAAAATCAAACGGGCATAGATAAAAAAAGTACCCGTATGGAACTGCCGTTGTCATCACGCAATTACCTCCCTCGTCCCTGGAAAGATTGTTTTGAAGCAATATCTAAAATCCAAATAATCATTTGTCGCTCTAAATGACACTAAACAAACTTTTCACACTGCAATCAAGAAATGATGCTGCACTTTCCTCAAGAACGATTTCTTCTTATATTTTTTTTAATATAAAACACGGGAAGGAGGGGACATTAAAACCATTGGACTCATCATAAAATATCATAAATATCCGACTCAACGCCAATAACGTGCTTTGATTTAATTGACACTGTGAAACGCTTGTGAGTATTCTAAAGATTTTAGTATGTTTAATAACATATTGTGTTTAAAGACATTAAAAGTGCCGCAAAAGACTCGTACGTTTGAAGTAAACATTTCAATGTTTTTATTTCATCATAAAACAGCCGACTAATTGTTACTCTATTCATTTGAACAATACGCAATACATCTTTATTGTTGTATCATAAGAAATCACAGATTAATGTATGTTTGGTGTCTAATATCATATTCTTGTTTTTATCGAAACTATAATTTATTTTCTGTGCAGCTACTATATGCCAAACGTCCGCGTCCTGTGTGTGCATAGGCTCACGTTTTTTTTCTGTCATTATATTGACATTGACCTGGTATCAACCTGGGATGATCATGACTGACATGCGAAGTATTGGAATTCTTATAGAACCGTGAGAAAATGGTGAACTCACTTCAATTTCTGTTGTCGCTCTCACAATATATGGCCATGTCAACTGTCTATTTCCTTTAATCTATTATCTGAAATCAAGTTTCTTTGGTAACATCGCCTTATTTATAGATTGCAGGAACTTTTCGGGTTAAGGACATTTCGTATTGAAGTTGAGAGGCATGTTTCGCGATTTTTCACATAATGTCCAAGCTTAGTCCTGGGGTGCTATTCACAAAACATTCTAAGTCATTTCTCGCTTCAAATGGCACCAAAAAACTTGCACGCTGCAATCAAAAAATAATGCTGCACTTTCCTCAGAACTATTAAAAAAACGCTTTGACTATTTATTTATTTTGAATCATATCTATTAAAAACACAAAGTATTACATATCTATACGCAAATTCATTTCGCAATACAGAAAATAGAAAAAAAAACTTTCCGCAAAACATCCTACGCTCGGGTTGGGATGAACCTTTATTACGCGAGCGGCAATGTTATATACTTATAATGATATACATATAGCCATGTTGTATATAAGTAATTAATTTTTGTTGTGTGTTTTTATAAAATGCGGGAATGAGGGGGTATCAACACCATTGGACGCACCATAAATTGTGACTGAAATCCTTACAGCTTTATGACAAAGTTTATAAATGAAAGTTACATACTTCAACACATATCTTCGTATAAGATCACAAATGATTATTCTAATAGTTCGTGTTTGGAGAAAACTTCCGATACTAGCGAAAGCGCATACGAACAGCTGAATACACACCTAATAAAACCATTGTATGACTAAATGCAACTATGGCGTTTCTTTCTGTCAGAATCTTTTGAATGATTAGATAAGAATTCATTCGGTAATCTTATTGAAGACATACTCGTAAACACCAGTTTTTCTAATTGCATGGACAATCAAACTAACTTAAATGGTAAAGGTTTTTCCTATTCAGTAAATCAATGGCACCGGCAATTATACGTTGTAGTCGGTAAAGAATCTTTGTTGTTTAAACCACAGTATTTTTGTAGGAACGAAATTCTGCTTTTGTGTCAAATGACGTTTAAAGATTTCGTTAGATTTATCCTAAAATAAAATGTTTTTCAGATTTATCAAATGGGTCCCTCCTAAAGAATATTGCGTAAAAGATATGAATTACTGCAGTCAGAAAATCTTGGAATCCCTTAATATCAGATATACAGGCATTTCGAGATATTCTGACATTGTTAACTGCAGTAATTCATAGTTAGTTTACCTTCCATATTGGTTCGGGCACGAAATCAAAATTGCAATTTGCGCCTATTTTCGGTAAACGTCTGCTTAATTTAAACCTTTTTTGGCATCCCCAGTATGTAAACGCCATCAGATATCTTATTATAGTCTGACAACTGTGCGCGTGTCAGACTCTTTATATCTGAAACTTTTCTTTTACGTTAAGTATAGTCTTTGTGATATATTCAGATAACATGGGTCCTCTTGCGAATCGCAGAAAAATTGGCATAGACAATATTACATTAAGAGGCGACATAAATTGGGTAAAATATTTACAGAAGACATATATTGACAGGCTTTCTGATATAGTCATTTATGAATGCCAGACGACCCGGAATCACATTTCATGGAAGTGATGATTAAGCGTAGCAACATTTTGTGACTAATGCTTTCGTTTAGGACCGGGACAGACATGTTTATAGCTTATAAACAGTTTATAAGTAATGCTAAACCTGTTATAACATACCTTGTACTAAGATTGTATTCTATAAAACTTCCAGAAATTTAGATTATAAAAACATTGCCTTCGTTTCACTGAAATGATTGGGGTAACAAGTTTAGTGCTATGATGTAGTTTATAAGTATTGCTTAATAACATAACCCGAACAAGTAGTATCTTCTTTGAATCTCCCAACAGTTCAGGTTGAGAATAAAACTTGATCATGAACCAGTTTTTTTAAAATTTTACCATGCCGTAGACATCATTTTATGACGTCCACTACCTTTTCCAAGATACAAATGTATAAGCCTTGTAAATGGAAACACGGTTAGAGACAAGACGTAGTTCTTTATGGCAAAATAGTCTGGCTTGACGGAGTTATTGATGTAAACTTTGCATCGACCAAGGTCTGTGTTGTTCATCCCTTTTTTATGTTAACACACAAAGAGGTTTCTAGTTTTAGTTTTTTATCCTGTGTATGCTGCAATGAACAGATTCAAGCCATAGACATGCACGATGTATAGGCATAAATGATATAGTTTGTACTTATATCCCAGTGAATATTCGAACACTATTGAACAGATAGAAAAATGATGCAACTATTGTACTGTTTAAATGTTTATGTGCATAACCATTTAAGATTAAGACATTTTGTAATCGAAAACGTTGTCCACTCATTAATATTTGAAACAACTGTAATAATTATGTATAAGGCCAGCTCGAAGTAAAGAGTAGTGGCCTGAGAGGACAGAGGTAGTTATTGCACGCAACATCGGACAGGAGGTGTGCCTGTTTTACGAAATAAGCAATATTGGGCCACGGAGAGTCATGTTATAGTGTCGTTGTTTCCGGTAATTGATGTTCTGTAGGCCTTTAACAGGAAGATGTAACGCAGTGTGTAAGGTTGTACATGTGCGCTTGTTTTGTATATCCATAACGGGGCATAGAATAAAGAGGGCATATTTATTCTCCAGGAAATCAGCAAAAAGGTTAGAAAATAGTGTTCAACATTTTTGGAAGGTTTAATTCAATATGCAAAAAAAAACATGTAGTACGGTTGTTTTCAAAATGTACACATGTACGTAGATGCCGGAACCTTAAAGGGTGTGTGAGCATTTTGGGAATGAATTGAATGATTTCTGCGTATGGATAGACAGACAGACAGACAGACAGACAGACAGACATACAGACAGACAGACAGACAGACAGACATACAGACAGACAGACAGATCAGAGACTGGTAAAATCAGTTACTGGTAAATGCCGAGACTGGTAAAGGCAGATACTGGTAAAGACAGGAACTGGAAAAAGCAGAGACTGATAACAGATACTGCCATGATACATATCAAAACCACTCGGCGTTACGTGAAAACTAGGGAAATTAGGTGTGCAATGGCGTGGAAGTTTTGGCGCCATCACAGACTGGTGATTGTAGTCGGCTCTCTGATCTTCTTCTGGTGTCTTCTCGCCTCTCTCACGATCTTGGCGTACACATACATCATCAACAGCCAAGGTAAACGTTCATGTTGTTGATACAGGGTCATGCTCCTACTAGTTATTTCATTAAAATACAACAACGCACATTGACATTGCTGTACTTTACATTGCTGTCAATGAACATTCTCAAAAAGACTTTTGATATGCTTTATTGTTAAGACGCAGTGTTTCGTTTAGTATAAACATATACGTTTAGATCGAAATATATGACTGATTATAACATGGTTCTAATTTTTTCAATTTTTAAAGATATATATGTGTAAGTCAATATAACATGATTCAGAAATATAAGAAAAAGTAACCGAAATGTCATTTTGCAAAATTACACGTGTCATTTTGCAAAATGACATGTGAATATAAATTTAGTATATGCTTTTCTGTGTTTTATAAAAAAAATGAAATAAAATTGATATTTCACTGTTACAAACATAAAAAATATAAATTCGATATTATTCAATGTTTTGAAATTTTAGCCCGTTCTCACGTCTAAATCAAACTTAAGCGCGCACACGCCTGAGACACAGTTAAAATGACGTCATTTTCGACGTTAATATTTCTATCGTGGATACGCCACTCTAGAAAGGTAACATGTTTGGGCTCACTATGTGAAATATATTGTACTCTTACACTAAGACAAACAATTTAATCTCTGTACATTTAAAGAGTAAAATGAGGTCAAAAAAGAAACGTAAACAGTAATAGTAATTATAATATATTTGTAGTGTTGTTAAAGGAACGTTCAGTGCATACCATGTGACTAGGCAGTTAGGATATTTTAACCAACACAAACCCTAACAAGATTGCCATTTTTTTTGTCAAATTGAAGGCCATCCTTTCCATTCCATGTGACGTAAACATTATGTATAGAACATATATCCCTTGGATTACGGCGGATTACTTTGCCATGGAACATTCAGATTGTTTCAATATTACATTCAGCCTCATTTGAATATCATGTTAATGGTCCGCACATGAATTTAGCCTATATTTAACATTGCATGCATGCAGAGTATATCATTTGTGACTATGTGAATCATCATACATTAGGAATAGCCCACTAAATCTGTATTGTCCGTTCAGTAATTTAAATAGCTGAAACAAATAATATCGCTTCTTTCAAGTAAAAACAAATACCTATCTTCACTCTCGTTGGCCATCATAGTAAACAATTTCTAACTCAAATCTGTGGTTTCAAAGTGCTTCGTATAGCCCTTTATTCATATCGTTAAATTTACGGATGAAGTCCTTGTATTTATTTTTTTATTGTAAATGCATAACAACTTATTACATTTTGCTGAATATCCTTAATTTAGTTTCAAAGTTTCCAAGTTTAATACGTTACACGTGTTGTTAAACCATATGTATTGTTTAAATGTTTTATAATGGTTTCACACGCACATTTTTAGCCGTATGATTTAAAAAGTGATTTTAAAAACAAAGTGTATGATATTCTCAATGTTTCTTTGTCTCAAACAAGCGTGAGAAATGGGTGTTTGTGTAAACCAAAAGCCATGTTCGTGCGTTACGGAAACTAGTACTCTAATTGTGCAAACCAATGAAATGATTAGCATTATGTTTTCCTTGACCAACGTGTGAGGATTTTTTCTCACTCCTCAAAAACAATTGACTAATTCAAAATAGTTTTGTATTTCGGGCCGGATATGCCCTTTTCTATGTAGCGACAAAGTTGTATTCCATTGTCTTCTTACAGTTGATGCAATCGATTGAAGCGATTTTGTACACGCGAGAAGAAAAACCAATGACACAGTATACCTGTCTAGCTAAAATAAGTAAGGTTGAATATTGTTGTTCAAAACATGCTTTGACATCGAATTGCATTCCAATACCTTAAAAACTTAAATTTCCGAAAATAGATCGAACGTATTAAAAATGAATCTTCCCGGATGAAAGTATCTTTCTTTTAAACAAATATGAGGCATATTGTTACATAATTGTTTAATGCTATTTTTTCTGTGTGTCCCATAAACTTTAATCCTTTTTTTCAAAGAGTTCGCATTAAAAGCTTGTCCCTCTCAGTTTCTATGTGGTAATCATATTATTCTTTTTCTGTTCAGTACGTTGTCAGTATTGCAATACTTTGATGTCAATGAACATTGTCAACATAACCAAGAGTGTTACATGTATACAACAGATGTGATATTGCCCTTCAGAAGAACCTCCCCTCGAGACAGTATTTGCTGTCGACTTCACTGTAATATAATTGGAAATTTAATTTTGTCTAAACACCCAGTTAATCACCTCTTGGGCATTCTATATTTCCGCAGATTTCATACGAATTACGATAACGTGACATAATAAATGTTTCATTTATTATAGAGACTCCCTGAAGGCACATTATAATTTCGTTATAAGATGCGTGATCAATTCCAATTAAAATGGTATAGTCTGCGTATTCTCTTGCTTTTTTACCATTACTAAAATCTGATGACACTGGATGTGATTCAATCGGTTTTATTTAATTATGAGGGTATAGCTGTTTAAATATCTGTTTTTGACATAGACCTTTGAGTAATAGGCTTTGATCATCCGTAACAAAATTTGTTTTGGTGATGCAATGATATGTTCTGTAATTTACGGCAAGATATTGGCTGTTTTGTTTGTAGGCGCTGCAATGCCGTTATCCAGGCTCTAAAATCACAAAAAGCGTCGTTATTCACGTCCTGGTCATCTCAGATAATTTTATTATGACCAGATTATGCATCAAATAGAAATTTTAAAAGTCAGTGCTTGGGAACATTGTCAATCCACATAGCTACATTCACACATTTGTGTTTCCAATGGCATATTTCCAGTATGCTTTAAAGCCATGAGATTACTCTCTTGTCTATCAAGTCCCATGTTATTCATGTCGTACGTCAGTTTTTTTTTTCAAACAAATGAAATTAATGCAGGACTTCAAATCTGAAGTTCGTTATAAATAGAACACTTAAGAAGTATAGATGCATAAAATTTCACATGTTGTTTCATGCGCATTGCAAAATCACATGAATAAACATTGTGCCATAAACCATTTGTGAGTAAACATTCAAAATGTCCGGTCAATGCAGACTGCAATCAATCATTAAAAGAATATCGCAATCACCAGAAAACATACAACAAAGAATTCTGATTATATATTTAGTACAGTGCTACGTCCTTGTCTGTTTCCCCGTCTGTGCGTCTTGCAGTTATTTGTTTGACCTATTGTCTCGTCCCACAGTTGTCATTTTTAATGTTACGACGTTGGAAAACTTTGAAAGATGAACAAAAGTGTGCTGTATTTTAATATACGACAGCCTCATTAACCTAGGACACGACTTTTGAAACGAATTTTTAGATTTATATTTTTACACTCAACGGTGTTTTCGGTTCGTGTTTATATGGGTTTGTATTACGCCTCCAACATGAATGACGGAAAGCCATTAGTCCCGGACTGATCACGCGGTGACACCATATTATTCAATACTTGGTCGACAAATTGATATCGTACCAAAATGGCGTCTATTTTCAGATTCCAATAAATAAATAAAGCATTGAAAACAGGTTGTCGACCTAATATATACGTTACGGGGTTAGTAACTGACCCAATACGGGATATATGGGGCGCAGGGGTTTTCTTTGGCCCGTTTATATCACATCGGGTCACTTACTAACCCTGTAACTTTAATATTGCCAATATTAAAGTGTTATGCTTTAAGAAACTGACGTCGATTTTCTTACACTATTTAGCTATAAGGACTCCCATAAACGGTCACATTAGTTACTGTAGACACTTAAGATATTCTTGTTGTTTTTTTCTATTTAAAACTGGAATGTTATTGATACTTTCAATCAACGCCAGTGGTGATAGTGGATCGCGGTCTTGTCGATGTTTTATTCTTTTTTATGTATCAGTGAATACCTTCTGTTAAATGTGGCTTTCACGCAATCATGCCGGATTATATAATCACGAAGTTTTGGCACGTATTGTATCATGTGTTGTACGATGTATATTTCTCGATCCCTTATGCGTCATATTGAAAACACCAGTTATAAGTTAGATGTAATACTTGCTTCTAAAGGTGAAAAGTGTAATTCACACATGATTTAAACCGATTAAAATGCATTCGTTTTACTCCTGGGGATACTGTAAACGATTCATTGAGACCAGCAGAACGATGAAGTAGGCTTTGCTTTGGCAATAATTGCAGTCTATCAAATATTTATTAGACCGCTTATTTCTCTAGGCCACATTCTGCACAATTTTTTTTTTAGATTATTGTTTCTACTAAATATAAAGAGTTTAACGGTTTATATAAAACGCACATTATTTATTTATTTATTTTTTTTGCTGCTGATTTACAAACAAACATAAGTTTATCTACAATAGAAATGCTGTTACTACTGTATGAAAATGAAATTAGCTTTATCTCATTCGGAAAGAAAAACATGGCTACAGATCAACCAGCAAATTCAATCGAAGTCACAAAAGTACGCTCTTTGAAGTGACAATCACTTAGTTTTCGAAATAGCTTTAATGGTGCTACAAAATGGCTGTCTCTTCAATAACTTGTGATCGAGCGTTTATTACAAGATTGACGAAAACGTTTAGTTCATTTGCAAACAGTTCCAAAAAGTAAAACCAAAAGATAAAATGTCCATAGAGAATAATTTGGTCTACTTGTGTAATGAAAAAACAAAAATATAATGTGTTCAAGTTCACGTTCGACTGCTAATTTGTCATTAATTTAATTATTACAGTATACAACCATCCTTGTGAGCAATTGTTTCATAGGAATATTAAGGTTGTCTCTATGTATGTAGAAAAAACATCATCACCGGTGGATTATTTTGCCATTTACAACCATGACTGCTTGCATGATAGCGTAGAGCACATTTGAATATTGAAACAAAAAGAACACATAAGGATATTAAGGCATATTTTTTTAAAGCCAGCATGAACGTTTACATGCATACTTATTATGAATTAAAAACATAACCATTAGACATTCATAATTTTGTTTTTTGTTTTTGTTTTTAATATCTGTTTTTAATTGTCTATTTGGTTAAGCCAGTATTCAGTTTTCTTTAACACTGAAATAGCATGACGACGACGTATATTTTGTGGAAAAATGAACTGAAAGACCTGTTAACAGACATCACCATTTCCCAGAGGACATCAAATAACCAGTTTCATGACTGTCCTCGACTTATGACATCAGATATCTAGTTCCATGAAAGTTCTCGACAGATGACATCAGATAACTAGTTTCATGAAAGTCCTCGACAGATAACATCAGACAACAGCTAGAGAGCACTCATCAATAACGCATTACATTTAAAATGAGCAGATCACGCCACAATATAACAACGAGAGAATAACAATATCATTGTTATTTGGAAAAAAATGTGACATTGGACCAAACTGTGACCAGATGCGTATCAACGGCGATGACACAGTTAATAGCTACAACGGTAGGATACTATGCGAGTGCTACGGGAGGGTGTGCACTAGTGGTTGTTATTATAATGACGGCAAAAGCAAAGCGGAGGAAACAACGGTGAGCGGAAGTAACGAGGTTTAAAGCGGACATTTATGGTGCCGAGAGTGATACCAACGGGGATGGGAGAGGTGAAAACATACCAACCATATATGTAAGGGCACGAAAAAAAAATTGTATTTTCCGCCTATGTTAGGAAACGTCTGCTAAATCCCAAACATATTTGGCATTCCCAGTACTTAAACAAAATCAGATATCCTGATACAATCTGACAACTGTGCGCGTGTCAGACTCTTTATATCTGAACCTTTTTCATTTCCGAAAAGTATAGTCTGTGTTATCTATTCAGATACCAGGTGTCCTTTAGCGAATCGTGGAAAAATGGCAACAGCAATATTACATTAAGAGGCGAATAAATTAAGTTATATGGTTACATAAGACATATATTGACAGGCTTTCTGATATAGTCATTTATGAATGCCAGACCACCAAGAATCCCATTTTATGGAAGTGTTGATTAAATAAAGCAATACACTGTGAACTATGTTTTCGTTAACGATCGTGTTAAACATGTTAAGTGTTATTATATGGTTTATGATTATTGCTAAAGCTGTTTTAATATAAATTGTACCACTATTGTCTTCTATAAAACTTCCTCCAATTCATATTATATCAGAATTTGAACATAACTTTAATCAGTTTGTGTATACATTTTACCAAACTTGAGTCATTTTTTAGAAACGTCCAATTCATTATACCAGACACTTACTTTGTGGATATAAAGAAGGATAGAGACGAGACAAGACGTTTTTCTTATGGCAATATAGTCTGGCCTGACGGAGTTATTGATGTGATATAACGCTGCATCATCCATGCATCGTCTGTGCTGTTCATCACTTTTAATCCGTGCACACAAAAGAAGTTTCTAGTATTTTTGTTTTACAGAAAAGAGCTGTTTGAAACGATTGACATGCACGGTATATCGACATAATTAGTCTTAATGTTTTTATATACAAAAAACTCCCAGTGGATGTTCGAAAATATGTAGTCAGATATAGATAGGATGTAACTGTTTTACGGTTTTTATGTTTATGTGTGACCAAGATAAAAAATCGTAGACAGTTTGTAATCGAAAACTTTGTCCACTCTCTCGTATTGGAAACAAATGTAATAATTACGTATAAGGCCAGCTCGAAGTAACGAGTAGTGGTCTGAGAGGACAGAGGTAGTTATTGCACGCAACATCGGACAGGAGGTGTGCCTGTTTCACGCAAAAAGCAATATTGGGCCACGACAAGTCCTGTTATAGTGTCGATGTTTCCAGTATGGAATTATGTATCCGTAAATACATTCCAATAATTGATGTTCAGTGGGCCTTTTACAGGAAGGTGCAACGTAGTGTGTTAGGTAGTACATGTGCGCTTGTTTTGTATATTGAATTATAAAATTACTAGCATTACGGTGTATGGAATAAATATGGCATACTATTCACACAGAACACAGGAAAATTGAAATGGTGTTCAATATTTTTGGTAAGTATGATTCAATTCCAAAACAATGAACGTATGAATACTTGATTTCGTGTTAAAGCGCACGCAAGTTGTGTCAACAGTTTGTAGAATAATTCTGATGATTAAAGATATAAGGAATTTCAACAGAGACAAATATAGGCAGAGACTGGTAAAGGCAGAGACAAGTATAGGCAGAGACTGGTAAAGGCAGAGACTGGTAAAGGCAGACCCTGGTAAAGGCAGAGACTGGTAAAGGCAGAACCTGGTACAGGCAGAACCTTGTACAGGCAGAGACTGGTAAAGGCAGAGACAAGTAAAGGCAGAGACTGGTATAGGCAGAGACTGGTATAGGCAGAGACTGGTAAAGGCAGAGACTGGTAAAGGCAGAGACTGGTAAAGGCAGAGACTGGTAAATGCAGAGACTGGTAAAAGCAGAGACTGGTAAACGCAGAACCTGATACCGGATGCTGCCATGACACACATCAAAACCACTAGGCGTTATGTAAAAACGCGGGAAAGTAGGTGTGCAGTGGCGTGGCGCCATCACAGACTGGTGATTGTCGTCTGCTCTTTGACCTTCTTCTGGTGTCTTCTCGCCTCTCTCACGATCTTGGCGTACACACACATCATCAACAGCCAAGGTAGACGTTCATGTTGTTGATACGGTGTCATTCTCCTACTAGTTCTTTCATTAAAACACAACAACGCACATTGGCATTGCTGTACTTTACATTGCTGTCAATGAACATTCTCAAACAAATACTTTTTATGTTTTTTTGTTAAGACGCAGTGTTTTGTTTAGAATAAACATATACGTTTAGATCGACTTATATTAGTGACTAGGGATGGCAACGAGTTCCCGAACACTCGAGTACTCGATCTATCAACCGAGTACCCGAGTATCAAATAACTTCTCGAGAGAATTTTTTTTTTTTATAAAACTCACAAAAGACACGATTTACAGATTTAAGTATCAGATCTGGCGCGGTTCCAAGACGACAATTTATGGTCCCTCTTATCCCCGCTGTGTACACAATAGACCCTAATAAATTAATTGACAGTTGTTGTGAGAGTTGCAAAGTCAACAAAGGGCCCTAATTTAAAAAAAAACATCACTGATGTCAATAAGCGAAGTTTTGATAGCGGTACATCACCTACACAATTGTATTGTTTACCAATAAGAGAGTTTTCACAAAAGAATGGACGTTGACACGCAAATTAGTAACGACCGTTACGAGCAATGATTCATGAATGGGCGTATTTTTTGCAACGATTATCACAATTTAATGGTGGATATCTTAATTCAGGAACTATGCAAATTAATGAGATAAACAACAATAATACAGTATGAAAAACTGTCATTATACATATTATTTGGTAGAGTAAACAACTCGATAAATTTATAAATATTTTCGTTCATCGTAATTTTGAATGTTGTTCATTATTAAGTGTAATCAAGATCATTTAGACCCTTGAATATGATCCAAGTTTTTCTTTCCATTTATATTGTAGTACATGTGTATGTTCAAAATGAAATAAAAAGAACAAATTAAAAGCATGAAACAACATTTTTCTTTAGTTGATTATTCTGGTAAGGTACATAATGACAGTCCTATTTAAAGATAAAATATTACGACCAACGCACACGATACATGAACGGTACATGTATACACGAACTCGTCTTTCCCGAAAACAAATTCAAGTTATCCGAGTAATCGAGTACCCGCGTACTCGATCGGAAGATTGTCCGAGTACTCGAGTACCAATTTTACTTCTCGTTGCCATCCCTATACATTACTGATTATAACATGGTCCTAATTTCTAAAGATATTTATTGGTAAGTCGATATAACATAAATGATTCAGATATAAGAAAAAAGTAACCTAGATGTCATTTTGCAAAATAACACGAATATGAACTTAGTATATGCTTTCCTGTAGTTTATAAAGAAACATAAATGAAATAAAATTGATATTGCACTGTTTCAAACATAAAAATTAGAAATTCGATATTATTCTATGTTTTGAAATTTTAGCCCGTTCTCACGTCTGAATCAAACTTAAGCGCGCACACGGCTGAGATACAGTTAAAACGAAGTCACTTTCGACGTTAATATTTCTATCGTGGATACGCCACTCTAGAAAGGTAACATGTTTGGGCTCACTATGTGAAATATATTGCACTCTTACACTGAGACAAACAATTTAATCTCTGTACGTTTAAAAAGTAAAATGAGGTCAAAAAAAGAAACGTAAACAGTAATGGTAATTATAATATAGTTGCAGTGTTGTACAATAATTTTTCAGTGCATACCATGTCAGTAGGAAGTTAGAATATTTTAACCAACACAAACCCTAACAAGATTGCCATTTTTTGGTCAAATTGAAGGCCATCCTTTCTTTTCCATGTGAGGTAAACATTATGTATAGAAAATATGTCCCTTGGATTACGGCGGATTACTTTGCCATGGAACATTCAGATTGCTTCAAGATTACATACAGCCTCATTTGAATATTATGTTGGTGGTCCGCATATAATTTAGCCTATATTTAACATTGCCTGCATGAAGAGTATATTATTTGTGACTATGTGAATCATCATACATAAAGAATAGACCATTAAATCTGTATTGTTCGTTCAGTAATTTAAATAGCTGAAACAAATAATATTCATTTTTTAATGTGAAAACAAATACCTATCTTTACTCTAATAGGTCATTATAGTAAAGCGATTTCTAACTAAAATCTGTGCTTTCAAAGTGCATTGTATAGCTCTTTATTTATATCGTTAAATCTGCAGATGAATTCCTTGTATTTGTTTTTATTGTAAATGCATAACAACTTGTTACATTTTGCTGAATATCCTTAATTTAGTTACCAGGGGCTCAAGTCTATTACGTGACACGTGTTGTTAAGCGAAATGTAGTGTTTAAATGTGATATAATGGTTTCACACGCACATTTTCAGTGTATGATATTCTAAATGTTTCTTTGTTTCAAACAAGCGTGAGAAATGGGTGTTTGTGTAAACAAAAGCCTTGTTCGTGCGTTACGGTAACTTGTACTCTAATTGTGCAAACCAATGAAATGATTAGCATTATGTTTTCCTTGACCAACGTGTGAGGATTTTTTCTCACTCCTCAAACACAATTGCCTAACAGTCAAAATAGTTTCATGTTTCGAGCCGGATATGCCCTTTTCTATGTACCGACAAAGTTGTATTGCATTGTCATCTTACAGTTGATGCAATCGATTTAAGCGATGGATCTTTTTAATTGACAAGCTCAGCATTTTGTACACTCGAGAGGAAAAACCAATGACACAGTATACCTGTCCAGCTAAGGTTAAATATTGTTGTTCAAAATATGCTTTCACATCGAATTGCATTCCAATATCCTAAACACTTTAATTTCCGAAAATGGTTCGGACGTATTAAAAAGGTATTTTCCCAGATGGAATTACCTTTCTTTTAATCATATATGAGGCATATTGTTATATGAGTGTTTAATGTGTTTTTTTCTGTGTTTTCTATAAACCTTAATCCTTATGTTTGTCAAAGAGTTCGCATTTTATAGCTAGTCCCTCTCAGTTTTGTTGTGGTAATTATATTATTCTTTTTCTGGTCAGTACGTTGTCAGTATTGCAATACTTTGGTGTCAATAAATAGTGTCAACATAACCAAGATTGTAACAATTATTCAATAGATGTGATATTGCCCTTCAGAAGAACCTCCCTCGAGATAGTATTTGATGTCGACTTCACTGTAATACAATTGGAAACTTAATTGTGTCTAAACAACCAGTTAATCACCTCTTGGGCATTCTATATTTCCGCAGATTTCATAAGAATAACGATAACGTTACATAACAAATGTTTCATTTATAGAGAATCCCTAAAGGCACATTATAATCTCAATGTAAGATACGTGTTCAATTCCAATTATAATGGTATAGTCTGCGTATTCTCTTTTTACCATTAATAAAATCTGATGACCCTGGATGTGATTCATCGGTTTTATTTAATTATGAGCGTATAGCTGTTTAAATATCTGTTTTTGACATAGACCTTTGAGTAATAGGCATTTATCATCCGTAACAAAATGTGTTTTGGTGATGCAATGATTTGTTCTGTAATTTACGTCAAAGAATTGGCATTTTTGTTTGTAGGCGCTGCAATGTCGTTATCCATGCTCTAAAATAAAAAAAAACGTCGTTATTCACTTCCTGGTCACCTCAGATAATATATAATGACTACATTATGCAGAAATTTTAAAAATCCGTGCTAGGGAACATTGTTAATCCACATAGCTACTTTCACACGGCATATTTCTAGCATGCATTTAAGCCATAAGATAGAGCTCTAGTCTATCAAATCCCATGTTATTCATGTCGTTTTCTTCAAATAGATAAAATTAATGCAGAACTTCAAATCCGAAGTTCGTTATAAATACTACACTTAAAAAATATAAATGCATAAAATATCATATGTTGTTCCATGCGCATTGCAAAATCACATGAATAAACATTGTGCCATAAACCATTTGCGAGTAAACATTCAAAATTTCCGGTCAATTCAGACTGCGCTTTTATAAATGTCATATTCATCATTCGTTAAAAGTATATCGCAATCACCAGAAAAAAATAACACAAAGAATTTTGATTATATATTTAGTACAGTGTTCCGTCCTTGTCTGTTTACCCGTCTGTCGGCCTTGTATTTATTTGTTTGACCTCTTGTCTCGTCCCGAGAGTTGTCAGTTTTTAATGTTTCGACGTTGGAAAACTTCAAAGATGTGGAAAAGTGTGCTGTATTTTATTATAAATGACATCAGATAACAAATAGAGAGCATTCATCAATAACGCATTACATTTTAAATGTGCAGATCACGATACAATATAACAACGAGAGGGTAACAATATCATTGTTATTTGAAAAAAAATGTGACATTGGACCAAACTGTGACCAGATGCGTATCAACGGCGATGACACAGTTAACGGCTACAACGGTAGGATACTATGCTAGTGCTACGGGAGGGTGTGCACTAGTGGTTGTTATTATAGTGACAGCAAAAGCGGAGGAAACAACAATGAGCGGAAGTAACCAGGTTTAAAGGGGACATTTACGGTGCCGAGAGTGATACCAACGGGGATGGGAGAGGTGAAAACACACCCACCATATTTGTAAGGGCACGAAAACAAAATTGTATATGCGCCTATGTTTATACATTTTACCAAACCTTAGTCAGAGACGTCCAATTCATAATACCAGACACTAACATTGTGGATATAAAGAAGGATAGAGACGCCAAGACGTTATTCTTAATGGCAATATAGTCTGGCCTGATGGAGTTATTTATGTGATATAACGCTGCATCATCCATGCATCGTCTGTGCTGTTCATCACTTTTAATCCGTGCACACAAAATATGTTTCTAGTGTTTTTGTTTTTCAGAAATGAGCTGTTTGACATGCACGATATATCGACATGATTAGTCTTCATGTTTTAATATACAAAAAAACTCCCAGAGGATGTTCGAAATATGTGATCAGATATAGATAGGATGTAACTGTTTTACGGTTTTTATGTTTATGTGTGACCAAGATAAAAAATAGTAGACAGTTTTCCACTCTCTCATATAGGAAACAAATGCAATAATTATGTATAAGGCCAGCTCGAAGTAACGAGTAGTGGTCTGAGAGGACAGAGGTAGTTATTGCAAGCAACATCGGACAGGAGGTGTGCCTGTTTCACGCATAAAGCAATATTGGGCCACGACAAGTCTTGTTATAGTGTCGATGTTTCCCGTATAGAATTATGTATCCGTAAATACATTCCAATAATTGATGTTCTGAAGGCCTTTTACAGGAAGGTGCAACGTAGTGTGTTAGATAGTTCATGTGCGCTTGTTTTGTATATTGAATTATAAAATTATTAGCATTACGATGTATGGAATAAATATGGCATACTATTCACACAGAACACAGCGGAAAATTGAAAATGGTGTTCAATATGTTTGGAAAGTATAATTCAATTCGAAAAAATGAACGTATGAATACTTGATTTTGTGTTAAAGCACACGCGAGTTGTGTCAACAGTTTGTAGAATAATTTTGATAATTAAAGATATAAGGAATTTCGACAGGGACAAGTATAGGCAGAGACTGGTAAAGGCAGAGACTGGTAAAGGCAGAGACTGGTAAAGGCAGAGACTGGTAAAGGCAGAACCTGCTAGCGGATGCTGCCATGACAAACATCAGAACCACTAGGCGTTACGTAAAAACGCGGGAAAGTAGGTGTGAATTGGCGTGGAGCCATCACAGACTGGTGATTGTCGTCTGCTCTTTGACCTTCTTCTGGTGTCTTCTCGCCTCTCTCACGATCTTGGCGTACACACACCTCATCAACAGCCAAGGTAGACGTTTATGTTATTGATCTAGCATAACTGATTGAGAGAGGTATGCAAATTTAACCGAAATGGCATTTTGCAAAAGAACACAAATATAAATTTATATGTGCTTTCCGATGGTGTATATATTTTTTTTCAAAGAAATAAAATGGAGATTTCACTGTTTCGAACATTGAAAAAATAAAAGTTGATATTTTACTGTCTTTAAATATAGCCCGTTCCTTAGTCCAAATCAAACGTTAGCGCGCAAAGGGCTGAAACACAATTTAAACGGCGTCATTTCCGTGCTGGCGTTAAGTTCGCATAAAAATTGGCGTGCCTTTTATAAAAAAACTACAGTGAAATGTCATTTTAAATCCTTTTTTAGGCAACTAATTAATAAAATATTGTTTTGTCATTTGTAAGAACACAAAGAAGTTTAACTCGTGAACACCAAAGGTAAATATTTCTGTCGTGGATGGACTCACTGGGTGACATATATTGCACTCTTACACTGGAACAAAGATTTTAATATCTGTACATTTGAAGAATGACTTGAGGTCAGGATAGAAGCGTGTTAAGAAGTAATGGTTATTTTTGTATAGTTATGATGTTGTGGAGGAAAAGTGCAGTATAGAACACAACTAAGACTAGGCAGCTAGCAGCTTGAAACAGCACAAATCAGATTGTCATGGTATTGTCAAATTGACGGCCAACCTTTCAAGCCCATGTGAGGTAAATATCATATATAGAAAATATGTCGCTGGAATCAAGGGAGGATTATTTTGCCATATTCCATTCAGATTGTTTTAAGATTGCATACAGGCTCATTTCAATATTTTGTTGTTGTTCTATTCATGGATATATCCTAGTATATTAAGCATTAGTTGCATATTTAGCTTCTCATTTGTGACTAGATGAATCATCTTACTTAAAGAATAACTCATTAAATCTTTATTGTCTGGTTCAGTTTATTGAAAAAAATGAAACAAATAACACGCCTTTTGTTTCAGTGAAAACAAAAAACATATCTTTACTCTCATAGGTCAATATAGTAAAACAATTTGTTACTTAAATCTGTTGTTTTTGTTTTTCAAAGAACATTTTAGCTTATTATTTATATCGTGATATCGACTGATAATTTCCTGATAATTTCCTGATAAGTTTTTCAAGTTTCAAAGCTTAATACGTTACACTTTGTTGAACTAAATGAATTGTTTAAATGTTTCGGTAATAGTTCCACTCGCACATAGTCGAAAATTTATTTTTAAAACAAAGTTTATAAATAATGTTCTTCTGTTTCTTTGTTTCAAACAAGCGTGAGAAATGGGTCTTTGTGTGAACCTAGTGCACTGTCCATGCGTTATATATACTAGTTCTTAATTGCGTCAACTAAAATATAAGCATTGTACTTATCTTTATCACTGTGTGAGGTTGTAATTCTCACTTCTTTTATAAAGCTGCGTAACAGTCAAAATACATCCCTATTTCGTGCCTCATATGCCTTATTTCTATGTAACGACCAAATTGTGTTCAATTCTTTTCTAACAGTTGATACAATGTTTTTATAATTGACACGTTTATCCTTTTGTACACTCGAGAAGAAAAGCACCCGATACAGTATACAGCCTAACTCAGGTTAAATATTGCTGTTCTAAATATGCTTTGACACCTAATTATTCCAATAGTCTATAAACTAAAATTTCCTAAAATATTTCAGATGCATAAAATAATATTTTACAGGATGAAATTATCAATATTTTTTAACTTATATAAAGTCTGTAGTTATATGATGGTTTAATGCCATATCTCATGTGTGTGCCGTAAACCTTACTTTTTATGTTTATCAAAGAGTTGGAATTTTGGAGCTAGTCCCTGCCAGTTTTGTTGTGTCAATCAAATTATTCCTTTTTGGTCAGAACGTTAACCGCATTGCAATACCTTGCTATCAATGAACAGTGTCAACATAACCGAGTTTGTTACATGTATACAATAGATGTGATATTGCCCTTCAGAAGACCTCTTATCGAGACAGCTGTCCCCATCACTGGTATATTATTTGAAACCTAATTTTGTCTAAACCACCACATAAGCACCTCTTGGGCATTGTATCTTTACCGCAGATTTCATAAGAATTACGATAACTTGACATAATCATTTTTTAATATATAGTGAATCCCTCAAGGTACAACATATTCACGTTATAAGATTTGTTCAATAACAATAATATTTGTATCGTCTGCATTTTTCTTTTGCTATTTGTTTGCCTTTATCAAAATCTGAGTTCCCTCGATATGCATCCGTTCCTTTCAAATCAGATAATACATAATAAATAAATGTACTAAGAATGTTAGTTATATGGTTAATAAAACAGACATGATTTTTATAACAATAATGATAAATGTCAGAAAGAAAGAACAAATAGTACGATCAGTTATGAATCAACCGGTTCGCACATATTTTTGTCTATTTGCAAGGATCATTGCTATGCATTTCTTTGCTCGTTTGAATAATACATGTTTGGATTGTGATCATTTCTTTTTTTAACTGTGAGCGTATATTTGTTTAGATATATGTTTTTGACCTAGACCTTTGAGTAATACGCATTGATCATCCCAGACATTTTGTTGTCATTTGGTGATGCATTGACATTGTCTGTTATGTACGACAGGATACTAGCAGTTTTGTTTGTAGGTGCTACAACGTCGTTATTCACGTTCTGGACCTCTTAGATAACTTACTATTTATAGAAATATACATGGTTAGCTATTGCTTTTGAATGACAATTGCAGTTATCAACCAAAAGCCATGGTCAATCATAAATCATCCTGTATAATACATACGTTTTGTCATTTGTCAATGCTTTGAAATGGTTTTAAACATTATTTTGTGGAAAAAATAAAGATTTGTTTGGCAAGAAGTCTGCAAGTTTAAAAAAAAATGAGACATAACAAATTGGTTTCGAATGGTATTAGCTGTGAAAAATAACGAGTGACTGAAAATTAATATAGCAAACCTTTTCATACGTGTTTTCAGAATAAAGACTGCTATATTTCTATTTTTTAAATATTTCCTGTTTTTACATCGGCTGATTTTGATGTTCATTTCAATAGGTTGGCATATTAAGGGTCGATCAAGGCTAGGAGCGTAAGAATCTCAACCTGAATGATCTATTTAGGTCTGGACTATTATTGATACTTTCACTCATCAATAATGGTGTCATTGTACAGGGACACAGTGACTTCACAATACAAAATACTTGATCGTTATTTATTGCCAACATCTCCATTCTATTTTTATGTATAAGTGAACACCTTATGTAAATTTAGGCCTTTAAGACATTATGCTTGAATATTTTAACGTGCAGACTCACACGAATTGGTCCATGTGATGTAAAAGCCTTTCGGCGACATATTAAAAACACCAGTTATAATGTAGATATTTTATTTGTTCCTGAAGTTTCTTTACTCATAATTTAAACCGATTAAATTACACTCGTATTACTCGTGGGGATACGTGTAAATGATTATTTGATAAAATGAGAACAATGAGGCAGGATTTGCTTTCGCGATAATTGCAGTCTATCAAATATTCATAAGACCGCTTTCTACTGTAGGCCACGATATTCAAATCAGTCGGGGGATTTTTAAATTATTGTTTCTTTTCAATGTAAAGAGTTTCATGGTTGATATATAACGCCCATATATTTTATTTTAAAGTATGCCGTTGTTTTACAAACGAACACTAGTTTATCTACAATATTTATGTTGTTACTACTGTGTTAAAATAAAATTAGCTATTGCTCCGCCACACTAACCTCTGGTTGAACATCACCGGCAATCAAAGTATTACATACGTCTTAAAGTTCGCTCTTTGAAGTGTCAAAAACTTACTTTTACAAAATCGCTTTTGTAGCGGTACAAATTGTCTGTCTCTTCATGACATACAGGCACAATATGACCGAGACATTCCTAAAGATGCAACTGAATGCCATTACTGACCTTTTCCCTACAATATAAGCACCTCCTATTGATATTTTTGCAAGCAATAAAACCGAGCCATAACATGTCAATATAATAATGTTGCCTAATGCTGTAATTAATCACGCAAAAAGCAATACTCTAATTGTTTCTTTTGTTTGTAATGCGCAGATTAATGCTGATAAAATGGTATTAAAATCTAAATCCCTGACATCAGGAATAGCGCAAGTATGGACAAAAGTAGACAAATATAAACAGCAGTGTATTTAACCGTTCATTATCGTTGATCATTTGAAATTGTCGACTTATTCTATATCGACGTGAATTTAACTTGACTTGTTGGCAAAATTATGACAAAATGTTCACTTAACTGGCTTTGTTGACTAGATTTGTAAACATTACGTAATAATAAAAGACAAGACTACAGAATCAAATTTAAATAAATCAATATGATATACGTTTCTAAATAAGCATTACTTGAAGGTGAGTGTTATACACAAACATACATTGGAAAACACATTATACGAATATGTCACGTGCCTTGGGAATTAAAAATGTCACGGGACTAACATTTCACATATAATTGGCAGAAAATAATTACTGTAGTTGTTTTCCATCCACCTGCATTATATCGTTAGGCAGTTCAAGTTCGACTGCTTATTTGTCATACATATGACTATTACTGTATACAGCTATACTTGAGGGAACATGTTTCCAAGAAACATTACAGTAACATTATGTATAGAAAAAACATCCCCTGGATCCCGATGGATTACTTTGCCAGTGCATTGATTGCTTGCAGGATTGTATGGAAAAAATGAATATTACAACAAACACAAAAAAATCACCATATACGGACTAAATGGCATATAAGTTAGCATGATCATATACATACATGCTGAGTAGAAATAAAAAAAAATCATCAGACAACTTTTAATTGCGTTCGTCTTGTGGTTTATAATAAGTGGTTTGAATTGTCTATTCGGCTTTGGCATTATTTAGGTTTCTTTAGAACTGAAATTGCATGACGACGTCGTTTGTTTTCTAGGAAAATATTTCATTGACCTGTAAACAGACATCACTAGTTCCCAGATGACATCAGATAACTAGTTCCATGAAAGTTCTCGACAGATGACATCAGATAACTAGTTTCATGAAAGTCCTCGACAGATAACATCAGAAAACAGCTAGAGACCACTCATCAATAACGCATTACATTTAAATGTGCAAATCTCGGTAATAAATGACAACGAGAGGGTAACAATAACGATGTTATTGGAAACAATTGTAACGTAAGACTATAACTGTCACCAGAGTGGTATCAACATCTATGGAAAGGTTAACAGCTTTAACGGTAGTGTACCTTGCAACTGTGACGGGTGAATGTGTGCAATAGTGGTTTTAGGTATAGTTAGGGCAAAAGGATAAAGGGTGGGGTTTTACAACGGTGAGCGAAAGTAACGAGATTTAAAGGGGATATTGACGGTGCCGGGAGGGATACCAACGGTGATGGGGGAGGTGGCACTGAATCTTATTTGTATTTTGTGTCTATATTTAGTAAACGTCTGCTTAATCTTTGGCGTTTCAAGTATGTAAACGGCATCAGATATCTTGATAAAATCTGACAACTGTGCGCGTGTCATATTCTTTATATCTGAACCTATTCATTCACGTTAAGTAAAGTGTTGGTGATCTATACAGATAGCATGGGTCTCTTGCGAGTCATGGATAAATTGACATAGACAATATTACATTAAGAGGCGAAAAAAATTGGGTAAAATATTCACACAAGACAGATATTGACAGGCTTTCTGATATAGTCATTTATGAATGCCTGACGACCCGGAATCACACTTTAAGAAAGTGATGATTAAATGAAGGAATATACTGTGACTAATGCTTTAGTTAAGGATTTGGACCAATATATTAAGTGCTATTATATAGTATATAGATATTGCTATACCTGTTTTAACAAAAATAGTACCAATATTGTCTTCTATGAAACTTCTAGCAATTTAGATTATAACAAGACTTTAAACATAATGTTATCAGTTTGTTTATACATTTTACTATGCCTTAGTCTTCAATTAACGACGTCCAATTCATTTTCCAAGACACTAAACTTGTGAATGGAAAGAGACAAGACGTTGCTCGTTATGGCAATATAGTCTGGCTTGACGGAGTTATTGATGTGATATAATTGTGCATCGACCATGCATCGTCTGTGTTGTTCATCACTTTTTATGATTGCACACAAAGAGGTTTGTAGTTCTTGCTGGGGGTTTTACCCTGTCTTTGCAGGAATAAGCTGTTTCAAACGATAGACAGTCACGCTATATCGGCATAAATGGTAAACTATGTATTTATAGTAAAAACATTTCCCAGCGGATGTTCGAAAACGTGTAAACAGATAGAGATACGATGAAATTATTTTACGGTTGAAATGCTTTTTTGAATAACCATCTAAAGGAGGGTAAATGATTAGACATTTTGTACTAGTAAACGTTGTCCACTCTTTATGACCAAACTGTTATAATAATGTATAAGGCCAGCTCGAAGTAATGAGTAGTGGCCTAAGAGGACAGATGTAATTATTGCACACAACAGTGGATAATAGGTGTGCCTGTTTCACGCAATAAGCAATATTGGGCCATGGCAAGTCCTGTTATAGTGTGGATGTTTCCAGTATGGAATTATGCACAGTGAATACATTCCGGTAATTTATTGTTCTGTAGGCCATTATCAGGAAGATGTACCATAGTTTGTTAGGTTGTACATCTGCGCTTGGTTTGTATATTGAATCATTAAAATTATTTTCATAACGTTTCATGGAATACATATGGCATACGTATTCACCAATAACACAGCGGAAAATTTTGATAATGGTGTTCAATATTTTTGTAAACTATAACTCAATCTGAAAACAATATGAAGGTATGAATACTTGATTTCGTTTTACTGCGAACGCGAGGTGTGACAACAATTCTGAGAATAAATCTGATTAAAGGTATAAGGAATTTGGTCAGAGACAAGAATAAGCAGAGACTAGTAAAGGCAGAGACTGATTGGCAGAAACTGGTTAAGGCAGAAACTGGTAAAAGATGCTGCCATGACACACATCAAAACCACTCGACGTTACGTAAAAACGCGGAAAAGTAGGTGTGAAGTTGCTTGGCGTCATCACAAACGGGTGATTGTCGTCTGCTCTCTGACCTTCTCCTGGTGTCTTCTCGCCTCTCTCACGATCTTGGCGTACACACACATCATCAACAGCCAAGGTAGACATTCATGTTGTTGATACGGGCCATGCTCGTACGTATTCTTTCATTTTAGTGCATCAACCCACGTTGATATTGATGTACTTTACATTGCTGTCAATGACCAATCTTAAACAAACAGAGACTTTTGCTCTCCGACCTTCTCCTGGTGTCTTCTCGCCTCTCTTATGATCTTGGAGTACCCTCACATCATCAACAGCGATTGAGAGAGGTATGCAAATGTAACCGATATATCATTTTGCAAAAGAACACAATTATGAATTTATTTTATGCTTTCCGGTGGTTTATAGATATTTTTCAATGAAATAAAATTGATATTTCATTGTTTCAAACATTGATTTTTTTAAATATTTTACTGTTTTTACAAGTTAGGCCGTTTTCACGTCCAAATCATTTTTTTTCGCGCAAAGGGCTGAAGAACGCAAAAAGGTTTACCTCGTGACCACCAAAGGTAAATATTTCTGTCGTGGATGGGCAAACTGGGTGAAATATATTGCGCTCTTACACTGAAACAAACATTTAAAGGTATGTACATTTTAAAAATGACGTGAGGTCAGGATAGAAGCGTATTATGTAGTAATGGTTATAATATTAACATAACTCTGTTGTCGAAGAAACGTGCAGTAAATTACAAAACATGTGACTAGGCAGATAGAAGCTTGCAACAACACAAACCATTGCAAGATTGTCATGGCATTGTCAAATTGAAGGCCAACCTTTCCATCCCTTGTGCGGTAAATGTTATGTATAGAAATATGTCCCTGGAATCACGGCGGATTACTTTGCCATGGTACATTAAGATTGTTTCAAGATAACATTCACTCAGGCTCATTTGAATACTCATTTGTTAATTCTCATATGCATATACCCTATATTTAACATTACTTGCATGTAAAGCTTATCATTGATGACAAGATAAATTAACTGACTATAAGAATAGCCCCTTAAATCTGTATTGTCTGGTTGTGTTATTGAAAAAGGTAAAACATATAATATGCATTTTTTCTGTGAAAGAAATAACCTATCTTTACTCTCTTGGGTCATTATAGTAAAACAATTTGTTACTTAAATCGGGGGGGGGGGGGCAAAACGTATTTTATAGCTCTTTAATTATATCGTGAAATCAACTGATTAATTCCTTCCATTTAATGTTTTATAATACATGCATAACAACACATTTCCTTTTGTTAAATATCCTTAATTAAGTGTTCATGTTTCAAAGCTTAATACGTTACACGTTATTGAACCAAATGTATTGTTTAAATCTTTATGTAGTAACTCCATACGCACATGTTTAGCCGCATATTTTCCAAATATATTTTTAAAACAAAGTTTATAATAATCTTCTGTTTCTTTGTTTCAAACAAGCGTTAAAAATGGGTGTTTGTGGGAACCTAGAGCACTGTCCGTGCGTTATAAAAACTAGTACTAAATTGCGTCAACAAAACTATGAGCATTGTCCTTATCTTGATCACTGTGTAAGGGTGTTATTCTCACTCCTTACACACAGCTGCGTAACTGTCAAAATAGATCCGTATTTCGAGCCTCATATGTCTCATTTCTATGCATCGACCAAATTGTGTTCAATTCAATTCTAACAGTTGATACAATGTTTTATAATTGACATGTTCATCATTTTGTGCACTCGAAACGAAAAACACACGATACAGTATAACTTTCTAACAAAGGTTTAATATTGCCGTTCTAAATATGCTTTGATCTTTAATTGTATTCCAATAGCCTGTATAACTAAAATTTCCGATAATATTTCAGATGCATAAAAATATATTTTACAGGATGAAATTATCTATTTTTTAAACTTATATGAAGTCTGTAGTTATATGAATCTTTAATGTTATAGTTCATGTGTGTCTTGTAAACCTTACTTTTTATGTTTATCAAAGAGTTGGATTTTTTGAGCTAGTCAATGCCAGATTTGTTGTGATATCAAACTATTTCTTTTCTGGTCTGTACGTTATTAGTATTGCAATACTTTTCTGTCAATGAAAATTCTCAATACAACCGAGTATGTTACGTGTATACAATAGATGTGATATTGCCCTTCAGAAAAACCTATCCTCGAGACAGTATTAGCTGTCGACTTCACTGTTCTATAATGTGAAACTTGATTTTGTCTAAACCACCAATTAAGCACCTCCTGGACACTGTGTCTTTCCGCGGATTTCATTAGAACTGCAATTACTTGACATAATAAATGTCTTATATATATAACAGAGAATCCCTCAAGGTACATTATAATCTCGTTATAATATATGTGTTCAATTCAAATAATATTGGAATAGTCTGCACCTTACCCTTGCTAATTTTTTGCCGTTATCAAAATCTGATTTCCTTTCAAATACAATAATTAAGATAATACATGATATGTAAATGTACTAAGAACGTTAGTTAGATGGTTAATTAAACACACAGGTATTTTAAAACAAATCCAAGGAAAACTGTCAGACACAAATAAGATTATACGAGTGTAAATTGTCAATATTAAAGTGTTATACTTTAAGTAACTGTAGTTACTTTTGTAACATTTTTTTTAACTTTAAGGGCACACATAAACGGTCACATGAGTTAATTTCGACCCATAACTATTCTTGCCCTTTTCTATTAAGGACTGTAGTGTTATTGATATGTTCACTTATCAATAATGGTGACATTCTATTAGGGCACGGTGAGTTCACAATGGAAAATATTGGATCTTTGTTCATTGTCGATGTTTGCATTCTGTATGTATGTATCAGTGAATAGCTTCAGTTGATTGGGGCTTTTAAGACATCATGCTTGAATATGTTAAAGTGCACATTGGCACGTATTGGTTCATGCGATTTAAGATATACATTTCACAAGACTTTACGTGCCATATTGAAATCACCAGTTATAGTTTAGATGTTTTCTTCTTTCATCAAGGCCAAACATTATATTCACTCATGATTTATACCGATTAAATTGCATTTGTATTACTCGTGGGGATACGTGTAAATGATTCATTGACAAAATAATAGTAATGAAGCAGGCTTTGCTTTTGCAATAAGTGCAGTCTATCAAATATTCATAAGACCGCTTTTTTCTGAAGGCAATGTTCTTCAAAACAGTCGGAGGATTTTTAAATTACTGTTTCTTCTCAATGATAAAATATGCATGGTTAATATTAATGTTGTAACTACTGTGTTAAAATAGAATCAGTTTCTGCTTCGCTGCTTAAACCATGGTTAAACATCAACCGCGCTGCTGCTGTTTTTCAGCAAACCGAGCCATAATTGTCCATATAATAATGTTGCTTACTTCTGTAATAAGTCACGAAGATTAATATTGATAAAATAGTATTAAAATATAAATCCCTGACATCAGAAATAGCGCAAGTATGGACAAAAGTAGACAAATATAAACAGTAGTGTATAGAACCGTTTGTCGAAGTCATCATCGTTGATCATGTGATAGTGTCGACTTATTCTATATCGACTTGAGTTATTTCTTGACATGTTGGCAAATTTATGACGAAATGTTCTCTTATTAACTGGCTATAGCGACTTGATTTGAGTCGACCAATAAGGTTAATTTCCGCGTAATAATAAAAGACAAGACCACAGAATCAAATGTCGATAAATCAATATGATATACATTTCTAAATAAACTCTACTTTAAGGTTAGAGTTATACACAAATATACATTGGATATATACATTATACGAACATGACACGTGTTAAATAAGCCTTGGGAATTAAAAACTTGGGATAAGGTATTTTCTTGCACGAACAAATCGCATGTCACGGGACTAAAGGTTCACATACAATTGATAGAAAATGTTCACACTATTTGTTAAGCAGTTCAAGTTCGGCTGCATGTTTGTCGTAAGTATGACCATAATTGTATACAGCCATACTTGGGAGCAAATATTTCCAAGGTCTATAACGGTAGCACTATGTATAGAAAAACATTCCGGTGATCCCGGTGGATTACTTTGCCAGTTTCAATTATGATTGCTTGCATGATTGCATAGAGATACTTTTGAATATTGAAACAAAACATACAAAACAATATGGTATAAATGCATATTTGTGTTAATCTAGCATTTACGTTACATGCATATTTAGTACGAATTAAAAGATAACCATCGGACATTCAATTATGTAATTGCATTTTTCTTGTGGTTTGTAATAAGTGGTTTTAATTGTCTATTCGGTTTTGCCATTATTCAGTTTTCTTTAGACCTGAAATAGTATGACGACGACGTTTGTTTTCTTGGAAAAGATCAGATTGACCTGTTAACAGACATCACTAGTTCCCAGATGACATAAGATTATTAAATCGACAGATGACATCAGATAACAGCTAGAGACCACTCATCAATAATGCATTACATTTAAAATGTGCAGATCACGATAATAAATGACAATGAGAGGGTAACAACAACTTTGTTATTGGGAAAAATTATGACATTTGACTAAACTGTGACCAGATGGGTATCAACGACGATGGAAAAGTTAACAGCTACAACGGTAGGATATCATGCAACTGCGACGAGAGGGTGTGTAATAGTGGTTGTAGGTATAGCGACGGCAAAGGTAAAGGTATCAACGGTAAGCGGAAGTAACGAAGTTTAAAGGTAACATTTACGGTGACGGGAGTAATACCAACGGTGATGGGAAAGGTGACATTCTACCTACCATATTTGTTAAGGCACGAAACCAAAAATGTATTTTGTGCGTATGTTCAATTAATGTCTGCTAAATCTTAACCATTTTTTGGCATTCCCAGTATATAAACAACATCAGATACAATCTGACAAATGTGCGCGTGTCAGACTCTTTACTGAACCTTTCTCATTTCCGACAAGTATAGTCTATGTGCTCATTTCAGATACCTTGGGTCAACTTGCGAATCGTGGAAAAAATGGCATAGCCAATACTACATGATGAGGCGAAATAAATTAGGTTATAATGTTACAGAAGTCATTTATTTACAGGATTTCTGATATAGTCATTTATGAATGCCAGACGACCTGGAATCACATTTCATGGAAGTGATGATTAAATATAGCAACATACTGTGACTTATGCTTTCGTTATGGATAGGGACAAGCATATTAAACGTTATTATGTCGTAAATAAGTATTGCTAAACCTGTTTTAACGTGAATTGTACTAAGATTGTTTTTCTTGAAACTCAGCAATTTAGAAAAATAATTAAAACATTAATTTTACCAGTTTGTTTATACATTTCACTTTGCCTGAGTCATCAATTAATGACGTCCAATTCATTATCCCAGACACTAACATTGTTGATGGAAATACGGTTACAGAAAAGACATTGTTTTTATGACCAAATAGTCTGGCTTAACAGAGTTATTGATGTGATATAATTTTGCATCGACCACGGTCTGTATTGTTCATCACTGCTTGCACAAAAAAGAGGTTTCTAGTTATAATTGGGGGATTAAACCTATATATGCGGCAATGAGCTGATTCAAACAAAAGACATTCACGCAATATCGGCATAAATGGTATACTAAGTTTCTATATACAACACATTTCCAAGTCGATGTTTGAAAACGTGTATACAGATAGAGATAGGATGCAATTATTTTACGTTTAAATGTTTATGTGCATAACCAGTTAAAGATAAATAAAGGTTAAGGCATTTTGTAATGGTAAACGTTGTCCACTCTCTCGTATTTGACCCAACTGTTTTAATCATGTATAAGGATAGCTCGAAGTAACAAGTAATGGTTTGAGAGGTAATTATTGCACGCAACATTGGAGAGTAGGTGTGCCTGTTTCACGCAAAAAGCAATATTGGGCAACGGCAAGACCTGTTAAAGTGTCGATGTTTCCAGTATGGAATTATGTATCAGTGAATACATTCCGATAATTGATGTTCGGTAGGCCTTTAAGAGGAAGGTGTTTTGTATATTGAATCTTAACATTTTTACCATTACGTTTCATGGAATAAATATGGCATACTTATTCACCAAGACCTCAGCGGAAAATTTTGATAATGGTGATCAATGTTTTTGGAAAGTATAACGCAATTTGAAAAACAATATGAACGTATGAATACTTGATTTCGTGTTAAAGCGCACGCGAGGTGTGTTAACAGTTTGGAGAATAATTCTGATGATTAAAGGCATAAAGATGTTGGACAGAGACAGGTATAGGCAGCGACAAAGGCAGAGACAGGTTAAGGCAGAGTATGGTAAAGACTAAGACTGTTAAAAGATGCTGCCATGACTCATATCAAAACCACTCGACGTTACGTAAAAACGCGGGAAAGTAGGTTCAAATGGCTTGGCGCCATCACAGACGGGTGATTGTCGTCTGCTCTCTGACCATCTCTTGGTGTCTTATTGCCTCTCTCACGATCTTGGCACACATACACATCATCAACAGCCAAGGTAGACATTCATGTTGTTGATACAGGGTCACTCTCGTACGTTTTCTTTAATTTTAATGCAACAAACTTTACTTTAACGCGCAAATGGTTAAAAACACAATTTCCGAACTTGTCATGGCATTGTCAAGTTGAAGGCAAACTTTTCCAAATATTATGTATAGAACATATCGTCACCTTAGTGCAAGAACTCAATATCTGCTAATATATCTATATGCAGTTATTGAGTTCTTGCACTAAGGTGACGATATGTCTCTGAGATCATGGTGGATTTCATTGCCATAGGCTATCAAGATTGTTTCAAGATCACATACAGGCTCATTTGCATATCATGTTGTTGATCCTTACATGCGTATATCCTACATTTAACGTGAACATTTATGACTAGATAAATCATCATACTTAAAGAATATCCCATTAAAGCTGTAGTGTCTGGTTCAGTTATTAAAATAAGTGAAATAAATAATATGCGTTATTTTCAGGGAAAACAAATGGCAATTTTGACTCTCTTAGACCATTATAGTAAAGAAATACATAACTCATATCTGTGTTTTCAAAACGCATTTCATATCTCTTTATTCATATCGTTAAATGATCTCACAAATTCCTTGCATTTAACTTTTTATTATAATTGCATAACAATGCATTTCATTTAACAGAATATCCTTAACTAAAGTCCCAAGTTGAATACTATACACGTGTTGTTGAACTAAATATGTTGTTTATATGTATCTGTAATATTCCAACACGCACAATGTTGGCGTATGAATTTCAAATTGAATTTTAAAACAACGTTTATAATATTCTAAATGTTTCTGTCTTTAATACAGGCGTGCGAAATGGGTGTTTGAGTAAACCAAAAGCCTTGTTACGGAAACTAGTACTATTCTTCTGTCAACGAAACTATGAGCATCGTACTTGTATTGATATGCGTATGGGGATGTTTTCTCATTCCTTAAAGAAAGTTGCCAAACAGGCAAAATAGTTTCGGTTTTCGAGCCGGATATGCCTTATTTCTTTGTATTTACGAAGTTGTATTCTATTCTCTTCTAACTGCAAATACAATGTATCGATGTCATGGAGCTTATCAAAAATGACATGTTCATCATTTTTCACACTCGAGAAAAAAAACACACGATACAGAATACTTAAATTTAATTATTTCTGTTTGAAATTTGCTTTATACTTTTGTTTAATGTTATATTTCATGTGTGTCCGGTAATCTTTAATAAATGCTTATCAAAGCGTTCGCATTTTGTAGCTAGTCCCTGTCGGTTTTGTTGTGCCAATCAAATTATTAATTTTCTGGTCAGCACGTTTTCCGCTTTGCAATACTTTGCTGCCTATTAGGAGTTTCAATACAACCGAGATTGTTATATGTATACATTACATGTGCTCTTGCCCTTCAAAATAACTTCTCATCGAGACAGTATTTGCTGTCTCAATCACTGTGATATAATTTAAAAAAAAATAGTTTTGTCTATAATACCACTAAAGCATCTCTTGGGCAATTATCTTCCCGCAGATTTCATAAGAATTGTAATTACTTGACATAATAAATGTCTTATAGATCGAGAATTCCACAAAGTACTTTCGTAATAAGATATGTGCTGAATTCCAAATATTATGGTATATTTTCTGCATTTTTCTGTGCCTGTTTTTGCGATTATTAAAATCTCGATTCCTTCGGTTTCCATGCGTTCATTTCAAATCAAAACAGTTATTAAAATCTAAAATATATAATGTACTCAGAATGTCATAATGATTGTAGATAAAACAGACACGTATTTCATGACTAGAATGATAAAGTCAGAAACTGAAAAATATATTTCGATCAGTTATAATTCAATCGGTTTAACACATGTTTTACCATTGTCTATTTGCAAGGAGTATGGGTATGCATTGTCATGATTGTCTGTGTTAAACATGTTCGTATAGAAAGCATTTAACTGTGAGCTTGTAGATGTTTAAATGGCTTTTTTGGACAAAGAACTTATATGACAGAATACTAGATGTTTTGTTTGTAGATGCTACAATGTCGTTATACACGTTCTAGTCCATTCAGATAATTTACTATGACTACGTAATACATCAATTAGAAAACGCTTAAAGTCAGTAATATATTGCCGATCCACACAGGTACGTTCACACTTTTTGAAGTTTTTTTGTGCTTCCAAATCCATATTTCCAGTATGCATTTAAAACCATGAGATTGTAGTTTAGTCTTGCAAGTCAAATGTTATTCATAATGTACTTCAGGTTTCTTCAAATAACTAAATTAATTCAGAACGTTATATTATGAAAAAATATGAATGGTTTCTTAAATATCATATTCATCATTCAACAATAGTAATCCGAAATCAAAAAACAAAGTAGTTATTATATACAAAAATGTATAAGGTATGGTCCATCGTCTTTGACTGTTCTGTATGTATGGCTTGTAGTTTTTTGTTCAACTTCTTGGCTCTTCCTCACATTTGTCATTATTATAATTCCACGACGTTGGCAAACTTTATGGATGTAAAACATCCTGCTGTAAATTATTATTATATTACATCCTAATCAACCTAGGATACGTCTTTTGGAACGATTATTCAGATTTCTATGTTTACATTCAACGGTGTCTTTCGGTTCGAGTTTATACGACAATGGTAAGCTTTTAGGACACACATAAACGGTAACATCCTTTTTCGACACAAAAGTATTATTGCCTTTTTTCTATTAAGGACTTCACTGTTATTGGTACTTTGACCCAGCGACAGTGGTAAAAGTCTAGGGAGATGTTTCCATTCTGTATTTATGTATCAGTGAATGCCTTCTGCGCAAGTATGTTAACGTGCAGTCTCGGGGCATATTGGGCATGTGATGTACTATGTTTATTTTGCTAGCCATTAGGCGCAATATTTAAAACACCAGTTATTATTTAGATGTTTGATTTCTGCCAAAAGGCCCAAAGTATAATTCACTTATGAATTAAACTGATTAAAATGCATGCGTATTACTCGTGTAAATGATTCATTGTGAACAGAAGAGCAATCAGGCTTTGCATTGGCAATAATTGCAGTCGATTAAAAATATTCATAAGGTCGCTTCCTTCTTTAGGCAACATTCTGCACAAAAGCCTGAGGTTTTTTAGATTAGTGTTTCTTCTACATGTAAAGAGTTATATACAACGCACATTATTTATTATTTAAATTATGATGTTGCTATACAAGCACACACTAGTTTAACTGCAATATAAATGTTGTTACTACTGTGTTCAATGAAATTAGCTTTTGCTCCACCAAAATTAACCACGGTTACACATTAACCGGCAAATTCAATCTAAGTCTTATAGTACGTTTTTTGAAGTGACAAACACTTACTTTTCGGAATCGCTTTTGTAGCGGTACAAATTGTCACTTAATTACATACAAGCACTATATGACCGAGACTTTATAAGCAAATGGATGAGTATGCATCGCTTAGTTTTTTGGCAAGTAATAAAGCCGAGCCATACAATATCCATATAATAATGTTGCCGTCTGCTGTATTGAATCACGCACAATACAATGTTTTAAATAGTTCCTTTAATTTAAAATGCACAGACTAATGCTGATAAAAAGATATTATAAATCTGAACCCCTTACACCAGGAATAATGTAAAGTCTGGACCAAAACTGCTAAATGCTATTCTATAGAAACGTACATCGTATATATTATGTTGTATTGTTGACTAATTTTATGTCTACGTAAGAAATTACTTGTCATGTCGGCAAACTTGTGACGAAATGTTCATTGATAAAATTGCTATGATGACCTTATTTCTCTCAGCCAATAACATTTATCATCGCATAGAGGTAAAAGACAATACTACATAATCAAATTATCCGTTTATATGATACATGCTTCCATATTAACGATACTTGAATGTTGGAGTTATTTACAAATATATACTTGATATCAAAATAATACGAAAATGACACGTGTTATTAAATCCTTGGATATTAAACACTCGCGATGAGACATTTTGCTGCTGAAACAACACGCATGTCACGGGACTAAAGTTCACATCCAATCGGTAGAAATTTTCACACGTTTTGTTTTCCATCCGCCTGCAAAATATATCGTAAAGCAATTCAAGTTTGGCTGTATATTTGTCATAAATGTGACCAATTCTGTATACAGCCGTACTTGAGAGCAAATGTTTCCAAGAAACATTACGGTAACATTATGTATAGAAAAACATCACCGTTATCCCGGTGGATTACTTTGCCAGTGGCAATCATGATTGCTTGCAGGATTGTATAGAAAAAATGAATATTACAACAAGCATAAAAACACGGATATACGGACATTACGGCATATAAGTTAGCATATCATTTACATACATGTTGAGTAGAAATATAAAAAAAAGCAGACAACTTTTTATTGCGTTCGTCTTGTGGTTTGTAATAAGTAATTTAATTGTCTATTCTAATTGGCATGCATCAGTATTCAGTTGTTTAACACTGAAATAGCAAGACTATGACGTTGATTTTCTGGGAAAAATTAAATGTATAAACTGTTAACAGACATCACTAGTACCCAGATGACATCAGATAGCAGCTTTAGAAAACTCATCAATAACGCATTATAATTAAATTGTGAAGATCACAAATCACATGTTGTTTTCCCATAAAGCTATATTACACGTTTTTAGCAACAATTAAATAGGTTTCTAATGCACCCGTCAATTATAACCACGCCGCCCCCCGCCCAGGTCCGGGGGTATATCGCGGATTGCCGGGGAATTGGGCCGTGTTTTAACCTTTCAGGTGGCCTCGCAGTGCCGGGTGAATGCGGTGGTTTTGTCTTCGCGCAAAATATAGCGGGGAATTTGCCTAACCTAGGCTCCATGGGGTACGGGGGCATTTGGCGTGGATTTGACTAACAGTTCGTCCCTGCAGGGTGGAGATTTTACCCGGGGCTGGCTGGACCGAAAGTCAAAGTCCCCACTATTCCCCGGACCTAGGGGGCCGTGGTTACAATTGACTGGTGCATAAGTATTGAGAAACTAGTCGGTCGGAATGAGTAGTATTTCTGAAGGATGTATAAATTACTTTGTTTAAATAATACGAACGTTGAGTTCTTTCTACGGGCAAAAACCAAACCATGTATTGTTAAACGCAATTCTACGTCCAGTGTATACGGAGTCCAACCAAGAAGCAAAATGTATGGTAAAACTCATGTCTTATATAACCATATCAATTTGCTAATGCTTTTCCTCGATATGTCACTAGTTACTTTTCGAGTTCACTGTAAAGGTTACATTATATTTATTTTGTTTCACCCTTTCGACAAAACCTAGTGTCATGTTATCTTTTGCGGACAGTACCGCTTCGTTTATTGCATGAAGCCTTTATTTCAAAGGTTCAATTGAATCACCATCAATGATTGTTGCTTTTACTTTTGAATTATACTCCAAATGAATGACAATTTTTTCAACCTCATAACAGACAGCTTCGATCTTTAATACGATTTTTGCACGAGAAAAACGCTCGAAACTCAGGTACAAATCAGAACGATACATATGAATAACTTTTATTTGGATGATTGGAAGTTGTTATGATAATAATGGAAATGACAGTAGGCTAGAAGAATAAGAACAACATGAGCCATAGTGAAGGCGATTGTGATAACAAGGGCAGGGGTAGTAATGATAAACGGTGACGAGAGGGATACCAACAATGATGGTAGTGGTACTACCTACCATAATGGCTAGAACACGAAACCAGTAATGTAATAGTAAACCTATGTTCAGTAAACGTCTGCTAAATCTAAACCATTTTGGCATTCCCAGTAAGAAAACAGATATATTCGAACAATCTGGGTGTCTGACTCTTTATTTATGAACCTTTTCATTTACGTTAAGTAAAGTGTTGGTGATCTACGCAGATAACATGAGTTCTCTTGCGAGTTGTGGAGAAATAGGCATGGACAATATTACATTAAGTTTGGAAAAAAAATGGGTTATATGATCACAGAAGACATATATTGACAGGCTTTCAGATATAGTCCGGAATCACATTTAATGGAAGAGATGATTAAATGTAGCAACACACTATTACTTACGCTGTCGGAAATGATTGGAATAAACATGTTAAGTGCTATAATATATTAATACAAGAATTTCTAAACTTGTTGTATCATGAATATTAACAGTATTGTTTTCTTTGAAACATTTTTCCACGCCTAATTCATTATTTATTTTGCTTCCAATGCATTTTCCCAGACACTGACCTTTATGGGAAGGTGCTAGGAGACAAGACAATACTTGTCCTTTAAGGCATTATTGTCTGGCTTGACGGGGTTATTGTTGTGATAAAAATTTCCATCGACCACGGTCTATGTTGTCTATCTTTTTATGTTTGCATCCAAAAGAGTTTCAATTTCGAGTTCAAGTTGATGTTTTAATCTGAGTATGCAGGAATGAGCTGTTTCAAACGATAAGCATACACGATCTGTCGGCATAATTGGTTTACTATTTAAATTAACAAAAAAAATCAGTCGATGTTCGAAAACGTGTGAACAGATAGAGATAGGTTGCAACTACTTTACGGTTTAAATGTTTATTTGCATAACCATTTAAAAATAAATAAATGATTCGATACTTTGTACACGTTATCTACTATCTCAAAGTTGACCGAACTGTTACTATTATATATAAGGAAAGCTCAAAGTAACGAGTAGTGGTCTGAGAGGACAGAGGTAAGTATTACTTGCAACATCGGACATTAGGTGTGCCTGTTGCACGTAATAACAATATTGGGTCACAGAGAGTCCTGCTTTAATGTCGATCTTTTCAGTATGGAATTATGTATCAGTGAATACTTTCCGGTAATTGAGGTGCCTTTTACAGGAAGATGTAACGCAGTTTGTAAGATTGTAGATTTGTTTGTGTGTTTTATATTGGATAATGCTATTATAGCTATAATAGTGCATGAAATACATAGAGCATATTTATTTCACCACGAAATCAGCATAAAATTAAGAAAATAGTGTTTATTATCTTTGAAAGGTATTACTTAATATTACAAAAACAAAACGAATGAATACTTGCTTCCCTAATATAGCATGCTCTTTCACCTAACGTAGTTTTCAAAATGCATTCTAGTACGTAGACATATAACGGAACCTTATACAACGTTGTATATCTAAAACGTTACCTGAAAAATGAGGAATGTGACTGGTAAAGCAAGAGTCTGGTAAAGGCAGAGACTGGTTAAGGAGAAGTCTGGAAAAGGCAGAGACTGGTTAAAGCAGAGTCTGGTAAAAGCAGAGACTAGTCGAGGCAGAGACTAGTTAAGGCAGCGTCTGGTAACGGCAGAGCATGGTAAAGTCAGAAACTGCAATTTCATAAATATAATATTTATCATGCATTTTATATTGTTCTGTCGTTTGACACGATAAAACTAAGTAGAAAGTATGTATATGTGTATTTTGCGTGTCTCGGTCCCACAGTTTCATTATTTTAGTGTTACGAAGTTGGCAAATTCAATTATAGTATGTCACGCTGTTATTGATATATAGGAAACGTTTTTGGAATGTTTATTCAGATTTCATTGTTTTACTCTCAACAGTGATTTGCGGTTGTAGTTTATACCAGCGTATATTGTAAATATTAGAATGTCATGCTCTCTATACCTGGAAGGGTGTATTTGTGGGATTTTGCTTACAATATTAACCTTACAGAAAACACACGCATTGATAGTGGTGTAGTACACTGCGTTTATATTGCAAAAGGCTGAGACTCTCAGAAAACACGGTGGCTAAATTAAACAAAATAGAAGACATGTATCCATCGTCTATTTATGTATCAGTGAATATTTTCTATTAATCAAAGATTTCATGACATTTTATCGAAAGATTTTAACTCGTATTTTCAGCAAGTACTGGCACGTATATCAATAACTACGTATATTTCTCTAACTCTTAAGCCGATATTGAAAACACCATTAACAATATAATATAATAGTTTACAGATATTATATATAAATTTGATCCTTAAAGTCAAACGCTCATAAAACTAATTTAATGTATACTACTAACCGACTACAAGGCATACACACATACACGTTATATCGTTACAAGATTGTTAAGATAGCTCTATTGTCAGGAGACGTATAAATGACGCGTTGAAAGCATGAGAGCAATGAAGCAGACTTTGCTTTGGTAATAATTGCAGTCTATTAAAAATCATAAGACCACTTTTTTCTCTTTGCAAAATTTTGTACAAAAGTCGGAAGATTTTTATAGATGACGTCAATTAAACATTTTATTATAAATAAAACTCTTGTTTTACAAACATACAAGCGTCTATTTACAACGTAATGTTGTGTGAATGGCCGACACTAAACAGTACGATATCGCCATTGAAATGGTACAAATTGACTTTTTCTTCGTTGCAAAAAGCAAAATAATCGTGTTTTATTAGCAGAATGACGAGCACGCGCTTTTAAGTTTTTGTTTAATATTGGAACAGTTAAGCCGAAAAATAAACAGTTTATATTAAAAGTTTAATGAATCGCGCAAACAGTTTCTGAAAACGCTCTTTAGTTAGAAACGCACAGATTAGAGCTAATGAAAATTTATTAAAAATCTAAATTGACATCAGGAAAAGCGCAGATTTTGGACAAAACTGTCCAAAGGTTATCATAGAGAGGCGTTCATCGTATATACTGATGCACGTAACTGTGTGGACTTATTTTATTTTCGATTGCGTTATAATATAAGATGTTGGCAACACTATAAAAACATGATAACTTTTAAATTGCTATGTTGAGTTGTCGACCAAACAGATGTAGTACTTTTTGTGTACATAAATTGTGTCACGTAGTATTTAGTAAATAATGGAATGAGTACACATACAATAAAGAAAACAACAAAACGCTTAAAATAAAACAAACAAGACTATAGAACCAATTCATCCGGGTTTATATTTGATTCCATATTAACGACAGTTTAGGAGAAACTCGATACTATATTAATGATACGTTTTCATTAAGCCTTGGATTTTAAAGACAAGATAATTCATTTAGCTTTAACATCACAACGAACTACACGGGACTAACAGTTAAAACGGACAATATGTAGAAAATGTTCGCAATGTTGATCTTTCCGACTATAATTAATATTGTCAAGCAGGTCAAGTTCAGCTGCTGATTTGTCATAGATATGACCAATACTATACGTTGCCAAAAGGCTAACATACTTCCAAGGTTTTCTAGGAACTTTAAGGTTAACCTTATGTTTAGAAAACATCCTTTACTTTACTAGTGGCAATCATCAATGCGAGCATAATTGCATAGAGACACATTTGAATATTTAAAAGAAAGCCTACAACATAAACGGATATGACGTCATATTTGTGTTAAAGTAGTATATACGTATACATGTATGCTGAGACCAAATTTAAATAAAAATAAACGGGGGCCAATATTTCGAAACAACATAATAAAAGTATTTACTGTTTTCGTTCTTCTATTATTGCGAAACATTCACTTTACAAATTTTAATTGGTTAATATATTATCTGTCTGATAAAAACAAAACACTCAGCTTAATGTGTCAAAATCAGGTTAAGGAAAAACAAAAGGGATACAAACGGTGATGGGAATGGTGACAAGCTACCTGCCGTATTGGTAAGAGCGCAGAACTAATATTGTATTTTGCGCCAATGATCAGTAATCGTCTGCTTAATCTAAACCAGTTTTGGCATTCCAAGTATCAAACGGCATCGGATATTTAATTACAATCTGACAACTGTGCGCGTGTCAGACTCTTTATATGTGAAACTTTTCTTTTACGTTAAGTACAGTCTTTGTGATATATTCTGATAACATGGGTCCTCTTACCAGTCGTGGAAAATTGGCATAGACAAAATTACATTAAGAGGTGAAATACATTGGGTAATATATTCACAGTACACATATATTTTTTTCTGTTTTCTGATATAGTCATTTATGGATACCAGACACCATGAACCTCATTTCTTAGAATTGATGATTAATTGTAGTAACAAGCTGTGACTCATGCTTTCGTTAAGGCTTTCGTTAAGGATTGGGATCAACATGTTTAGTGCTAGAATTTAGTTTATAGATATTGCTAAACCCTTTTAACATAAACTTTACCAGAAATGTCTTCTTTAAAACTTCTAGGAATAAAATTATTAAAAGGATTGTACATACATTTTAGCAATTTGTTCATACATTTTACCATGCCTTAGTCATCAATTAATGAGGTCCAATTCATTACCAAAGACAGTAACCTTGTTGTTGGAATGACGGTTAGAGGCAAGACGTTGTTCTTGATGGCAATCTAGTCTGGCTTGACGGAGTTATTGATGTGATATATTTTTGCATCGACCATGCATCGTCTGTGTTGTTCATTATTTTTTATGTTTGCACATTATAAGGTTGCTAGTTCAAGCTGTTTTTTAACCTGTCTATGCAGGAAAAAGCTGTTTTACAATATAGACTTTCACGATATATCGGCATTAATGGTGTACTATGCATTTATATACAAAACTATTCTCACTTGATGTAAACAGATAGAGATAGGATGGAACTATTTTACTGTTTAAATGTGTATGTGCATAACCATTTAAAATTTAAAGATAAATAAATGATTGGACCTTTTGAAATCGTAAAGGTTGTGTGCTCTCTCATAGTTGACACAACTGTTATTAGTATGTATAAGGACAACGCGAAGTAACGATTAGTGGTATGAGAGGACAGAGGTAATTATTGCAAGCATCATCGGACAGTAGGTGTGCCAGTTTCACGCAATAAGCAATATTGGGCTACGGAGAGACCTGTTATAGTGTCAATGTTTCCAGTATGGAATTATGTATCAGTGAATACATTCCAATAATTTATGTTCTGTAGGTCTTTTACAGGAAGGTGTAACGCAGTGTTTTAGGTTGTACATTGAAAATTGTGAATGGTGTTCAATATTTTTGGTAAGTATAACTCAATTTGAAAAAAATAGTATGAACGTTTAAAAACTTGATTTCGTGTAAAAACGCACGCGAGGCGTGTGAACAGTTTAGAGAATAATTTTGATGATAATAGGTATAAGGATTCTGGACAAATACAAGAAAAGGCAGAGACTGGCAAAAACAGAGACTGGTAAAGGCAGAGACCGTTTACAGATGCTGCGATGACACACATCAAAACCACTCGACGTTACGTAAAAACGCAAGAAAGTAGGTGTAAAGTGGCGTGGAACCATCACAGACTGGTGATTATCGTCTGCTCTCTGACCTTCTCCTGGTGTTTTCTCGCCTCTCTCACGATCTTGGCGTACTCACACATCATCAATAGCCAAGGTAGACGTTCATGTTGTTGATATAGGGTCATGCTCGTGTTATTTCATTATAAAGCAGCAACCCATGTTGACATTGCTGTACTTTACATTGCTGTCAATGAACATTCTCAAACTAACAGAGGCTTTGAATGTGTGTTTGGACGCAGCCTTGTGTTAGCTCGAACTATATTTCTGATGATAACATGATTCTGATGTTGACATCATTAAAAGTTAATTAAAAGTAAGAACATATAACATAACTTATTGAGAGTGATGTATGCAAGTGTAATGGAAATGTCATTTTCCAAAGGAACAAAGATATGAATTTATTTCATGCTTTCCGGTTGTTTATATAGATCTCTCAATGAATAAAATTTGATATTTCACTGTTTCAAGCATTGAAAAAATAAAAATTGTTATTTTACTGTTTTCAAATTTAGCCCGTTCTCACGTCAAAATCAAACTTTAGCTGCAAAGGGCTGAAACACAATATAAACGGCGTCATTTCCGGACTGACGTTACGTTTGCAAAAAAAAAAATGTAGTGCCTTTTCTGAAAAAAACTACATTTAAATGTCAACTTATATCCCTTTTGGTTTGTTAAGTGTAAGAACGCCAAAATGTTTACCAACGGTAAATATTTATGTCGTGAACGCTAGGAGAAATATATTGCACTCTTACACTTGAATAAACATTTTGATCTTTTGAAATTCAAAGAACGACGTGAGGTCGAGATAGAAGCGTATTAAGAAGTAATGGTTATTATACTAGTATAGTTATTATGTTGTGGAGGAAACGTGCAGTATCGTTCAAAACATATGACTAGGCAGTTAGCCGGTTTAAACAACAGATTGTCATGGCATTGTCAAAGTTAAGGCCAACCTTTTCATTCCATGTGAGGTAAACATATTGCATAGAAAAAATGTCCCTGGAATCACGGCGTACTACTTTGCCATGGAACATTAAGATTGTTTCAAGATAACATACAGGCTCATTTGAATATTCTGTTGTTGATCCTTACATGAATATATCCTATATTTAACATCAACTGCATGTAGGGCTTATCATTGAATCTAGATGAATCATCTTTCTTTAAGAAAAGCCCATTAGGTCTGGTTCAGTTATTGAAATAGATGAAACAAATAATATGCCTTTTGTTCAGAGAAAACAAATATGTCATTATAGTAAAACAATTTGTGACCTAAATCTGGGTTTTTTACAAAGCGCATTTTATAGCTCTTTATTTATATTATGATATCGACTAATGAATTCCTTGCATTTTATTTTAGATTAATGCATGAGAACACATTTTATTTTACTTAATATGCTTAATAAGGTTTTCAAGTTTTAAAGCTGAATACGTTACACGTTGTGATACTAATTGAATTATTTTAATGTTTCTGTAATAGTCCTACACGCGCAATTTTCGTCGTAAAGTTTCCATCTTGATCACTGTGTGAGGGTGTATTTCTTACTCCTTATTAAACGCTGCCTAAGAACTATTTAAAGACCGATTTGACTATTAACATAATCTGAATCACTTCGCACACATCCATGACCACCACGAATTACCGCATATCCATACGCAATTATTTTCACTCAGCACAAAAGAGTTCCAGAAAAAAATACATTTTTACTTAATTTTGTTTAACTGAGGTGGTAGAAAAAGCATCTACAATAGCCGGTTGTGTATGATAGTTTCATCCCGACTCTCGCTCAGGGTGTTATGTGGAAACTTGGTAAAACTCGCTTCCGCAAAACACCCTACGCTAGGGTCGGAATGAACCTATCTAACACTCTCGGCCATGGAATATACTTATACTCTTTATGTTTATCAAAGAGTTGGCATTTTGGAGCTAGTCCCTGCCAGCTTTTTTGTGATATCAAATATTCCTTTTCTGGTCAGTATTTTATCCGTATTTCAATACTTTGCTGTCAAAGAACATTCTCAATACAAACGAGACTGTAACGTGTATACCATTTAAACAATTTTGCCCTTTTCAGAATAACCTCTCCTCGAGACGGTTTAAGCTGTCGATTCAACTGTTTTATAATTTGAAACTTGATTTTGTCTACACCACCGCTTAAGCATCTCTTGGGCATTGTATTGTTTCGCAGATTTCATAAGAATTACAATTACCTGACAAAATTAATGTCTTATATAATAGAGAATCCCTCAAGGTACATTATAATTTACTTACACGATATGTGTTCTCTTCCAATTATTATTGTATCGTCTGCATTTTTCTGTCGCTTTTTTGCCATTATCAAAATCTGACTTACCTTGGTAAGCATGCGTTGCTTTCAAATCAAAACAATATTGAACATTTATTATAAATAAAACCTGTACTCATATGGTTAGTAAGATTGTAGATAAAATAGACACGTATTTTATAACTAGAATAATAAATGTAAGAAACAGAAAAAAACTAGTTCGATCAATTATGATTCAATCGGTATCCTCATGCTTTTATTGTTGTCTAATTACAAGGAGTATTGGCATGCATTGTATAGCTGATCTGTGTTATACATGTTTGTATTGAAACCATTTCTTTTTGAACTGTGAGCGTATAGGGGTATAAATGGCTACATATAACTTGATAGGCTTTGAAAATCCATGACAAAAAATCATTTGCGGAGGCATTGACATTTTCTGTAATGTACCACATAAAAGAAGAAGTTTTGTTTGTAATTGTTGCAATGACTTTATTCACGTTCTTGTCCTCTCCCATCATTACATATGACTACGTAATGCATCAAATAGAAATGGCTTTAAGGAAATGCTAAGGCATCCATACAGCTACGTTCAGACTTTGGAGGGTTTTTGGTGCTTCCGATGTCATATTTCTAGTACGCCTTTAAAACCGTGAGATTGCTGTCTAGTCTATCAAGTCCCATGTTATTCATGTTTTACGTCAGTTTATTCAAATATCTTAATAATTATCAGAATTTCGTTATAAAAAGCACAGTATAATAATATCAGGAATGCATCAACGTGTACATGTTATTCATTGCGCAATGCACTATCACATCGGAACATTGTGCTTTAAACCATTTGTGAGCAAACATTTCCGAATTCCCGGTCAATACAGACTGCGCTTTCATAAATAGCATAATCTTCATTCATTAATAGTATATCTAATCACCAGAAAACATAAAACCAAATAAATTATTTTATATATTTAGTACGGCCCTCCGTCTGTGTCTGTTCTTCTGCCTGTGTGCCTTGTAGTTATTTGTTTGACTTCTTGGATCGCTCCGACAGTTGTTATTATTATATTGTTACGACGTTGGCAAACGTTATAAATCTATTATGTCCTGTTGTTATTTAATACATGACAACCTCATAATCATATGGTACTTCTTTTGAAACAATACTTAAGATTTCTCTGTTGACAATTAACGGTGTTGACTGGTTTTAAGTTTATATAAATGTATATTGTCCATATTAAAGTGTATGCTTTAAGTAACTGACATCGCTTTCCTACCAATGTTAAGCTTAAAGGACACACATAAACGGTCGCATAAGTTTCTTCCGACCAACAAATATACTTGCATTCTTTCTTTTAAGCACTGGACTGTTATTGATACTTTCATTTAGCGACAGTGGTAAAGGTCTACGGGGACACGGTGAACTCATAAAATGGAAAATATTGGATCTTGGCTTATTGTCAATGTGTCCATTCTGTATGTATGTACCAGTGGATGCTTTCTGTTAATTGGGGCTTTCGGGACAAAAGTTTGTTTCACTCATGATTTAAAGCGATTAAATGCATTCGTATTACTCGTGGGGATACGTGTTAATGATTAATTACGAATAGGAGAGCAATGAGGCAGGCTTTGCTTTGGCAAATATTGCAGTCTATCAAATATTCATAACACCGCTTCCTACTGTATGCAAGGTTCTGAACAAAAGTCCGCGGATTTTTAAGTTATTGTTTCTTCTCAATGTTAAACGTTTAACAGTTTATAAACAACGTCGGTCATTATTTATTTTATATTATGCCGTTGTTTTACGAATATATATTTTGCTCCGCCAAAATAAACCATGATTACACATCAATCAGCAAATTCAATCGAAGTCTTGAAGTACGTTATTTGAAATGATCAAAAACTGCTTTTCGAAATCGGTTTTGAAGTAGTACAAATTGTCTGTCTCTTCTTTATATGCAGGCACTATATCAGCGTACTTTTGTAAGCAAATGGACGAGTACGCATTGCTTAGTTCTTTTCTCCAAACAGTAAAACCGAGCCATAAAATATCCATATAATAATGTTGCCTACTATTGTAATGAATCACGCAAAATACGATATTTCAAATGGTTCATTTTATTAGATATGCAGATAGAAGGGCTGATTAAAATATACTAAAATCTAAAGCCCTGACACCAGGAATAATAGAACGTCTGGACAAAAATAGCCAAACATTATCTTATTAAAACGTACATAGTACGTACAGACGATTTGATGATGTAATTGTGTAGACTTAATTTATATCGACTTCAGTTCTATAAAGTGTTTAGAACTTAGGGCCTGACATTCAAATATTTCATTGCATTCTTTTTGTTGTTTGAAATTTAATTGTCTTTTCGGTTTGGTGTTCATGAGTATTTAGTTTGCTTTAACACTGAAATAGCTAGACGACGGCGTTGAATTTCTGATCTGAATGACCTGTTAACAGACATAACTAGTTCCAATTGACATCAGATAACAAGTTCAACTAGGGTTCTCGACAGATAACATACGATAACTGCTAGATAGCACTCACCAATAACGCATTACATTTAAAATGTGCAGATCACCATACAATATAACAACGAAAGGCTAACAATAACGATGCTATTGTAAACAATTGTGACGTGGGACTATAAGGGGCATCAACGGCGATGGAAATGTGAACAGCTACAACGTTATGGTACCAAATGCGATGGGACGGTGTGCAATAGTGGTTGTAGGTAAAGTGACAGCAAAATGGCCATGTTACAACGATGAGCGGAAGTAACGAGCAGGACATTTATGGTGCCGGGTAGGAAACCATGTGATGTGAGAGATGATTACCTACCTACCATATTTGATAGGACCAGAACCTAAATTGTATTTAGTGCCTATGTTCTGTTCATGTCTGCTTAATCTTAACCATTTTTGACATTCCCAGTATGTACACGGCATCAGATATCTTGATCAAATTTGCCAACTGTGCGCATGTCAGACTTTATATATCTGAAACTTTTCATTTACGTTAAGTACAGTCTTGGTGATCTATCTAGATGGCATGGGTCTGCTTGCGAATCGTGGGGAAAATGGCATAGACATTATAACATTAAGAGGCGAAATGAATTGGTTTAAATCAACAGACGACTTACATTTATAGGCGGTTCGATATTGTCGTGTATGGATGCCAGACGACCCGGAAACACATTTCATGGCAGTGATGACTAAATGTAGCAACACACTGTGACTGATGCTATCGTTTAAGATTGGGACATACGTGTTTAGTTCTAGTATATAGTTTATTATTGCTAAACCTGTTTTAACATAAATAGTACCAAACTGTATTCTTTAAAACTTCACATTTCAAAGAGATTTTGAATATAAATATTTCTGCAAAAAGCTACTGAAACAACCTCAGTAGCAAAACGTTTAATTTAAAACATAAACCCGGTTTAGTGGCACTGGGCAAACGCCAAATACATAGAACACAAAATCACAAACAAGAGACATAGAAGAAAACACAAAACTTCACGAACAGCACAGTGCATATATTTTATGCATACTATTCTATAAAATAGGTATGTTTATCAAGAATTGTTAGGTACCGCCTTGGAACGGTCAGTAAAATGTAAATTTACTGGGGGTTTAAACCTGTTTGTGTGCACAAACCTCACTCTTATCCCAACAATCCTTAATAAAGATAAAACGCAAGAGGTAAATCGTATCAAAGTATGCATTAACTTGAGGAAACTTATCAATAAAACAAATAATAATAAACGTATAGGTAAATCCCAAGTACTTCTATGATTAGAGATCTCAACTCTATCTGCAGACGGAGGGATACAATTTAGAGCACCTAATGCAAAAACTATTCAAAGATACGATGCAGTTATTGTTAGAAACTATAAACATCCCACACCATCTGCCTTATAAAATAAAAGGTTTAAAATTGTGTGATCATAGAGTTTCCTAATAAAAAGCATCATTGTACTAAAACTGGGAACAAATAAGGAAAACATTATTAAAAATAAAAGCGACATGTATTCGCTAATCTTTTCTTTCAAATGATTTGAAAATGTAAAATATTTGAAGAAAATGAAGTCACATGCCAAAACACTCCGAGTCAGCCATAAACGTGTTGTCCAAATACGGTTTTAAAGATAAAATGAATGAGCAAAATCTTCATAAAAAATCAAAGGACTGAAAGCTTTGTAATGAAAGGATGCTATATTATTAAACCCTATATTTTGTTTCAGGTATTCATCTTCAAAAACTAGAAAATAACTGCTCTTCAAAATATTGCCTTTTTATCCACGGTTTAAATACATTCCAAGTAATTCATTAAGTCTATCTGCCCAACTACCTGCTGGAAACATTTTAATTTTAAGAATTTTCTTTAAAACATCACCATAAAAATCGGGATGAGCAATACCATTAGCAATCAGCGATTTGAGACTACTATTGTACTTTGATATGAGATTTTAATGACCATTAACACATTTAAAGAAAGATTTCCATAATTTAAAATATCTGAAACCCTGTTTTAGAAGTTTTTGCGTCATAAGTTTACTGCGAGAGCTGGAATTTTTACACTGTACATATTCTAGCAAATCTTATCAACTGTGCAATAAAAACACCACATGATGGTGAACTAGGAACATCACCATCTAGAGACGGGTAATTAATTATTTTAAAATTAAAATCATCACGTTTATCATAAAGATTGATACTCAAAATATCTTCCTTTACTTCGAGTTGCAAATCTAAATAGGATGCTTTTAAAACGGATGTATTAGATTTATTAAGTTGCAATTGTGAAGGGTAAATCGAATGAATGTTATCTGTAAACACAGGGTTATCTAAACTTATACATTTGATCATGCCTTAGTCATCAATTAATGACATCCAAGGCATGTTCCCAGACACTAACCTTGATGTTGGAAAGACGGATAGAGACAAGTCTTTGTTCTTTATGGCAATACAGTCTGGCCTGACGGAGTTATTGATGTGATTTAATTTTGCATCGACCATGCATCGTCTGTGTTGTTTATCACTTTTTATGTTTGCACACAAAGAGGTTTCTAGTTTGCCCTGTCTATGCAGGAATGAGCTGTTTCAAACGATATTCATACACGATATATCGGCATATATGGTAAACTCTGTATTGATATCCAGAACATTTTCCAGTCGCCTATCAAAAACGTGTTAACAGATAGAGATAGGATGCAACTATTTTACGGTTTAAATGTTTATGTACGTTTAAAGATAATTAATCAATACAAATTTTGTAATCGAAAAAGTTGTCATATTATACCAAACTGTCAAAGTAATGTGTTAGGCCATCTTGAAGTAACGAAAAGTGGTCCGAGAGGACAGAGATATTTATTCCACGCAACATTTGACAATAGGTGTGCCTGTTTCACTCAATAAGCAATATTGGGCTACGGGTAGACCTATTATAGTGTCGATGTTTCCAGTATGGAATTGTGTAGCAGTGAATTCTCGTAATTGATGTTCTGCTAGCTTTTTACAGGAAGATGTAACGCAGTGTGTAAGGCTGTACATAAGCGCGTGTTTGTAAATCGAATACAAATATTGATGTTATAATCATAACGGTATATGATATAAACAGGGCATATCATTCACCAATAAATCAGCAGCAAAATAAGAAAATAACGTTCAAATTTTGAAAACTTATAACTCAATTTAAAAAATGACAACGTATGGATACTTGCCTTCGTATTGAGGTGCACGCTTTCGCCTAACATATTTCTCAAAACAAATTCTTGAACGTAGATGCCTGAACCTTGCACAACGTTATATTGCAAACATGTCAACTCAAAAAGAAGTTGTGTGAACATTTTGGAGAATAATTTTGATAATTAACGGCGTAAGAATTGTTTACACACTGACAAAGGCAGAGACTAGTAAATGCCGAGGCTGCTAATGCCAGAGACTGGTTGAAGCAGACACTGGAAAAAGCAGAGACTTGTAAATGCAGATACTGGGAAAGGCAGAGACTGGTAACTAATGCTGTCATGACTCACATCAAAACCACTCGGCGTTACGTAAATACGCGGGAAAGAAGGTGTGAAGTGGTGTGGAAGTTTTGGCGCCATCACAGACTTGTAATTGTCGTCTGCTCTCTGACCTTCTCCTGGTGTCTTCTCGCCTCTCTCACGATCTTGGCATACACACACATCATCAACAACCAAGGTAAACGTTCATGTTATTGGTACGGGGTCATTGCTCTTACATGTTCTTTCATAATATTACAGCAATCAACATTGGCATTACTGAACTTTACATTGCTGTCAATGAACATTCTCAAACAAACAGTGACTTTTGATGTGTTTTGTTTAAAATAATTTCATCTGTTAGCTTGATGATATTTCTAATGATAACATGATTTTCAATTTCACAAACTCTTAAGTTAAATAAAGAATTATTTTAAGGTTAGACAATTTAACAGCATTGAGCGAGATATGCAAAAGCAATGAAATATGAAGTTTCATAAGTGAAATAACAACAGTGAAAATATTATTTTGATAATTTGACTGCAAAATAAGGAGTGTAAATAACAACTTTTCGAACTACTTTTAAAAATTTTTGTTGTTATTTCCCATTGATCAAAACAAACACTTCACTTTGGACAAAAACATGTTGCCAGAAAAATTATGATTTTTTAAAAAAAGGTTACATTAGTTTGAATAAAGATATATTTTAAAACAAACAAGTTACATTTTATTAGAAAAATTGTAATGACGTTTTTTAAACGTTTTCTTGAACTTTTTTGATCAATGTTCGAACAGCTGCTTTCATACCATGCAGATTACAACGAAAACAACTACTCAAACATAAATAGAATGGTTTATCATCTTTGAAAGATAGTTTGAACTGCTGCCTGGAAATATGGCTTCCCATTTTCAAGCTATAAGTATATAGATAGCTTGGCCATGATTAGAACCGAATAATATCTGGCTGTGAAACAAATGAGGTTATTTGTGCGTCAATGTCATATTTCCAGTAGGCATTTAAAGCCATAAGACATAGCTCTAGTCTATCAAGTCCTATGTTATTTATGTCGTACGTCAGTTGCTTTCATATAGATGATATTAATACAGGACGTTAACTCTGAAGTCCGTTATAAATAGCTCACTTAAAAAGTATGAATGGATACAATTTCACATTTTGTTCCCATTCGCATCGCACAATCAAATAAATAAACATTGTGCCTTAAACATTCAAACTGTCCGGTCAATACAGACTGTGCTTTCATAGATATCGTAATCATCATTCATTAATAGTATATCTTAATCACCAGAAAACATAGATATCATATATTTAGTACAGTACTCTGTCTGCTGTCCTTGTCTGCTCTCCTGTCTGTGTGCCTTGTAGTTATTTGTTTGATTTCTTGGCTCGTACCAACAGTCGTTATTATTGTTACGCTACGACTTAAGCAAACCTTATGGATGTAATATTTCCTGTTGTAATTAAATATATGACAACAACCTCATCAGCCTTGCGTACGTCTTTAGGAACGATTATGCAGATATTTATGTTTACACTCAACGGTGTATTTCGGTTCAAGTTTAAATTAATCTTTAAAGTCATTATCAAAGTGTTACAGTTTAGGTAACTGGCATTAATTTTCTAACAATGAGAAGCTTTAAGGGCATACATGAACGGTCACATGAGTTATTTCCGACCCCTAAAATAAACTTCCTCTCAATATTTAGGACTGAACTGTTAATGATAATTTTACTCATTAACCGTGGTGATGGTCTAGGGGGACATGGTGAACTCACAATGGAAACTATTGGATCGTGGCTTATTGTCGATGTTCTGTATGTATGTATGAGTAAATACATTCTGTTGATAGAGGCTTTAAGGCATTATGCCGGAGTTTTTTAAGTGCAGTCTTACACGTATTGGTTCATGTGATGTACTATGTATAATTCTCAAGCCCCTAGGCGCAATGTTGGAAAGACTAGTACTAATTTAAATGTTATCTATGTTCCTTTAAGTAAATGTTCATTTCACTCATATCATATTAACCGATTAGAATGCATCCTTATTACACATGAGGAAATGTGTAAATGATTCATTTATAACAGGAGAACAATGAAGCAGACTTTGTTTTGGCAATAATTCCTGTCTATCAAATATTCATAATACCACTTCCTACGCTTGGCAATTTCCGAACAAACGTCGGAGGATTTTTAGATTACTATTTCGTCTAAATGTAGAATTCCATGATTCAAAGATAACGCACATTGCTTGTTTTATAACTCACAACTTTGTTTCACAAACATATAATAATTTTAGTGTTGTTACTACTGTTTGGAAATAAACAATGTAAACAATTTGAATGTATTAGAACATTTAATAAATATGGCTTTTGCTCCGCCTAGTAAACTAAGAGAATTTCGGATCAAGTACAACATGTATATTATCACAGAAAACAAAGCCGACTGCCACGTGTCAGCGATTGAGCGTTTTATCTTTCAACGTCACACATACTATTAACGATTAGTCTCATACAGTAACAAAAGATTTATACAAGTACAATATATACGCTCTTTGAATGGCCGAAACCTTATTGTTCGATATCGCTTTTTGGTTGTATAAATTGACTTTCTCTCCGTTGAATAAAGGCAATATGACCGTGCTTCCATTGACGAGTAGTCGCTGTTATGTTTCATTGCAAGCATTTGCACCAGTAAAACCATAGAAGCGTACATGGTATATTCAGGTGATTTTGTCATGTAATATTGTCGAGTTGATATATTTTAACATGAGGTATACAATGATATGTTGGCAAAATTATTATAAAGCATATCGTAACTTTCGAACTTGCTATGTTAACTTTGTGTCCGCAAATAGGGTTAGACTTTTGCCGACATCAATTTTGTTAAGTCAAAATATCGTGTTTAACTCAATAAAAATAAAACAAAAAGTCGTCAATTTAGTCATTAAGCAAACAAATCCACCCACAATTAAAAAATCAACATCAAAACAGTATAAATGAAATTAAAAACTACAAAACCAATGCATCAGTTGTTTATTTGATGGACTTCCCATTAACGATCAATTTAAAGTTGGTGGTATTCACTCCTTTATACATTTGACATACAATATTGCATATAGATCATTACAATAAATATTTCGTTTTAAACAATTCAAACAAGTACAGTCAATGAAATATGTTTAAGATAACCCTTGATCATTTGTTACCGAAATTTTATGCATAAATATATAGCAGCGATCGGTCACAAATTAGTATTTATAAGTAAGCAGACATAACGTGAGAAAAAAACAACGTGTTTTAGTAGTTTAACAATTCATTTCAATTTTACAATGATAAATATTTAAGTTTCATTCTAATTTATATTATGTATAGCTAGTAACAAAATATTTAATTGTATCTTTTACACAGCTACTCTATGTAATAACAATCATGTATAATAAACAAGTATTACGAAACAATTATCATAACTTGGTATTTCTATTTCGTAATTTAGCAGCCATATACGCAAAAATAGCTAAATGTCGTAGAAATTGCTTATAATCTGACTGAAAAAGTGCAATCACTTTGAACATAGAGGGTCGATGATGATAATATATAGGTATATTTCTATCTTTTGTTAGGAATACAATTGGCATTCTAACATAAAATTGTAGCGCATAAGATATTGTACAAATTATTTCATTTAGAAGAATTCTATTCCATCTACCCTTTTCTAAATCTAATCTATGCGAGACCATTCGTAATTTACATAACGAGATTCTGTTTTTTTGCAATATCAATACAATTAAAATATGGTTAAATTCCAAATCTGAAAAGAAGTTCTGTAAATTATTGATCTTGAAGAGTCATTAATCCTACCTTCAAGGTTTTGAATAGAATTATCCCTATAAAATTGATTAAAAAGCGACAAGAAAAGAGGAATATCATTAACAACCTGACATAACCCGACATGAAAATTTAACAATTCTGTAAGAGTTCTCATTTTAAAAAGTGCCCAATTTAAGTATCGCCGTCGTTTCTCAATATCTTGTCTTATTTTTTTTTAAATGCACTAATATATTTATACTCTTGGATTACATTGAATTAGTCTCTTACCATATTGGATATACCTTAACAATAAAAATCCAGCCTTCAAGTCTCCACATAGACGAAATTATTTTGTGTTGTTTTTTTACCTGATTTAATTAGAAGTATTTGAATATAATCGATCGAAACCCTTTAGACGGCCACCCCCCTATTTCTGACCCGAATAATAATATTGGTCTACCTGTCCCGATAATGCAGTCGTGGCTTGAATAAATGCCTTGATACGTAAAATGATTTACTAATATCGATAACATCATCATCATAGTAAAATCTTCAATTGTCTGAAATTCTGATATATGATACGTATTTTTTACACATACGCCTTGGTGATAAAAGACACTTGAGAAGACATTTAGCTGTGAGATCAACACGACCGCCTCTAAACTAACAGTTATACGGAAAATGTGTAGAAAAATGTTCACATTGTTTCTCCATCCGCCTGCAATTTATATTGGAAATCAGTTCAAGTTCGGCTGCTGATTTGGCATAAATATGACCTTTACTGTATACAGTCAAACTAGAAAGCAAATGTTTCCCAGGGAAATTAAGGTTAACATTATGTATGGAAAAAACATCCCCTGATTCACGGTGGATTACTTTGTAAGTGGCAATCATGAATGCTTGCAAGACTGTATAGAGACACATTTGAATATTGAAAAGCAACCATGACATGGACAGAAACAACGGCATATTCTTGTGAATGTTGCATTTATGTATGCATATTTGTATGTTAGTATTTATTTATACATGTTTTTGGAGTATTGATAAAGACATTCGAATATCTTATTGCATTCTTAATGCGGTTTATTTGACATATTTTGATTGTCTATTCGGTTTGTCGTGCATGATTATTTCGCTTTCTTTAACACTAACATAGCAAGACGACGACGTTTGTTTTCTGGGAATATACACTATATGACCTGTTAACAGACATCCTCAATGTCATGTTTCTTGATGACATCAGATAGCTAGTTCCATGATAGTCCTCGATAGTTGGCATCAGATAAAAAAAATAGAGAGCATCAATAGCGCATTACATTTCAAATGTGCGGATAACAAATACATTTGATGACAATTATCCTATATAAGTAATAAAGAAATATTCAGTTAAAACCGAATGCGCAATTTGCCGCTAGATGTAAGACATTCTTTCTTCTCATTAGATCTGACTTTCACATGACAGTGTTTCCTTTGACTTCCAGAAGCTGCAAATGCTTTAATGTTTTAATGTACTGTTTTAATTGAGATGTGGCCATTTGTCACGTAAAGTCAGTGCGTGCTTAACAATCATGAAGTGTGTTTTACTCTAAACTCTGCAACCTTCCTATGATTATAAATAAAAAATGTATATGCTGCATTTCATCTATGAAGTGTTTTTTATCATTTGATCTAGATCTGCTTGGTGTTAGATAACGCATTTTAACAAAACTCAATAGAGAACTGCCGAAATATTCAGTTATCTTAGAGTTGGAAACGCTTTAGCAATACAAATCAACTTCTGAACGTTAACATTTAATACTCCAATCAGATATTTTATCAGCAGTCTTATATCATCGGTTTTCAGACATTCCTGCAAAATTTGGCTCTTTCCAAAACAAAAACAAAAAATAGTTGTCAAATGGTCAATCTGGAGTCAACACTTTTTTAAGAAACAACAAATGTAATAAATATTTCTACCCATGGGCAATGATTTGGTAATACATGATCTTCTTCATTTAACGCTGCTGGACATGACTTGTTACTATTATTTGAATTAAATGTGTATATATAATAATGTTTAACTATTTCACAACTTTGCAAAGCGACAGGTTGTATAATGTCAATAGGTTAAAGAGCGCAATTTGCCGCTCAATATAAGACTGTTTTTCTCGTTTTATCTGAGTCTCGCATGACAATGATTTGTATGACTTAAAGAAGCTGCTAATAATCCATGGTAAGCTTTTTTAATTGAGATGTAGCCATTTGACACGGAAAGTCAGTACAGGCTCAACAATCATGAAGTTTGTTTTACTCTTAACTCTGCGGCCGTCCTATGATTATAATTTATATAGGCTTTAGTTCACTATTAAAGTGTATGTGATCATCTAATCTAGATCTGCTAAAGAAGTGTATTTGATCATCTGATCTAGATCTGCTTATGACGTGTATTTGATCATCTGATCTAGATCTGCTTATGAAGTGTATTTGATCATCTGATCTAGATTTGCGTATGAAGTGTATTTGATCATCTGATCTAGATCTGCTAAAGAAGTGTAAATTATCATCTGATCTAGGTTTGCTTATGAGGTGTATTTGATCATATAATCTAGATCTGCTCATGAAGTGTATTTGATCATCTGATCTAGATTTGCTCATGAAGCGTATTTGATCATCTGATCTAGATTTGCTAATGCAGTGTATTTGATCATCTGATCTAGATTTGCTCATGAAGTGTATTTGATCATCTGATCTAGATTGGCTTCGCGCTCGTTATTTTATTATCAAAATGAACATCATTCTCCTTTGCTGTAATTGCCTTTGATAATAAGAATGGATATCAGCCAACATGTACCATAAACAACTGGAGTGTTGCTACTCACTTGTTTTTTTATTCATCTCATTGTCGTATTGTTGTGTTTTTATCATTTGAATAAATGAAAGGTAAATATTTAAATGGTTTAAAAATGTATAAAAGCATATCTCAAGATTTTCAACGGGGTCACGTGACTTTCATTAAAATCACGTGATACACGTGAGGACAGTAGTATTTTTATCCAATAGAAGCAACTGCTGCGTTCAGTTATACATCTTTATCACATTTCATCAAACAAATGATTTGCATGCGTTATCTATGCAAACAACACACACACTTATGAGCTGACGATATTTTCGAAGCCCAAATCACATCGACAAAATACTAAAACATAAAGATTACTGAATATTCGGTTGCAAAAGCAAATTCACCTGGTGAACCAACACACGTTAACTCCATTATGGATTAAAGCCCTTTATCAACAAACATAAGTCTTATGACTCAAGTATGGAAATGCAATCAGTCTAGACCTGCACCTTTTTCGAAGAAGTTCGTATACATTAACATTTTAATATAGTTTTAGTATATCAACTCTATCCTCTTCATTAATAGTCATGCTAGTGCTCATGGTCATATATAAGTGATACATGTGATACACGTGTAATATAGTTGTATATAAGGCTGCCTTTCTTCGGTCACGCTTTAATTCTATACTCCAAGAGAATGAAATCCGTGAAATCACCAAAGGATTTAGCAAACAATGTCTTCATTGGTAAATTTCATCGCTTTGCTCTCTATGTTAACACATGGAATATAAATTTACATTTTAACAAATGCTGAACCTTTCGTTGACTTGTATATACCTTTGTTGTTTTGGCTTTTGATTTAACTTAATCTAAGTTAAAGTAACCTAAAAAAAGTATTTGGATAACGAATATGATCATTTTTATATGATTTGTTCTAATGTGTCTGCCAACCTACAGTGCTTCTGTTCTTAATAACTTCATTAAAGGAACGAGACCAAACACTTTCATTAGATAAACAATATGTAATCTACCATTAGGCTTTCTGCAGACAGATATAAATTTAGTTGGTCCATTGGGCATATTAAACACCTTTTTATCATGAAATATATCGTTAATATCGTCTATTAAATTGATAATTCGTAGAAATGATCAGTTGTATTGAATTTTCTCCATTAAAGTAGCAATCTTTCTTTACACCTGTTGTGGATTAGACATAGGAGGCCGCTTTTGTGCGGACACTTCAAAGCATACACACAAAAAGGCATTCGCATAACCACACAACATACAAACACAGACAAAAACCACAACACAGCCGACAATTTTCATCAAATTATGCAAACCGTTCCCGCTTCGGTTTTATTTATGAAGAATCTCTGTTGTTATTTTGTGGCCATTTACAATATCTGATTTCCTTAGTTATGTATGCGTTGCGTTCAAATCAAAATAAACATGCACATATATAATGATATAATGAATAATTGTACTCAGAATGTAAGCAGGATTGTAGATAAAACAGACACGTATATCATAACTAGGATGAAAATGTCAAAAACAGGGAGGTCCCGTTTAATCAATTATGATTCAATCGGTTTACCACATGTTGGTTGTATTATCGTCTATAAGCAAGGATTATTGGTATGCATTTTATTGCTGGCCATTGTTATTCATGTTTATATAGAAGTCATGTCTTTGTATTTCAGTGAACGGAGTTGTTAAACAGTTTTGATATACTAGTGTTGATCAAGAAGCTGTTGTTGACATACACTTTTGAGTAATAGGCATTGGTTACCTTTGAGAAAGTTTCATTTTGTGAGGCATTGAGATGTTTTTATAGCAGTTTGTATTGTAGGTGCTACAATATCGCTCTGATTGAGATGTTTTTATAGCAGTTTGTATTGTAGGTGCAACAATATCGCTCTGATTGAGATGTTTTTATAGCAGTTTGTATTGTAGGTGCTACAATTTCGCTCTTTACGTTCTAGTTCTTTTAGATCAGTTACTATGACTACGTAAGAAATAAAAAAAGAAACGCCGAAGGAAACATTGTCAACATTGTCAAGCCACATTGCTGCATTTCACTAATGTTATGCCAGATTTCCTGTTTGCATTTATATCCCTCAGGTTACTGCATTGTCTAGTAAGTCCTATGTTATTGGTGTCGCTCGCCAATTTTCTTTAAATAATAATCCTCATAAATGGGACATTTGTATTACTATTAACATGTTCTACCTATTTGTGTAACTACATGAAACAAAAATTGTTCCTGAAAACATTTATGAGTAAAGATTCCGGTCAAAACAGACTGCAGTTTCATAAATATCATAATCTTTAAGCTTTAATAATATTACTCTTTAATAGAAAGGGTAAATCAAACATGATATAACCGTCTTCTTCTGTTCTCCACTCTGTGTGCATAGTAATTATATACTTTAATGCGCGTCTCGTTCCCTCAATTTTTATTATTTTACTGTTACCATGTTGACCAACCTAGGAGACGTACTATTTAACGATTCTTCAGATGTCTATGTTTACACTCAACGGTGATTGTCGGTTGTAAGTTATAGCAGTGTTTATTGTCCATGTTAGATTTTCATCCGTTAAGAAGCTCGAAGGATGTATTTGCCGTGGTTCTACTATCAATGTTTACCCTGCAGGACACACATAACCCGCCACATAATTAACATCAGATATAAACCATTACTGCTTTCATCTAGGACTGGACTGTTATTGTTACGTTCCCTTAACGACGATGGTGTTTTACACTGAATTTGCATCGCAAAAGTGGGAGGATCTCGGGGAACACGGTGGCTTTACAAAACAAATTATTGGACATGTTTCCATTGTGTATTAATGTATCATACAATACTTTCTATTAATTAGGGCTTACAAGACACTATACCGAAAGATGTTGACGCGTATTCTCGGCACTTATTGGAACATTCATTAATTACGATGAATATTTCTCTAAAGCTTTAGTGTACGCTCGTTGAATGTCCGGAACGTTACTGTTCGATATCGCTTTTGTTGTTGTACAAATTGACTTTCTCGTCGTGGCGAAAGGGCAAAATGATCGAGTGTTTATTAGCAGGCTGACGAATACGCGCTGATGATTTTCTTTGCAAACTTTTGCAACAGTAAAACCAACCTATAAAATGTCCAAAGTGAATAATGTTTGCAACTGATGTTATGAATCACGCAAAAGACGATGTATCAAGACGTCCCATTACTTATAAGTGCACAGATAATTGCTGATAAAAAGATATTCAAAATCCAAATCCGTGACATCAGGAATAACGCAGTCTAGACCATAGTAGCCATATTTTATCGTATAGAAGTAAACATCGTAAATACTGACGACTTGATCAAATAATATTGTTGACCAATAACGTTATCCATCACATAAAAGTAAAGGACACAAAATCAAATTGTCAATTAATGTTTTTAACAATACATGAAGGTTGGAGGTAGAAAGAAATATACACTAGATATACAATAACACGACTGTGACGCATGTTAATTAAACCGTGGCTTTTAAAGATTCACAATGAGACATTTCGCTGCAGGAAAACACGAACGTCATTAAACTAACAGTTCACAAACAGTTTGTAGAAAATGTTCACACTATTTGTTTTCCATCCGCTTGCAATATATATCGTAAAGCAGTTTATGTTCGGCTGTTGATTTGTCATTAATACGACCATTACTGTATGCAGCCAAACTTGAGAGCAACCTTTTCTAGGAACATTTAGGTTAACATTATGTAGAAAACCATCACGAAAATCCCGAAGGATTACTTTGCTTGTGGCAATCATGATTGCTTGCTTGATTGCATAGACACATATTGTAACAATTTGTAACTCAACTCATTATTTTTAAACTGCATTTTATAGCTCTCAGCTTATATCGTAAAATCTACTGATAAATTGTTTGCCATTTAATTTTCATTATTTAAATAACAACACATTCCATTTTTTGAATATCTTAAACCCATGTTTAATTCATTACACATATTGATGTACATGCATGTTTTAAATGTTTGTGTTATAGTTTTACTCTTGCACATGAATGTTTCAGACGTATGCTTTCCAAACTGATTGTTAAAGCCAAGTTTGTTTTATTTTGGAATGTTTCTTCGTTTTCATAAGAGCGGTGGTACTAAGTGTCTGTCTGAACCTAGACCATTGTTACAGGAAATAGTACTAAGTTATAAGTTTTGTTCTTGTCTGGATCAACGTGTATGGATGTTTCCTCACTCCTCAGTGATGTTATAGTAGCCAAACAGTCAAAATAGTTTTGTATTTTGAGCCAGATATGCCTTATTTGTTTGAAACGCCAAAATGTATTCCATTCTTTTCTAACAGTTGATACAATCAATTGATGTTATGAAGGATACTTGACACTCTTGAAACTCAAGAACAAAACACATGATAAAGTATGTCTGTATAGTAAAAGTTGAATGTTGTTGTTCGAAATATGCTTTGTCATGAACTTGTATTCCTATTGCCTTTAAAAGTAAAATATTTCGAAGACATTATAAACGGATTATACTGGGAAATTATGTGTGTTTAATCATATATGAAGTATGTTGTTATATGATTGTTTAATGTTATGTCGCATGTGTGTCCCGTAAACTTCAGTCCTTATGTTAAGCAAAGAGATCGCCTTTAGTTTGTTAGTTTTGTTATTCAATGATTTCCTTTTTGTGGTCATATTTTGCAACCATGGCTGCCGATGAACATACTCAATACGATCGGGACTGCTACTTGTGCATTAAAAATGTTTTTGCCTTACAGAAAAAACCTCTCTCCATTTGGTCGACTCCACTGTTATGTAATTTGAAAATTAACTGTGTCCAAACTACCACTTAAGTACCTGTTGGGCAATGTATGTTTCCGCATATTTCATAACATTTACAATTGCTTAACATAATAAATGTCTTATATATAGAAAATCCCTCCATGTGTCTTCTTATTTGGTAATAAGATATGTGATGAATTCTAAATAATATGGTAAATCGGCTGCACTTTTCTGTTGCTATTTTTAATTATTATTTGCCATTATCATGATCTGACTTACCTCGAAATGCAAATTTGACAAATTTCATTCGGTGGGTCATTTACATTTTTAGCAGTTGCGTTTGTAGGTGCTACAATGTCATAATTAGATCGTTTACAATGACTGCATAAAGCATAAAATAGAAAACGCTGTAAGATCGTTCTAGGGAACAATGTCAATGCACACTACTGCCTTCACACTATTGCTTCCGATGTCAGATATGCAGTATGCTTTTTAAGACATCAGGTTGCTGTATAATAGTAAGCTATACAGTGAGACGGATATTTACGCTGTATACTGCGGCCTGTGTAACGAATAAACTAGACTATGTACATAAGATGGCAATTGAAAAAGTGAATAAAGGGTTTATATTTCGTGGGATCTTGAATTCGTTGATCACCCAACCCACAAAAACCACGAACATTAATGCCCCACGAACATTAATGATTTTACAGTACTAGTTTTCGACAATAATTTGGTAATTCATCAAATTCTACATTTTAAGCTTCTGGATTTGTTTTGTTACTTCTGTTATTTGGGTATCATTTGTATACTATAGTACTATTAACAACTTTGCAAAGCATAATTGTGTAAATGTCAAAAGGTTCAGAATTATTCAGCAGTAAGGTTGGCTTTACAAGAATGGGGATGACGATAAAAAATGTTTAATCATAAACATCATGTGCAATTTGCCGCTCAATGTAAGAATGTAAGTTTCTTCTCGTTTGATCTGTGTCTCGCATGACAGTGATTCATATAACTCCAAGTAGCTGCCTACGTTCAGTGGTAATGTTTTAATTGAGATGTGCCATTTGTCACGGAAAGTCAATGCGTGCTTAACAATCATAAATTTGTTGAAACTTTTGACATTGCGGCCGTTTTCTGATTTTAAATAAAAACATATGTGTGCTTCAGTTCACTAATGAAGTGTATTTGATCATCTGATCCAGATCTGCTTCGCGCTCGTTATTTTGTCATCACAATGAGCACCAATCTCCTAAGCACTAATCGCCTTAGACAATCAGAGACGATATCTGCCCACAGGTCCCATAAACAACTGGATGTTTTTGCTGTTCACTTCTTATTTTAGATATCTCATTGTCGTATGTTGTGTTTAATCATTTGAATAGATTAAAGTTGCATATTTAAAAGATTACACAGGTGTAAAATATTTTTAGGATTTTCAACGCGCTCAAGTGACTTACATCAATATCACGTGATGCACGTGACGAATCAGATTTTATCAGAAAAAGGTGTGAAATAAGTTTATGTTCTCTTCTGTTCTATCATCGTTTTATGGCGATCAATTTCGAGTTTAATCTGATATTTGTCAATCGATATTTGAAGGTCCTTTTCGATAAACATAATACTCAATAAATAAAATTATAACTGAATACTTATTCCAGAAGCTTTTTTATTGCTGAAGCAACACATGTTAAATCCTTTATGGAATAAAGCCTTATAATAACATAGATATGCAGTATGACTCAAGTATGTAAATGCAATCAGTTTAGACCTGAACCTTTTTTATAAACTCTGATACATTAAACGTTTAATTTAATAATTCAAGAGAACTCAATCAGCAAAAATATTTAGCACATAAAGGCAACATTGTTAAACTTTGCTTTTGCGCATTTAGTAAACATATGGAGTATGATTTAATTCTTTAACAAATGCTGAACCTTTCATTGGCATGTTTAAACCTTTGATACATTTATCATTATATAAACAGCATGTAATCTATCATAAGGCTTTCTGCAGACTGATATAAATGTAGTTGGTCCGTTGGGAAACTTGAACACCTTTGTATTGTGAAGTAGATCCGTTAATATCGTCTGCTAATTTGATAATTCGTTAAAGTTTTTATTTGTAACGGATTTGATTTGTTGAATTTCATGCTTCCCATTGTTTAGACAAGACCAGTAATAGAAGGCCGCTTAAGTGACACACGCTTCAAGCATACATACAAACACGTAATCAAACAAAACATCAAATGTAACACAACCTAACATACAATTTATATCACAATCCGTTCCCATTTCACATTGGCTTAATTTGCTTATGTGTTGTTTTTTTCCTGATTTAAGTTCATTTGTTTTGATCATTTTCTATCATCAACATGCACTCAATATAACTTCAACTGCGGTTAATTAAAACAAGATGTTCAATCACATTGATATGTTTTATTTTTTATGTTTAAATTCCGTGAACTGCCCGTTCACTTCTTCAACATTTATTTTAAATATTTAGTTATTTACCATCTGATTTGAGCAATCAGTAATCGATTAATTGTCTGCATAAGCATCTTTACTATAATATTCCATTAGCTCTCTGGACTAAGCCTCTGCATATCTTTGTTCCTTTATTCAGGTGGGTTCGATTCTTCGACAATGTATGCTTTACATTGATTGAACGTAAATACTTTGATAGACATCATTGTGTCTTTTCACAAGCTCATTTGGTATCGGCTGCTGTGCTTCTCGTTTAATCATATAAATGACGATGTTATCGGAAACAAATGGACCTCTAGGGTTAGGGTTAACACATGCTAAAATCAATGGGTTGTTATTAGTAGTTGTTGTCTTTTTCGTCAATAACCCTTTGGTACGTGTCGTGCATGAACTGAGTATTCGTGTTACTTGAAGCTGAATCAACATCGAGTACACAAAATGACAGCACAATTACTAACAGCGTGTAACTTAATGAACCTGACAATCTCCCTCATGTATATAAGGTCGTCTCAACCAAAATGCATTACTTGTACATTATAATATAGCATTTAAAGGAAATATGATTAAATTTAATGTAAATTGACAGTTGAATTGCAAAATAACAAAATGGCATTGATAGGTTCAAACAAGTAGGTTCCTTTATTAGATATTCGCCAATACACGGCCATGAATTAAGCAGAGACGTTAGATTAGAACCATGGAATGTAATTAAGGTCGCAAGAATGTATTTTAAATTAATCAATTATTTATTCAATTGGTATTTACAGAGACACAGCGTCGATCCTTAACGAATAATTATAATATATTTCAGTGTAACATTCAACGAGATATTAAATAAGCAAACAGATTCATCGACTCCGCCATCAGCAATATAAATATCAACTAATTCCGACTTATGTATGTTCACTAAATTCAACTTGATTTATCTAATACCGGGAACACGATTGAAACGAATATGGTTAAGCACTTCTTTCTTAGATTTAAGGATAGTATAAAAATTCGTTCGTTTGCCATGACTAAGTCAAAAGAACCTAAAAAAAACATGATTGATATCACTTTTGCCCTGCGTTAAGCAAATTAAACAGTATATCATCATATTTTGCCGTGTGTTTACCTCGACTGAGCCAAGATAGCCTTAAAACATGATTGATGTCATGTATTTGCCACGAGTGATCCAATTTAACCTAACATCATGACTTATGTCGTGAATTGACCTCGAGTTGTCCAATATAACCTAACAATACCATATATGCCGTGTATTGGTCACGACTGAGCCGATAAACCATAATTGAACTAGTTTTACTGTGTATATTAGGTGAGTCCTTAAAAGTTAATACTATGAGATATGGCTTATGTCGGCTCTCAGACCTCGGACCTTATTATTATTTGAGCTTGTGCACGTTCAGTTAAAACAGCCAGATGTCAAGTTGGTTAAACATTTTTACAGATGTAAGCAAGTCTCTTGTAAGATGTTTGTTCGACTTAGATCGTTGAGCCGACCTTGATTGGTGTGGTTTTACCAGGGTCTTAAAATGTAGGCTCATGTGCCCTTTATTTGAGTCATTGTAATGTTTTGTATAAACCAGAATAATAATACGATTGATCTTTTTACCTAGAATGATACAAAAAAAGTGTTTTTGTCCCATAGATACATGCTTATATTATATGAGTGGTTAAAGTTTTAAACAGTTCTTAATGTGGTGAAGCTAGCGTGTTGCCTCTCAACCAATACCTTACTGGGCGTCGTGTGTGTTTCACGTAATTGTAGAGCATTGGTTTGAGGACGCCAGTGGTGCATTGTTGATTTATCCAATGTGGAATAGTGCCATGTTCAATGAAGTCTGTTAATTAGACTTTCATGGAGAAATGTGATTATCGGAAAACACCCTTTGATGCTTTTAATACTAACAAAAGAAAACAAAAGATAACATGTTTGATGAAAATAAATATTCAGTAATTTTATAAACTTTTATTAATTCTGAGGACACTTTTCTTTAAAAAAAAACACGAGTATTGTGGATGCTTAATTAAGTGTTTTTTTTTGTGTGTTGGATTAGAACCATACAACATGAAATATCTTTAAGTTCATAATAAAGTGTGCACTGCAAAACAGTTGCCATGATGAACGATATAGAAACCACATGCAAATATATAAAAACGCGGGAAAGTACGTATGGAGTGGGGCGGAAGTTTTTGCGCCAACACAGATTGGTGATTGTCGTATGCTGTCTTGGCTTTTTCTGGTGTCTGCTTGCCTCGATTACGACGCTCGCGTACATACACATCATTAACCACCAAGGTACACTGGTTATTGCAGCACTGCGTAATTGATATTGTTTCATCGATTCCAACGCAATTTGTTCACGTCATATTTCAATTTTGGTTTTAATTAAATGTCGATATTTATATCATCTATAATTATCTGTGTGTATTAATTAAATCGAAACACAATAATCTCACCGATTCCTGAGAATATCAATTTGCATAATTGTTTTTATATTGAAGACAGCGTAGTGTTTACTTTTCAAAACGAAAGATTTGTTTAAAGCTTACCTTTTAATACCTACAGCATCTAGTGTATGTATACCTACAACACCCAGTGTGTGTGTGTGTGTGTGTGTGCGTGCGTGTGTGTGGGCGTGCGTGCGTGCGTGCGTGCGTGCGTGTTAATACCTACAGCACCCAGTTTGTTTCGGAAGGCAGCTTTTTGCTTCGAATAAATACTTACAACAGAGATTACTTCACAATTATAAATAAAACAAATGGCAGTCTATACCGCATAAAAAGCCCCGCCTTCGTTTTATTATCTGAGTTGGATTAGGTAATTTGTTTCCTTAAACATTCGACAAACTTGTTTACAAAATGATGTTTTGACAGTGCTAAAACAGGCAGCGGTTTGTCGCGTGTTTTAAGACTAAAACTAAATTCTCAACCAAACTCTGGTAAAATACCGAAGGCTGGGCTTGTGTCACTAAAACGGTGAAGTTATCTTTGTTTAAAGTGTTCATTCGAAGCAAAATATTTCTTCCAGCGAAGTATTTATGACACAATTTATCACGTTGTATACACACAATAGCACCTGCCAAGTTGCTCTTCGGAAAGTCTGTAGTCCGTTCAGCCTAACACTATTGTGCATCGCCTCTAAATATAGGCACTTCTGTAAGATCGCATTTGGTATGTGTCTGCTTAGGTTTACAGTTGTGTGATACAAGATGAACTTATTTTATTTTATTTTACCACATTTTAGAGAATAGGGAATCCATATGTTTTCAACCCAAGAGCAAAATTCTTAACGCGTCTAAATGTCAGCTTAAGGAATATAGTAGTCGGTGTTTTTTATACATAATTAGATCGTTGTAACCGTTTCTTGTTAATATTCGTACATTTGTCCCGCTATCTGGAATGTGACGAGCTTCACTGACATATGTAACCGACAGTGGTTTTCCTTGTTAAAGTTGACTCTATTTGCCGTCCATAGGTAGCTGAATATTTCAATTGTTTCGAGGTCAAATCATAGAGTCTGCTAGGGCACATACAATTGCCAGACATGTGTAAACAAAACTTCTATTGCACATTCATTGTATATTCATTATTGAATTAAATTTTACTTTGAAAATGAAGAAATGGACTCAATTAAGTCAATTTAACGCGGGGTTAGGGTAAAATGACTGTGTAAAACATATTTAAGGAAAAATGAAAGGTGTACCAATAAGCCACGAAGCATGCTCATTTTATTCAATACTACATCAAAGGGAATGTTTTGTAGCTAATTTCTTTTTAAGATGACATTTTAAAATAACACTAATTTGTAAATTGTAATAAATTGAGTGTCATGTGCTTCTGGGGTAGGTTGTTTCTACATCAATAAAACAGAACACTAGCAGGACAAATACCATGTATTTATTTTCATGTTAATTTTTTTTCACGGGTTTCATATAAATATTAATAATATTTGGTGCACAATGCGTAATAAAATTCATATTTCATTCGATGAACGGATTGGGGTTTACGCGGTGTCTTAGAGGTGTACGCATGTTACCGAAATAAACCGCATAAAGAAAGCGAAGAGGCACAGGACCTTGTGAGAAGTCCACCGCAACGAACAGCTGTTAAACCTGCCAAGATTTGACGATTTATTTTCCCATAAATGGAAAAACATGATTTACAATGTACACTAACTTGTTGAACGAACTAAGATATCCCGTCAGATATCGAGGAACAATAATCATTTTCCACGATTTAAAACGGTGAATGGACAATAAGGAATTCCCTTTGAACATAGACTTTCAACAATAGTCAGTAATTATTAAAAAATATAAAATAAGTTTTACAATATAATGAAGAACAAGTTTGACACAATTTAACCCGTTTTAAATAATTTTACTGAAAATTAAAATAAAAAGCAATCAAACTTTAATTGTATATGTAAGTCCAAAATCGGTTGTTATATAATGAAAATAACTCATTGAATAAACAGATCATTAAGTTAAATACAAACATAACAGCCAATGATCATCAAAGCAATCAACATAGCATGCAAAACAGGGTAGATAAATTAACATAAAATAGAGGCATTTAAACTGACACGTACATTTCGATAGTGCAACTTGCAGATTGGGGTTATGGTTAGGGCTATGTCTTTGTCATTACATTTGAGTTTAACTGAGGATGGATTACAATAAGATATTTCCTTTAAAAGTAGACTATCAAGAGTAGTCAGAACACATTAAAGAAATACCAATCACAGTTTTGCCATATAATGAAAAACAGGTTTGACGCAATTTAACCAATTTTAAAACAGTTTGATTGAAAGTCAAACAAAATACTAAAAATCTTGAGTATACAGAATGTAAATCGCACATAAGTTGTTATATAATGAACAGAACGCATTAAATAGAACAGAACATTTAATTAGATTCAAGCATATAATGATCATCACATTCACAAACGCATAGATAAATTAACATTTAATGGAGAAATTTAAACTTTCACGAATATATCACTAGCACAACTTGTAAATTTCTTGTGATCCATTGTTTTTGTCCTAGAGTTTTGTAGACAAGGCATCTTGGCATCTTGGCATCGTACGTTGTCGGTAGATTCCTTAATGAAGGTGTGATCACGGACTCACGCTTCAAAGGTCCCTTATTTAATTATACACTGTCAACAAGTCTTCGATAATAATATTAAAGGGTCAACGTGTTTATTGATCAATGTTTTGTTACCGACAATGAATGTTGATGACATTTTTGAAAACGGTGGAGGTTTAATCTTCATAGTATATATGCACTGTGTTGTTTGTGGAGTATTGTGCTGTTTTTCCATGTTTCTCATTTGTGATGTTTTGTTTTCTGTCCTATATCTTTGGCGTTTACCCTGTGCCATTAAATGGGGTTAATGTTTAAACTACTAAGCTTATTTCTGTAGTTTATCACATGAATAATCGTTGTGTGTGCCAACACCAAGTGCTACAATATGAAAGGTTAACGCATTTCAATCAAAATGGGCCATTTTTCGAAAGTTGATAAGGCCAGAGTTATTGACCGTCTTGTACATACTTTTATTGTCTCTGGCAACAATCATACATTGTTCCATTTGAATGTCTTAAATCGTGTTTTAGAAGTTATCACGGGTACATTGTTTGCACGCCGAGTATGACGTCAAAAACGACGCAAAGGCTGTGACATTTCTATTTGTTTTGGAAATCAGCCGAATCAGACGAACAATTAAATAAGTAAATGAAACACAATGCTTATATTAACTTATACAGCGTAGTTTCAGTTGAACTGTCATAGAACACTCAGCAATATTAGCATCGACTTAAGTGATCTAATGAAGCTACTATGGAAGGATTTCGCTTTGTTATCAATAACAAAACATAACGAATAATTTGGTTTTATAGTAATATATGCATTTTTATCAACGGTATCTTGTAATTTGCAATCTAAATTTAACCATCAATCTTTGCACATGAATTACATTTTTGCATTTCTTTTCCTTTAGCGAACTAATCAGGTTAATGGTCTTCACCGTTCGCGTGTGCTAGACGCAATTTAAAAATGCCTTTCTTCAGGCAAATATTTCAACGCTGTTTTTTCTGCACAAATAGTAAGAAAACCATTTAAATCGTTTTTAGCCTTAGATCCCAATCTTTATTTGGAAACCATTAATTTCTTCATGTCCTGCGGAAGAATTTAAATATCAACTATATTTAAATTTGAAAACAATCTTTTCATGCTCCTTGTAAAACCTGTTCTCCTCTATTACTGTTACTGCATTTGATTAAACAACTAATGAACACATAATTTTAGAAATGTCACTGCGTAGTGTTAATTTCTTGGTTCTCGAAACGAAATAGTTTGTAGGCGCGAAGCCCGGCGCCGACTTTTCTTTTAGAAAACGAAAATCAAATACTTTCTGAGTGTTAAATGCGAAATGCAGTGTGAATGCCTTTATATTAACAATTGCGTATGCGTGAACTTCTAAATAGCCGACTTTAAAACCATTTTAATGACTTAATGGCAGTCATGCGGTTAGTTTTGGTACAAAATGATATTTGACGGCTTTTAAATCTGCTCAGAAGATATTTGGTTGTGAGGGCATTTCCTAATGAGTAAATGTGAATACAGTCACTATTTTATTTCCTCTTCTGTGTATGCTTCTAACAAATTGGAAAAGGGAGAGATTCAAAGATATGTATATTAGTACACGGATTAAATTTCATGAACCGTTAGGCGAAACGAATTAATTAGTTTTATGATTTGTAACGTCAAAATTATTACAAAGGGATTTATCTTCAGTTTTTAGAGTTATTGCGATTTGTTTTATAGAATGTGGAAATATACTCAAAGGAGGGGTATTCAAACAATGAAATACAAACTAGCGCAACAATCACATCCTCGGAGACAGATCCCTTGGGAACAAAAACTACATCTTATGAAAATATCAGTTAATTAAGAATTTATGTTGAAGACCTACTTCCTTATGCGATTTAACGAATTAAATCACACTGAAATTCAATAAAAGTCGCAGCAAACTAAATCAATTCAATCAATTATTCATGTAATTGAATAAACAAAGACACAACTTTGATTCTTTACAATCAATAGTATTCAAGGGTTGGGTGCAACGACCTTTTTACACAAAATAGAACACAGATATAGTGTCAGGCTCTGTTGCAACGATATATATGCAAAAAGCTACAGAAACATGTTCATTAGCAAAACGTTTAAACATTAACCCGGTTTAGTGGCAATGGGCAACGCCAAAGACATAGAACACAAATTCACAAACAAGAAACATAGAACAGCACACAACTCTACAAACAGCACAGTGCATAAATACTGTATATATATATATATATATATATATATATATATATATATATATATATATATATATATATATATATATATATATATATATATATATATATATATAGCACAAACCTCTCTATTGTCCCAACAATTCTTAATAAAGATAAAACGCAAAAGATAAATCTTATCAAAGTATGCATTAACTTGAGGAAACTTATCAATAAAACAAATAATAATAAAAAACGAAAGAGATCCCAACCCTATCTGCAGACGAAGGGAAATAATTCAGAGCACTTAATGCAAATACTTTTCAAAGATACGATGCAGTCATCGTTAGAAACCAAAAGCTTCGCACACAGTCTGCCTTAAAAGGTTCAAAACTGTGTGATCATAGAGTTTTAAAATAAAAAAGCATCATTGTACTAAAACTGGGACAAATAAAGAAAAACATTATTAAAAATAAAAGCGACTAGTATATGCTATTCTCTCCTTCCAAATGATTTGAAAACATAAAATATTTGAAGAAATTTAAGTCACAGCCAAAACACTCGGAGTCAGTCAACACGTGTCCGCCAAAAACGGTTTTAAAGATAACATGAATTAGCAAATTCTTCATAAAAATCAAAGCACTGAATATTTAGTTATGAAAGGATGCTATATTTAACCCAATTCAAACCACCAGATCTCTTGTAAAAGTAACAAATATTTACAGGCTCAGAAATTATCATATTTTTTCTTTCAAAACAAGAAGTATGCAATTCAGTAAGAAGTTGAAAAGCATTGTATACATGTCAGAAAGCAAAATATACATGTCAGAATGCAATACATACAGGTCAGATCAGGTCAGGTCAACGCCTATATTTTAAGCTTCTGGATTACTTCTATTTGGGTATAATTTGTAAATGTAATAATCTTTAGTACTATTTTACAACTTTGCAAACCGTTAAAATGTGTAAATGTCAATAGGTTTATGATTATTCAACAGTAAAGTTTGCTTTACAAGAATGGGAATAACGATAAGAAATGTTCAATCAAAACATCATGTGCAATTTTGCGCTCAATATAAGACTTTGTTTCTTCTTGTTTGATCTGTGTCTCGCATGACAGTGATTCCTATAACCTCAAGTAGCTGCCAATGTTCAGGTGTAAGGTTTTAAGTGAGATGTGGCCATTTGTCACTGAAAGTCAATGCGTGCTTAACAATCATAAATTTGTTAAAACTCTTGACATTGCGGCCGTCTTCTGACTGTAAATAAAAACATTTATGTGCTTCAGTTCACTTATGAAGTGTATTTGATCATCTGATCAAGATCTGCTTTGCGCTCGTTATTTTGTCATCGCAATGAGAATCAATCTCCTAAGCAGTAATCACCTTAGACAATCAGAGACGATATCTGCCCACAGGTAACATAAACAACTGGATTTTCGCTATTCACTTTTTATATTAGGTATCTCGTTTTCGTATTGTTGTGTTTAATCAGTTGAATAAATTAAAGTTATTTTTTTAAAAGGTTCAAAATGTATGAAAAATAAATGTTTCAAGATTTTCCCCGCGGTCACGTGAATTTCATCAATATCACGTGATACACTTGACAACAGTAGTAAATTGATTTACATGTGTAAATCAAATTTTATCAGAAGAACGCTGTGCAAACGCGAACGATACAAATCAACTCACACACACGTATGAGCTATTAAATCATTTTTATTTAAACGTTAGTAAAAAGGTGTGAAATAATGTTTTGTTCTGTTCTATATTGTTTCTGGCGCTCAATTTTGCATTTAGTCTGATATTTGTCCATATATAGTTGAAGGTCCTTTTCGAAGCCAAAATCACATCAGACATCAGCTCTGAAACATAATTTTAACAAAATACTCATTCCGGAAGCATTTTTATTGGTGAAACACCACACGTTTAATCCTTTATGGAATGAAGCCTAGTAACAACATAGATATGACTCAAGTATGTAAATGCAATCAATCTAAACCTTGACCTTTTTCAAAGTTCTGATATATTAAACGTTTAATGTTATGCTTCAAGAGAACGAAATCAGCAAACATATGTAGCACATGAAAGCTGCATTGTTAAACTTTGCTCTGCGCTTTTTGTATACATAAGGAATATGATTTAATAAATTAACAAATGCTGAACATTTCATTGACAGGTTTAATCCTTTGATATGTTCGCATTTGATTAAACTTTGATCTAAGTATGAGTATGTTATAAAAGCACAACGAATGTTATAATTTCTAAAGTAGTGTTTTTAATGTGTCGTCCATCCTACAGTACATCTGTTCTTATTAACTTCATAAAAGGAGCGAGACCAACCACTGTAGTCCATTATGTAACATGTTATATAGCATAAGGCTTTCTGCAGACAGATGTTTAGTTGATCCGTTGGGAAACATAAACACCTTTTTATCATGAAATATATCGTTAAGATCGTCTGCTTAATTAATAATTCGTAAAATAATTTATTTGTAACGGATTTGATTTGCTGAAATAGCAATTTTCATGCTTCCCGTTGTTTGGGCAAGACCAGAAATAGGTTGCCACTTGATTGACACACGCTTCAAGCATACATACAAACACGCAATCACACAATACGTATAAAAAAACACAACCCAACATTCAATTTATATAAAAATCCGTTCCCAATTCGGTTTCCGCATTGGATTAATTTGCGTTTCTATAAAACCTGATTTAAGTTCATTTGTTTTGAGCATTGTCTATCATCAACATGAATTCAAATTAACTTCAAATGCCATTGATTAAAACAAGATGCTCAATCATATTGATATGTTTTATTCTTTTTATGTTTAAATTCCGCGAACTGCCGGTTTAATTCTTCAACATTTTTTTAACATTTGTTGTTTTTTTACCATCTGATCTGAACAATCAGTATAATATTAATTGTCTGCATAAACATATTTACTTCAATATTCAATTTGCTGTCTAGACACAACAACTGCATATCTTTGTTTTCCTTTATTCAGGCGGGTTCGATTCTTTAGTTATTTCTTTTTATAGAGATTGGTATTCTTCTTGAATCCCGTATAGTTGAATGATTTTCCTCTTCTGATCTTCATGGCGATGTTGTTGTGTTTTTTGTTAAACTATTTATTTGTTGTGAGACTAAATGACCTTGTTGGTACATAAATGAATATGAGATTCCTTTCTCGAAAGGTTTAATACTGAAGACAGAATAAACACTATGTAGATTTCACAAAAGTGTTTGAACTCGGCGGACAATCGATTCGTATTAACCAGTTGCTTGGGTTCCTGTGTGTATATTGTACATGTTGTTGACTCGCAGTTGCTTCGGATGTGTTTGTCGGCTTTGTACGTGGACTGTTCTAATCTATCACGATATTTTTTACTGACAGATCATCAAAAATATCAAATAATTCACGACATAAATATCCAATTTATCATATAAAAGTCATAAGGAGCGGGTGTTTTTTTAATAAATTAACTCCTAGGAAGCTTCCATAGAACGTATCGATCTGTAAATCAGAATTTTGCATATAAAGGTGTAGTGAGGATAGCTTGAGAAATCGTATCCCTATAATACGTGTATCCTTCCTTTTGCTGTGTGCACTTCAATAGTCCATGTTTTATTATATTAAATTGGTGAATAATTTTAAATGTTTATCAAGGTAAGCTCTATGTCACAGAGTTTATAGAGCTGGATGCTTACATTTGCAACAATTGCTGTGACTTGTCGTTGCGTATATGATTATAATTAGTTTATTAAGTAAGTGTAATTGTTATGTTATACCTCGGCTGCGACGAATCACAGACATCTATATTTGCGCTTATTTATAAGTGTTTGGAGTTTTATATCGCGTTAAGAATTTAGCCACATTTGGGCTGTGTATTTAATTTTCACTGACCTTTCAGTGGTGATAAGCTAGGCGAGATATAAATACACGTATGTATTTATCTACGTTCATTATCTTATGACAATGTATGCTTTACATTGAATGAACGTAAATACTTTGATATCCATCATTGTGTCTCTTCACAAGCTCATAGTTAGTATCGGCTAATATACTTATCATATAACCATATAAATGACGATGTTAACGGAAACAAATGAATCTCAATGGTTAGGTCAAAACACATGCCACTATCAATGGGTTGTTATTAGTAGTTGTTGTCTGTTTCGTCGATTACCCTTTGGTACGTGTCGTGCATGAACCCAGTATTCGTGTTACTGGAAGCTGAAACAACATCGAGTACACAAAATGACAGCACAATTACTAACAGCATGCAACTAAATGAACCTGACAATCTCCCTCATAAATATAAGGTCGTCTCAACTATCATACATTACTTGTATATAACGCATTATAATATAGCATTTAAAGGAAATATGATTAAATTTAATGTAAATTGACAGTTGAATTGCACAACAAAATGGCATTGATAGGTTCAAACAAGTAGGTTCCTTTATTAGAGATTCGCCAATACACGGCCATGAATTAAGCAGATACGTTGGATTACACCTATGGAATGTAATAAAGGTCGCAACAATATATTTTAAATTATTCAATTATTTATTCAATTGGTATTTACAGAGACACAGCGACGATCCTTAACAACGAATAATTGTAATAGATTTCAGTGTAACATTCAACGAGATATTAAATAAGCAAACAGATTCATCGGCTCCGCCATCAGCAATATACAAATCAACTGATTCCGACTTATGTATGTTCACTAAATTCAGTTTAATTTATCTAATACCGGGAACACGATTGAAACGAATATGGTTAAGCACTTTTTTGTTAGATTTAAGGATAGTATAAAAATTCAGTCGTTTGCCTTGACTATGTCAAAAGAACCTAAAAAAGCATGGTTTATGTCAGTTTTGCCCTGGATTAAGCAAATTAAACAGTATAGCATCATATTTTGCCGTGTGTTTACTTCGACTGAGCCAAGATAGCCTTAAAACATGATTGATGTCATGTATTTGCCACGAGTGATCCAATTTAACCTAACAGCATGACTTATGTCGTGAATTGACCTCGAGTAGTCAAATATAACCTAACAATACGATGTATGCCTTGTATTGGTCACGACTGAGCCGATAAACCATAACTGAACATTAGGTGAATCATTATAAGTTAATACTTTGAGATATGCCTTTGCCGGCTCTCAGACCTCGGACCTTATTATTATTTAAGCCTTTGTACGTTTAAATAAAACAGCCAGATGTCAAGTTGGTTAAACATTTTTTAAAGATGTAAGCAAGTCACTTGTTAGATGTTTTTTTGGCCTAGATCGTTTTGCCGACCTTGATTTGTGTGGTTTTACCAGGCTCTTAAAATGTAGTCTCATGTGCCCTTTATTTAAGTCATTGTAATGTTTTGTATAAAACAGAATAATAATAAGATTGATCTTTTTACCTAGAATGATACAAAAAATTATATTTGTTCCATAGATATATGCTTATATTATCTGCTTGGTTAAAGTTTTAAACAGTTCTTAATGTAGTGAAGCTAGCGTGTTGCCTCTCAACCAATACCTTACTGGGCGTCGTGTGTGTTTCACGTAATTGTAGAGCATTGGTTTGAGGATGCCAGTGATGCATTGTTGATTTATCCAATGTGGAATAGTGCCATGTTCAATGAATTTTGTTAATTAGACTTTCATGGAGATGTGTGATCATCGGAAAACACCCTATGATGCTTTTAATACTTACAAAAGAAAAACAAAGACAACGTGTTTGATGAAAATAAATATTCAGTAGTTAAATTCATTCTTAGAACATTTTTTTTTCAAAGCGAACGATTATTGTGGATGGTTTATTAAGCGTTTTTTCTGTTTGGACTAGTACTCTACATAATGAAATATCTTAAAGTTCATGATAAAGTGTGCACTGCAAAACAGTTGTCGTCATGAACGATATAGAAACCACCCGCAAATATATAAAAACGCGGGAAAGTACGTATGGAGTGGGGCGGAAGTTTTGGCGCCAACACAGATTGGTGATTGTCGTGTGCTGTCTGGGCTTTATCTGGTGTCTGCTTGCCTCAATAACGACGCTCGCGTACATACACATCATCAACAACCAAGGTACATCGGTAATTGCAGCACACCGTAATTGATATTGTTTCATCGATTCCCACGCAATTTGTTAACGTAGTATTTCAATTTCAGTTTTAATCAAATGTCTATATCTATAACATCTATAATTATCTGTATGCATTAATTAAATCGTAACACAATAATCTCACCAATTCCTGAGAATATCAACTATTTGCATAATTGTGTTTATATTGAAGACAGCGTAGTGTTTACTTTTTCAAAACTTCGTTACAAAACGAAAGATTTGTTTAAAGCTAATCGTTTAATCCCTTCAGCATCCAGTGTGTGTATACCTACAGCACCAAGTGTTTGTAAGTGTGTGTGTGTGTGTTTCAAATTAAAATCAAACTTTTGATACCTACAACACCCAGTGTGTGTCGGAAGGCAGCATTGTGCTTCGAATAAATACTTACAACAAAGATTACTTTTCTTTTTCCTCACAATTTTAAATGAAAGAAAGGGCAGTCTATACCGCAAAAAAGCCCCGCCTTTGTTTTATTATCAGTGCTCCATCAGGCAGCGGTTTTGTGTAAGGTTTTGTCGCGTGTTTTAAGACTAAAACTAAACTCTCAACCAAACTCTTGTAAAATACCGAAGGCTTGGCTTGTGTCACTGAAGCGGTGAAGTTATCTTTGTTTAAAGTGTTCATTCGAAGCAAAATATTTCCTTCCAGCGAAGTATTTGTGACACAATTTATCACGTTTTATACACTGGCATCTGCCAAAATTGCTCTTCGTAAAGTCTGTATTCCGTTCAGCCTACCACTATTTTGCATCGCCTTTAAATGAAGGCACTTATGTAAGATCGCCTTGTGTCTGCTTATTGTTACAGTTGCTGGAAACGAGATCAACCTATTTGATTTTATCTTACCACTTTTAGGGAATCGGGAAACCATCAAATTCAACTCAAGAGCAAATGACTTAACGCGATTAAATGACATCTGAGGGAATATAGTTTTATGTGTCTTCATATGCATGTATTATTAGATCGTTGTAACCGTTCCCTGTATATATTTTTACGTTTGTCCCGCTTTCTGGAATGTGGCGAGCTCCACTGACATGACCTATGTTAACAGCAGTGGTTGTCCATTTAAATGTTGACTGTTTGCCGTCCATAGGTATATGGATATTTCAATAGTTTCGATGTCCAAACATATAGCCTGCTAGGACATATATACAATTGCGAGACATATGTAAAGGGAAATGTTTAATGCACATTCAGTGCAGTTTTATTATAGAATAAAAAATACTTTGAGAGTAAACAAAGGGACTCAAATAAGTCAATTTTAAGCGGGGTCATAGAGTAATGTTCGTGTGTGAAGTTTCCTTACGGAAAAACGGCAAAGTTTTACGAATGTGTCCGAAGTATGCTCATTATTTTCAATACTACATCGAAGAATTTTTTAATATATTGATGTCATGTGTTTTCTTGTTAACACTTTTTCGCTACCAACATAACAGAACACTGGACGAACAAATGCCATTTATTCATTGTCTTGTTAAGAATTGTTTCACTATTTCCATGATATTTGGTGCACAATTCCATATTAATTTCATATTTCATCCGTAGAACTGGTTAGGTTTCACGCGGTTAATAAAATAAAGGGCGTCTAGAAAGCGAAGAGGGGCAGGAGCTTGTGAAAAGTCCATCTCAATGAACAGCAGTTAAAGCCGTCGAGATTTTACGTTTTATCTTTCCCAAAGCATTGAAAAAAAACATGATTTACAATACCATGTGCAGTAACGTGTTGTTGAACGAACTAAGATATCCAGTCAGATTTCGATAAACAATGATATCTCATCTTTTACTATTCAAAACTGAGGATAGACTTGCAATTAGAAATTTCCTTTCAAAGTAGACTTTCAAGAATAGCCTTGAATCAAGAATCAAAAAGATTTAAAAAAACGATCACAGTTTTGCTATATAATGAAAAACAGGTTTGACACAGATTAAGCAATTTTAAAATGGATTGACTGAAAATCAAATAAAAGTACTAAAACCTTGAGTATATAGTATGTTAATCTTGCATAGGCTGTTATTAAACGAACAGAACATATTGAGTAGAACAGAGCATTAGTTTAGATGCAAGCATATACAGCTTATGATCATCAAAATAATCATCATAGCATGCACAACCGCGTAGATAGATTATCAATAGAGACAGTTACACTTTCGCGTTCATGTTAATAGCGCAACTTGCAAAAACATGGTAAGGCATTGATTTTGTTTCCAGTTTTGTATGACACGATTTCTTGGCATCGTGTCTCGTACGATTTCTGTATATTTCTTAATGAAGGAGTAATCACGGAACGCCTGTGTTTGATCACCTCACGTGTCGAATGTATCTTCTTTAATTTTACAATGGCAAAAAGTCTTTGATAATAATGTTAAGGGTTTTACGTGTCTTTTGATCAAAGTTTTGTTTACCGAAAAATAATGTGTATGACAAATTTGAGATCGGTGTAGGTTTAACCAATTTTCGACCCAACACACGTCTTCATTGTTGGCACAAACACCAATTGCTTCAATTGGAAACGCCAACGCCTGTCAATTAAAAGGGGATATTATTAAAGGGATCTGAAGTTATTAGCCTTTTTGTGCATATGTTTATTTCTCTGGCAACAAGCGTACCAAGTTCCACTTGACTGTCTTTAAGATGCACCCTTACTCTCAAATAAGCACAATAAATACAATTGTTTAATTAACCTAAAAATATGCAAAACTATCGCAAACAATGGTTCTAATAAAGAATACCATGATTTATTTGAAGAAGAAACATGCAGCAAACACGGCATTTCTACCTTATGAAACAGTCGTATATCTCCGTTAACCCACCAGTCATTTAATATGTGTGGATGTTAAGTTCTCAAATACATGGTTACAATCTTGTTATCATTATTTGATATTTTTCATAAGTGCATTATTTTAAAAAGTAGTAAAGGTTTATCACTCAAATTGTATGTTTGTTATATTGATTATAAATTATTTGTCAATACGATTGTCATTTCAAATGTTTTTGAGTAGGTGTGACGAATTAATTGTGTGCACACCGATTACGACGGCAATAACGACGCAAAGGCTGTGACGATGTTCCGATTTTTCATCGAAAATCATGCGAATCAGACGAGCAATTTAACAAATTTTGAGGAAAGTTAATAATTTATAAGAGAGCGAACTAAAGTGTAGTTTCTGTTGAACTGTCATAGAAGACTCTGCAATTTTAGCATGGAGTCAAGTGATCTAAGAAAGCGACCATGGAATGATTTTGCTTTGTTATTGATGACAAAATATAACTTTTAATTTGGTTTTATACTTATATATGCATTTTGTTTTCAACGGGGTATCTAGCAATTTGCAATCATAATTTAACGATTAATCTTTACATATGAAAAACCTTTTTGTATCTCATTCCCTTCGCAGCTTTAGCGTACTAATCAGGTTAATGGTATTTACTGTTCCTGTGTGTTAGACGCAATTTAAAGATGCCTTTCTTCAGGCAAATATTCTATCACTGATCTTTCTGGACAGTAAGTAAATAACCGTTTGAATCGACTGAAGCCTTAGATCGCAATCTTTAATTGGAAAACATTAATTGCTTCATGTTCTGCGGAAGAATTTAAAAATCAACTACATTTAAATTTAAATCTTTTCATGTTGTTTATAAATCTGTTCTCCTCTTTTACTGTTACTGCATTTAATGAAACACCTAATAAATAAATATGTTAAGAAAGGTGACCGCGTAATTGTAAGTATTATTATTTTGGTATTCTAAACGAAACCGTTTGAAGGCGGGAAGCAGCCCGGCGCCGACTTTTCGCTTAGAATACCAAAATGAACTTTCTTAGTGTTCAATGCAAAATGCATTGCAAAGGCCTTTATATTCACCAGTACGCATGCGTGAGCTCCAAAAATAGCCCACTCTATCAATATTTTAACGACTAAATGGAGGTTTTTCGTTTGTTTCAATATTTGGCGGCTTTTACATCTGCTCAGTTGATGTTTGGTGGTGAGGGCATTTCCGAATGATTAAATGTGAATAAACAATGAGAACACAATAATTATTGTATTTCCTTTCTTTAATAATGTTTCTAACAAATTGAAAAAGAGAAAGACTCAAAGATATATCTATCAGTAGACGGTGATAAATTTCATGAACCATTAGGCGAATCAAATAAGTTTGTTTTATGATATGTAACGTCAAAACCATTAGATAAAGCGATTTATCTTCAGTTTTTAGAGTTATTGAGATTTGTTTTATAGAATGTGGAAATATACTTAATGGAGGGGGATTCAAACAGTGTAACCCATACTAGCGGAACAATCACATCTTCGGAGACAAATTGGGAAATTTTCCATTGGGAAATACATCGTATAAAAACATCAGTTAATTAAGAATTTATGTAGAACACTTATTGCCTAATGCGAATGTAATGGCACTGAAATGCAATAAAAGTAGCGGCAAACTAAATTAATTCAATCAATTATTCATTTTATTGAATTAGCAAAGACACAACTTTGATTTTTCACAATCAATATTATTAAAAGGTGGGGAGCAACAACATATTGTTGTCAAAACAAGAAGTATGCAATGAAGTATGAAGTTGGAAAGCAGTATAATGCATGACAAAATGCAAGATATAAAAGATTGCACTCAAGATGCAGTTTTGCTGCAATGCTCTTCCACATGTACGACACGTTTTAAAAAAGGATTTCATTATGATTCGTTTCTAGGAAGCGTTGACAATTGGTAATCTCAATCATTTATCAATTATCCTTTCTTGGATGGCGATGTTCTAATATCCCCTCCACATGGTGCTTTCATTTCGCAGTTGCATGTGGTTGGATTTGCTAGCTTCCACTTAGAAATTTAAATATTGCTTTTTTACTGCAAAAGATCGTATCCTAAGTGTATTGTAACGTATTTGTTAGGTGTTTGTTAGTTAATTGTTAGGCAAGTGTAACTTATAAGTATTCAATAGTTAGTGTCCGCTGTATGTTTGCTTTTATAAAAAGGTGGTCGTGTCGGCAATTCAAAAAAGGAAAGCATCAAGACCAAGCAATACAACTGATTGTTAGCAATTTGGGCGTGGAATACAAATTGAATAACAAGCACCATCTCGCGTTTTATGTCTGTTCGGCCTTCAGCCTTGTTCTACATTTAAGGATTGTACTTCCAATGTATTCCCAGCGTAACCTTATGAACAGCAACATCTGAATATAAAACATATATTTCATATTAATTTTAACAACATTAAACTCACCAGCCTTGGAATAGACGAAACTTGCATGGTCCGAATGTCACGTTATTTTAAAAATATGAAAATGATGTTAGTAAGGACTAAGTGGAAAAATAGGCACATCGTAACCTTGAGCCGTATCAACCAGCTCAATATATTAGAACAATTACTTAATGGTTAATCGAATCTTGATAGTTACAAACTGGGTATGGAGGTCCCAAAATCTTAACTTTAGGTATAACGTGCATTTGGGTTAAGACATTTAACAAAATAATATTGTATCAGTGAATTGTTGAATTTCCGTTTGCATTCGTGGGAAATGTATTTTGACAATATAAATGACTTTGTACAGTATGTCAAAATATTCAGGAATACTTTTTCAGCTATTAATTGTGGCTTTTTTATTATTAAAAATTTATAATTTCATTTATCTGTAAGGTTTTCAAATTACGATTTATAATTACCCGATTAAATGTAACCTTTCTTAAAATATAATAAATCACCATAAAGCTACATGACATTGTTAGTTAGAAAGTTTCAAGCTCTTTGGCATCTTGAAGCATGTATGTATAAAATGTTTTGATAAAAAAATATATTGTCACATTTTGAGTTATTGAAACACGTACACATGTATGAAAATACACTTGATTATGTCTTCAAAAGATCGCATAACATTAGACTTTTTTGTTTTAAACATCCGTGTTTCGTTTTTAAATCACATCTTCTTTTGTTTAGCAGCGAATCTTTTAGACAGAAGTGTCACTTTCAAAGTGCTGCAATATCACTCTCATGAATTTCATATTAAGCCATAAATGATCTGTTTTGGGGCGTTTAGATAGCCAAGTATTATGTTGCATATGAAACACATCATTAAACGTTGACACATATTGTAAAGTTTTGCATGGGAAACTAAAATATGTTTATATTCTTAGAGGCAGGTCTATAAATTAAGATATTAAATGTTGCATCATATTGCGAATGAGTCACATTCCAGGTTGGATGGAAGCACTTGTCACCTGACAGAAAACTCTTGTTTGGTGCGCAAGTAGACATTATAATGTGTGTAATAATCTGTATGTTTGTCCGTTTGTCCTGAAGCATTTGGTAGTTGTGCTTTTAAAAATGGCCATAGTACAGAATCATTTGTTATTATCTTGTTACAAGGTGGACTATTTATTTTTAAATAGAACTATTGAAGTACAATTTCGCCTAATTTAGTAAAGTAAGACGTGTTATATATGTTTTTAGATTGATTTTATATTCTAATATTGATTCGATGTCTTAGAGTAACAGATTTGAAAGTAATCAAACACGGAATGAAATGTTTGTGGATAAATACAATGGAGTAAGAATGTGAGATACACGTGGTGTTTTCAATTTCATTAAAATCATATCGTGACGTTCACTTCATTTCATTACGTTATGTACGATCTGAGAACATGACGTTAGATGTCACCACAAGTTTACCTTTATCAATTGCATATTGATAAGCATGTGCACGAAATCATGTCCAATGATAACGTTCGTAACGTAGCAGGTTTGGTTGAAACTTTAAATGGCGTCGTTGGTGACGATGCTGACCCGGGATCTCCCTGCCCGCTTTAACAATTTCTTTCCGAAAATCAGTGACTATTAGCCTTTGATAAATTAACGAAGCGTGAAATAAATAACAATTGAATCAGAAAACGACAATATAAACTTTACTGGATTAAAGAAAATTATATAATGCTTTTAAACGAGAGCATATCGTGTAAATGGATAAATAACATTATTAATTAGACCCATAGATGATACACCACTACAAACCTGATGTGATGTTTTGAATTTGACAATGTAATACAAATTCGCGAGCACGAGCAACATCATTGTTTAGATTCCTGGACCTGAACGTGTGACCACGGTGATTGACCAGTTAAATGCTGAAAGTTAGTCATTATTTGCACATATCTATGCTTACAAATGTTCACATTGATACATTGTTAATGTTATATGTAAACACCTAAGTATAGCATGTGTAAACTATCATCTATGCTAATCATGTTGCACAGTAAATGTTACTGTAAGCCAGGTAATTTTTAACCTGACTTGAATTTAATTGTGTAAAGCTCAGTCGGGTTTTTTCGTTATTTTTACGAGGGAAACCCCTGTGGTATAAACTATTTTTACTGCATTGCAGCTGCAATATTTTGGAACTTAGATTATCTTTTATTAGGAGAAGGATGTATCATCAAACAGGTTTTAAGATAATATGAAAAACCCAGGAGGCTGTGACCCTCTGCATTGGAGTAAAAAAATCTTCTATTTTTCAGAGAATGCCCAAAAATATTTTGATTTAAGAGTAAAGACTGAAACAGGTGAATAATATGAATATTTTGTGGGGTATTTCATTTAAGTTATACTTAGAAATGTGAATTAGGGTGTTATTGTTTATGATTAACATTCTAAATATTAATAATTACATTGGACATAATTGGTTTCGCCTTTGCCAACCCGACATCAGGTTTTGATATTTGGGAAGTGTTTCGGCTGATAAAATGGAAGATTTTAAAATCTACTTCATCATCATATTCACTATAATTCAGTAATCACAGCATTCGAGCGGAGTATTCTCGCGATATTAATAAAATACTGAGCGCACATAGCAGTCGGAAAAGCTTTTTACAAAAAAAAACAACCTTCTTTTGTCACAAAAAACAACAACCTTCTTTTGTACACATCTGATAAACTGGTTAAAAGCAGCCAACAGTTGGGTGTTTAGATGCTTTTACCACCTAAACTTTTTGTACTAAATTAATTGAGGCATTATATTTCACTTCAGAGAAATTTCTATCATATTTAGATTTCTTTTATAGTTTATACATGTAATGAAACAATCTGTAAAGAAAACATAGATTCTCTTTCAGCCAAAATAGAGGGAGGATGAAGTGACTTAATTATTCTCAAACGTCTGTATCTAACTCGGTGATTTGATTCAATATACTTCAAATATACAGGAAAAATAAATGAGATCATCGTATTCTGGAAGCAGTTTATTAAATAAAATAGATACCCGATATATGTAGTCTTAGTGTTCAAAACTATATTTTGTCCATTGGGATGGCAGTACTTTTCAAATTTGGTATACATTTATTAAGGTAAATCAGCATTCAGTAGTTATTGATTTAATGAAGTGAATCAGTAGGTTTGAACAGAAGCTGGGTCAGTTGACAATATATCATCTCAAACACTAAGCTGCTACATGGTGTGTCTGTCACATTAAGACATTTTATTTTGGTAAATTCAAACTTATAAACTTTACACATAAAATAAACATAACATAAAGAGACACATTTAAAACAACAATTAACAAATAAAATATTTAATAATTGGTGACAAACTGTATTCATGAGCAGTATATATAGCTAATGAAGTGAATGTCACTGATCTGTATAAATGATCAAATTCATCATAGCTGATCATGTTTAATGTGAACGTCAAATATTTTGACTCCTGTTTCTTTTTTTCTTAACAAATTGGTTTACATAATGGTTGCTGTTATGAGGCAGCCAGAGTCCCAGTTGTTCTGCACTTCCATAGTGTACCTTAATAATGAATTGAAAGAATAGTTGAATAAATAAATTCTTGATAAATGCTAAGCTACAACAATGTTGTGTTTTGGATTCTAAGTAATAAAAAATGTTAAGTCATCTAATATGATTTACTTTAAATTTTTCTACTGATTTCCCTCTTTGACAGAGTGAAGGAATAATACTTAACAAGTATATTTCCGGACTTGAAATGTAATATCATTCAAATTTTTACAAAAAAGCTTTTTTTATCTTTACTCAAATATTGCAAATATATGGAATCCAAAGATGCTTTAATCATTAACTTCAAGTAGTATTATATCTACCTATTTTCTATTCCTTAAATAAAATAAAGAAAAGTTTGATGAAAATTTTAATTGAATATGTATTCACCTGTTCTGTTTGTGTCTAAGGATTACCATATGGATATGGTTAATACAGGAACACCTTCTTCTTAGACTTTCAGACAGCTAGACTTCCTGAATTGTTCAACTAAAAGCAATAAGTTGTCAAAAAACACACACATTCATTTCACTTCATGTCAATGTAACATTAGTTAGTAACTTATTCTGCACATAAGAACATGTACATTAAACAATGTATTCTTTAAATAAGCAGTGAAATTATAATTACTTGTTTTAATATTAGTGTAGGTCTATTTTTTATGAATGTATTATTGTGGACAAGTACATCAGTAACATTCATCCATGGGACAAGATTAAATATACTTGGAGAGTACTGTATTGCAATTATTAAAGTACAAATACAATAAACAGTTACACACAGGTTAAGCAGCACTTACAATCCATGATACCTGATACAGTAACTGCTAAGATATACGTCTGTTCTGTCTGGTTCTGTATGTTGTATCCCACAGTTTTTCTCTAGCCAGCCAATCAGGGCACTGCTTGCAGCGCCCTCTCATTCTGTGATCACGTGGTAGTCATGTGATCACAACAACTGTTAAAATAATCTAAACATTATAAAAATATTCAAATGTTAACTCAACCAGGGAAGATAGCTCAGATCATATTTGTTTCAAACTCTATGAAATGACAGTGTACAAGCTTCAATCTAAGGAATTTTTAAATTAAACTGCTAGTACATACCAATAAACTTTGCTTGTATCCTGGATGGGGGTCATCTGGTTTCAAATCCTTTATGATATCTGTACTGTAGGATATCCGGTTGGGGAAGAGAACTCAAAGACTCATATTTAAACTGTAAAAAAAATACATCGTTATTAATTAAATTCATCTCATTTATTCAATAGTATTCATCTATGACTGTCATAAATTATTATCATTTACATTATTATTACAATATATTGGCGAAATAAACACTTGGTCTCCACCAGTGCCTGGTTCACACATCAACTATGATGATCTACAATAATTTACAATATTAAAGTAACCTGCGAGGTTAAGTATGCCGGGTAGAGGCTCGAACCCACGACCGCCGGAACGCTAGCACAACGCTCTACACAACTTAGCTAACCGGGTGGCTGGTTCTTACCCACACACAATACGATTTTGTATTTACGTTTCATAATCCGATGTTTTTATCAAACTGTTCATTCCAATATTTTTTCCAAGCAGGCCTTACAGAGTATCTAATGCTGCAGCAGAGTCATAACATTTGTACATACGAAATGAATAAATAATGTAATATTTTTGGTGAAAATGAAAGTGTCAGTCAACTGGACATACAGCAAGTTCATAACTTTTCATGGCCATCAGAATAACCCGTTAATATCATGGTATTAAACTATTCATATTTAATATTTTACTCACGCTTATGTATCCGCATCGTTTATAATAGGTCAATAGTTCGTAATATTATGATCATATTGGAATTGTTTTACTAACAAACAAGTTCAATTTTCTAAGACGCCATTTTGTTTTTTGGTAGTGTTAATTACGGGAATACTTCAGTAATCAATGACACGTAAAAAACAGTTAAAAGAAAAAACAGGATGGAAACGAATATTTATTATAAACTTAATCCAGTAGCAATCGGTTTACATCTGGGTATTTGATCTTATATGGGTTTACATTTGGGTTAAAGTCCTTCTTCTTTTCTGGCATTTCCTTATGGAACAAGTTGCCATCTTGTATCGCACAGACTAAGAAATTACCTGTTAAATTGCTAGTAAAGAATCTTTTTTAGATAATTTGGCATAATTATTTATGCTATTAAAAAGCTTTTTTTCATTTATTTATTCAAAGATTTTCAGTAAAGGAACTATTTTAACTTAACCTCGCATTTTATAAGGACTACATACTGTCATATTCATACTTTAATGTGATAGTTATATATAACTTTCTCAACTATAACTTTATGTTACTAAATTATGTAAAGTGACTGTGATACAACTACGGCAATATTTATTTTAATGCATAAAGACTAACTTCTAATACATTTGTGCAATTTCGATTACAGCTATATAATTACTTAAATATGCAACGCCTCCCTATGCCATGCCACCAAAACAAAGGACCACAATGGAAATAAGAGTTTTCTCTTTTTTGTGTCATCCTTGGTTCGGTGTGCCTGTCATGGCTATTGATAATATCATGTATGTATAATGTTACATATTATAAATATACATATTTTAAATGTCCATGTATGTGCATTCCTTACTGAAATAAATCTATCTATGTACAAGTGACGGATGCCGGTGTTTACCTCGTAAATAAACGGCTATTGCAGCATCTTAAAATGGTGTCCTTTTAATGGCATTTGGTATACAGAGAGAAAAGTAGTTTCGGAAGAAACCCTGAAAGTTTCATCAAAACGACACCATTCTGAGCATACGAATTTGCTATTTTTTGTAAAATTGCCATATACTCACAACTTAATTCGGCCATGACGTTTGGAGAAAACGTCAGCTTCGTGTCTGCCTTCGACGTAACGAGCAATTTCATTGGCTAGTGGAGAGGACAATCGGAGATCCACAAAGCGTAACGTCGTGAAGCATGTATTGGGGATCTGTTTTAATGAGATTGGCGTGTTTTGTAACTAATTGTTTATTTCTTCAAAACAAACACAAAGTCCACAAAGTCAACATGTCCATGTTAATTGAACTCTTAGTTACTTTTTCTCACGTTGATTACTGCATGAAATGGTTTCACTAGATCTGCATTTTGTCGTGCCATTTTTGTATGCAATCATTAGCTTCGGAAAATTGAGTTGTAACCAGTCAATGACAGACACATTTAAATTTGCTTTTCAAAATGTTTTTATTCAGGACGCAAATTGACACTTAACAGAAACAAACGGAACTGGTTAATATAAGAAAGACAAACATACAGCCAGACAGACGCATCGTAAAATGGGGAAAAGGAATAAAGAAAATGCAATAAAGAGCAAAAGAGTTTCTTTTAAATAAATATACAGAGGATATATAACTCAACAATACAATATTACTTTCGAGATTCTACAATGAACTAAAACAAACATTAATTAATTATTAAATAAAGTAAGTTATTAGTGCGTTTTTATACACACCTGACGAGTTATGATTAAATGGGTTTTCTTCTAAACAAATTGAATTTCTCAAAGTGTGAGTATTATATTTAACTCTTTTGCGACCTTATCGGCCTGCTCCTATGTTCATTTTAGAGCGCAATTTTAGCTCTGACAAACAATTGGGCCAATTGCTCAGATGCTGAAATTGCAATTATAGACTTCGTTGTTAACTTTTATAAATGAACTATTTAGTATGTGCTGATATATTTAGATAAAAAACATAGCTAAAATATAGCCTCAAAACTTGACAAACACACCGAAATAATATGCGTTTCATGGAATGTTTAGAGTAATAAAGATCTGAATGTTAACAACGATTCAGTTAACAACGTTGTTAATTTAACACTGTTACATTTCTTTAAAACTTCGTGATATTGCTAACAGGTTATCTTTTGGCCAGTTTGCATATTGAAGTTATTTGATTGGTTGATATTAATGTTTGGATTGATATTGACCAATCAATTAATATTTAAGCCAACTTTTACCAAAGACTTAACCAAATGTATACAATTGGATGCAGCACTCTATATAAGGACGCAATTAGAACAATCTACAAACTTTTGATTAAGCCCCACTTACGAGTTAATGATATCTATCTAAAAGTATCCCGTTTTTATATCATAAGCCAGCGTTTACGGAATATACACATATTGTTGCATGGCATGTGTAAAACAATTTTTGTCTGAATAAATACATTAACTTTTATAATCTGGCGATGCTACAATTATTTGATTCGTTAAAAAATTGTATGTAGTGTATTCTTCAGATTTGCAAACATATCACTCATATTTAAGCCCTCTTTGAGTAAATTAAACCTTGAAAAGAAAAAAAAATGTTTCCTTCAATCCCTTAAAGACAGTGCTGTTTCGGGTTTCAAACATTAAAACTTGCACATTGTTTCTGTTATGGTGGAAAGAATATTTAGAATTGAAGACTTTCTCTTCACTCTTATGTTCGTGTAGGTATATTTAGAATTAAAGTCATTTCTCTCCACCTTTAGGTTGGCGGAGGTATATTTAGAATTGAAGACATTTCACTCCACCCTCATGTTGGCGGAGGTATGTTTAGAATTGAAGACATTTCTCTCCACCTTTAGGTTGGCGGAGGTATGTTTAGAATTGAAGACATTTCTCTCCACCCTCATGTTGGCGGAGGTATGTTTAGAATTGAAGACATTTCACTCCACCCTCATGTTGGCGGAGGTATGTTTAGAATTGAAGACAATTCTCTCCATCTTTAGGTTGGCGGAGGTATGTTTAATATTGAAGACATTTCACTCCACCCTCATGTTGGCGGAGGTATGTTTAGAATTAAAGACATTTCACTCCACCCTCATGTTGGCGGAGGTATATTTAGAATTGAAGACATTTCACTCCACCCTCATGTTGGCGGAGGTATATTTAGATTTGAAGACATTTCACTCCACCCTCATGTTGGCGGAGGTATATTTAGAATTGAGGACATTTCACTCTACCCTCATGTTGGCGGAGGTATATTTAGAATTGAAGACATTTCACTCCATCTTTAGGTTGGCGGAGGTATATTTAGAATTGAAGACAATTCTCTCCATCTTTAGGTTGGCGGAGGTATGTTTAGTATTGAAGACATTTCACTCCACCCTCATGTTGGCGGAGGTATGTTTAGAATTAAAGACATTTCACTCCACCCTCATGTTGGCGGAGGTATATTTAGAATTGAAGACATTTCATTCCATCTTTAGGTTGGCGGAGGTATATTTAGAATTGAAGACAATTCTCTCCATCTTTAGGTTGGCGGAGGTATGTTTAGTATTGAAGACATTTCACTCCACCCTCATGTTGGCGGAGGTATGTTTAGAATTAAAGACATTTCACTCCACCCTCATGTTGGCGGAGGTATATTTAGAATTGAAGACATTTCACTCCACCCTCATGTTGGCGGAGGTATATTTAGAATTGAAGACATTTCACTCCACCCTCATGTTGGCGGAGGTATATTTAGAATTGAGGACATTTCACTCCACCCTCATGTTGGCGGAGGTATATTTAGAATTGAAGACATTTCACTCCACCCTCATGTTGGCGGAGGTATGTTTAGAATTGAAGACATTTCTCTCCATCTTTAGGTTGGCGGAGGTATGTTTAGTATTGAAGACATTTCACTCCACCCTCATGTTGGCGGAGGTATGTTTAGAATTGAAGACATTTCACTCCACCCTCATGTTGGCGGAGGTATATTTAGAATTGAAGACATTTCACTCCACCCTCATGTTGGCGGAGGTATATTTAGAATTGAAGACATTTCACTCCACCCTCATGTTGGCGGAGGTATATTTAGAATTGAAGACATTTCACTCCACCCTCATGTTGGCGGAGGTATATTTAGAATTGAAGACATTTCACTCCATCTTTAGGTTGGCGGAGGTATATTTAGAATTGAAGACAATTCTCTCCATCTTTAGGTTGGCGGAGGTATGTTTAGTATTGAAGACATTTCACTCCACCCTCATGTTGGCGGAGGTATGTTTAGAATTAAAGACATTTCACTCCACCCTCATGTTGGCGGAGGTATATTTAGAATTGAAGACATTTCATTCCATCTTTAGGTTGGCGGAGGTATATTTAGAATTGAAGACAATTCTCTCCATCTTTAGGTTGGCGGAGGTATGTTTAGTATTGAAGACATTTCACTCCACCCTCATGTTGGCGGAGGTATGTTTAGAATTAAAGACATTTCACTCCACCCTCATGTTGGCGGAGGTATATTTAGAATTGAAGACATTTCACTCCACCCTCATGTTGGCGGAGGTATATTTAGAATTGAAGACATTTCACTCCACCCTCATGTTGGCGGAGGTATATTTAGAATTGAGGACATTTCACTCCACCCTCATGTTGGCGGAGGTATATTTAGAATTGAAGACATTTCACTCCACCCTCATGTTGGCGGAGGTATGTTTAGAATTGAAGACATTTCTCTCCATCTTTAGGTTGGCGGAGGTATGTTTAGTATTGAAGACATTTCACTCCACCCTCATGTTGGCGGAGGTATATTTAGAATTGAAGACATTTCTCTCCATCTTTAGGTTGGCGGAGGTATATTTAGAATTGAAGACATTTCTCTCCATCTTTAGGTTGGCGGAGGTATGTTTAGTATTGAAGACATTTCACTCCACCCTCATGTTGGCGGAGGTATGTTTAGAATTGAAGACATTTCACTCCACCCTCATGTTGGCGGAGGTATATTTAGAATTGAAGACATTTCACTCCACCCTCATGTTGGCGGAGGTATATTTAGAATTGAAGACATTTCACTCCACCCTCATGTTGGCGGAGGTATATTTAGAATTGAAGACATTTCACTCCACCCTCATGTTGGCGGAGGTATATTTAGAATTGAAGACATTTCACTCCACCCTCATGTTGGCGGAGGTATATTTAGAATTGAAGACATTTCTCTCCACCTTTAGGTTGGCGGAGGTATGATTAGTATTGAAGACATTTCACTCCACCATTGTGTTGGCGGCAGTATATTTAGAATTTAAAATGTTTCACTCCACACATTGGTCGCCGAGAATATATTTTAGAATTAACGATATTTCACTCCACCCTAATGTTGGCGGAAGTATTTTTTACACTAATAGATTCCCTTTCAAAGTAGACTGTCAAGAATAGTCAGAAACCATTAAAAAAAATCCAAACATAGTGTTGCCATGTAATGAAGAACATGATTGACTCAATTTAACCAATTTTATAATAATTTGACTGAAAATAATATAAAAATGATGAAAACCTTCACTATACTGTATGCAAGTTCCACATCGGTTGTTGAACAGATCACATTACATAGAACTGCAGGGCCAGTAGTCAATATTGATCTTATCATTATCCTTAGACATGCCTCAGGGATTCTATTCAGCCTATTGGTCAGCTAAATATACAGGCCAATTATAACACTTCATTTCTTATCTTAAATTCAAGTTCCTTCTAAGTTGTTTGTTGAATGCGGCCCCAGAACTTTTATTTAGATACAAGCATATACACCTTATGATCATCAAAGCAATCATCACAGCATGCACAACAGCATAGATAAATTAACATTAAGTAGAGGCATTTAAACTGACACGAACAAATCAATAACATAACTTGCAGATTTCTTGCAAGGCATTGTCACTGTCTTGGAGTTTTGTAGACACGGGTTCTTGACATCGTGTCTCGTACATTGTCGGCAGATGTTTTAATGAAGTGGTGATCACGGAACGACATTGTTTGATTCGCTCACGAGTCAAAAGTCCCTTATTCAATTTTACACTGTCAACAAGTCTTTGATAATTAAGGGTTTTACGTGTCTATTAATCAAAGTTTTGTTTACCGACAATGAATGTCACAGCTATTATATCAACTTGTGAAGCGTAGTTTCATTTGAACTGTCATAGCACACTCAATTTATTTAGCAAGAACTCGAGTGATCTAATGCACAGCTATTATATCAACTTGTGAAGCGTAGTTTCATTTGGACTGTCATAGCACACTCAATTTTTTTAGCAAGAACTCGAGTGATCTAATGCAACTACCATGGAATGATTATGCTTTGTTAGCAATGGCAAAAACTAACGAATAATTTGGTTTTATACTAATACATGCATTTTAACAAACGGTATCTTGTAATTTCCAATCGAAATTTATCGATTAATCTTTATTACACATGAATTACATTTTTGCATCTCCCTTCCTTAAACGAACTAATCAGGTTAATGGTATTTACTGTTCGCGTGTAATTGACGGAATTTAAAAATGTATTTCTTCAGGCAAATCTTCCATCTCTGATCTTTCTGCACAATTAGAAAGAAGCTCTTTAAATCGACTTAAACCTTAGATCCCAATCTTTAATTGGAAAACATTAATTGATTCATGTTCTGCGGAAGAATCTAAAAATCAACTATATTAAAATTTAAAAACAATCCTTTCATGCTCTTTGTAAATCCTGTTCTCCTGCTTCTTTTACTGTTACTGTTTACATTTGATTAAACAAGTAATAAATAAATTAGTTAAAAAAAGGTCACTGCGTAATTGTTATTGTTATTATTTTGGTTTTCTAAACGAAATAGTTTGTAGGCGGGAAGCAGCCCGGCGCCGACTTTTCGTTTAGACGACCAAAATTAAATGCTAACTTTCTTAGTGTTCAATGCGAAATGCAGCGCGAATGCCTTAATATTAACCAGCGCGAATGCGTGTACATCTAAATAGCCAACTTTATAAACATTTTAATGACTAAATAACAGTTATGCGGTAAGTTTTGGTACACAAAAATATTTGATAGTTAAATAAATATTAAATAGTCTTTTAAATCTGCTAAATGGATGGTTGGATGTTCGGGCATTTCCTATGATTAATTGTAAATAAGCAATGAGAATACAATAACTATTGTATTTCCTTTCCTTAAAATGGTTCAAATTGAAAAAGGAAAAACTCAAAGATGTATCTATCAGCAGACGGAGATAAAGTTCATGAACCTTAGAACGATACGAAAAACTTGGTTAATGATATGTAACGTCGAAACTATTGGATAATGCGATTTATCTTTAATTGTTAGAGTTATTGAGATTTGTTTTAAAGAATGTGGAAATATATTTAATGGAGGTGGATTTAAACAGTGAAATACAAACTAGCGGAAGAATCACATCCTCGGAGGTTGAATCCTTAGGAACAAAACTACATCTTCTGAAACGTTCAGTTAATTAAGAATTTCTGTATAACACTTATTTCATTGGGCGTATTAAATCGCACTGAAATGCAATAAAGTCGCAACAAACTAAATTAATTCAATCAAAAATTCATTTTATTGAATTGGCAAAAAAACTGTCATTTCTCACAATCATTATAATTAAAGTGTACGATACAACGACATTTTCACACAAGGTAAATCACAAATATATTGCAAGGCTCTGTTAAACAAATCATGTCATTTCAAATAGACCAGAAACGCAAAACAATTCCAGTTCACGAAATATTTAGTTAAATACAAAATGAAAAGATAATCAGATATACCGGGTCTCTCGTAAAGGCAATGACTTCTTTGGGTAGATGTTAACATGTTTGGCCTTTATGTGTGAGCCTTTAATCAGGACGGTTTAGGTATTGGCTAATTTGTCTTGTCCGTGTAGATTTTTATATTCATGTTCATATGTAGAAATGCATATATATATATATATGTATCAGCGTTCCATCGTTCTACAAAATTCCATCAAATTGAAATTTTGGCCAAGGATTGCATCATTAAAAATGTACCAGCTGATCTTATTTTTTCACACAAGTAGAGGCAGAAAATAGCATACTCAAATGTTTTTAATATTTCACGAAATAAAATGTAAATTTCTAAGATAAAGAGGGTAGGGAGTAGGTGATTTTGAACACATTTACTCTTCGAATAATTCCATCGAATGTATTGATCTGTAAATCGCAATTGTGCATATATATGTGACGTGAGTACACATCAAGGGATCGCAACACTATAATACATGTCCTCTTGCTTTGTGCATTTCAATATTCCATTTCTGTCATATTGAATTGGTGCATACTTTTGAACTTTTATCAAGTAAAGCTTAATTCTATGTCGGAAGGTATCATTTTGCTTCGAATAAATACTTAAAAACAAAGAAAGATCACTTTTCTTTTCCTAACCATTTTAAAAGAACAAAGGGCAGTCTATGCTGCTAAGAGCCCTGCCTTCGTTTTATTATCTGAGATTGATTAAGTAATTAGTTTCCTCAAACATAATGTTTTAACAGTGCTCCATCAGGCGGCGATTTTGTGTATTAAAAGGTTTGTCGAAGTGTTTTAAAAAAACTAAACTCTCAATTAAACTCTGTTTAAAGACTGAAAGCGGGGCTTGATTTCACAGACATGGTGAAGAAATGGTGAAAAGTCTTCATAAAAGTGCCCACCGGCGAAGTATTTATGACGCAATTTGTCATTTGTTATACACACTCTGACACCTGCCAAACTGTTCTTCGGAAAGTCGGAAAGTCTGTATAGCCTACCAATATTGTGCATCGCCTCTAAATATAGGCACTTATTCAATTTCCTTTAAAATAAGTACTTGTGTCCCACTGTTTGGTATGTGACGAGCTTTACTGACATATGTTAATGGCACTGGTTGTCCTTTTTAAAGTTTACTTTATTTGACGTCCATAGGTAGATGAGTATTTCAATAGTTTCGGTGTCCAAAGTCTGCTAGGACACATACACTTGCCAGACATTTGTTATAGGAAACGTGCAATGCACATTCAATGTAGTTTCATTATTGAATTAAAACTTTATTTCTAAAATGGGCCATAGAGTAATATGCATGTTTCAAGTTTCCTTTAAGAAAAAAGGAAAAGTTTATGGATGAGTCACGTAGTATGCTCACGTTATTCAATATACTTTTTTCTCTTTCAACATCACAAAACACTAGAAGAACAAATACCATGTAATTATTTTCATGTTGAGAATTGTTTCACGAGTTCCATTTAAATATGAATAATATTTGGTGCACAATATTCATTATTAAATTCATATTTCATTTGATGAGCGGATTAGGTTTTACGCGGTGTCTTAAAGTTATACGAATGTAAATAAAATAAAGCGAAGTCGGAGAGGACCGTGTAAGAGGTCTAGCTCAAAGAACATCTGTTAAACCTTTAAAAAGTTGACGTTTTATTATGGCCATGCTTGAAAACATAATTTACAATACCATGTTCAATAACTAGTTAAACTAGATATCAATCTTTCACCTTGTTGTATATCTGTTTAATGAATCTGGCAACAAACGTACCAAGGTCATCTTGACTGTCTTAAGATCGATTCTTACTCCAAATAAGCACAATTAATACATTTGTTTTAATTGACCGAAAAAGTTAAATAAAAATCAAAAACAATGGTTCTTATGAAGGATATCGGGTTTAAATTGAAAGAAACGTACAGAAAACATGGTATTTCTACCTTTTGAGACTATCGTTGATCTCCGTAAATCTTTAAGGGCCCACCAGTCAATTAATATTTGTGGGTATTCAGATAATAAATGTTTACTATATTGTTTTTTGTAATTGATATTTTCAATAAATGCATTATTTAGAAGGCTGTGACAATGTTTCGATTTTTTTTCAAATTCAAATTCTGAGGAAATATGATAATTATTAAGGGGGGGGAGTGTACTTTCAGTTGAACTGTCATAGAAGACTAAGCAATGTTAGCATGCGGACTCAAGTGATCTTAAGAAGCTACCATAGAATATATTTTGTTCTGTAATCAAGGACAAAACCTTACGAATTATTTTCTTTTGTAAAAATAAATTCATTTTTTTTACAAACGTTATCTAGTAATTTGCAATCGAAATTCAACGATTAATCTTTACACATGAATGACAATTTTAATCTCCTTGGCTTAAAATGTTTTTACCGAACTAATCAGGTTAATGGTCTTCATCAGTAGCGTGTGTTAGAAGCAATTTAAATATGTCATTCTTCAGGCAAATCTTCCATCACTGATCTTTCTGCACAATTAGTAAGAAGCTCTTTAAACCGACTTAAGCCTTAGATCCCAATCTTTAATTGGAAAACATTAATTGCTTCATGTTCTGCGGAAGGATTCAGAAATCAAGTATAGTTAAATTTGAAAACAATCCTTACATGTTCCTTGTAAATTCTGCCCTCGTCTTTCATTGTTTCTACATTAAAGTAAACAGCTAATAAATAATTAACTTTCTTATTGTTAAATGCGAATTGCAGAGTGAACGCCTTTGTATTTACCAGTGCGCATGCGTGAAATTTTAAATAACCGGTTTAATAAATATCTTAATGACGTAATGGCAGTGATGTGGTTAGTTTTGGTACAAAATAATATTTGACGGCTTTTCAATCTGCTCAGTAGATGTTTGGTTGTGAGGGCATTTCCTAATGAGTAAATGTGAATAAACAATTTTATTTTCATGTATGCTGTTAACAAATTGAAAAAGGGAAAGATTCAAAGATATTTATATTAGTAGACGGAGATACATTTCATGAACCATTAGACGAAACAAATAACTTCGTTTTATGATTTGTAACGTCAAAACTATTAGATAATGAGATTTATCTTTAGCTTTTAGAGTTATTAAGATTTGTTAGTCCCCCACCACGGAGTGGAGATGGGATTATAGAAAAGCACTTTGTCCGTCTGTCAGTTTGTCCGTCCGTCCGTCCGTCCGTCTGTCCGTCCGTCTGTCTTTCCGTAACATTTTGGGTCCGGGCTGTTACTTACTTATGCATTGATGGTCTACCATATTATTTGGTACAAATGTTGTCCTCATTGAGACGATGTGCAGTGACCTTAACCTGGGTCCATTACCTCGAAGGTCAAGGTAACACTAGACATTTTAAGGTCAGAGTACACATGCTCGTGTCCGCGCTATAACTTACTTTTGCATTGATAGATTACCATATCACTTGGTACAAATATTGTCCTCATATAGCCGTCCTTTGGACTGCCTTGTTTTATGAATGTGGAAATATACTTAAAGGAGTTGGATTCAAAGAGTGAAATACAAACTAGCGCAACAATCACATCCTTGGTCCCTTGGGAACAAAAACTGCATCTTATGAATACCTCAGTTAATTAAGAATTACTGTAGAACACTTATTTCCTTATGCGAATTAAATCAAACTGAAATGTAATAAAAGTCGCAACAAACTACATTAATTCAATCAATTATTCATGTAACTGAATCAGCTTTGATTCTTTGCAACCAATCTTATTAAAGGATGGGGTGCAACGACCTTTTTATACGAAAAAAAAACAAGAATATGACGCAAGGCTCTGTTTAAACAAAACGTGTCATTTTCGATCGACAAGAAACTTAAAACGATTTTAGTTCACAAAATACTGCTACTAAACCTGATTTTAAGCTTAAGAGACAGCCATATAACTATTAGATTTCTCGCAAAAGTAACAATTATTCTGGGTGGTATTCAAGAGGTTCTGCCTTGATATAACGTAATATTTGTTTTGATTGATCAACCTCATATCTTCACTATAAGTTTTGAGGCCGTAGCCCAACATAAAGTGCTAGCGTTAGCTAATTATTCATATAATTTGTCTGTGTTGTCTTACGACGTAGTGCACGTCTCTTGGGTATCAGTCCAATCGTCTTTGCCTCTAAGTTAAGCACGCTCAGAGTTATTAGCTTCTCGGCCCGTCCCTACGGTTTCCAGTTTATTATTCATACACGGTGATTTTATGTTCTTATATTTGCAATTAGTTCTTTTATGAGTGTGTGTGTCTCGTATTTTATGTCTGTTCGGCCTACAGCCTTGTCCTAAATTCAAGAATTTGGCAGCTGGTCTAGTCCCTGTAGTACCGTTGTATTCCTAACGTACCAAAATGATGAACACGATCTGAATATAAATCAGATTGTTCATATTGATTTTAACAAAATTAAACTTACCAATTCATCACTTGAATCGTCAAAACTTGCAGGGTCCGAATGTCATGTTAATTTCAAAATATGCGAATGATGTTTGTAAGGACTTAGTGAAACATAAAGCACATCGTCGTATCTTAATAGGTACACATTTTGTGTGGAAGTCCCTAAATCTAAACTTTGAGTGTATTGTTTATTTGAGTTAAGAAATTTAACAAAACAATATTTTATCAGTCATTTGTTCCATTTCTGTTTGCAGTCGGGGGAAATTATATTGACAATATAAATTAGTTTTTTTACAGTATTTCAAACTATTCACGAATACACTATGAATTATGTCCTGTGGATTTGTTTAGATTTATCTATTAGGTTTTCAAAATCACCGGATAAAATGAAATTTAACGTTTCTTAAAAGTAAACAAATCAGCGTAAAGCTACTAGACATTGTTAGATTGAAAGTTTCAAGCTTTTTGGGATCTTGAAGCATTTTTGTATTTACATGTTTTGATAAAAACCCTTCGTAACATTATGCCTTAAAATCGTATAAAAATGGACGTTGGATTGAAAAAAGTTGTGTCTCGTTTTTAATTCACTTCTTAATTTGTTTAGCAGCGATCCCATAAGACAGGAAATGACACTTTCAAAGTGCTGCAATGACGCTCTCATACTAAAGTAAATGTTTAAAATATAAATTAGTTGTGTGTAAATATCCTACCAGAACAGTTTTAATCTTAAAATATGTTAAAGGTGTTTTGAATTGAGTTTTGATTAAGCCATGAATGATCTGTTTTCAGTGTTAAAATAGCAAGGCATTCTTTATGGGGCATATGGAATACATCATTATACGTTGACCAATATTGCCAAGTTTTGCATGGGAAACTAAAAACATACATTCCTAGCGACATGTCTATAAATTATATGATTAAATTTTGTCGCGTTATAGCGATATAGCGAATGATTCATCTTCAAGGTTGGATTGAAGCACTTGTCACATGACAGGAAATGCTTGTGTGGTACGCAAGAAGGCATAATAATGTGTGTTATAATCTGTATGTTTGTCCGTTTGTCTTGACGCTTTTGGTAGTTGTGCCTATAATGATGACCATAGTACAGGAATAATGTCTTGTACTCGTGATACAGTGATGGAATATTTACATTCATTTTTTAAATGGAACTATCAACGTAAGATTTCGCCTTATTTAGTAAGGTAAGACGTATGATATATGTTTTAGATTCAGTTTTTATTCACGTAATAATTCTATGTCTTAGTACAACAGATTTAAAAGTAAAAAAGGAATTAAATGTTTGTGGATAAATACAACGGAGTAAGAATGTGCAATCCACATGCCTGTTTTGCAACAATTTGTTTATTTTCTCAAATAAACATAAAGTCCGCAAAGTCAGCATACTCGTGTTAATTAAACTCTTAATTATTTACTTCTCACGTTGATTATTGCATGAAATGGAATCTCTAGATCTCAGACTTGCCGTGTCACTCTTGTATTCAATCATTAGCTTCGGGAAATTGAGTTGTAACCCGTCAATGACAGACGCATTTAAATTTGCTTCTCCAAAAGTATTTATTCAGGATGCTAACTGACACTTAACAGGAACAAGCGGAACTGGTTAATATAAGAAAGACAGACATACAGCCAGATAGACATATGAATTGTAAAGTGAGAAAAATTAAGAGTAATCAATACGCAAAGCAAAACATTTTTTGTTATATAGGTGTTCAGGAAATATACAACTTAACAATACAAGATTCGATCTACACAATCGAAACTTTGTTAAAAGTAACATGTGTTTACTACGTTGATATGTTTTCATAGGTGATATACTTGATTATCTGCTGATATATTAAGACGAAAGAAGCATAGCTGAATCATCAGTCTCAATAGTTGACAAAAGCAACCGAATTAACATGGAACTTCTAGAGTTATAAAGATCTGAAAGTTTACAACGATCTGGTTGACAACGTATAACAGCGTTCTGAACATTCGACCCAATCTCACGGCATGTTTCCGATAAAGTTTTATTTTAAACTGTTCCCTTGAGTATTAGTGCTACATTGTGTGGGTAATGTTTTTATACCAAGTCTGATGTATACAGCAAACATTCCATTTTAAAACAGAATTAGTTCGTTCATCAAATTAGAAAGTTTGGATTAAGCCACACATATGAGTATTCAATTAATATCTTAAAATATGTTGTTGTTGTTGTTGTTTTTATTATTAGCCTATTAAAAACGAATATGAAGATTTCCAAACATATAATTATACAGCGTGTTTAACGATTTCATCTGATCAGAATAAGTATCTCTAATGTATTATTATTAAATACTTTATTTATCTTACTGATTATATATCTTTATGTTGGCGGAAGTATATTTATAATTGAAAACATTTCTCTTCACCCCTATGTTGGCGGAAGTATATTCAGAAATGAAAACATTTCTCTCCACCTTATGTTGGCGGAGGTATATTCAGAATTGATGATATTTCACTCCACCTTTATGTTGGCGGAGGTTCATTTATAATTGAAGATATTTCTCTCCACCTTTATGTTGGCGGAGGTATATTCAGAATTGAAGACATTTCTCTCCACCCTTATGTTGGCGGAAGTAAATCCAGAAATGAAGACATTTCCCTCTACTTTTATGTTGGCGGAAGTATATTAAGAATTGAAGACATTACTCTCCACTCTTATGTTGGCGGAAGTATATTCAGAATTGAAAACATATCTCTCCACCTTATGTTGGCGGAAGTATATTCAGAATTGAAGACATTACTCTCCACCCTTATGTTGGCGGAGGTATATTCAGAATTGAAGACATAACTCTCCACCCTTATGTCGGCGGAAGTATATTCAGAATTGAAGACATTACTCTCCATTCTTATGTTGGCGGGGGTATATTCAGAATTGAAGACATAACTCTCCACCCTTATGTCGGCGGAAGTATATTCAGAATTGAAGACATTACTCTCAAATCTTATGTTGGCGGAAGTATATTCAGAATTGAAGACATTACTCTCCACTCTTATGTTGGCGGAAGTATATTCAGAATTGAAGACATAACTCTCCACCCTTATGTCGGCGGAAGTATATTCAGAATTGAAGACATTACTCTCAAATCTTATGTTGGCGGAAGTATTTTAAGAATTGAAGACATTAATCTTCACCCTTATGTTGGCGGAGAAAGTTGGAAGTTTATTTAGATTTGAAAACATTTCACTGAACCCTTAGGTTGGCGGAAAACAGAAATAGAAACGGGAACGAAAGACTGAACAATGATAAGTGTGTACATGTATTTGTATCAACACAGACTGTTGTTTAATTTCAGATATTCCCTTTTAGTTCTTGTATTTGTATATCAACACAGTCTATTGTATACTTTCAGATATTCCCTTTGACGTTCCAGAGCCCCAACAACGTAAGTGATTTTTTTCATTAAATTATCGTTACAATTTTAAATCATAAATAATAAATCCTTTTGCATTTACCTTGTCGTAAACATCAAACATTGAATGATAAAATCTTATTGTATCTCTTGGAATCCTCGTAAACCACATGCAATTTCTAAAAGGCTGGTTACAGTGCAGTCCCTCGTGTATCATTCTGATACAGATTAAATATATTTAGTTCTGGCTGGTTTTCTACTTCAAACACAATCCACTCTGTTTGATTTTCTATAACAGTGAATTCATCAAACGGAATCTCCGCGCTAACTATTAGCCTCGTATTGTGCAATGCAATTGGGTGTGTTTTTCTATTAATTTGATCAACGACATGTCAAATGGAAATATCGAAATGACAATTTTAAAAGACATATATAATGAAAATGGAAATTACAGAATATCTCGAAGGAAATGGATGAATTGAAAACTCCTTAAACGCGATATTGTCTAATTTAATCATTTGTATAACTTCATGAAATCAGTTTACAGTTTCAAATGTTTACTATATAACGACACCAAAACCTCATAAGCCTCATGACAGTTATTCATGTTATTTTCGTTTTGCACTTAGTGTGTTTTGTATTCAAACCTTTTTTTTAATTATTTCAATGCATATTCGGTGGCGTGCTCAAATCGTATACTTTATTTCTGAAATGAAACTTTTACATCAGACTACCCGTACATTACATGGGCGTTTAAAATAAAAATATTTTCCTTGTAAAAAAGAGCAGGCAATACAGTTTGTTTACGAGTCTTACAACAGAAAAGAACACGATCCTGTGTGTGCCGAGTACCACAGTCATCTTCGACGCCCTGCAACGTTCTCCTTTTATAAACAAACAAGTGTTTTCAACGATGGTGAAATAAATGAACCATTCAAGTTATTGTCACCTCGCTTAATCAATCATGTTTACTCATATTCAGTTCGTGTCAACCTTGTATTGTCTCTTCGTGACTTTTTTCTTTAAGTATAAACACTCTTGCGGGTTATTATTTTATATTGAATTTTCAATTGTTTTCAACAAGTATTTGTTTTACAGTTCAGCATCTATAAGATTTTGTTTTCCCCGTGATAGCGACCCTAACGTTGGTGGAATATTGTGTTGTAGCACAATCATAAACATATGAATGTCAATGTAACGACCGAACCAATTTCGCAAAAAGCAATATTACATTTCTGGGCGAATAACCGGAGTTAAGTGTCAGACTCGGAATATCAGAGCTGACGTGGATTTGGTATAATAGCATTCCAACTAATCACGTCAGGGATCGGAAAGCTCGTCTTGTTTTCCAGCTGTAATTACTTAAGCATCGGCTGTCCAATACATAAAGGAATTACAGGGCTTGATGAAAGTCCACAATTAATTGTAACAGTTCTAGAATATTTGAGGTTAATGTCTCACTTGTTTCCGTATTTGTTTAACTTCCTTTTGCGATAACTGTTTCATTTTCTACAGGCCAGTTACACTTGATGGAAAATATATAACAATTCAACAACGTAACAAATGTTTTATTTTAAGGTATTGTGAACCAGCACCAACAACACAGCGCGAATAGTCTTGCGTATTGAGTTTAGAAAAACAACCACGTCATAGCTTCTGCACAATAGACTATATAATATCAGTGTTTATTTTTTAAAGTAAAACTTACTTACGTGGCTGTGATTATCATCTGGCCCCAATTTCTCGAAACTTCTTAAGTCCCTTATAACAGGATTAAGCTAAACTCACTATTTTTGTTGTTCTATAATAGGCGTTATATTTACTTCTTTAAGAGTTTTTATAAATTATATAAGAAAAATCTGTATGCTAATTAGAGGCAACCATTTTTCATTTATCAACATCCATTATTAGTATGTATTTTGGCTAATTGAAATAAGCGACTTAAGCCTGTTAAGCTTAAGAAGTTTCGAGAAATTGGGGCCGGATGATCTTTGAGTGTAGGCGCTCAGCCTCCCTTGGGGATGGCACATTGCAGTCGCATCCAGGTGATCATTCAGAACCTTCTGGTCCCCAATTTAATCTGGGATGAACTAGTATTCTAACGCATTAGATGTAATTCATCGTAGTTACCCGGCCCATTGTCGGAGGCTAAAATATCATATTTTGCCTTAGAGTTGCATTCGAACAGGTTGATCGGTTTTAATTTAGTTTTTTTTTTTTTTTTTTCATTTAATGTTCAAATTTATGCGTAAATGTCACGAAAGCGGTATTTTAAAACTGCTGACAAAAGATCAGATTGCAGTTTATCATATCTACGTTCAAATATTGTTGTTCTATGGCTAAAAACGTTACTACCGCTTTAAGAAAATGATATTTTCGGCATTTTACCAAACAAATTAGATTTGAAATTGTGAATTATCTAATATTATTGCATTGATGCCCAAATCAACCGATTCTGAGACAATTATTTTAAAAGTGTTTAAAATGCCAGTGTGTCAGAGGGCAGCCTAAAACCTTATGATGATGAGGATATAGTCATATGCCACTTTAGCTTCTAAATTCCTCTTTAAACTTGACGGGCGGGAGGGGGTGCGGTGCGGTAAAGCCTTAATGCAACCAATATAGAGATTGATGCCGAATTACAGCAATACTATGACATAAATAGCAAATATAACAAAACATTTTTTTTTTAAACCTGTACTCTCACAGATTGAACGTTTTGACAACTTTTTTTGTCATGCAACCAGCCGATTTTTGCGACAATCCATGGAAACCAGTTATTAAACACTGCTGACAAAAAAATATATTGCAGATTTTTATATTTAAGTTCAAAAAAATATGTTTTATGATTTTTTCTTAACCCGTTAGTAACGGTTTAAGCCATAAAACATTAATTTTTTAACGGAAATATGAAAATCTACGATCTGATTATGTGTCAGCAATCTTATTTGTATCATTGGTTTGCAGTTATTAATGCAAATAATTGCTCTTTCCAAGACAAAAAAAATAAAAAAAAAGTTGTAAAAATGGTCAATATGTGAGAGTGCATTTAATATGAATGACCATTGTCTCGTAATAAATAAATAGCTTAAAGAGTACATTGCAATTAATTTAAGGAGCCTTGTTTACAGAACATATCAAATGCGATTGTTGAAATCAAAGTCATAGGAATGTTTCACCAAAATATGGACTACGTCTATGAAGTTTCTTTTAGATCAGGCATGTAATTTGGTGACGTCTAAATAGCTTATCCCTGTGCTTAACGCCAATCAAGCCATACACAGAGTATTTACATGTCACCAGTAATTGAATTTCTGTCTCAATTAGGAGCTTTTTATTTGTGAATTATTTTGTTTGCACGAAACAATACATATGATAAAACAACGTCAAGCTAATGTACATTCTTCACCAAATAAATTATGGAAATAGAAAAAAATACCGGTATTCATGAAAGTTCTTAAATCATTTTTTAACTGAATTCTTGAAATGTCTTAAAACTTTCTAAATCGAATTTAAAGAAAAATATAAGTGTTTTGTAACATAAAAGTATGTATTTTCAATAAAGGCAATGGCAATAAAGAAATTCAGAAATTATTAAGCCTTTATCTCAAATGATAGAGAGATACTTAACTTAAAAAATGACATATGCTAGGAAATGACTTAAGCAGTTTTATGAATACGACCCCAGAACAGAATCTAGTTCCCTCCACTACTGAGCATTCAAAATGATTTTTTTTTGGCATTTACCAAACAATTGACCTCTGATCTATTGTTGATTAATTGTATAACTGCATTGATGGTATTAACGCCCAAATCAGCCGATTCTGAGACAATTTTTTAAAGTGTTACAACAGCATAAACCTTCTCATACAATACGCGCTCCACTACTGAGAAAACCACTTACGAAATAGCTATTGATCAACATTAACGATGTCTTAACAAACCGTACTGTTGTTTTATCAAATTATTATTAATATACCGCACTCTGTTTACATGTATATTATTCTCCGATTATCTATGTGGCTAGACTCCTATATTGATTCGAATCTAACCATGATTTCTGCTTACAGCGCCGTGCCATGCGTTTTTCTGTGCCTTCCACGCAACCTGCCTCGTAAATGAGACCTCAAACACACCGTATTGCGCATGCGTTAACACATGTGACGATGATCTCGTGTTTCCGGTCTGCGGGACGGACGGCCACACATACGTCAGTGAATGTTTTCTAAAGTTCGGGAGCTGTACAAAACAACGTCGAGTGAACGTCGAGTATGAGGGTCCTTGCGAAAGTGAGTATTCTTATTTGTCTTTAATTATTCAGCATGCAATGAAAAATTCTGGGACAAGCCCACGGGCCTTATTCAATAAGCAACTAAGATTGAACTGAAATTCAGAACTAACAATGTGTGTTTTGATAAGGCTGTATATTTAGCTGAATGTAATAACAGAGATATGTTTAAGGATAAGGAAATTACCAATATTGAATACTGGCCCAAATTCGTACTATTTAACAACATCTCTGTAATGCACCAGTCGATTGTAACCCCGCCCCCTCCTTTGGACCGGGGAATAGCGGGGACTTTGACTTTCGGTCCAGTCAAGCCCGGGTAAGATCCCCACACTTCGGGGACGGACTGCTGGTAAATCCCCGCCAAATGCTCCCGCACCCGAGGGACCCTAGGTAAGGCCCATTCCCTGCTATTTTTGGCGCGAATACAAAAGCATCGCATTCACCCGGCACTGCGGGGCCACCTTGAAGGTAAAAACACGGCCCATTTCCCCGGCTATGACTGGTGCATAAAAGCACAGTGTTTATGCCTTACGACACTGAGCGAGAGTTACATATAACGTACATGAACACAGAGAGGCCACACGTGTTTGAACATATCGCTATCAACAGTTGTTGGGATCACTACCTTGTCGAGAGTTTACTATATGTGTACAGTTTAGCCTAACACTTAATCAAATATTTGCCTCATCATCTGAGTTCTGTCGCTCCTTGGTTCTGATTGAAGCAGCACCGGCGTGTGGTAGTAAACTTCGCCACAGTTATCTCCCTTACTGTTGCCCTGGTAATCACTGCCAGCACGTTTGCATTATAACTGAATACAGTGATGCGTGTATGAAACGGTTCTGATTACTTTTGAATTTAAATGTCAGCTTGATTTTGTTGAAATAGAACGCAGTTAATGTTCTAAAATAAACAAGCAATTTATTTATGATTTAATGACATACCGTTAGACACGACCATGAGAATGGTTAACACGCGCTCTTCTGTATTATAAACGGCTGCATATATGTCATGTTTTATTAAGTTATCTTTTGATATTACCAGTTATATCATTTTAAGCCAAAAAATTGTTGTACTTTACATTGTTTCGCTTAATTCGTTTGATAACTATTCTACGTCTAATTTCATACCGGCTTCTTTAAATAGCGATGTACTTTCCCATATAAAATTATGGTTTTCACGGGACAATGTTTCAGGTCATTATCAATGGTATTTAAACCGTATGATTGTTTGTTTGTTTGTTTTTTAAATAAGATGCTTCATATAATCCATTTTATATCTGTGTTATTTTGAAAATCAGAACGGTATTTAGCAGCGTCCACCTATACTTCATAACAGGTCAAAGAACACATGCACGTATGCCTGCAAGATTTTACAGAACCTTTTCACGCTAGAAAACCCTCGGTAGATTTGACCCAATTATCGTTCAATCATAATGAAACCCATCAAAGAATTTCTTGAAAAAATGAGTTTGTGCGAAGACACGCCATTATCACGTACAAGATTACTATGTACCAAATATGTCCTTACACAACACAACTGTGGCCTTAAATGCCTAGTTTAAGCCTTCTATAAGTGACCTCCTCCCCACCCCCAAATATGTGTACAATACACAACCTCTGTGTATTGATCTTAATCTACTTGCCTTGATCCCTCTTATCAGATCTCTGATCTGAGTATCCTGCTGTTCAGTTTGTGAGGTTTTATAATTGAAGTGGACCCTAAATGGGTCTGTGCCAATAAACGAATACACAGGAAATTGGCCCCTACTGTGACACCAGTGCCATAAAGACAAAATGCACAGCAGGGTATTAGTTAGACAATCAAAGTTAGACAAGTATTGGAGTCTTAATGAAGCATATCTCCACGAGTTCTCTCGGGTTCTCTGTCGGATAGACTGGTTCAGTTAATACGATCATCGATCTGATTTGAATGATCGAATTCCTGTGATAACAATAACATCGTAAAGACAATCTTCGTGACTTGTAACTCGCTAATTAGGAAAGGCGACTTGAAAACAACCTAGAAGCCTGAATTACCGCGCGTCACGCGATGTAACGGAGTTGATTGGTGATATATAGCATTCTCTAGAGGGAACTCCGACATGCTTGAATAATTTATTTTACGTAAAGTAATCAATCACGAACTACATGTATGAAGGTGTGCTTACACGCAGCTAGATGCTAGATGCTAACACCATGCGAGTAATATCGCAGTATTTAATGCAAATGAGTATTTAAGGTAGTTGATTGTTACAAACCGTGTAGCACCCGTGCCTTTGTGAGCACAAAATACATGTATCAAAAGTATAAACAGCAGTTTAGATTTGAAGATCATGTTAATACTAGTTGCAACATTCTAAAGGCTTCACATCTTTACTGATTCGCAGAGCATTTATTGCGGGACATACAGTTTATTTCCAATTATTTGATATGTACGTAGTATTCACTCCTTTCAAGGTTAAATCGAAATATTTTCTAATTTGATCTGCGACTTTCATCACGGCTTTGTTAAAGCCGACTAGATTTCAGACGAACGCAAATGAAGAGTCGTCCTCATTAGTAAATGCAAAGCGCGTATATTATCTCTTATACTCCGTGGTCACGTAAAAGTAAAATACGGAATTTTAAGTGATGGACAAGCTGGCGGATTTGGGGGATTTTTGTACTTTTGAAGGCTATTTAGACCTGGTAAGTCAAACTATACTGGAAGACTAAAAAATAGCGGTGCACTGTTAAATATACCTGTGCAGCTCTATTTGTTATCCAAGGGGTAGAGGTCAAGAGTCCCTACATTGATATAACAAGTATTAATTCAATGACCACATATATGAGTTGTGACGTAATACGTTAAAAAACGTTAAAGTTAAGATATAATTAAGATTTAATTAAATGGATATGTGTCTACATACTGTATGTTTAGTAATGTAGGGCATATTTGATTGTCATTTGAATATGGAAGTGGTTGACAGCCGACCTGGTACAAATGTACAAAATGGTCATGTTAATTACAAAAACGTGTATTCCTTGGATTGTAAAGCTGTCATATTTATACAAAAAAGTAGTACTTAAGAGAGATGACTTTGGATGAAAAACAGAGGGGTGAGGGAAGTCAAGGAAAGCGGCCTTGGGTCCTTAATGGACGGCAGTTAGGATGCGGGATTACCTTAAATGTCATGCTGTACTTAGACTTGATTATTATACTTAGAAAGAACGTGAAACAATAAAGAACTAACATTCGAACGGTTGTTGTTTAATAACTTAAAGACTTCCAACAAGTTAAGCGAACAGTAAGCATTACGTGACAGAGTGCTATATTAGTTTACAAGTGTATCTGGTGGGTTACTTAGCATACAAATACGCGAGTAGTTTGTATTCGGGTAACAGATTGCCTTTTGCTATGATCATTTTCATTCGGTCCAACTCGTGACTTACCTACACCTATATTAAGGCACACGAGTGGTTAATTCTGATTCTACACCGAACAAAACTGCATATAACTTCCACGGCAAACATTAAAGGTGTTTAAGCATAAACAAATTTTGCCAAATGGAAACCATGTTAAGAGCAAAAGCCGTCGTAAAGAAATAGATGCAAAAACTCGATGATAATTCAGCTAAAATAGGTCCAAGATCGGTATATTTTTACTAAAACACAGTTTAAGGTCCCGCAATTTTCTATTTTTACTTTTGAAACATCAATGCTTTGTCCCTGCAGTTTCATGATTGAATTGTTATACTAGAATGGTTTACTATTGGGCTTGTCCCTGCAGTTTCATGATTGAATTATTATACTAGAATGGTTTACTATTGGGCTTGTCTCTCGAGTTTCATGATTGAATTGTTATACTAGAATGGTTTACTATTGGGCTTGTCCCTGCAGTTTCATGATTGAATTGTTATACTAGAATGGTTTACTATTGGGCTTGTCCCTGCAGTTTCATGATTGAATTGTTATACTAGAATGGTTTACTATTGGGCTTGTCCCTGCAGTTTCATGATTGAATTGTTATACTAGAATGGTTTACTATTGGGGTTGTCCCTGCAGTTTCATGATTGAATTGCTATACTAGAATGGTTTACTATTGGGCTTGTCTCTCGAGTTTCATGATTAAATTGTAATACTAGAATGGTTTACTATTGGGCTTGTCTCTCGAGTTTCATGATTGAATTGTTATACTAGAATGGTTTACTATTGGGCTTGTTCCTGCAGTTTCATGATTGAATTGTTATACTAGAATGGTTTACTATTGGGCTTGTCCCTGCAGTTTCATGATTGAATTGTTATACTAGAATGGTTTACTATTGGGCTTGTCCCTCGAGTTTCATGATTGAATTGTTATACTAGAATGGTTTACTATTGGGCTTGTCTCTCGAGTTTCATGATTGAATTGTTATACTAGAATGGTTTACTATTGGGCTTGTCCCTCGAGTTTCATGATTGAATTGTTATACTAGAATGGTTTACTATTGGGCTTGTCTCTCGAGTTTCATGATTGAATTGTTATACTAGAATGGTTTACTACTGGGCTTGTCTCTCGAGTTTCATGACTGAATTGTTATACTAGAATGGTTTACTATTGGGCTTGTCTCTCGAGTTTCATGACTGAATTGTTATACTAGAATGGTTTACTATTGGGCTTGTCTCTCGAGTTTCATGATTGAATTGTTATACTAGAATGGTTTACTATTGGGCTTGGCTCTCGAGTTTCATGACTGAATTGTTATACTAGAATGATTTACTATTGGGCTTGTATCTCGAGTTTCATGATTGAATTGTTATACTAGAATGGTTTACTACTGGGCTTGTCCCTCGAGTTTCATGATTGAATTGTTATACTAGAATGGTTTACTATTGGGCTTGTATCTCGAGTTTCATGATTGAATTGTTATACTAGAATGGTTTACTATTGGGCTTGTATCTCGAGTTTCATGATTGAATTGTTATACTAGAATGGTTTACTATTGGGCTTGTCTCTCGAGTTTCATGATTGAATTGTTATACTAGAATGGTTTACTATTGGGCTTGACCCTGCAGTTTCATGATTGAATTGTTATACTAGAATGGTTTACTATTGGGCTTGTCCCTCGAGTTTCATGATTGAATTGTTATACTAGAATGGTTTACTATTGGGCTTGTCCCTGCAGTTTCATGATTGAATTGTTATACTAGAATGGTTTACGATTGGGCTTGTCCCTGCAGTTTCATGATTGAATTGTTATACTAGAATGGTTTACTATTGGGCTTGTCCCTGCAGTTTCATGATTGAATTGTTATACTAGAATGGTTTACTATTGGGCTTTTCCCTGCAGTTTCATGATTGAATTGTTATACTAGAATGGTTAACTATTGGTCTTGTCTCTCGAGTTTCATGATTGAATTGTTATACTAGAATGGTTTACTATTGGGCTTGTCTCTCGAGTTTCATGATTGAATTGTTATACTAGAATAGTTTACTATTGGGCTTGTCTCTCAAGTTTCATGATTGAATTGTTATACTAGAATGGTTTACTATTGGGCTTGTCTCTCAAGTTTCATGATTGAATTGTTATACTAGAATGGTTTACTATTGGGCTTGTCTCTCAAGTTTCATGATTGAATTGTTATACTAGAAGGGTTTACTATTGGTCTTGTCTCTCGAGTTTCATGATTGAATTGTTATACTAGAATGGTTTACTATTGGGTTTGTCTCTCAAGTTTCATGATTGAATTGTTATACTAGAATGGTTTACTATTGGGCTTGTCTCTCGAGTTTCATGATTGAATTGTTATACTAGAATGATTTACTATTGGGCTTGTCTCTCAAGTTTCATGATTGAATTGTTATACTAGAATGGTTTACTATTGGGCTTGTCTCTCGAGTTTCATGACTGAATTGTTATACTAGAATGGTTTACTATTTGGCTTGTCTCTCGAGTTTCATGATTGAATTGTTATACTAGAATGGTTTACTATTGGGCGTGTCTCTCGAGTTTCATGATTGAATTGTTATACTAGAATGGTTTACTATTGGGCGTGTCTCTCGAGTTTCATGATTGAATTGTTATACTAGAATGGTTTACTATTGGTCTTGTCTCTCGAGTTTCATGATTGAATTGTTATACTAGAATGATTTACTATTGGGCTTGTCTCTCGAGTTTCATGATTGAATTGTTATACTAGAATGGTTTACTATTGGGCGTGTCTCTCGAGTTTCATGATTGAATTGTTATACTAGAATGGTTTACTATTGGGCGTGTCTCTCGAGTTTCATGATTGAATTGTTATACTAGAATGGTTTACTAATGAGCGTGTCTCTCGAGTTTCATGATTGAAATGTTATACTAGAATGGTTTACTATTGGGCTTGTCTCTCAAGTTTCATGATTGAAATGTTATACTAGAATGGTTTACTATTGGGCTTGTCTCTCGAGTTTCATGATTGAATTGTTATACTAGAATGGTTTACTATTGGGCTTGTCTCTCGAGTTTCATGATTGAATTTTTATACTAGAATGGTTTACTACTGGGCTTGTCCCTCGAGTTTCATGATTGAATTGTTATACTAGAATGGTTTACTATTGGTCTTGTCTCTCGAGTTTCATTATTGAATTGTTATACTAGAATGGTTTACTATTGGGCTTGTCTCTCGAGTTTCATGATTGAATTGTTATTCTAGAATGGTTTACTATTGGGCTTGTCTCTCGAGTTTCATGATTGAATTGTTATTCTAGAATGGTTTACTATTGAGCTTGTCCCTGCAGTTTCATGATTGAATTGTTATACTAGAATGTTTTACTACTGGGCTTGTCCCTCGAGTTTCATGATTGAATTGTTATACTAGAATGGTTTACTATTGGGCTTGTCTCTCGAGTTTCATGATTGAATTGTTATACTAGAATGGTTTACTATTGGGCTTGTCCCTGCAGTTTCATGATTGAATTGTTATACTAGAATGGTTTACTATTGGTCTTGTCTCTCGAGTTTCATAATTGAATTGTTATACTAGAATGGTTTACTATTGGTCTTGTCTCTCGAGTTTCATGATTGAATTGTTATACTAGAATGGTTTACTATTGGTCTTGTCTCTCGAGTTTCATGATTGAATTGTTATACTAGAATGGTTTACTATTGGGCTTGTCTCTCGAGTTTCATGATTGAATTGTTATACTAGAATGGTTTACTATTGGTCTTGTCTCTCGAGTTTCATGATTGAATTGTTATACTAGAATGGTTTACTATTGGTCTTGTCTCTCGAGTTTCATGATTGAATTGTAATACTAGAATGGTTTACTATTGGTCTTGTCTCTCGAGTTTCATGATTGAATTGTTATACTAGAATGGTTTACTATTGGTCTTGTCTCTCGAGTTTCATGATTGAATTGTTATACTAGAATGGTTTACTATTGGTCTTGTCTCTCGAGTTTCATGATTGAATTAATATACTAGAATGGTTTACGATTGGGCTTGTCCCTGCAGTTTCATGATTGAATTGTTATACTAGAATGGTTAACTATTGGGGTTGTCCCTGCAGTTTCATGATTGAATTGTTATACTAGAATGGTTTACTATTGGGCTTGTCCCTGCAGTTTTATGATTGAATTGTTATACTAGAATGGTTTACTATTGGGCTTGTCTCTCGAGTTTCATGATTGAATTGTTATACTAGAATGGTTTACTATTGGGCTTGTCCCTGCAGTTTCAGGATTGAATTGTTATACTAGAATGGTTTACTATTGGGCTTGTCTCTCAAGTTTCATGCATGTTTGCATTGTGATTGTTGTATATCATGCAATATTCATTAACTCAACATAACAGTTGGAATATGTAAGTGTTGTGAGCAGTGAGGCCTATAGCAATTAAATCTTTACGAGCACTAATGCATCAGCATTGGGTTTATTAGTCGGCGCCCAGCAAGGCGCCGACTGTATTTGATATTGTCCAAAATGTAGCTTTAACTTAACTTTAACAAGTTCATCGAAATTAGAATTTTGGACAACGCCGAATTATTAAACTACTGCTTGGCATTAAGTTTTTGAACAAGCCCTGCTATATAAAATTCAGATTTTGAGCAAGCCCGGAAGACATTTTACCAATGCAGAGTTGGCGGGCTTGAGTTAATTTCGACCACTGATTTTTTAGACCAGTTTAAAAATGCTTTGTGTGAAGTGTGTTTTCAAAGGTGTATACTTAAATTGATAACGGTGTCTGAAATTTTAGCGGCCCTGAATAGTGTGCTTTGAAAATATTGATTTTAAATACAAACTTATCCCCTTACGTACTGTAGATGAATGTTACACGGTGCTATAATAATTTCATATGTTCCACAACCTCCTACGCAGTAATCATCCCTGGCGAGCAGCGTCAAGGGAGTTTTAAAAAGCTAGTACACATCAAGCTAAATAGTTTGTTTTGCATATGTCATTCAAAAGTATAACTTCCAGATTATTCCCTCATAATAAGTAGTATATTAAATCCCCTTTCAATTTACTCATTACACTGAAATGTGTTCACAAAAACCAATATAATTAATACATTATTATCAATTATAATGTCTTTCGAACATATGTTTACTTACGATGTTATCATTAAAGTAAATAACTACTTCTTTTTGGGGATCTACATGAATGCTTTTGTCTTGTAATTTAATCGCACCGGCTTGATGCTATGCATCATTGTTAGACTATCTGCGCATGCGCGCAGGTAGTCTTAAGACCGCAAACTCCAAAGAACTACTTCTATTCGTGTCGTTTTAACCCATTTTTTTGTCTCAATGCGCTCTATGTTTAGTAGCAGAATGACGTCGAAACCATAAAAATAGATTATCCGAGTATAAGTTCTTGCTTGTTCGGCTATTTCCGCGCTGTATTTCTGTATTCCGGCGTTTTATTTTTAGCAGAATAGAACTATTTATAGATCGTTATATTTATCAGATTAGTGTGGGTCAAAATAATAGATGCTCTGGAAGGAAGGTAACATACTGATATTCACCCTGAGTTCAGCCCAAGATGTTTTAGAAATTATTACCGGCCGCAAGTGTACCATCGCCTGCAGGGTTTGTTATTATAACCTTGTGTGACCTTGAAGCACGCTTATTTGTAAGGGTGTATTTCTAATATAACGTTTATGAGATAAGAAACAAAAATGATTGTCTGAAAGTCAAAATAGTTGTATCCAAGGTTTCGCGTTGCTAATGCTTCAAATACTATGATTTGCCTGCTATACAAAAACAAAATACTATTCATTCTATGATTTTTAGGCGTATACTTTTCTACTAAGATGTTCACATATTTTGCGTAAAAGCTTCGTTCCGGTGTATTCTTGGCATAGTTTTGGACATTAGCCTTTCAATTTATTCTAACGCACATTCCCTGATACGACAGTGAGTTATGCATACTTTTGATGAAGCAAAGTAATTCGGATTTAACCTGTAAAACACACAAAGAGAGCGAAGCATTCATAACAGCACTAGTATTATTTCTACACAGATACTTACATAAAACATAAATAACATTTATTTGTCAATAATAATTGAAAAGGCACAATCATATTCCCATTCTTAGAACAGTCAATTTCCGATAATCTAGAAATAGTTTCAACTACATTAACTGACTGATTTTCTAAAACTAGTTTCTACATACATTAACTGACCACATGTTTGCCCTCACCGCGGAAAAACGACCATCTGATAAGCTCTGCATTTCAATCGGAAAGGGATTATTGCTAAAGTTATTCGTAAAAATAAAATCATTTTCATTTAACAGTTAAAACGTGTATGTTCATAAAACTAGCATAACGTATGATATATAATCAAAGCACTGAAAATCTTTAGAAGCGATTGAAAGGGGCATGCATTGTCAGGGGTGTAGCCAGCGTTACGCACTTACGCATGTGCATAACATTAATTTGAAAAATGAAAGGTCGAGGGCTAAGCTAAAAATTGATATCAGAATAAAAGGAAGAGCAGCCAAAGAAAACGTTGCTTCCCTGTGATAGATAGCTTTCTGAGCCGAAATCAATCACTTGGTAACTACAAAGTCGGCGGCCTCGAACCTATTAATCCTTCCAAATACACCTCATAGCTCAACATGTTCGTTCCATTTTCCATTGTTTACCACTGGGTAGACCCCCCCCACACACACACACACCAACCCCCATCCGGCTACAGGGATATTCCCCATCCAACACCCTCCCCCTTTAGTGCGTAACATTCGGTAAAGTCTGGCCACGCCTCTGATTGTATCTTTAAATACATGGGGATACGTCGACTTAAGTGATAAGCTGTGCATCTTGAATGGAATTATTGCTGAAGTTGTTTGTAAACAAATGATTTTCCTTTAACAAAACATGTATGTTCATTAAAGGAAATGATATATGATGTATTGTATTTTCCTATCGTATGATATCTAATAAAAGCAACGAAAAATCTTTAGCATGCATTATCACATTAAATACATGACGACGATAGAAGTGATATTTACATAAACAAAATGACACAAGACGCCATAAAATAGGTAAAGATGTTGTTGTTTCCTCGCCCAGTGTGGGCAAAAGCGCTCTTGGCCCTCGGCACATTTTTCACTTTTATCAATGTGCCCTTCACCCATTCCCATAGTTCAAATAAAATTTGCAGCTCTCACATATTTACCCACTGATAGTCTTTCAGCGCCTCGCGCTTTGATTTTTATCTTGTTGGCAATTTTGAAAGTGTTAATCAACGTAGTGTGCACCCGATGCCCTCCAGCAAGACTGATAAATAGACGTATACGAAAAAGGTTTATCTGGTAAAAATGTCTCTCTGGTCCTTCTTTCAGAAAATATAAGATTACGCGCATCAACTTACATGTTCAATACAATTTAATATATTCCAGTAAGTATTAAAACCATTAATACCAAATTAGATAATATATTGAGGGGGATTTCCTCCAGATATGGATCAATATCCGCTATTCTCGGAAGTCTGAAATGATAAGAGGAACATTAAGCCTATCTGTAATTGTCTCGTCTTCAGCCAATACAGGCCAATCGTCCAGGGACGGACAATGTTTACAGTGATAACACGAATACAATTGTTTACAGTTAAACTCGACCAGAACTGCAAACAACGGCTTGTCTTATGTATATTGGATGTTGTGTTGTTGTTGCATGAAACAAAAATGCAAATGAAATACATGATGCATGACCAGTAGCTGTTTGAAAGCACAATCAATGGATGTTAGACAGTACGAGTACAATGCGAACACGTACAAAACGAAGACAAAGGGCTTAACTAGAAAAAGGGCTATACTCGAGAAAGGGCTATACTCGAGAGAAAGGTCTATACTAAAGAAATGGCTTTACTAGAGAAAGGTCTATACTAAAGAAATGGCTTTACTAGCGAAAGGTCTATACTAAAGAAATGGCTTTACTAGAGAATGTGATTTACTACAGGAATGGCTATACTCGAGAAAGGACTTAACTAGAGAAAGGGCTAAACTAGAGAAATGGCTTTACTAGAGAAAGGGCTAAATTAGAGAAAGAAAGGTTTATACTAGAAAAAGGGCTTCACTACAGAAAGGGCTAAACAAGAGAAATGGCTTTACTAGAGAAAAGGGTTAACTACAGAAAGAAATGACTTAACTAGTGAAAGGGCTTGACTGAAAAAAGGATTAACTAAAGAAAGGTATTAACTGGAGAAAGAAAGGGTTATACTGGCGAAATGGCTATAACTACCTTGCACTGGATGTTAGAAGCGCAACCTTTGATAATGCATGTTAGAAGTCTAGTAACCTACGCTACTTGCCAATGTCAAAATTGTTGCAAGGTCTTCTTCGTATCAACGTCGTTATCGAAGCAAATAATCGCACCGGCATGATGCCTTTTGCAGACTGACAAGCGATTCACTAACGTTAACCGCCGTTCATTTACAGAAACAAGTTCATGAATTTTACACGAAGGCCATCTATGAGACTGGTTTAGTATCGATTAATTTCAACACCACTGATTTGGTAGGAAACAAACCACGCGGCAGCTCTAGCTTAGATGTTCCCGGGTTTGGTATCGACAATCTTCTATTATTCCTGCAAAGTGGCCGGAAGATTGCTCTGATGGGGAAGAAATGAGCGGAACATTATCCATGCGCGGAGTTCTATAGGTGTAATCACATCCATTCACGGTTGTTGAAGGAGGCATTGCGTGGAATGGCGTCTTCATATCGGGCAGATTTATGAAAGCTTAAACATACATCACTGGATGTAATGTGACTCTATCGATTTATATGGATTCAAAGGAAAAACAATCATCATTACAACTGGAAATATGTTTCATTGTTCATAAATTATTTGCGGAAGTAGTGAGGAACTGTGAAATCTATATTCGTTATTTATGACAGCAATATCTTACTTAGAAACGCGTCGTGAATTATGCGACCCGTAATGCATAACGGCGCGGCGTTCTGTCAAAATATGTCTCTTTAGAGACGTTCCGAATTAAATTATCACCAAGAGGGTAAATTAGTCGGAGAATTTTCAGAGAGAACATTGATTTTTCCTTAAATTTACGGCTGAACTTCTTGGCGAGGACAAGACTAGTTTGAATGTTATATGCAATTGGAGGATTTTGAAAGCAGACTTTTAGTAAAAATTCGTTTTATATTTAACAGGAACGTACCAAAAGATACTGTACCGCATTTTATAAGTAGCACGAGGATAAGATACGAGAAAAAAGAAACTACAGATGGGAAATACCCGAGGTTTAAGTGATTCTTGCCAAATGTGTATAGCTGTGATACAGGGGAGGGTGCACGCCAAGAGGAAGCTCACGGGAACCTATACCAGAACTAAGAAAAAGGATAAGCCTACGGACTCGGATTCTTGCACATGTAAAATTGTCTTTCACAACGGTAATCTAGCAATAATACTATTTATAGCAACATTTATTCACGTGCTCGTGCCCGCGTGTTATGCGTGCTACGCGTTCCCGCCTGGAAAGGGCGACCCGTGTGAGGATATGAAGTGTCACTACGGCGCCATCTGTGTTCGGACCAAAGACGGGCTATCAGCCCGCTGTCAGTGTCAGGACGTCTGCTACAACTTTGGTGACAGCCTGGGGTCGGGGCCTGTTTGTGGCACAGATGGGAAGGAGTATGCGAACAACTGTGAGATGATGCGGGCTTCGTGTGTCGGCTTAACCGAAATATACGTACAGTACTATGGCAAATGTGGTAAGGGTTTTGAAGTAATGGTGTTCATATTTTCAGTTCAAATCTTTATTGTTTGGGCTAAGATAATTCAATTGCTAGCATGCATGACCATATCCATATTGTCTGTTGGCACTGTGCTTGTTTTAATGTTGCTCATATCCAAAATAGGTGATGGTTGTACGCGCAAAAACCCAAGGCTTGGAACTAAAACTTATGTTACTTACTTATATACCTATAGGTTATCGTTAAATATTGGTGGGAACAATGCAAACTTGGATGTAAAATGTTCCATTGCCATGCAAAACCACTGTTGATACACATATAAAAAGCCAACAGCATCTCCAGGAAGTTGCGACATGATCGATTTTCCGTCGCACCGGGAACAATCCACGAACTTGACTTAATTACATCCTAGTGCTTGGCTACATGCTAATGTCATTTGTACATGCATTTAAATTGACAAATTACATATTTCTGTAAACTATGAAAAAGAAATTCTAAATGCATTATCTCTTCAATAGTTTTGCATGTAGTGACATGTCTACGGTGTTATATCTGACGTCCTGTGAATCATCATTGTTTAATAGATTAGTTCATTAGTTAAACGTGATATAGAACGGGGGGTGGGTGGGGGTTAGGATATTTAAACTGTATATTCATATCATGCTTTTACTTGCTAGTGCATTGAATTCATACACTTTGATTTGATGGTCAAACGTTTCAGAAGTAATACTTTACGTGTATCAACACAATGACAGAAAAATATATTGACCGTTTCCTGTGTTATTATTGCACTGTATGTATTGCCAAATAAGATATTTCTTACATAATTGGGGTTTATAAGATTTTTAAACTGTTTTTATTTGCTAGTGAATTGAATTCTCCAGTTTTGATTTGAGTAAGTAAAACTTTACGTAAAGCAACATAATGGCAAAAAATATTATATTGACCGTTTCCAGTGTTATTCTCGCACTGTATTTAATGCCAAATAAGAGAGCTATAATCTTATTATTTGTTACCGTCGAGATTTCCTCCTACATTATTGATAAAACATTTGTGTGGAAGAACAGCACTGTATGAACGATTGTAAGCGTTTCTCAATGTCTCTGTCTAAGGGCGCGAAAAAGCAACGCAATCGATTCATGTCTTTCTGATACATCGCATCTCTGTCTCTCTGAACTCATATGACATCCGCTCCACTGTCTCTCTGAACTCATATGACGTACGCTTCTCTGCCTCTCTTAAGTTAAATGACATCCGCTCCTTTGTCTCTCTGAAGTCACGTGTTTCCCTCTTCTCTGTCTCTCTGAACTCATATGACATACTTCTCTGCCTCTCTTAAGTTATGGGACATCCGCTCATCTGTCTCTCAGAAGTTACGTGACATCCGCTCCTCTGTCTCTCTGAAGGCATGTGACATCCGCTCCTCTGTATCTCTGAAGACACGTGGCATCCGTCATCTGTCCCTCTAAAGTAACGTGACAGCCGCATCATTGTCTCTCTGAAGTCACGCGAAATTCGTATAGTTGTCTCTCTGAAATCATGTGACATCTTTGAAGTCACGTGACATCCGCTCCTCTGTCTCTCTGAAGTCACGAGACATTCGCTCCTCTGTCTCTCTGAAGTCACGTGACATCCGCTCCTCTGTATCTCTGATGTCATGTGAATTTTGTCTCATGGGGGCCAGAGCAGGCAAAGACTGTTATTCGCTTCTCTGTCTCTCTGAAGTCACGTGACATCCGCTCCTCTGCCTCTCTGAAGTCACGAGTCATTTGCTTCTCTGTACCTCTGAAGTCACATGACATCCGCTCCTCTGTCTCTCTGAAGTCACGAGACATTCGCTTCTCTGTCTCTCTGACGTCACATGACATTCGCTTCTCTGTCTCTCTGACGTCACATGACATTCGCTTCTCTGTCTTTCTGACGTCACATGACATTCGCTTCTCTGTCTCTCTGAAGTCACATGACATTCGCTTCTCTGTCTCTCTGACGTCACATGCCATTCGCTTCTCTGTTTCTCTGAATGCATGTTCATTTTGTCTCGTGGGGACTTTAACGGCGCCAGAACAGGCAAAAGACTGTCAATTAATTTTATATATGGTATTTTAAGAAATACTGCCCTTTGACTATTTTACCTATGTTTTGCTGGTACAAGCATCTCCATAAATTTGAAGGTATTTATATCAAACTACATACACATATTGTCTATGTTGAGTGCTGTGCGAAATACCGTTATTTTGTGTATGGTATTTTCAGAGTTATTGACTTTGATGATTTTTATTCTTATTGTTTTACTTCCCTCCTTACATTAACTTAACATTCTGTTGAGATATTCCTTTAACTGTCCAAAATAAATATAAGGGCCTTTAACAATGATGCCTTCCCAACAGCATATTGTATTCAAGGAGCATACATCACTCCCAGTGAATAATTCTGATTACAAGAAGTCGGTGTTGTGGTTGCACTAACCACATCCGCTGATAGATCTAGTTCCTAGGTAGTAAAGCCGATAGTTATATAGAGACAATTTATTTCAATCTCTATACTTACGTTTGGTTGCATTCTTTTTTATTGTTGACAACTTGTATTTTAACTAAAAAAAGTTTTCCCAATACACAGTCCCATGTAGTTTATTTTGTCATTGCGCTTGTTCCTGTATTTTTCATTAGTCATGGAACAGTATGCAGTTTATAAACACTTGGACATTTCAATTTTGCACCGACAAGGATGTCTATCTTTTTCTTTTCTTTTTGGAATTGCCATTCTACGACCATCCGTTTATTGTGTCATAAAAACATCAATAACTACAAAAGGGTCTCATGAGCATTCGTCTTGATTACCAAAACAGTTACTAAGAATAACTTGTGTCTGTTTTCTAGCTTATTATAGCACTGGAACCTATTTTAAGAGGCACCCTAAAAGATTATTTATCCTTAATACATGGGAGAGAGGCAGGTACCACTTTATAACATGAAAAGTGTTATTTGGGGAAAAAACACATCATGTGCAAACTAAATGGGCAACGTAGGTATCTGTTAAATAGAGTTTTTACAATATAATATAAAAAGTACTAATTTGTTTCCTTGAACAGGTGGTATAATAATGAAAGTTCGCCTGAATTTATTTGCATGAGCCTTTATGAGCAAAAAAAAAGTTATCCTTCACACTTCCATCACTCGAATCCATCTGTTGCAGATCCATGTGAGGGCTTCTACTGCCCGGGCCAGCAAGTGTGCAAGCAGGACTCGGACCGGAAACCAGTGTGTACGTGTGAGACTACGTGCCCGGAAGATGTGTCGCACGTGTGCGGGAGTGACGGACAGACGTACAGTAACGAGTGTATGGTCCGGAAACAGGCTTGCTCGCTGGGCCGGGACATCGTCGTCATCTATCAGGGGAAGTGCAAAGGTATGACCGGCGTTGTTACAGCAGACATGCTAAATATTAATGGAAACTAAGTGAATTCATATACATGTTTATTTATTTAAACCTTTCAAAAATATATGTAATTGTAGAAGGCACTTTCATCAAACACTTCAGCCTATAATAAGTTTCAATAAATGTAATAAATAACGTCAGTATTTTTAATGATACATATATCAGCAAGCTTTCTGTGACGAAATATACGATTAAAAGATTAGTATAAGTAAGTACCTAAATGTGATGAACACGAGGAATGTGACGTCATGCGCGTTCTCTTGGTAAAAGACGTCATATCTGTCCACCAGACCGTGACGAGCACGTGTTCCACACGGGAGGCCCTGGTAACTGTTGTCTGGCACCGAGCGTCTTCATATTGTTATAGGCCAGAATGAATAGCGAAATACCCAATAACTCGAGCATTATAAATAATCTTCCAAATATGAATTTAGACTGTCATATGCACACTATTTGGTAAGCGATGAAATTTTAACGTGTTCCTAAATGAATTCGGATTAACGACCAAAAGCTCTGACAAGCGGAAAGAAATATTTATTGTGTATTTCACTGTTAGTGATTTGCCTGAACTTTTAATAGAAGTGAGATATATCCATAATTGAATGTTTCTGTTGTAACAATATTTGCAAGTTTCAGAAATACAACGGAGGCTGGCCAATGTTTTGCTTTTTTATTTATTTGGAAAGATTTTGCTTTTTGCAGAAACGTAGGTTACAAAATTGAATGTTGGTGTTCCAAGTTGTCATTTAGGGTAGAACTTAGAATACGTATGTAGTTTAAATGTGTGAATGTCACATGGACTATGTTGTGAGACACATTGTAGGGTTTATGCCGAAACCTAAGCCTGAAGGTAACAAAACCCTATACATTGTGTATTTTAATATTCATTAGTGCATTATGGCATTTTCCCTTCTAAAACGGTCACTACATGATAAAATATACCATTGGCCTGTATAACACAACTGTGCATAATAGGATCAACAAAGTTTCGCAAAACGTAAGTTAGAAGAGACAATATATTTTAAGATTTTTTTAAGAATAACCTGGGTTGGTATTCAATATTCAACTTAAGTTAATCTTATGGCCATTGACAACTGACTTTATTCACTGTATAGGCCAGTCAATAATAACAAGTAATCCGATTAGCTACATCGTCCAATTAAGACCAATATTGAATACTAGCCCTGATTGTTCTTAGGTTGCTATCAAATTGAAGAATTCATGGATATGACTCTGTTTAAATATGGATATGGAAACAACATATTTGTTCTGATTTCTCGGAATGGTATCAATTTTCGACACATTTAACATCGAAGAAAATGTACACATGTTGATTCCATACCTGCTTTATATGATTCCGTTAGATTTTACGTGCTCTATACATCGGTATGTAATTCATGCATTGCTTTCAAATCGTTATCAAAATCGTAGCACCCTCGGCTATTTTTAGAAAGTAATCCATTCACGGACAGATACGGAAATTGCCGAGTAGCTGCGATTGGATATTCACGTTTTAAGCATCATTCCTCCCGCGCAATCGCACTTGAGGCATGATTTCTTCCTTTCAAACTCTACATTGTCTGTCTTTCCCATTCCTTTGTCTTTTCTTTCTCATTTATTACTTTAAATTCTTTTTTCTATCAACTTTTCAATAATACGCACTATCCTTTTGTCATTGTTTTTTTTTAAAACATTGTTCTAATTTTTACTCAAAGATCAATATTTCGCAGTAATATTAACTTTATTTGTTTCTGCAACACAATTTAAGCAGAGGACAGGCATCATCGCATTCATACAACTAAAGTTGTCGCCTGACTGGTTGTCGTAAAAAATATGATAAGCATGTTCATAATTCTAATACGTTTGCATGTCGAATGCCCTTCAACGTCAAATTTCTTTATGTTGATAATTCTAACTTTTAGTAACCATCATGAATTATGTAATGATTTAAATGGTTAAAAGTTCGCATTGAACCTTTATAAATCAAGAGACAAATAAAAACAGTATCTCTAAAGATATCAAATTGCCTCTCTATGAAATATTCCCAACAAAGTTAGCCAACACTGCTCAAACAGTTTGTTTGACCCGCATTTCTTTCAGATAGACATGAACATTAAATCTGATAAGTAACGAAAGAAGAGTATATATTAAACAGTCAAAGACAAATATCAGGGTTTTTTTTTCTATTTTGATATTAATCTTCTCTAGACTTGGTCTGGCTGATGCAAGATTTCCTATAATATAACGTGTGTTAATTTTGGAGATAAAGGTTGAATAGCAGTGTCCTTTCCGATTAAAATAAAATTTTATGTAGTCTGACATTGAAGGCATATTTCTTATCAATTATCTAGCAAGACATAAAACTATAGTCGATTTATATCCGATGCAAATAATTCTATTCCAGCGTTTTAGCTCAACATAATGTTAACGGTCACGACATAGCATGTGTCTTGGGGACTAACTTATATAAGTGTTTTTAAACTATATGAGCATTAATACGTCTATCATACTCTGTAAACGGTTTCTTTTCCCTTAATGCGGTTCACTGAGTTTAGAAAAGAGACCGGTTTTCTTCTCAATTCCGTCGAATGTTCCCAATTTTAATTCATTATATTGCTATAGTCACAATGACAAGTCCTTAAGCAATTAGTGCCAAACTATCTGTTTGAGCAGTGTATATCCCCTTTTAAAACAGTGACCCATCCGTGTCTTAATAAACAATGCGGCCCAAACCATGATTGCCTGGTGGACAGGACAGGCCAGGCCCAATGCGTGTGTCCGTCTGTGTGCCAGCCCACCATCCAGAAACCAGTATGTGGCTCTGATGACGTCACGTACGAGAGCACGTGCCACCTGCGTCTCGAGGCCTGCCAGGCTGGCGTCAACACGAGCCTCAAGCACAGCGGGAGATGCTCCGGTACTGTCCCTGGTTTCTCTCTTCTTTTGTTTCTCTAACCAAACCTCATGTCTTAAACTATCGGCGTTTTCCGTTCGACTGAACTGAACCCACAAGAGTGTCATAAAACTCTCAGCTTTTCTTAAACAACATCTTGGAAAGCCTGCGGCGTAGGTTTTAAACGCCAGGAGAAATTAAAGGCATTATTAAGTGCGCTAGTGCTTAAGTCGATCATATTTGTTATGGGGTTTTGTAAACTAATACTTTTGGGAATGTTTATTAAATTTGTTCATGTTAAGAAAACTAGATGTATACAATTAAAGACGCTCGGTTAATTTTAGAATAGTTCTGTGGCTTGAAACTTATTTATACATTTATAATTATTAGAACATATTTAAAACCATGTGTTCGCTGATATTTTATTTCAATAGAATCTCGTTTACTAAATTGCCTTTGTGTATATATTCCGCGCTATAAAAGTAATACCAAACAGGCGTAATATATAGCTTTCCTAAAAACAAAGCGTCGTTATACCAGACCAGATTTGCTTAATGGGCAGGAGATCCATAACGAAGAAATAAACATGGCCGTAGTTTGACGGATGCATTAGTTCTCCGTGAAGAAAACCGTCCCCGGGGACCGCCATATCTCCCTGCCAGGAAAATGGGAAATCACTGCCTGAATTAAACACCGCTTCAGTGTCGCCTGATGCCAAATATCCCTCGTATAAGGAAAAGACAACAAATCCCGGGTGATTCACTGTCGCCATATTAGTAAAATGTTATTTCAGGAAAAATGTTTTGAATGCGCGCTTACTGTTTACATTGTGAAATAAATGATTACTCACTAAATAAAAATGCTTCATATTATTAAACAACATATAGTGATGCCACATTTTCCACGGTATAATTAAATACTTATATTTACGGAATTCGCCTGTCTGACCTATGGGATGGTACAGCAAATACAGCAACAACGGGGACGTACAGTTCCACACACGCAAAGAAACACAATATGAAACATGAAATTAACATTAAAAATGCTATTGTCTGTCAATTATTTTCGAAAAGCACACGGGTAATCGCCATTGGGCTTTGGAGGATATTACTCCACACTATATTATCCCTTTGATTTTTAAGAACGTTAAGCATGATCATGACGGGGTTATTCGCCAATGCTGTAAAACTTTAGTTAAAAACTTAAAACACAAGCACAATCGGAACAAACGCAGGTATGAACTTATATTTAATCGTTCTACATTACATTAGCCTCCATGTGTGGCCTCCTGCCAGTTTTAGATGTTCTGCACGATTATTGACAGAGAGGCAAAGTCAAGGGAACATTCCTATTAAGCTCCTATTTCTGACCTGTCATTCTTCATTTATTAGACACTTAAATTCTTACTGGAAATCAAGTCACCTGATAGGGTGAGAATCTTGGACAGCACCATACTTATATGTTGACCACGACTGTTGATTCCTAGGCATTGTAAATGGAAAATCGACTTCAATCAACACAGCCAAAGTATGTTTTTGTCTTGATTTGTGTAGCAAATAACTTCCTGAAATATGACCCCAGAAGCACACAAAACAATCTAAAATTGCAATAATCAAACCTTTTTGCAGAAAGGGAGACGTGGAGACTATAGTGGTCAGTAAAGTGCTTGCGTGGGCACACGAAGTCAGGGTAAAGAACCACGTGACAAAAAGGGGTTCTCACATTGGTCATCACGGGTCACAACCGATTTAAACATAGTACTGTTTCTTAGTTTATAAAAACTATGTTATAATCTGCTTCTACACTTGTGAAATGTTTCAGATTTGCTTGTACCTTTATGGTGCAATCCTTGGCCAAAATTTCAGCGTTTCATTGTTTTGCAAAATTCCGACAAGCATAGGTTAAGAAATATTTCCACATCTATTCTGTCGAAAAGTTATTTAGAAATTAATGTCACTTATTTGTTTATTTTCATCGGTTGTGACCCGTGTTGACCCATATGACAACTCCTTTGAAGTTGCATGATCCCTCCCCCTAAAAGTGTCTATACTGAAGAGAACTGATATGATTATTCTCTACTCGTTTCTAGACATACACGTTTGAAGAACCTAGAATGCTTGGGATTTCTGGGTTGATTTAACGTTGAAGAGGTGAGAACCCTGGTATAAAATTATTTCGCCACATTGACATTGATATCATCTGTATGACGTACACATCCGGTCAGATGTCTTCAAATGGCGATTTGTAATTGGTGATATAAATCACATAGAGTTGAACGTCTTAACGGCATTTGGTGCTGTGTACCAGGCCTCAGTTTTTCGAAACTTCTTAAGCCTAACAGGCTTAAGTAGCTCATTTCAATTACTAGTAGTCAAAATACATATCTTAATTGAACTTTGATAAAAGAAAAATAATTGATTGTGATTATCATGCAGTTAATTCTAATCTTAAGTATAAAAAGCTCTTAATGAAGTAAAAAATATGCAATTAGTTGAAAAACATAAATAGTGAGCTTGGCTTAATCCTGTTATAAGGGACTTAAGAAGTTTCGAGAAAATGAGGCCCGGACGGAGAAGGCAATATAACTTGCAGAGGGCGTATCCCTAATTATGTTTAAGAACAATTTCTGTATTTATTTACAGATTCAAAACGGCCGGATGCCTATGATATACCCTGAGTGCTGTATTTTTATTTCGACTCCTATTTGAAGAGGACAACGGCATAAGTCGAGGTATACTGTCCAGGGTTCGCAGACAGTCTCCAGGATATCTCTAAATTCAGTGCTTTATGGTTACACTCTTTGGTTTCCTATTCCAGATAGCCGGGACTCGTGTCGGGTGTAAGATGATCATTTGTAAATGCAGCACAAGCCTCAGCAAACAACAATTTGATTTTATGCTTAACGTTGATTTCCATACAAAACGTACAACAAGAAAACCAAGCACTCTTTTTTTTATTGATATTCTTTGAGAAAAACAAATTCCAAAGCAAACTTCGTTTTGGTTTGCAATATACGAATAATCGCAAGCGTCTTAGCTGAATTTTGATTTCCAGAAAATGTTTGTTGTTTTGTTTGATAGGCTGAACCCAACCAGCCAGATAACGTTGAACACATAATCAATTTGGTTTGTAGTGGATACACACAGCGGTCGGGATCAAGACGTTTTAACAGTATGAAACATGTACTAGTACAATGACGCTACGTATTATTACAGATAACCAGGGCCCGTGCCGCGGAGTTAGCTGCTCATTTGACGGGGAGTGTATTGTGCGGGAGGGCCAAACATCCTGTGAGTGCCCTGTCTGCACCATGAAGCCTTATGATCCGGTATGATACTCGTACTTGTATAAAGGACAGTGTCCTGCCACTTTTAAATACTGTAACTAATTGAATTACTAAAAGTTTAAGACATCTTACAATTCCGTTTGTTGTCAATTTGAACCACTATTCTAGTGCAATTTGATATTTCTTCGCATCTTGTCTTGAGGGTTATCTTCGCATTTAGTCCGGAGAATTATCTTTGTTGTATTCCGTTTACTCAGCATTATCATTTTCATATAATGTACTCACGCAGGTATGCGGTACGGACGGGATCTCGTACGAGAACGAGTGTTACCTGCGCCTCGAGAACTGCAAGGAGCAGAAGGCCGCCACCACAGAACACATGGGCCTCTGTAGTACGTGCAAGCGTTCCTTGATATCTACTACTGTAGTATATGTATTTTAACATTATCCTTAAGATTCCCAAATTGTTACAAGTTGGAGTTCACCATGTTGTCCATTATGTAGCGAATTGTTTTTTAAAGTATTTTAAGTAAGGGACATTCTATCCATTTTGTCAATGGTCTTCGTTAGTTAAAATGTTTTAAACTGTCTCCCCTCACGGTACAGATATACACTTTTGAAGTCTTTCTAATCACGACCTCTGTTAAAGTATAGTCATTCCTTACTCTCGGTAAATGTTATCATTCCTAACTATGTAAAAATGTTTTCATTCTTAACTCAGTGAAAATGATGTCTTTCCTTACTCTCTGTAAATGATGTATTTCCTTACTCTGTGTAAATTTTGTCATTCCTTACCCTTGTAAATTTTGTCATTCCTTACTCTATGTAAATGATGTCTTTCCTTACTCTGTGTAAATGTTGTCATTCCTTACTCTGTGTAAATTTTGTCATTCCTTACTCTGTGTAAATTTTGTCATTTGTTACTCTGTGTAAATGATGTCTTTCCTTACTCTGTGAAAATGTTGTCATTCCTTACATTGATATGTTATCATGTGTATTGCCTGTCTGTCCTTACCTAGTGTATTTATTTTTCATTTCTTACCCATATATTTCATCAAGTGTTTATGCTGTCATTCGTAATTCTGTGTAAATGCAGTAATTCGTAACCGTGTATAGATCTTGTCATTCCTTACCCCAATATTTCATCAGGTGAATATGCTGACATTCGTTACCACAATTTTTCATCCAGTGTATATGCTGTCATTACTTACCCTGTGTATATTTTGTTATCATTATTTACCCTGTGTATATTTTGTTATCATTATTTACCCTGTGTATATTTTGTTATCATTATTTACCCTGTGTATATTTTGTTATCATTATTTACCCTGTGTATATTTTGTTATCATTATTTACCCTGTGTATATTGTGTTATTTCTTACCTCTATATATCATCACGTGTTATTCCCAGTGTCCTCTGGTTGTGACAAAGATCGGTCCGCGTGTAAGCACTATTCGATCTGTGACAGAAGTGAACCCATCCCGAGATGTGTCTGCCCCACAGGCTGTGCTTCAGTAAGTGCATATAACTACAGTGTATACCTGGCATATAAAGACCTGATGGTTAATACATTTAAACACCGTTTATCCGAAATTATCGCTATTTCGAATTTCTCTTAAGTCCAGATTTTAATTCTTCTTTGTAAAATTAAAAAAGAAATCACCAATAATCTGAAATCACTATTTCGAAATTATCGCTATTTCGAAGTGTACTTGCTGTGTACAATATTCATAGCTTGGTTTTTAAACAATTTGCATAACTGATGTCATAAATGATTACAATAAATATATTTTGATATATTGAATACTTATGTAGACAACTGCCCGGGTGTGTGGGACGGACGGTGTGACATACAACTCCGAGTGTGAGATGAGGGTCGCCTCCTGTAAGAGCCAGAAAAGCATCATTATAGCCTCCTTCGGCGACTGTGGTGAGTACATATATCAACATGGTAAGTCTCCTTCGGCGACTGAGGTGAGCTCCCACTTTGAAATGTTAAGTCTCCTTTGGCGACTGTTGTGACATCCCATGATATTGAAATGTAAAGTCTCCTACGGCAACTGTGGTGAACATACATATATAAAATGATAAGTCTTCTTCGGCAACTATGGTGAGCTCCCATATTGAATTTTAAGGATTCCTTGACGACTGTTGTGAACACACATATTAAAATAATAAGTTTTCTTCGGCAGCCGAAGTTCTTTTTCCGATTCAAGAAATTATGACGTCATATTGACTATTTACGTCATATTTACTATAAGACCCATCTTTCTTGTCGCAGTTCGTATATTGAACCAATTAATGTTCCAGAGGACTGTAATGGCATTCAGTGTAAGTACGGGTCTGACTGCGTGTCGGGAAAGTGCGTGTGCCCTCAGATCTGCCCCACCCGCTATGAACCTGTATGCGGCACGGACGGACAGACATACAGGAGCGAATGTCACCTCCGCAAGGAGGCGTGTCGCCACGGAACCGACATAGACATCAGGCGGAGCGGCGAGTGTGTGGACGTACTGGAGTCAGGATCCGGGGGTAAACGCGCCTTGAGCCACAGGGGTTTCTGTCCATTTTTGTTACCCTACATGTATATAGGGTTAGGGTTAAGGTTAAAGGTCGATATTAACCACTGTGGTTTTAGCGTGATTAATATCTCCGTTAAGCGTGTTTGTTCATTTGTTTTAATTGCTTATTATATAAAGTATGCATAACTCTGGAGATTCCTTATTAAATATCAAAACTACCAAACGCATTTATCATTCGGAACTCCTTATCAAAAACAACCTCGGATGTATATGGACGGTTTACATACTCAGAAATCGGTATGTTTAAGTCCGCTGCAAGTAGATCGCGAAGTAATTTAATTTAGCTGTTAAAACGTAATGAATTAACTCTTGGAAATCTTAATTATGTTTGCAATAAGACAATTCACTGGCAATCAATATAAACTTAGATTAACTAATACATGGTAAAACACTACATTTCATTAATGATATAATTCAAAATTTTACGAACTACTTCTACTGATGTTCCTGCATACATCCGAGATTGATTTCGATAAAAATGGCCGAGGAGTTCCGAATGACGCATTTGTATCATGCCCCTTAACGGAGATTACTATGGTACTGATGTACGTTTAGGGCCTTCGTTAAAGCAGACGAGTATACGTGATGGTTTTACGTCTGACACAGAACATGCACATGTTGTATTGTGTGCTGATTTAAAAACGCTGTTATTATAAATGAAATATCAAATTGATATTATATATTTCATTGAGTAAAATAGAATAAACTTAGGAGGAAGTTATATGGCTATCAATGTCAGTCATCTCATTGTCTCATTATTCTGATAATTGGCTTTAAATGTTGATTTCCCTACGACACATTCACAAAGTTTAGTTGCATTACATTATATTGCTTTAAACGTTGTGTTATAAGTGCAGTTATTATAGTTCTGCTAAATAAACCTTTTTTATTTCAAAGTTTTGCTCTTTATCAGTTTCGACTATCTTTGCGTTTCCTCTCTTAGTTTTGTGTATCATAATCTGTTAAAGCGACCAATATGACGTGATTGAGATCTGTATCCAACTTGCCATGTGTTAAAACAATAGATGTTTTGTCTTTTTTCAACTGTCAGGTATTTAGTGTCTTATTAAATATCAATCTAGTTGAACAGTAATTAATTTAAGTAAGAACCTTTTTTGTCTTCTAAACAAAATTCAAATCATGTAATATTATGACCATTTTCCCATTATAACTGTGCACATGTTTTGATGACGTAGAAGGTTCAGGCGAGCCTGAGTGTGACGTCACCACGTGCTTCTATGGCGGTACTTGTCAGCTCAACATGGACGGCGTGTACGAGTGTATGTGCTCCTTCAGCTGTGAGGCCATCAGGTACATGCAATCGTAGAACACACAAATCTACCTTAGAAATAAATACACAGCAAATACAACGTTTGATTGCTTTGTGTTTTTAATGTATAATGCACCAAACGTTTGAAACTTGAATACTTGACTTTGAATCAAGTCTTCACTGACGAAATGTTGTAGAACCAATGATGCAATCTTTGGCCAAAGTTTCAGCATTGCATCGTTCTACAAACTTCCGTCAAGTTGAAATTTTGGCCAAGCATTTCACCATTTAAATACAAGCAAATATTTCACACGTGTAGAAGCGAAAAATAGAAAAAAAAGTATTTTATAGGCTAAGAAGTGTTTTCATATCTTTCTGTCAAAAAAGTAATAAAGTCAATAAATTGTTTGTTTACATTTGGTATAACCTGTGCTGACCCATGTGAGAACCCCTTTAAGTCACGTGATTCCTCCTCCTGATTTACAGAGTTAGAGTTATATATGGTCATATGATGACACATTTCCTTTTTAGGTTACAATTGACAATCATTGTTGTGCTGGAACGCTATTGTTTTTATTTCAGGTCACCTGTGTGCGGGACGGACGGACAGACGTACGGAAACCAGTGTGAGCTGCAGGCCGCTGCGTGTCGCCTCCAGATCGAGATTCAGGTCAGCTCTACGGACAGCTGTGACGGTATGATAATGTCCACTTAAGAACTCTGTCATGAAATTTTGTGAAATGGGACAATGACCATTAAATGTCTATAAGGAAGTGCTGCATAGAGTCAGGGATCGTTTACATGAAGGGCGTAAATTAAATGAACATGTCAGCCAATCCGAAGTAAAACTTTGATCATGTTTTAAATAGATTTGTAACAGCTAATGTGATACATCTCGTAGAAATCCCATATAATTAATGCAAAGGAATTCTGTTTTTGACTGTCAAATGTTACCAGTCATAAATGAGCGTTACATCCTGTTTGCAGACATGGCGGAGGTATTGTGTGACGGCCTGCCACCTCTCATCGACACCATGACCGCGGACCCCTTCACGTGCGCGGCGGCCCCTGATTGCCCACCTGGAAGTTACTGCCACAAGCAGTTTGGCCGCTGCTGCAGCGAGGGTGAGTTCACGTTATTTGGTGTGGTTTCTTACAGAAATGTCAGCCTAGAAATACACTGACAGGAGAATGGACGTCAACGGAAACGAATTCACACATGAAAACTGTCAGTGTATTTCGAAGGACAGAAACTTCTAAACGCCTTGCTGCATTAGATATTGCATAAAGACATGTGTATAACGGTACGTGTTTATGTTTAATAACCAATGAATGCCCTGTTTTGTTGTCAACTGTGTGTGTGTGTTTCGTTGTGTTAGCGTCCCGAATGTCTTGTAGCTGTTTGTCTGAGTTCCGACGTGTTTTGTTCTACGTTTTGTTGATACAGACATCGTTATTTTTGCTTGACAGTAAATGGGATGACATTATATTGTTGCACAGACTATTATGTGTTACAGTTTTGCCTGGGAACGCGTTTACTGAATGCGCTTGCCTCTGTATTATAGCATGTACGAATATGTTATTAATGTTTTTTGAAGAAGATAAACTGTATTTCCAAATATTTTAGCCTCGGTCACCGGTATCGGTATGAATGCAAACTATATGTGTTTGTAAAGAAGGCCTCTATCCACTTATTTTTTCAAATACAATATTTACCAATGTATACATGTAGACTCAATAGTATGGCCCAATAGAGAAATTGTACTTTTACAAGTATTGTATTGAATAGCAATGCACTGGAGTAACACTAATCAGGATATAGGGTTAACTAAATAATATAGTTAAAACGCTATTTAGATAATCTTTAATATATTTTCAAGACGCTTTTATACCTTGATATTAAACATAAACACAGTGTGATGGTGTGCCAACCAAGTCATGACCTTTTGAAAAATGGAAACTGTTACTAGTTTCTTATACTCTACCATGCGTGATTCAAAACGCCCTGTTTTGTTCACAGTCTAACTAATAAAACAGTACGAATTGCAAATATATATATATATATATACTTGAGCTTGTGACGATGTGTGTCTATCTCCTGTAAGCGCTTGCCTTCTGTAGCCGTCCTAGATTCTGACCTCTACATCCGGGACTGCACCGAGAGCGTGTTTGGTTGCTGTGACGACATGGTTACTATGGCACCAGGACCAAACAAGGCTGGATGTCCAGGTAACGCTTATTACAGGAAAATGCCCGTTGGCATTATGGATGATATTTTCATATAAAATATCGTTATATTTAAAAGGGGATATATATAGTAGGAAATTCATAGCGATGTAACGAGATTCATTGAAATATCTACAGTAATGTTAAACAATTAAAAATATTACATATTTATTTTCGTTTAAGAAAATTTTCTTTATTTTTAGAACAAATGTACATGTATGCAATGCCAGGTAAATTTCCCGTTCCATGGGAAGAACTTTTTAATCAATAATTGTTTTCCTAAAGTACCTAACACAACTAACCAATAATAGGAATAATCAATATCCACTTTCTTTTCAACAAACATACATAACAGATTTTTCAAATAATAACAATCTATGCAATTTAGAAACACACGAGTATTGATTACACGAGTATTGATTACACGATGATTACATGAGTATTGATTACACGAGTATTGATAACACGACTATTGAAGTGTTTTAAAAATATTTCTCCAAAACGATTTAATTTTACTAACTTGAATTTTTGTTGTATTTGACTAGCTGGAATGAGCGAAGTGTGGTAACTTGCATGTAGTACGCGCGTGATCACGTGACGTCATCTAGAAGCACGTGATATATCCATGTAGTCGTGTCGTGAATTTTGACGTCACTGCTCTCGTGTAGTGCATTTTTATATAAAACATTTTATTGTGTTCATTGTTGTCTGTCAACTAGTAATGATTGTTTGGTTTTTATGATTGTTTCTTGCACAGTTTGTATTAAATGTTGTATGCAATTTATTATTTTATGTTCTACCACTTTGAATATTACACCATATAACTTCCAGGAGTAACTTGTAGTAATTATTTCGCTTACAGAGCTGCCAAATATGTTTATTCTAGCTGAAAACAAATTTAAGAAGATACTACCACTCTTTGAATATTGGCATACTTTTGCTAATATTAGAATGTATGGAGACTGAAGTTTGGATGTGTAATTTTGGAATTGTTTGATAGATAACAGAAAATTTGGGTATCTGAAATGAACGTTTCTTTCGTAGTCATTGACTCTACCGTCATCGTTCATTCAGCGAGAAGTGAGCATTCAAAAACTATCGTAGTCTGGAATACCTTCGAAAATCAGTCAAAACTGGCTATGTCTAACTCTGTTCTCTCAATGTTCTGGAAATGCTTGAAATGCGGTAAAGTTATACACATTTTGTATTCCTGTTATATCGAGTATTCGTTATCTCGAAGTACTTCCCGAGGTCCCAAAGACTTCGACATAGCGAGTTTTTACTGTATAGTTTTTTTTAAAAAGACTTTTGGTGAGACCGTTTATTTCATAAAAAACAAGTACATATTTGAAGGAATCCATGATTATCAATGCTTCTCTACATTTTCCTGCAGATCGGGCCAACCACACAACGTCTAAGCTTATCATGTATATTGTTTTATGCAGGAAACAAACTCATTATTTGTCGCAACATAGCGCAAGAAAGTAACCCCACAATCCACTCATAATGTCATGTTTGTACCTCCCAATTTTTCAGACCAGTGTCAATGCAAACCGATTGGCTCGCTGAGCAGCACGTGCGACCCGAGCACGCGGCAGTGTACGTGCAAGCCCGGGGTGGTGGGGCTGCGATGTGACCGCTGTGATAACGGCTACTGGGGGTTGCAGCTAATACGGGAGGAGAACAACTCGGGATGCATGCGTGAGTGAGGCATCGATCGTACTCATTCGGAGCACCTCGGCCATTTTCCATCGTTATCAACCTCGTATGTGTATGGACGGTTCACAATGTCAAAAATCTTCAAGTTTGACTACGCCGCAAGTAGATCGCGTTGGAGTTTCAATTTAGCATTTTAATTTAGCGGTAACAATGACGTTTCTCTTAGGAATCTTAATCTTATGCAATAATACACTTCACTGGCAGTTATTTAAAACTGAAACATTTGAAAAACCCTATTACTGTTATTTAAAATTTTACTACTTCTACTGGTGAACCGGCTTACATCCGAGGTTGTTTTTGATGGAAATTGGCCGAGGAGGTCCGAAAGCGATCGAACTATGTGCCATTGGGAAATAAATACTGTTCATTTTATCGAATAACTGTTTCGAGGGATATATATAAAAATGCAGAACATATTCATCTAGCCTTTTTTTGCGTTGTCACGATCGGTCATTATTGTATACCGTTTTTGGACACATTAAAACATTTTCTTTTGAATACGTATTTTTTTTTCCAAAGGACTCCGCAAACAGTTAAGCAAAACAAAACGTTTTGCACGATGTTGCGCGAGACTGTGGTCTCTTGTTGTGGGGGAAAGCGGAGTGTCCCAAGAAAACCCACTTGTCCGGCTTTGTGACCACTAACCAATTTCACGTGCGCCAAGGCTAGGAATCGAATCCGGGTCGCCGTAGTGATAAGCGAGTGTGCTAACCATTGCGCTATCGTTGATTTGGTGGGTTGTTTTTCTTTAGTTGTATTGTTATTGTTTTCTCCTTTGAAGCTTGTAACTGCCACGAGCTTGGTTCCCGTCGAAAGGACTGTAACCAGAACACGGGGCGGTGCACGTGCAAGGACAGTTATGACGGACACAAGTGTGGCCGGTGTCGGGATACAAACCTACCCGCGGGAGACCTCGGCTGTGACGGCGGTAAGCAACAACAAAAGCAATGATAAAAGCAATACAGCAACAACAGCAACAACAATAACATGTGAAACTTGAGGGTGAAGTGTTTTATTTGGAATGTGTTACTAATGATAACGAGCTTAGAAGTTAAAATGAATCCAAGAATTTTCAGTTAGAAATACAGATGTTTTGTCAAATGCAGAAACTTTGCCTTTCAGACAGCTACTTTCGATATGCAAACATGCACATGCGGGGTTAGTAGAGTTGTTCTCTTGACACTGATCACTGTAATAACGTTGTAACTGATCACAATAAAGACAAGAACAAAGCTATCACTTCACAACCCTCGTACGTGCGCTAAAGGTGGTCGCGCCTCGATGTTCACATATTACTGGTCGAATACCTTTCGTGTATACTAGTATGGTACAGTTCCATTTGTGGTCCCTGTCACACACTCGCTTGTATGGGAAAGGCAAATCAGCGCATGACCTAGAACAACTCGCACATTTAAGTATAAGAATTTTTACCTTTCAAATTTATTCGCTTGTATTTCGACCACGTCTTGCTATGACAGGAAGAATGTACACATTATGCCAGTGTTTATTTTTCATTTTTCAATAATATTACAGCATGAAAGTAAATGTCTTTGTTGTTAAGTCACTAAATTAATAAACACGGCGGTGTTTTGTGTACATTCAGGTGGCCCCGGGTCATGCGCGGAGTTGCCCTGTGGGTACGGCGCGGAGTGTATACATCACGACACCGCGGGCCCGCAGTGTGTGTGCCGTATATTCTGCTCCGCTCTAAACTTCCCCGCAGACAGATACGTCTGTGCCAGTAATGGCGTCACCTATCTGAGCGAATGTAGTATGCGGCAAGACGCATGCGCAAAACAGACGGAAATATACTTCCGGTACATGGGGCCGTGCAAAGGTGTGTTTTTCCGCCAAAACCAGAAACCGTTTGGGGTATTAAAATGCATATTTTAAGTCAGAGAGACAACTTTATTTCTTTGGACCTCCAAAAATGAACGCGAACATAACAACTATTAACGCGTTCAATATCTTTGAAAGAATATTGGATTTTTCTAAAACACCATAACAATTCATCTAAAGGATGTTTTTAACATAAAAAATTATCTATGAGACTATACACCCATTTTGACGTTAACTTTTCTGTTATATCTAAAGATGCATTTTAATCAAAAATCGCTATTCGTGTTTTGCAGACTCATTGACGCTTGGCCCGACGGACGGTCCGTACACGACGTTAAGCCGTAAGACGCCACGTCACATCCTGCCCGGGCAGCAGCGGTCCAGCATGACGCCGAGACGTTCCGTTATCACCGTCAAACCGCCAAAACCTGACTTCTCGAAGGGAGAGGGTAAACATTTGTACATTTAATAAACATACTTCTCCCAATGGCAAACACGCGGTATCATAATATGATATTGGTTAAGTAACGCGTTAAAATAATAAAGTCATGGGGCTACTGTAACATAGCAATAGGAGCACCGGAAATATTGCCCCGTAGTGTTATTAAAAGCTTCAGTTAATAATTGAATCCAACAGTTTTGGCCAATATTTGGCTTCCTTTGCTACAACACGAAGATGGCGTGTGCAGTAGTACGTTATAACGCGTACTTTATTACCTGGGTTCGGAGCTTCCTCACTGTATCATTTAATCACGAGTGATGTAGAGGAAAAGGCGTGCGACTCTTACACGTGATGTCCTGGGTTCGAATACCACCAAGGGAATGTTCTCCGGAACTTTCAAACATTGGCCTGAAATGAACACAAAAGTTCTTATAGAAAAAAGTTCTTATGGAATAAAAGTTGTATCCACAAACGATGCAAAATAACATGAAATTAAGAATAAACCGAACGAATTATTCCTCTCTACAGGCCGCATAGACGACCGGTGTCTGACTGGAAACACATGCTATATCCCGAACTCCCACTGCCACCTGGACATCTGCAAGTGTAACCAGGGATTCATACCCACATATGAAAATACCGTCTGCTCCAGTAAGCTTACCGAAACCAAGATAAGCACATTGAGTTAAAAAAACACTGCTTCGATAATTAAAATACGGCAATTGTTCCAAAAGATACATCCAAGTCAGCTCAAAACACGTTCAATAAATATGTAGCACATTATTCATACACGCTCTATCTGTTGGTTTTTACTCTTATTGACAAGCAATTTAGGGGGAAGGGAAAGGTTGTTTACCATCTTCTAGTCCAATCCGATATTGAGATATTATATATATGAATTTGCATACTTTGTATGTTTCTTTCAATACTAAAATATAAATCAAGCAATCGTTGCAGAGGTAAAACAAAGCGCTAACCGCACACAGCCGTCGGAGGAGGCTGACACGTGCACGTTAAACCCGTGCCGGCACGGTGGACAATGTCGCCTGGATGATGAGCTTGGGTACAGGTGTCTGTGTGGCCTCGGGAGGACAGGCGTCATCTGTAGACATAGTAAGAACGGAAGGGGTGGGGAAAATGATTAACAAAATGGCAACTGATTAGAAATGGAGTATATTTTCTTGTCTATTTAAGTTCTGTTAAAGCAATGCGATTTCAACAAGACTCTAATATAAATATGTATATACAACTGTTTGCCAATATACTTCTAATGAATAGATAGTGCCAATAGACATAAACGTGCTATTCACGTGCCTGTCATCTGTGTGCTCTAGAAACGTCATTCACGATCCCGTCATTCTCCGGCGCCTCTTACCTCACTCTGGCTTCTCTCGGCAACATTTCCGGTAATTTCTACATTGACATTGCCTTCCGGTCATTCAACGCAGACGGCACACTCCTGTACGCCTCCCAGCACGAGGACGGCACGGGACAGTTCGTCTCCTTGGCCATCAGCCACAGCATGCTCGAGTTCAGGTGGGTCTCGAATTCTATGGACGTGTTATATAATTGGCCACATTGTTTTATTATGCGTTTAATCTCATTCAAAGCTTAATCAAATGAGGTATTTTAATTGCGTCGGATTTTTGTCGTCTGCTGTATTCAGGTGAATCTCCAATTCTTTGGACGTGTTATATAATCGGCCAAATTGTTTTATTGTACGTATAGTCTCATTTATAGCTAAATTAAATGAGGTATTGTATTTGCATCTGAATTTTGTCGTCTGCTTTTATTTCAGGTACGACACAGGAAACGGACCAAAAGAAATCATTCATCCACAGCGGATATCGAGAAACACTGTACATCAGGTAACACAATCGTCATGTACATAGACTTGCTTCATAGAAACATGCAGGATTTAAACGAAACAGTGGAATACAGATATATCTTTACCTTTAAATTTGTAAATTGAAAGCTAGTTAAAACGTAAACGTATGCCTTTATAAACAAACCGTACTACATTAAAACTTTTTGTAGTCAAAAAATAAAATAAGTTTTGCCAGAAGATCGAACATTTTTGGACAGGCACTCTTACCAGTTAGCTATGAAGTCTGTTGTTTTTATTTTGGATCGCAAGAACCACCATAGTGACGTCCGACTTGCGTTCATGACTAATCAAATATGGCCAAACACATGTATGCATTATGAAAGTGAAAATATAGAGGCCAATTGTTTGTTTCAGTGTAAGATCGTAATATATTTCACCGTGTGGCCACCAAAAACAATAGTTCACGAGTGACGTACCCACTGAAATATTTACTTTTGTAGCAAAATTAAATTGTAATCTTGAACTGAAAAAAACACAACATATTTCATTTTATAATGTGCTTAAGACGACACTGACTTTCGATTTGGTAGTAAGTGTGGGCTTACATTTAAAAATAAGAAAACATTATCAATTTGATAGGTCACAGTTTCAAACAGTGAGATATCATCTATATTTAAAGAATATTATATACAAATTACCGGAAAGACAATAGTAGAAAATGGTATTTGTGACCAAAATGTAATAACAATATCCATGTTCGATGACATCTCTAAAAGTAAACTATTTCTGAAGCTCAAAATTGGATCGAACCTTCGACTTCATGTTTACTAGACATGCCTTCTAACTGCTAAATTATGGAGCCGTTAATTTGTAGCGTTTTGCCAAATATTCTTGATAACCATACACATTCATTTGAATAATCATGACGTAGGTGATAGCGAAGAAGATGGGCCAGAGCGCGATGTTGATCGTCGACAACAAGGAGCCGGTCGCCCAGGTTACCATCACACCAAGCAACCGTATCGACCTCTCCGGGAGACTCTTCCTCGGCAACCTGCCGCAAAACTTCAGCTTGTGAGTACGCCTTGTAAATATTTTGTGGGGGGTGGAAGGGTGTAGGTGTGTATATGGGTTTAAGAAGGTATATCTTGTATGTAAGACAGTGGCTAGTCATTGGGCGGGCGGGCGTTTTGTCATTTAGGTGGCTCCGCTTTCGTTTATTAAAAAATATGTTAGAATTGATTGATGACTCTTGGTGACTAGGCAGATTTATGTGAGGACGTAGCTCGGGGATGCTTTTGTGATTTCCAAAATGAAGGGCATTATCTCTGTTACCCAAAGCAGCGAAGAAGCTAATTTTTGTACCAATGCCTTCAATTTAGTCATATAACATAACTCACAATAGAACAGATCTTAATTGTTAAGAAAACTGCCGAAAAAATTATTTGTCTTAAAGCGTTAGTAACGCTTATATTAATACATCATCAATGTTCGAACATAAATAGGAATAACTGCGATCTAACCTCTTGTCAGCAGCCTTGTATCCCTGGTTTCCAGTAACAAATTGGCTCATTTCAATACAAAAACAAAAAGAAAAGATATCAAAACGGTCAAAATCTGTGAGAGTGGAGCTTTAAATTGACCAACATTTTCTGATTGCAACTCGTTGGTCACATGTCGGAGGTTTTTGTTTGCAGCAAGATTATATACTATCCGAAGCCCCATAACAGTCAACTTGTATCATTTCAGCGTACAAGAGCGAGTGGGCGTTAACCTGGGTTTTGTTGGCTGTGTCCATTCCCTGACGGCCGGCCAGACTGACATGGCCCGCATGTATAACCTGCACTACCCACACCCCGCCTCCCATATACTTGGCGGGCTAGACGTTGGTAAGGGGTGACATAGTATTGATTTTATACACAGATGGCTATTCGGCTATTCCGCTGTGAACTAAGGTCATAAACTGGATTAGGAACTCTGTAACCATCACACCTGTGTTAAATGGCACGGCTTGTATGGTCCTCAACAGCCCATAGTATTATGTTAAGAACTTTGTTAAGGTAATAAAACATGATTAACGACTCCACTGTTCACTTTTAAAGCCGATTGTTTTATCATAAATTCAAATAAAACAAGTACAGCTTAAACAGTTGTCTCAAATCTTGGTAGACATACTGCAGATTTCCAGCTTTTTCATGAAACTTTCAGAGCAATACAGATTTGAAAGTTAATAACAATAACGTAAACATCATTGTTAACTTAAAGCTGCACTCTCACAGATTGAACGTTTTTACATTTTTTTTTATATTTTGTCTTGGAACGAGCCAATTTTTGTGGGAATCCATGGAAACCAGCTATATAAGACTGCTGACAAAAAAATAGATCGCAAATTTTTATATTCAAGCTAAGAAAATGATGTTTTATGCAATTTTCTTAAACCGTTAGTAACGGTTTAAGCCATAAAACATTTATTTCGAACGGAAATATAAAATCTACGAGCTGATTTTTAGTCAGCATTCATATATCATTGGTTTACAGATATTTACGCAAAAATTTCTCTTTCCAAGACAAAAAATAAAAAAAAGTTGTAAAAATGGTATATCTGTGAGAGTGCAGCTTTAATTAAGTTAACAAAAGTTTTGAACAATCTGCTCGACGTGTCAACATGTGTTTGGCAACGCGTGTACGTGTCCTGTAATACGGTGGCTAAAAGTATGGACTAGTCAACGCCTGATTTTCTAAATAAAAACATCATAGGGAGCACGTATCAAAACAACTGTATCAAAATACATTTCGAAACAAAACACTATTACCATTCCGTAAAGCGTTCCGTGAGGAAAGCGGTTCCGGAGAAAAGGGATTCCATATGAACAATTGGCTTTCTGCTTAATCCTCTGATTGTATGTGTAATATTGTATTTTATGTCATATAAAGATTTTCAACAAAATAGTTCCACAATGATCGGAAATAACGACGTCATTGCAGTTCCGTGCGACCAGAACTCGTGCCAGGAGCTTCCGTGCGAGAATGGTGGCACGTGCATCATGGTGGCTACAGACCTGTACAAGTGTATCTGCCAAAAGGAGTTCACGGGTACGAAAATACACTGTCGGGTTTATTACTTACTTAAGTTTAATTGTCAAATCAAATGTGGCCATGCTGTTTTTTTTCTTTCAAATTAGTCATTATTAAATGTGTTTTGACTTAAGTCAAGTAAACACATATATATTAGATGTCGACAGTCTAACCCTGTTGGCTCGAACTCCCAGGGACCGTCGAAAATTTCTCGAGCCTCAGAAAATTCGAGCCAAGCGGAAATATTTACCTTTAGTTTAAAGAAATCGTTATTTTATATCTAGCTCGAGCCAACGAGGAATTCAAGACAAGCAAATTCGAGCCAATGGAGTTCATCTATATTACACTTATTTATTAGATATACGGTTAAACCGTTGCCTCGATTTCCTAGGGACCGGCGAAATTTTTTCGAACCTTGGAAAAGTCGATCTATGTTGGACTTTATACCGTCAGTTTAAAGAAATCGGTCCTTAACATCTAGTACGAGCCAACGAGGAATTCGAGGCAACGGGGTTCGACTGTATGTGGAACTGCATGAGAAAGATTTTATGTTTTGCTCCAGCACAGTTGTGTATACTCTATATATACGTATAACGGCAGGTTCTAACTGCGAGGCGTCTCTGACGGCGTGTGCCAATAGTCAGTGCCACTCGAGTGCAACGTGCATTGTGGGTGGGACAGGAGAGGCCACCTGCCACTGTCCAGAGACACGGGAGGGGCAGTTCTGTGAATACGGTAAGTGTTAGGGGTAGAGTGGGTAACGGGGGGGGGGGGGAGGGGTAGAAAGAGAGTCACATGCATGATGAATAAGACCGAGAAGGCGCTCTGTCATGTGAAGTAACAAGGGTGCGACACGTCTGTGAATGTGGTGAATCAGAAAAGGGCTGACAGATCTGTCGATTAGACAATGAAACCGGACGTCCATTGTCAAGCGGTTTGTATGGATATGTAATTTATGTACGGATACGTAAATTTAAATAGTATACGTCATCAAAGTTGATAACTTCAAAAACTGCGTCAATGAACGTATTGCAAGTTTTGGAACGAAGACAAATGATTATTGTTTTTTGTCGATTTTTCTTTTTAGAGAAGGTTCCGGAGATTGAGGTGCCGGAGTTTCACGGCGACTCATACCTCGTACTTCCGGTATCAGACAACATCTCGGAGCAGACCAATATTGAGATATGGCTCCTCACCAGAGACGATAATGGTATGCACGAGTCTCAATATAACTCTCCTTATGAGAACTTTGAAGAATGCCCCTAAAACAGATGCATAGGGATACTACCACCAGCGTTAGGATGATAATATAGCCCGTACTTATGATTCAATAACGATAAAGTGGAGGGGACAAAGCCCGTCAATTGAGTTCAGTTTGTAAAACGCATGGGAATATTCTGAACGTTGAGATGGTAAATCTGGAAAAACTTATAAACGCGCTGACAGTTGTTTTAAAGTGACACTCTTATTCAAACTCGATACATACACATGTATAACAAACACCATTTTTGAGTGATAAACCTTTTACTACTTACTAAATAATGATTTTATGGAAAATATTAATTAATGATAACACGATTGTAACCATGTATTTACTCGCAGAAAGCGCAAAAATATTAAATTATTGGTGAATGCTAAAAGATATACCGTGATCGACTATAGTCTCGTAATGTAGAAATTCTGTTTTTATACAAACTTCTTTCAAATTAGACTCGGTATCCTTCATAAGAACTATTATTTTTGACATTTATTCATCCTTTTTGGAATATTAAAACAATATTATTGATTGTGGTAAATCTTATTTGGGAGTAAGAGTGCATCTTTAAATTGATGACAAAAATACAGTATGACGATGTATCGGAGTAATTCGATTCACATTTATAATAGACTAGTACTAGTATACGCGTTGGTAATGCTTATATAAGTAATTTAATCTTGATGTTAAGGTCATGACAGCAGTAGTTACTGTCTTAGCCTGAGATTCTATTATAGTAACGACATTCACTTAAACACATACGTCTTTATATCAGTGCACATATATCAGTTTATGTACTCATTTTCAGGTATGCTTGTGTATGCGAGCCAGTACCTCGGAGGGGGTGGGGACTTTATCGCCCTCAATATCGTGGATCTCACCGTGGAACTCAGATATGACCTTGGAGACGGACCCGTCACTCTAAAGTACGCACTTGTGTGGTTTATTAGGCCTTGTCAACCTTTAACATGACTGTTCTAGTTTGTCTGATTTTCGGGGTATTGTTTAAGTCTGTGGGGTAGGATTATTCCTAAAGTAGATCCTCCTTTAACAAGTCGTGCAAACATTGCTTGCTTAAACTTATACCAAATATACATTAATCTAGAACACGAGTTTAACATTCAAATGTATTATTACACGTATTATACTATGGCTTCAACACGTGTGAGAAATAACAAGCGAGTGTTTGATCTTCCTTTCAGAACTCTTGTTTTCTAAAAATCGTACCAATGACTTCCAACGGAAAATGTATGCTTTCGTTTAGTGGTATGATTTAAGGATACTTGTTATGCATTAACTGACCACTATTTTTCGGTGAACGTTTGCTCCTACAGAAGCGCAGGCAAGCTGGTGGCGGGCCGATGGCATCGGGTCACAGTAAAGAGGTTCCGGAAATCGGCGGAACTCGCCATAGATGACGGACCGTCCGTCCGCGGGGAGTCACAGGTAATTAGGGTGTTGCTTGTTAAATTCCAGTATAATTGTTCGGATAGTATTTATATATGGTGCGGTTAAGGTCATATTGTTTACATCGATCAAACGCCAAGATTATTTGGGAAATGATTATAATATTTCGGTAATGAGACAACTTTTTGGTACAATGTAAATACTATAGACCCAATATGGAACGATATGGGATCACTGCTTGACTAGGCCTAGACCAATGATGTTGCATCATTCATGTTGGAGACGTGATGTACATCCGTTCAGTTTTAGTTGAATTAATATTCAAACATATGGCCATCAAATTATATTGTATATCATTTTTATTAACAACTTCGTGTTGATTATAAGTGGCTTGTGAAGTATATCAACTCGAACCGAAATCGGTTTAATTATTATATTTCTCGATATGATCCTGTGTTTAGGGCACATTAACGGGTCTCCAGCTACCAGGCAGCATTCTCGTCGGCGGCTTCAAGGACACGTTCGACGTGAACCCCGCCACCGGGATCTCTAAGAAATTCCAGGGAGTCATACAGAGGGTATGGACCTTTATATTGTTTTCACCCATCCTTTCTCTCCCTTTTGAACAACTGAATTCGTCTTATCCATTTAAAAAAGTCACGTCCTTATAGCATGCAATATAGTTTTCTTTACTGTTAAATTAACTGAATTTGTTCATAAAATTTGTTTACCGACCGATAGTTTCCAACAAATATATTGGATTATTTTACTTTATACAGCTATAGCTGCAAGCTTTAACCAGAAACCACCTTCAGACTAAGATAAGCGCTTTCTCAAATTGTGTCCAAATCATTCCAGATATACTTGAACAATCGGCTACTGGACGACGTGGTGTCCTCCTCACTGGAACAGTACCACGTGACCCAATACACTGGCGCCCCCTGTAACCTCAACCCCTGTATGAACGGTGGGGTGTGCATTCCCAAACTAGACACCGCGGAATGTAGGTGTCCGCAGCGCTACATCGGCCAGTTATGTGAAAAAGGTGTGTATTGTTGTTTTACGGTACTGCAGCACAAATGAGATAATGGTAAGAGTGTGCCCCTCCCCCCGCTAAAGCCTCAACATCAACGGCGGGGTGTGCAATAACAACCAGTTATGTGAGAAGAGTGAGTCCTTACGTGTATACGTGTTATGATAAGGCCGACTTTAGTCCTCGCGACACGGCGGAGTATTGGCTAGTTTTGTGAGAAAGGTTAATGTTTCAATGTATTGAAGTATAAATGTAATAGTAATGTAGTGAGTATTCGGAGTTTGCGTAGCCAAAATTACCCAGCCGAGCGCATTTGTCCGCAGTTATATACAAGACACCTGTGAGAGATGGTTCACCATGCTCGCCGGAGGGGTCTTACCCGAATGCAAAGGAACAAAACCTCGACATTCCCGGTAGTCAAAGCCTATATTATTATGAAAATAGACACAGCCTTTGTTGAATATTGATCCACGTGTCTCCACACAGCGGTTCCTTCCCTTGCCATATCACGTGATGGTCATAACAATCACGTGACGTCATTAAAAAAGTGAAAATAGTATATATATATTGGTTTTGTTTTCAGTTGCTGAGAACCTGGAGACGAATCTTCCGGTGCGCTTCGATGGGTCTACCGATCTGCAATATCTCAATGAAATAACATCCGGGTAAGGATTATGTTTAGTGTTTAATGCTTCAAACACCATTCCCAAGACAAAGAAACGGCATAAGTTAGTACCAGATTTCATGTTGTTATTTATGATGAACCAAAGCGTTTTTTACTCTTTTTTAATATCTTCACACAAACCAATAAAATAAATAAGCCGCTTAAATCTTCTTAATTCCACGCATCTTCTATCATCCTTTCAGCCAAGAAGCTCAAAAGACGAACAAGTTCCAGTTTAAGTTCCGCACTCACCAGACAAGCGGAATGTTGCTGTTTCAAGGTACGTTATAACTAAATGCCAAGTGCCCGGATGTGATCCAGGATGCATACGTTATATTTAAAGGGACTCGCTCATGATTTGCCGCCGAAATTATTTTTTACTCTTTGTACCGGAATGGCAAACATACCATTAAAGTATAAATCAATTTTGTAGCAGTGGTTTTGCTAACTTCCGGCCTGATGCAAACATATAAGATGGAAATTTAAACTTCAAAGTGAGTGAACTTTATAGGAGAAACGTGGCAATCTTTTGGTTGGATGGTTGTGATATAAGTGAAACGCTAGAAGTTACATTATTCTCAGTCTGAAGTTTGTCTTTTTTATATTGAATGTGTAAAGAAATTATTAAGTAGTCTGTTACCTTCAAGGCCAGGGAACGACATTGACCTCGGACTTTCTGGTAGTGGCGGTGAGCGCCGGTTACGTGGAACTGAGCTACAATCTCGGAAAGCAGGGGCCGGACAACCCGGCACGGGTGCGCTCCGGGGTTTATGTCAGCGACGGGGAATGGCACACTGTTTATGTCAACAGGTCGGTCATATCATTTTCCATGTTTTAAATGTCATTTTAACTGTTTCATCTTGTGGTCATATCATATAATTGTAAATTTTCATTCAATTTAGTTGTGTTCTCGACGTTAAAAACAAAGAACTGTCAAACGGAATTGTACTTTAATAAAACATCAAATGAAAGGGATATTCTAATGCTTGCTTCAAAAGAACATTATACAAATCTGAACTGTTCTGGTTTGTCTTATCAAGGGACCACAGGGAGGGAGAGCTGCAGGTTGACAAGGAAACCATAGTAACGGTGACGTCGGACGCTGGAGCCACGCAGCTCGACACGGATGGCATGTTATGGCTAGGTACAATAACAATTGGATATTAATATGTATCGTTATCTCTATACATAACTGTCCTACAAATCTACATATAACAGTCATACATATCTACATATAACAGTCCTACATATCTACATATAACAGTCATACATATATACATATAACAGTCCTACATATCTACATATAACAGTCCTACATATCTACATATAACAGTCATACATATCTACATATAACAGTCCTACAAATCTACATATAACAGTCCTACATATCTACATATAACAGTCCTACATATCTACATATAACAGTCCTACATATCTACATATAACTGTCCTACAAATCTACATATAACAGTCCTACATATCTACATATAACAGTCCTACATATCTACATATAACAGTCCTACATATCTACATATAACAGTCATACATATCTACATATAACAGTCCTATTTATCGACGTATAACATATACATATCTACATACAACAGGCGTATACATCTGCATATAGCAATAATACATATCTACATATAACAGGCCCTTACATCTACATAGAGAAGTCATTTACATCTACACATAACAGTCCTATATATATTCGTTTGCAGGTGGGCGAGGTGACCTACCGGTTGGGATGCCCGTTGACTATACGCGTGGTTTCCAAGGATGCCTGGGTTACCTGTTCATCCAAGACAAGGAGCTTCACCTGTACCGCCACCGGAACTCCGTCACTAGCACCATGGACTTCTGCCACTGACGTCATACTTCTGCCACTGTCGTCACCGGGTAGCAACAGCTTGACGACACGTGATTATGGACCAGTGTGCTTTAAAACTTTAAAAGAGCCATCAATCCTTGTATACAAAACTAGTTATGCGTATAATTATGAGGTTGTGACTCCGCTTATAAAATCACGTGATACAGACTAGAAACATGTATCAACGATTGTATGAATGCCAGTAATAAGGCGACTAGGATGTTTGACCAGGCGCCTAGTGAAGTTGACACGTGTGTAGCAGAGCGCGTAACATAACTAATCTGTATATTAACAATTATATCAACGTTATGGTGTGAATGTGTTTTATTATACGTTAATTTAGCATCTATTTTAAAGAAACGAGTGTGTCAGAGTGGCGCTTATAAACGTGCCTGTGATTCATAAGCTATACTCACAGCGCGGGGACTGGCGTCCTATGAGTTAAAGCGTGTCATTTTCCCAGTGATTATTGTTATATTGAACTTTAAAACTTATCATAACTAACCTGTTATATTAATCTATGTTGCCTGTTAAGGAATCCATGAAGTCCTGATTATGAAGCAACTGTTTAAATGCCCAACAAAAACTTGCTATTCAGCAGACGTTGAGTTAACGTAAACATTTGATAACGATGTAATGTTGTAGAATTCTTTGTACATATCTTTATATATACATGTCTTGAGACATTCTTTCGCAATGTACATTCTGTGTAAGGTTGTGAGTACAAATCATTGTACATTTTCATTAACGCTACTTTCAATGTTTGGTACGAAACCAGCGTAGTTATGTCTTTATCTTCATGTTATAACAGTAGATTTGCACAAGCACTCGATGTGAAAACTTACATGTGCTTGCATCGGGAATAACGGTATATTATTACAAATAGTTGCAGATTACCCAATTGATTGTGTAAAGTATTAACTGTTCAAATCACCTTATTATTAAAAACGCATTAAACCAATACGTCACCAAGAATCTGCAGGCCACCCACTGGTGTACACACTTAAATGACGACGTATACGAAAAACAGAGTTCTTAAAGATAAAACTGAACAACAGGATGAAACAGGAAAAAAAATGAATCTCCTGACCCTGTTGTCAATGAAAAGAATCCGTATTTACATTTGTCTGTATTTACATTGACTTTTGTCTGGTTTATCAAAACTGAATTGACAAAGCATTTTGTTTTAAATAAATTGGAAAATTGCATTATTTCTATGTTGAATTTGAAAAAAAAAATAACCATGTTTGTTCACCAAAATTAAGAAATTATGCAAGATAAGTCTGAATAATAAATGCATATGCACACATTTGATGAAAAGCAGACGATATTTTGAAATATCGTCTCAAAAATGCTTCATTTGGTTGAAAGTTTTCACTATGAATATAGCCCGAGAACTTGTTATGTCTATGTATGTTTATTTCCTTTGACATTTAAGGGGTGCTCGTGATTCATCTATGGTGGCACAACAATATCTACATATAAACTATATGTGTTACATTTCATTAATTGTATATTTTATTTGTTATTAATCCTTTATAAAATGTTTTGAAATTAAATACATATACAAAAAGCTATTTTTATACGATTAATAATGAGAAAAACAGCGGAAAAGTCATGAAAACTTGATATCTTTGTCAATGATATTGTCAATGATATTCATGTTTAATACAAAAACTAAAAACAAGTACATCATGAATAATCGACCTGCTCCGGAAATTTTAACAAATGTGTACACTCCTTGGACCCGTAACAATAGATATATTAATCTTCGTCCTCAAATGGAATTATCTAGTGTCTGATGTTTGTTAGTTTGCTACCTGTAAACTAATCATTAGCCAATTGTGAGCTGATCTTTACACAGTTGTGAACTTATCTTTAGCCAATTGTGAGCTGATCTTTAGCCAGTTGTGAGCTGATCTTTAGCCAATTGTGAGCTGATCTTTAGCCAGTTGTGAGCTGATCTTTAGCCAATTGTGAGCCGATCTTTAGCCAGTTGTGAGCTGATCTTTAGCCAATTGTGAGCTGATCTTTAGCCAGTTGTGAGCTGATCTTTAGCCAATTGTGAGCTGATCTTTAGCCAATTGTGAGCTGATCTTTACACAGTTGTGAACTTATCTTTAGCCAATTGTGAGCTGATCTTTAGCCAGTTGTGAGCTGATCTTTAGCCAATTGTGAGCTGATCTTTAGCCAATTGTGAGCTGATCTTTACACAGTTGTGAACTTATCTTTAGCCAATTGTGAGCTGATCTTTAGACAGTTGTGAACTTATCTTTAGCCAATTGTGAGCTGATCTTTAGACAGTTGTGAACTTATCTTTAGCCAGTTGTGAGCTGATCTTTAGCCAATTGTGAGCTGATCTTTACACAGTTGTGAACTTATCTTTAGCCAATTGTGAGCTGATCTTTACACAGTTGTGAACTTATCTTTAGCCAATTGTGAGCTGATCTTTACACAGTTGTGAACTTATCTTTAGCCAATTGTGAGCTGATCTTTAGCCAGTTGTGAGCCGATCTTTAGCCAGTTGTGAGCTGATCTTTAGCCAATTGTGAGCTGATCTTTAGCCAGTTGTTAGCTGATCTTTAGCCAGTTGTGAACTTATCTTTAGTCAGTTGTGAGCTGATCTTTAGACAGTTGTGAACTTATCTTTAGCCAATGGTGAGCTGATCTTTAGACAGTTGTGAACTTATCTTTAGCCAGTTGTGAGCTAATCTTTAGCCAATTTTTAGCTGATCTTTAGACAGTTGTGAACTTATCTTTAGCCAGTTGTGAGCTAATCTTTAGCCAATTGTTAGCTGATCTTTAGACAGTTGTGAACTCATCTTTAGCCAATTGTTAGCTGATCTTTAGACAGTTGTGAACTTATCTTTAGACAGTTGTGAACTGATCTTAGCCAATTGTGAGCTGATCTTTAGACAGTTGTGAACTTATCTTTAACCAATTGTGAGCTGATCTTAGCCAGTTGTGAACTTATCTTTAGCCAGTTGTGAACTGATCTTAGCCAGTTGTGAACTTATCTTTAACCAATTGTGAGCTGATCTTTAGACAGTTGTGAACTTATCTTTAGCCAGTTGTGAGTTGATCTTAGCCAGTTGTGAACTTATCTTAAGCCAATTGTGAACTGATCTTAGCCAGTTGTGAACTTCTCTTTAGCCAGTTGTGAACTGATCTTAGCCAGTTGTGAACTTATCTTTAGCCAATTGTGAGCTGATCTTTAGACAGTTGTGTACTTATCTTTAGCCAGTTGTGAGTTGATCTTTACCAATTGTGAACTGATCTTAGCAAGTTGTGAACTTATCTTAGCCAGTTGTGAACTGATCTTTACCAATTGTGAACTGATCTTAGCAAGTTGTGAACTTATCTTAGCCAGTTGTGAACTTATCTTTAGCCAATTGTGAACTGATATTTAGCCAGCTGTGAACTGATATTTAGCTTGTTGTGAACTTATATTTAGCTTGTTGTGAATGAACTGATATTTAGCTTGTTGTGAACTGATATTTAGCTAGTTGTGAACTGATATTTAGCTTGTTGTGAACTGATATTTAGCTTGTTGTGAACTGATATTTAGCTTGTTGTGAACTGATATTTAGGTTGTTGTGAACTGATATTTAGCCAGCTGTGAACTGATATTTAGCTAGTTGTAAACAGATATTTAGCTTGTTGTGAACTGATATAATAATTTCATAATATCTGAAATACTCAATAATCTCATTTCATACGATATAATAATTTTAAAATAGCTGAAATAATCTATAATCACATTTCATACGATATAATATTTTCATAATATCTGAAATACTCTATAATCATTGATTGAATTCAAAGTTCAAACTTTCATGTTAAAAATACTTATAAATTTTTTTCTTTTAATTTGAGTATGAAGAGTATAGGAAATTGCTACGGTCTGTGAACTGATTTTAGCTAGTTTTACAAACGAACAAAATTGAATCAAATAAAAAGTAAGATAATTGAAGTTACGATTAATAGGTCCCCTAGAGCACGTCCATAGGGTGAGGGTAAGTTAGTACTTCAATAGAAAATAATTCGATTATTATATGTAGAATCTAGGTGTTTTAATAACGTTCATAAGAAATCAAAGGAAGTCATTTTCTCCCGTTGACTTTAACACAGATTGAGCACTGTTGATGTACGGTATGAATTTGATTTAGCCTTCACATTCAATTTTAGTTGATAACTAGTCATATGAATTTGTATATATGCGGTATCTGGGAATAAATGACGTGATATCCTCAATAAGTAACGACTAAGATTCATTAGAATACAACCTACATTTAGAGCCAATTAAATTGCAGATAGGCAATCATTAAGTTCTAGTCAAAATTGTTAAGAATTTCAACTTTCTTTCGCATGCGTTTAAAGATCCGGCCACTGCCACTCATCCGATACACAATCTCTGCGTCAGATTTTACGTTGACAATGTACTAGCCAATATTGTATTCTAAGTCAGTCGGATGGCCTGAATTAGAATCATAATGATTAAGAAGGGCTCGTTCGCCACACTCACTCCGCACATTCTTAATCATTAGAATTCAATTCATGTCATCTAGTTATAACATAGTGGAAAATGGGTGCTAGGGATCTTTCTTAGATTAACGCACGTGCTATGACTTACATTTATATTCCAATTAACGCATTTCTTCGCAAATGCACATAACAACACAACCGCCTAAAAAAACTTCATTATTCCATATTAAACATCTTTAGTCCAATTCAAATGGAGCTATATAGACAATGCAAAATGCTGATTTTGTTATAATCTAAACACGCCCGTTACCTGCAATCTTCTAAATATGTGCGATTACTTACTCTTAATTATTAATCAAAACATTTGGGTTGTACTTTTATCCTCATCTAAATAACAACAAGCAGTAAAGTCCACTTCCGTATCTGGTTAATGACGTTCAGTCGAAGCTGTGGCTTATGTAAATACATCATAATCCGTGATATTCGATGTTAATATGATAAAATGAAAGCATCGCGAAACTGTTTAATGGTGTTAGCATCTGATTCACCACACCTATGTCTTCATCGGTGGTTACACATCAAAACTTGTAAGGAAGACGCAGTTGTCCAGGCGTGTTTCATCGTCTGAAGGAAGATGGGGAAGAATGATTCAGTATGTTAAGGTATGATTTGCTTCCCAAATAAATTTAGACTGCAAAAGCTATAGAACAGAAGTGAAAAAACCTTAAACAAGGTTAACCGTACAGGAAAGAAATATCAGGTGTCAACGGTAGACAATGATGGCAAAGTTACATAGTGTAAGCTGAAAAAGCATTCACAATTAGGTTACACTGCTATCACTTTTTTCAAATAAAAAGAATGAGAGGCGGAAGACAATCAATATAGTGCAATCAGTAAGACGTATATTCACGATACATACAAGAAGATATTAACCGCACATAGATATACTGCGATAAAGGACGAATTCTGTGTATTTTACTTTAAGGACTAATATAATGCCAAAATGTAGGCATCGTTGAAAACATTAACGACTGAAAAATGAATTATAGTGTTTATTTATGCATCGATAATTTCGTTAATGTCAGGTTTCTAGGACAAGGATTTTTTTTTCATTTATATAAACTGTAATTAAGTAAAAGTGGGCATAATTACTGCGTATTTTTAACGTTGTTTTTAATTTAACATGCCACGTGGTAATGGAAATGTGTAAGTAAAAAAATAGTGATCAGGGGCAGCTCAAGGCTGTGACGTTAGAGGGGGCGTAACTTAGGGGCGAAACCTTTTGACATGCGCCCCTCCCTCAGAACCTAAAATATTTGGATAATTGTTTGCAATTGGATTTGGGTGTGCTCCGCAGAAAATTTAACAATTTCTAGTCCGAAAGGGTTTATTTTGGGCGTATTTTATTCCTTTTTTTCTCCTATATTGAAAGAAAAAGTAAACGCCGAATGCGCACATCCCTACCCACCCCCGTCTCGATCCGTTTGTGGGGATTGCAGCGTTACAATCATACATCTTGCCACATATAGTTTCATGAAGTGTACTTGTGTATATTAGCATTTTTTATCGGTTCTTATTTTGACTTCATAGAATTACACTGACATATTTACACATCAACTTCCATTCCTTAAATGAGCTTTTCGGTAATTCCTCCGATAAACGCGGCATCTTCGGATATGCTCGGATATCCTTTGGACTCAACACACTTTAAACCGCCCAACTGCCTTCATATCCCCAGCGTGTTTGTATGTCAGCTACAAGTGAACAAGGACATTGAGATAATGTATTCAACGACAATTTGAGAGAGAAAAAATGCTTCAAATGATAAGCGTGCATCGACTTCAAATTAAGACGGAGTAAATCAAATTGCCAAAATAGAGATAAACTAAAACAGGCTACTTAAGTAGAACTGAACATGCAAACACAGCCAGGTGAGTCTCGTATTATACTTTTAAATTTTGAGTCCATTGTTCAGAACTTTGAAGTTTTATGGATAAACTTGTGATCTGCAGTACAAAGTTTAGAAAACTGTTGTAGCTGTGCTTGTTTTATTTAAATACATGGGCACATAGTGATATAGTTCAAGCTTAAACGTTTACAAGGATGCGTTTCACAGCGTTATTATATTTAACAAAGTTCTGAACACTCGGCCCAATATCTCACCTTCGTTGAAGCGATACAACTCTCTTTGTTATCCGTCTTTAAACCAAACTTTTTCCGGGGCACATGTACACATATTATTAGAAGGAATTACCTGAAACTTGTAATATCGATAGAATGCAATGTGAAATGTGGCATTGTATTGCAAAAAATAGTTCCCCTCTTGTTCATTTAAAAAAACATTTGTCCGAGACATTAATCCAAAATTATTCAAAGGGAAACATAGACAACTTTAGTAGGAAAAAATGGGTGAAAAATAAAATGGTTCAAAACGTGTTAACGCATTATAACTGTACTTAAGTACGCTCGTATGCACATGTCTTAAAAAAACTCACCTAATTATAACTCAAATTATATGTTCTTATCAAGATTGATAGGGAGGTCTAGAAATATCAACGTTTTCATTGGTATAACTATAAGGAACAAATTGATCTGCTTTCTGATTTGAAATGTAAAAGGAAAAATATATGGAAAAAAAATCTGCAAAGTTGATTGTTATAATATTATACCTAAGCAAGTTTTGTCTGATGACGGTTCTGTTTCTTATGGGATTAAAGGATGTTCTTTGTAAGAGGGAAACATAGATTTAGTAATTTGCTTTATGCAGAAACTGTAAATATAAGAATTACTCATTTTGAAATTGTGTACGGTAGAGTGATTATAAATATTGTCGTAGAAATATCCCACTTTAACTGTGAACGTCTTAACAATCTCACAATTAAAAATTCAAAGTTACATAGATGGATGGATGGATGGATGGATGGATGGATGGATGGATGGGATGGGATGGGATGGGATGGGATGGGATGGATGGATGGATGGATGGATACTTTTTATTTCTCCATAAGTGAAGAGATTAACATATATACAGATGTAACAAAGAATATATACACACATCGATAATATGATATACACAAACATCAAAAGAACCTTATGATACAATACATGTATAGATGGACATTACGAACATTAAACATTTCGAGTAATCATTTACAAAACCAACATCTTCCATGCACATATAATTATATATAGATAGTCAGATGTAGTCTAAATTAGCAAAATATATGAACGATGATTATTCAGAGTTATCTAATCAAGATGTATTACAGACAATCTCTACATGGCGCTTTCTGTGTAAAATACAAGTGAAGCACATTTGTCCAGATTAGTAATAGCCTAGCAAAGTAAACACAAAGGTTGCCTTAAACAAAACGAAAATAAAGACAGTTTATAGTGAAAACCGTTTTTAAGCTATTTAGTAATCTAAAGTTACACCCTCCGCAAGAGTCTGACTATTGCAACTGTGACAGGATAGTTGACAAAGCTTTCATCATAAATATCGGTACTAAGTGAAAATAAATACACATATTGATCAGTACATGTCATTGTCATTATCGACTTAAAAATGTCGAGCCCACTATGTTCGTAAATTGTATCCCAAAGGGAATTACGGTACTCTTCTTTCGCATGACAATAAAGTAAGAGATGAACAATAATATTGTCTGTCCTTAAGTTACAGCATTTACAAATTTGTAAATATGAGCGTGACACAAATGTCCAAAATCACTTAGAATCTGCTTACAGATTGAACGCAGTTTGGGTTTTTTTCTTGCAATAATCCATAGTGGCGAACAATTATTAAAAGATATTATATTTTGCATTGCTCGATTTTCGTTCACGGTTCGTTCTAAAGTAGTTTGTCTAGCTGGGAGTAACACGCTTTTATTAATATTTTTTTTTCCATTCATACTTGGATGGAAATTGCCCATTATATATATATATATTGCGTTATATAATCGACTAAAAGGTATTTTTGGCACAAGCGATAAATGTCAGGTACAAAACCTACAGTTTGTCTGTCAAAGTTGATGTTTATATCCATTTATTTGGTTCATTTTAAGTTGTCCCGGGAGATTGATTTGTTGTAAGAAATAGCTTAATCCCTCCATGGTGTGTTCAGACCTGAAAGTGTTTATATTAAATGACGAAGTTAAACCTGTAACTTACTTTTACATTATCTTACATTTTTGTTACATACACGCAATACGGTTTCGCACACGTCTAAATCAATTAATTACTTACTTCTGGGTATTGGTAAAGGTAAATTATTATAAGAATGATTTGGAAGAGAGTTAAACTTTAACCATGAGGTGCCTAAAACTTAACATTAGCATAAGTTTGGCCAGGTATTAAGGTAATACTTTATAACAACCAGTATTTCTCTAACCCTTACCCCAACTATTTGGCTAAAACATAATAACCAGGTTTTAGGGTTATGTTTTATAACAGCCCGGTTATAACGTATTCAAGCAATTCAAATGACAATATTTTATTTATTCTTTTAATAAATAAAGAAACAAAGCAGTGGTGATATGCATAGAAAATGATATTTGAGAAAGTGCTAAGAGTTGTTTTCCTTGTATGTGTTTAGCGGTTGGCGTCACAAAGAGCTACCGATCAGCCGCTCGTGCCAAGCAGCTCGTTCAATCCACGGCCTGGGCGATAAGAATTCTCACAATCTTCAGCATTGTGTTTGCCATTGTAGATCTAACTACATTGGAAGATGTCTTCTTCGGAGTTTGCATGTGTATTACAGCATCTTTGGTAAGCAATCGCAGCATTGATGTGTATACATGTAATGGTTGAAACTATTGTGTCAGAGTGCTCTGGTGTATTGACACAGGAAACAAAAGCTAATACTGCCTAACAGCAGCAGACATACAGAACGTACAGAAGGTACAGAAGTGTCACTCCGTTTCCTTTAAGAAATATTATCACGTCCGTTAAGTCGAACGAAGTAAGAAGATCGCGTCGGCTATTCGATTGGATTGGAAGAATAAATTTTTTAATGACCAATCAAATTCAACGATTTGAGCGTAGTCGTATTTTATAGTTCTAAAGATCTGTTTACAATGTTTTCATTAAACTTGTCCATTGAGCACAGATTATCAAAATATCGATAAACGTATGCATTTTCCCCGACATACTTTAAAAATAGAACTTCTGAAAATTAAATGCTTTCAATCTGCTCCCTAGTGATGGAAACTTATGTTTAATGACAGTTACAGGCTATATGACCGAAACATGCTTTATGCTATATGACTGAAATAGACTACATGCTATGTGACCGTAACAGGCTATATGCTATATGACCGTAACCGGTTACATTCTATGTGACCGTAACAGACCATATGCTATTCGACCGTAACAGGCCACATGCTATGTGACCGTAACAGGCTATATGCTATTCGACCGTAACCGGTTACATTCTATGTGACCGTAACAGACCATATGCTATATTACTGTAACCGGCTACATGCTATATAACCGTAACCGGCTACATGCTATGTGACCGTAACAGGCTACAATCTATATGACCATAACCAGCTACATGCTTTGTAACCGTAACAGGCTACATTCTATATGACCGTAACAGGCTACATTCTATGTGACCGTAACAGGCCATATGATATATGACCGTAACCAGCTACATGCTATGTGACCGTAACAGGCCATATGCTATATGACCGTTACCAGCTACATGCTATGTGACCGTAACAGGCCTTATGCTATATGACCGTAACCAGCTATATGCTATGTGACCGTAACAGGCCTTATGCTATATAACCATAAACGGCTACATGCTATGTGACCGTAACAGGCTACAATATATATGACCGTATCCAGCTATATGCTATGTGACCGTAACAGGCTACATTCTACATGACAGTAACCGGCTACATTCTATGTGACCGTAACAGGCCATATGCAATATGACCGTAACTAGCTACATGCTATGTGATCGTAACAGGCCTTATGCTATATGACCGTAAACGGCTACATGCTATGTGACCGTACAAGGCCTCATGCTATATGACCGTAACCAGCTATATGCTATGTGACCGTATCAGGCCTTATGCTATATGACCGTAAACGGCTACATGCTATGTGACCGTAACAGGCTACAATCTATATGACCATAACCAGCTACATGCTTTGTAACCGTAACAGGCTATATTCTATATGACCGTTACCGGCTACATTCTATGTGACCGTAACAGGCCATATGATATATGGCCGTAACCAGCTACATGCTATGTGACCGTAACAGGCCATATGCTATATGACCGTAACCAGCTACATGCTATGTGACCGTAACAGGCCTTATGCTATATGACCGTAACCAGCTATATGCTATGTGACCGTAACAGGCCTTATGCTATATGACCGTAAACGGCTACATGCTATGTGACCGTAACAGGCTACAATCTATATGACCGTATCCAGCTATATGCTATGTGACTGTAACAGGCTACATTCTACATGACCGTAACCGGCTACATTCTATGTGACCGTAACAGGCCATATGCAATATGACCGTAACTAGCTACATGCTATATGATCGTAACAGGCCTTATGCTATATGACCGTAAACGGCTACATGCTATGTGACCGTTACAGGCTACATTCTATATGACCGTAAACGGGTACATGCTATGTGACCGTAACAGGCCATATGATATATGACCGTAACCGGCTACATGCTATGTGACCGTAACAGACCATATGCTATGTGAGCGTAACCGGCTACATGCTATATGACCGTTACAGGCCATATTCTATATGACAGTAACAGGCCATATGCTATGTGACCGTAACAGGCTACATGCTATGTGACCGTAACAGGCCATATGCTATATGACCGTAACAGGCCACATGCTATGTGACCGTAACAGGCCATATGATAAATGACCGTAACCGTCTACATGCTATGTGACCGTAACCGGCTACATTCTATGTGACCGTTACAGGCCATATGTTATATGACCGTAACCGGCTACATGCTATGTGACAGTTACTGGCTACATGCTATGTGACCGTAACAGACCATATGATATATGACCGTAACCGGCTACAATCTATGTGACCGTAACAGGCTACAATCTATATGACCGTAACCGGATACATTCTATGTGACCGTAACAGGCCATATGCTATATGACCGTAACCAGCTACATGCTACGTGACCGTAACAGGCCATATGCTATATGACAGTAACCAGCTACATGCTACGTGACCGTAACAGACCATATGCTATATGACCGTAACCAGCTACATGCTACGTGACCGTAACAGGCCATATGCTATATGACCGTAACCGGCTACATTCTATGTGACCATAACAGGCCATATTCTATATGACCGTAACCAGCTACATGCTACGTGTCCGTAACAGACCATATGCTATATGACCGTAACCGGCTACATTCTATGTGACCGTAACAAGCCATATGCTATATGACCGTAACAGGCCACATGCTATGTGACCGTAACAGGCCATATGATATATGACCGTAACAGGCCACATGCTATGTGACCGTAACAGGCCATATGATATATGACCGTAACCGGCTACATACTATGTGACCGTAACAGGCTACATTCTATGTGACCGTTACAGGCCATATGCTATATGACCGTAACCGGCTACATGCTATGTGACCATAACAGACCATATGCTATATGACCGTAACAGGCCACATGCTATGTGACAGTTACTGGCTACATGCTATGTGACCGTAACAGACCATATGCTATATGACCGTAACAGGCCACATGCTATGTGACAGTTACTGGCTATATGCTATGTGACCGTAACAGGCCATATGCTATATGACCGTAACAGGCCACATGCTATGTGACCGTAACAGGCCATATGATATATGACCGTAATCGGCTACATGCTATGTGACCGTAACCGGCTACATTCTATGTGACCGTTACAGGCCATATGTTATATGACCGTAACCGGCTACATGCTATGTGACAGTTACTGGCTACATGCTATGTGACCGTAACTGGCCATATGATATATGACCGTAACCGGCTACAATCTATGTGACCGTAACAGGCCATATGCTGTATGACCGTAACCGGATACATTCTATGTGACCGCAACAGGCCATATGCTATATGACCGTAACCGGCTACATGCTATGTGACCGTAACAGGCCATATGCTATATGACCGTAACCGGCTACATTCTATGTGACCGTAACAGGCCATATGCTATATGACCGTAACCGGCTACATTCTATGTGACCGTAACAGGCGATATGCTATATGACCGTAACCGGCTACATTCTATGTGACCGTAACAGGCCATATGCTATATGACCGTAACCAGCTACATGCTATGTGACCGTAACAGGCCATATGCTATATGACCGTAACCAGCTACATGCTACGTGACCGTAACAGGCCATATGCTATATGACAGTAACCGGCTACATTCTATGTGACCGTAACAGGCCATATTCTATATGACCGTAACCGGCTACATGCTATGTGTCCGTAACAGACCATATGCTATATGATCGTAACCGGCTACATTCTATGTGACCGTAACAGGCCATATGCTATATGACCGTAACAGGCCACATGCTATGTGACCGTAACAGGCCATATGATATATGACCGTAACAGGCCACATGCTATGTGACCGTAACAGGCCATATGATATATGACCGTAACCGGCTACATACTATGTGACCGTAACAGGCTACATTCTATGTGACCGTTACAGGCCATATGTTATATGAACGTTACCGGCTACATGCTATGTGACCGTAACAGACCATATGCTATATGACCGTAACAGGCCACATGGTATGTGACAGTTACTGGCTACATGCTATGTGCCGTAACTGGCCATATGATATATGACCGTAACCGGCTACATGCTATGTGACCGTAACGGGCTACATTCTATGTGGCCGTTACAGGCCATATGTTATATGACCTTAACCGGCTACAATCTATGTGACCGTAACAGGCCATATGCTATATGACCGTAACCGGCTACATTCTATGTGACCGTAACAGGCCATATGCTATATGACCGTAACCGGCTACATTCTATGTGACAGTAACAGGCCTTATGCTATATGACCGTAACCAGCTACATGCTATGTGACCGTAACAGGCTATATGACCGTAACCGGCTACAATCTATGTGACCGTAACAGGATATATGCTATATGACCGTAACAGGCCACATGCTATGTGACCGTAACAGGCCACATGCTATGTGACCGTAACAGACCATATGCTATATGACCGTAACAGGCCACATGCTATGTGACAGTTACTGGCCACATGCTATGTGACCGTAACTGGCCATATGATATATGACCGTAACCGGCTACATGCTATGTGACCATAACAGGCTACATTCTATGTGACCGTTATAGGCCATATATTATATGACCGTAACCGGCTACAATCTACGTGACCGTAACAGGCCATATGCTTTATGACCGTAACCGGCTACATTCTATGTGACCGTAACAGGCCATATGCTATATAACCGTAACCAGCTATATGCTATGTGACCGTAACAGGCTATATGACCGTAACCGGCTACATTCTATGTGACCGTAACAGGCCATATGCTATATTGTTGCGTGCCCGAGCGACAGTGTAATTGTTAGTCGCTTTCTAAATGTAGGACCGTTTGCTCTGTGCCGTTTTAACTGGTTTTAAAAGATAACCCGAAACCAAAAACACTTTACAGTTTATTGCTGCAATCGGTTAAATATAATACCAGTTGAAAGTGTTAAATAATGTAGCAAATTTGGGCCGAGCGATACATTGTTAAACTGTTGTCTGCTGCTTCTACAGTAAGGTATATATTTTTGCAATTGTAAACTTTCACTTTTGTTTGAATAGTTAGAAAACCGCTGTTTTTCAATTGTTATAAAAGTAATATATTTCTGTAGTAAGTATTCTTTAAAAGAACAAGAGGGAATAGTAAATAGTAAATATTCATTATCAACAATTATTTGGATTACTATTTGGATATCTTTAATATGCGCTTAATGCTTAACTTTTGATATGGGGTATGAAATAGTTTAGAGAGTGAAATACAACATGATCGTAAATTGAAATGAGATGGTTGAAAATTAACAATCATGATGCAAACAGCGATTTATACTTATACTGTTGTTTTCTGAAAATATGAAAATATAAGGCAATACCCCGACGGAAAAAGACTTAACGTTGAAAATGGACTATTACAACCGGTTAGGACCGTCCAATGTGGTCACGTGATATCATGAGTATAAATACAGCAAACCAGCGAATTTTATTCATTCTTGTGCTGCCTTCTGCGAGAGCAACAACTTGATAAGACAAGGTGTACTATATTTAATATCTCTAATAGGGGTTAAACACTATTTGTCCTAGCGGCAAATATACATGTTAATTCCCTAGGGGTTTATACCGAATTATCTATATTTAACATAGATATAAGTATGGTATAAACTGTGAAACAGAGAGTATTAAATAGAAAAGCGCCTCCTTAACAATAGAAGTAATGAAAGTAAACTCAAAAGTCCTTACCGTACATTGACATAATACTATTAGAACAGTTTTTAAGTGGAAAGCTAGGGGCATCGAAAAGGTAAGATAATTTAATATGTGCGTATATGAAAACTGTAAATATTCAAATCTTTGTTGATTTATCATTGATTGAACGATAATTGTTTTCACTATCCAATCATTTTAAATAATCATTAGTGCAAATTATTTGGCAAAGTAGCCAAAGAGGAAAATCTTATATATAACCATTTGAAAGTAAGCCCCGGCACGTTACAATATCAACAAAATCATATGACACTCTAGAAGCTTAGCAGTTCCAAAAGAAATCGTACTTAATTCGCTTGTCTTCAGCAAAAATGAAGCACAATGGTTCGAGATTAACCGAATGATGAGTCACCACCGACAAATTCTGTTAACTCAACGAAGATTAAAGTTTAAGTTTCTTTTCTAATAAAGTTGCTAAGATTAGTGCTGTATAAGGTCAAGATACTCTGGAAATGATTCTCAGCATTACAGTGTTTAGTGAACCATTTATAAAAGTTTGTATTAAAGTGTAAATTTAGATGTTTTCACTGGAAAAATGTCCGAAAAATTACCATGCACTTTACTGTAAGGATGATGGAGCTGGAATGAATCTAAAAAAAATCTTCGACCCGCCAACAGACGCTGAGTTCGATCAAACCAAATTCGATCTCCCAAAGGTCGACCAAAATTCTGGACGAATGATCTTAGAACTCTGTGACCTCTGTCGACCCAAATAACCTTTCTAAGAAAACCAAGATGGCGGCCATAGGAAATGTAAACAATCAAATAGTTGGAATTTAGCAAAATGGGTTACTGGTATAAAACAATTAAAATGTTAATGTTAATCAAAATATGAAAATGGTGGTGATCATTTGACAATAATCAATAATTTATAGATGAACTATGACTGAACTCAGAACAGGAGTTCAGGTAAAATAACAACTGCTATGTTTCTTCACAAAATTCTAACATGCATATAAGTAACAATGAAATAGAATGATTAAATGAATACCGGAATGTCCAGAAAATGAATTTTGCGGCTAAAATACTAGGGAAATGGTGAGGGTTATAAGTTAAATTTTACAGTCTGCTTGTCATTATTAATAAACCAGATTTGTATCAATTGCTATATTGCCCTCACCAGTTTGAAACACACAAGTTAATGAAAAAATCACAACAGATACGTTAAGTACATATTTTGATAGTTAAAAGTCACAATAATACACAAGGAAAAGCTGGGGCGCATCACTATGACCGTAACCGGCTACATTCTATAGGACCGTAACAGGCCATATGCTATATGACCGTAAGAGGCTACATGCTTTATAACAGTAACAGGCTAAATTCTACATTACTAAATCAGGTCACATGTTATATGACCATAACAGGTTACTTGTTAATGATCGAAACATTCTACATGTTCGAGGCTGTATGCTTTATGACAGTTACAGGTTGTATGATATATGACAGTTACAGGCTGTATGCTATATGACAGTTACAGGCCATATGATATATGACAGTTACAGGCCATATGCTATATGACAGTTACAGGCCATATGCTATATGACAGTTACAAGCCATATGCTATATGACAGTTACAGGCTGTATGCTATATGACAGTTACGGGCTGTATGCTATATTAAAGTTACAGGCCATATGCTATATGACAGTTACAGGCTGTATGCTATATGCCAGTTACAGGCCATATGCTATATGACAGTTATAGGCCGTATGCTATATGGCAGTTAAAGGCCGTATGCTATATGACAGTTACAGGCCATATGCTATATGACAGTTACAGGCTGTATGTTATATGGCAGTTACAGGCCGTATGCTTTATGACAGTTACAGGCCATATGCTATATGACAGTTACAGGCCATATGCTATATGACAGTTACAGGCCATATGCTAGTTACAGGCCATATGCTATATGACAGTTACAGGCCATATGCTATATGACAGTTACAGGCTGTATGGTATATACCAGTTACAGGCCATATGCTATATGACAGTTATAGGCCGTATGCTATTTGGCAGTTACAGGCCATATGCTATATGACAGTTACAGGCCATATGCTATATGACAGTTACAGGCCATATGCTATATGACAGTTACAGGCTGTATGTTATATGGCAGTTACAAGCCGTATGCTTTATGACAGTTACAGGCCATATGCTATATGACAGTAACAGGCCATATGCTATATGACAGTTACAGGCCATATGCTATATGACAGTTACAGGCCATATGCTATATGACAGTTACAGGCCGTATGCTATATGACAGTTACAGGCCATATGCTATATGACAGATACAGGCTGTATGCTATATGACAGTTACAGGCCATATGCTATATGACAGTTACAGGCCATATGCTATATGACAGTTACAAGCCATATGCTATATGACAGTTACAGGCTGTATGCTATATGACAGTTACAGGCTGTATGCTATATTAAAGTTACAGGCCATATGCTATATGACAGTTACAGGCTGTATGCTATATGCCAGTTACAGGCCATATGCTATATGACAGTTATAGGCCGTATGCTATATGGCAGTTAAAGGCCGTATGCTATATGACAGTTACAGGCCATATGCTATATGACAGTTACAGGCTGTATGTTATATGGCAGTTACAGACCGTATGCTTTATGACAGTTACAGGCCATATGCTATATGACAGTTACAGGCCATATGCTATATGACAGTTACAGGCCATATGCTATATGACAGTTACAGGCCATATGCTATATGACAGTTACAGGCTGTATGCTAGATGACAGTTACAGACTGTATGCTATATGGCAGTTACAGGCCATATGCTATATGACAGTTACAGGCCATATGCTATTTGACAGTTACAGGCCGTATGCTATATGACAGTTACAGGCCATATGCTATATGACAGTTACAGGCTGTATGCTATATGACAGTTACAGGTCATATGCTATATGACAGTTACAGGCTGTATGGTATATACCAGTTACAGGCCATATGCTATATGACAGTTATAGGCCGTATGCTATTTGGCAGTTACAGGCCGTATGCTATATGACAGTTACAGGCCATATGCTATATGACAGTTACAGGCCATATGCTATATGACAGTTACAGGCCATATGCTATATGACAGTTACAGGCTGTATGTTATATGGCAGTTACAAGCCGTATGCTTTATGACAGTTACAGGCCATATGCTATATGACAGTTACAGGCCATATGCTATATGACAGTTACAGGCCATATGCTATATGACAGTTACAGGCCGTATGCTATATGACAGTTACAGGCCATATGCTATATGACAGATACAGGCTGTATGCTATATGACAGTTACAGGCCATATGCTATATGACAGTTACAGGCCGTATGCTATATGACAGTTACAGGCTGTATGCTATATGACAGTTACAGGCCATATGCTATATGACAGTTACAGGCCATATGCTATATGACAGTTACAGGCCATATGCTATATGACAGTTACAGGCTGTATGTTATATGGCAGTTACAGGCCGTATGCTTTATGACAGTTACAGGCCATATGCTATATGACAGTTACAGGCCATATGCTATATGATAGTTACAGGCCATATGCTATATGACAGTTACAGGCCATATGCTATATGACAGTTAGAGGCTGTATGCTATATGACAGTTACAGGCCATATGCTATATGACAGTTACAGGCCGTATCCTATATGACAGTTACAGGCTGTATGTTATATGACAGTTACAGGCTGTATGCTATATGACAGTTACAGGCCATATGCTGTATGACAGTTACAGGCTGTATGCTATATGACAGTTACAGGCCATATGCTATATGACAGTTAGAGGCTGTATGCTATATGCCAGTTACAGGCCATATGATATATGACAGTTATAGGCCATATGCTATATGGCAGTTACAGGCCGTATGCTATATGACAGTTACAGGCCATATGCTATATGACAGTTACAGGCCATATGCTATATGACAGTTACAGGCTGTATGTTATATGGCAGTTACAGGCCGTATGCTTTATGACAGTTACAGGCCATATGCTATATGACAGTTACAGGCCATATGCTATATGACAGTTACAGGCCATATACTATATGACAGTTACAGGCCATATGCTATATGACAGTTACAGGCTGTATGCTATATGACAGTTACAGGCTGTATGCTATATGACAGTTACAGGCCATATGCTATATGACAGTTACAGGCCATATGCTATATGACAGTTACAGGCTGTATGCTAAATGACAGTTAAAGGCCATATGCTATATGACAGTTACAGGCTGTATGCTATATGACAGTTACAGGCTGTATGCTATATGGCAGTTACAGGACATATGCTATATGACAGTTACAGGCCATATGCTATATGACAGTTACAGGCTGTATGCTAAATGACAGCTACAGGCCATATGCTATATGACAGTTACAGGCTGTATGCTATATGCCAGTTACAGGCCATATGCTATATGACAGTTATAGGCCGTATGCTATATGGCAGTTACAGGCCGTATGCTATATGACAGTTACAGGCTGTATGCTATATGACAGTTACAGGCCGTATGCTATATGGCAGTTACAGGCTGTATGTTATATGGCAGATTCAGGCTGTATGCTATATGACAGTTACAGGCTGTATGCTATATGACAGTTACAGGCCATATGCTATATGACAGTTACAGGCCATATGCTATATGACAGTTACAGGCCATATGCTATATGGCAGTTACAGGCCATATGCTATATGACAGTTACAGGCCATATGCTATATGACAGTTAGTGGCCATATGCTATATGACAGTTACAGGCCATATGCTATGTGACAGTTACAGGCCATATGCTATATGACAGTTACAGGCTGTATGCTATATGACATATACAGGCCATATGCTATATGGCAGTTACAGGCCATATGCTATATGACAGTTACAGGTTGTATGCTATATGACAGTTACAGGCAGTATGCTATATGACAGTTACAGGTTGTATGCTATATGACAGTTACAGGCTGTATGCTATATGACAGTTACAGGCAGTATGCTATATGACAGTTACAGGCCGTATGCTATACGACAGTTACAGGCCATATGCTATATGACAGTTACAGGCTGTATGCTATATGACAGTTACAGGCCATATGCTATATGACAGTTACAGGCTGTATGCTATATTACAGTTACAGGCTGTATGCTATATGGCAGTTACAGGCCATATGCTATATGACAGTTACAGGCCATATGCTATATGACAGTTACAGGCTGTATGCTATATAACAGTTACAGGCCATATGCTATATGACAGTTACAGGCTGTATGCTATATGACAGTTACAGGCCATATGCTTTATGACAGTTACAGGCTCTATGCTATATGCCAGTTACAGGCAGTATGCTATATGACAGTTACAGGCAGTATGCTATTTGCCAGTTACAGGCCATATGCTATATGACAGTTACAGGCCATATGTTATATGACAGTTACAGGCTGTATGCTATATGACAGTTACAGGCCATATGCTATATGACAGTTACAGGCTGTATGCTATATGACAGTTACAGGCCATATGCTATATGACAGTTACAGGCTGTATGCTATATGACAGTTACAGGTCATATGCTATATGACAGTTACAGGCTCTATGCTATATGCCAGTTACAGGCAGTATGCTATATGACAGTTACAGGCAGTATGCTATATGCCAGTTACAGGCCATATGCTATATGACAGTTACAGGCCATATGCTATATGACAGTTACAGGCTGTATGCTATATGACAGTTACAGGCCATATGATATATGACAGTTACAGGCTGTATGCTATATGACAGTTACAGGCCATATGCTATATGACAGTTACAGGCTGTATGCTATATGACAGTTACAGGCCATATGCTATATGACAGTTACAGGCCGTATGCTATATGACAGTTACAGGCCATATGCTATATGACAGTTACAGGCCATATGTTATATGACAGTTACAAGCCATATGCTATATGACAGTTACAGGCTGTATGCTATATGACAGTTACAGGCCATATGATATATGACAGTTACAGGCCATATGCTATATGACAGTTACAGGCTGTATGCTATATAACAGTTACAGGCCATATGATATATGGCAGCTACAGGCTGTATGCTATATGACCGTTACAGGATACAAACTATATGTTCGTTAGAGGTATAATAATTGAACAGGTTACATGTTATTTAACCGTAACAGATAGCTTGTGTTTTACCACATCAGTAAAACATGACTTTTTACTTAACGTGCACTGTATGAAAACAAAACGTGATGTTGTTTACACCCTCAATAGTTGTTCCCCGACTGTGTCAGTGACGCTGTATTTCGTCACTAATTGCAATGCATCCATTTTATCCTTCCAGAGCCTGTTGAGCACACTTAACTTCAACTGTTGTTGCTATTCCGATTGTTCCCGAAGCTCGATTTGTGAAAAGGTATGTATATTTATATATACCGATTACAAACGAGAACGGACTTATTTCTTTAAACAATTGTCCGAAAAAAAGACAAGTCACCAAAACAAGGGGCCAGTTCCATTGAGATTTATTACGGTTCAAGTCGAGGGGTGAAAGCGAAAAGGTTCTAAGTGACATTAAATAAAGAAGCAGATAGAACCTTTTCGCTTTCACCCCTCGAAGTATCATTGTGGTCTTCGGCGCACACATGTGTGCAAATGGACTTCTTGGTCGGACCTTATAATGCAACGTAACGAAGCTATTGACAGGTATTAATTTTTAAACCATTTATATACAACAATTTGGTACACATCGCAAAAACATAACATATCATAATTTAGTCAATGGATGACTTTTGTATTTATGAAGTACATCAGTATATCCTTATTCCGTCTTATACTCACTAACACTCAAAAGTCCTCGTCTGACAGAAAGTTATCTTGTTAAACTTATCAAGTCTGATCTACGTCTACTTCAGTTGGAAGTTTGGTATCCGATTGTTAAGTGTTTTTATGGTCATATCGAAAAGTTTTTATGTTTAGCCCTGCTCTCAGTATTATAATGTTATAATGTAATTGAGGTGATTTCATATTGGCCAAGTTATTTGTCCGAGGTTATCTGTATTTACCTGAGCCCGGAGTTGTTTTTCATCCTGAACAATGAACCAGGAAACTTGGACGCACGTGACATAACTGCCCTTGAAAATAAAGAGAGTATAACCATGTATGTATAGGTTTTGTAAATGTTTGTCCTTTCAGCGATGCGGACTTGGATGTGTGTATGTATGGACAGTTTTTACCAACATGGGATATATCAGCATGTTTGCCTACAGCATATATGTCTGGGGAACATATGGCCAAGACAGAAGAATCCATAAGGACTATGAACCAAAGATGCTGACCACACTCTTTGCGTTCACTCTGATGATAAACTTTGCCCTGTCAATTATGAATCTTTATTCGATGTGCATTGTCTACAGGTACGGTTGTTGCTATATGAATGGAATTGATAAAGAACTCCAACATCAATCGCTTGAAACGGCAGTTGTGATAAACCAACAACTAACCACGATCGGAGGACCATTGCCAGAAAATGTAAGTTTGCTCAAACAAACTTAGAGCCAGAGTAAGAATATCTTTAATGTTTATTGACAAGACAAAATACCAATAGCATATTGGCATTTTAGCGGACCGATGCATGTCTGCAAGTAATGACCTTATTAAATTGCAGGTTTCGCGACCCACAGCCCCACCCACGGGTCATCAATTCGGCCCTGGACCATCATTCCCGCAGAACCACCCTTACCTTGCATATCCTTATACAATGCCTGTCCAACAACACCAGAACGCAGGTGTGACCACATGGCAATAATCGTTACACAACATATGATGTGAACAGTCTACAATGACAGATTGATGGACTTTTTAACTATTATAATAAAGACTAACAAAACACTATTCCGATAAAACATACATATTTGTGTTTTTTTATGAGAAAGTTGACGACCTGTGTTTCCTAATAGGTCTCCATTTATCATAGACAACAGACATTTCATTCTGATATAACTGTGACCTTAGGGGGCTTATCTCTATTTGAGGCTATGTATATGCATTGGTTCTAGCTCATTTTCGTTTCGTTAATATTGTGCTCGATAATTATTTTGCCAGTTTAAAGTAGAGAAAGGGCCATAAAATATAACAAGTAGCGACAAGTTTTCCATTCGACAGGCTAGAAATATGACCTTTTACACTACAAGAATGTTTTGGCTGGTATTTTGTCGTTAATAGTGAACTGCACATTTTGAACAGTAATAAAATAACATTTTGAAAAAAGGTAGAACTATCAAGAAATGCATGTCAATGTAAATGTCGGTATCAAAAGCGACTAAAAAGCAAAATCACTGTACCAGAATTGATTTCAACCAATCGCAGATTACGCAAGATATTCCGCAGAATTGTTTCTGTTTAACCCAAATTGTACTTTTGTATTTTGTAGTTCTGCATTGTTATACAAATCCGAATTAACCCATGTCCGTGCGTGAAGTATTGTTCCGTTCATGAAGTATGGTTCCGTTCATGAAGACGGTTTCGGTTTATGAAAACGTTCATCACATATTACTATATGTCACTGGCTGTTAGCTGAACGAGTCATACGCTGTTTGTTGAACGAGTCACTGGCTGTTTGGTGAACGAGTAACTGGCTGTTTGCTGAACGAATCACTGGCTGTTTGCTGAACGAATCACTTGCTGTTTGCTGAACGAGTCACTGGCTGTTTGCTGAACGAATCACTTGCTGTTTGCTGAACGAGTAACTGGCTGTTTGCTGAACGAATCACTTGCTGTTTGCTGAAAGAGTCACTGGCTGTTTGCTGAACGCGTCACTGACTGTTTGCTCAACGAGTCACTGGCTGTTTGCTGAATGAGTCACTGACTTTTTGTTGTACGAGTCACCTGCTGTTTGCTGAACGAGTCACTGGTTGTTTGCTTTACGAGTCACTTGCTGTTTGCTGAACGATTTGCTATCATTCTACTGAACAAATCGTTCTACGTCTTTGAGTTGAGCTGGTGTGAAAATGAACTAGTAGCCAGCAACCGCCTGCTTGTTACCGTTTCGATATGTTGTTTTGTATTCCATGGTAATAATTAAAATACGGAAATGGAAAAAAAAACTATCAATTTTGTTTTTCTCTTCAATCATTAGAAAAACGAAAAAGAATATGTATGTTCCTTTTTTCGTTTTTTACTTTCAATTAAAAAAAACGAAAAACGAAAAGGCGGTATATACACGGACCATTTCACCTGAAGCTGTTGTTGTTTACGGACGTCAACTTTATGACGTACAGCAATATGAAAACAACGTCAAATACGAGAAGTTCAAGCGTAACGTCGTAATTTTAAGGTTTTAAAATAATATTTTATAACATGCTTTTGAACAATATCTTATCTTGACTGATACGTTTAATAGCGCATTTATTTTAACGGTCACCTTCAGATTTTGAAAAAAAATGACGTTTCAAACATATGTTGTTGTTTTTTAGTCTCACAAAGACAAGACTCATAAGACAGCATGCATATGACATTACTCATATGACAGGATGCATATGACAAAACTCATATGACAGTATGCAAATGACATAACTAATATGGCAGGATGCATATTGCATGACTCATAGAACAGAACCGATATTACATGACTTTTAGGTCAGGATACATATAACATGACTTATAGGACAGGACCGATATGATATGACTGATAGAGCAGGATACATATCCAATGGGTTCTAGGGAAGGATACATATGACATAGCTTATAGGACAGGACATATATGACATGACTGATAGGGCAGGATACATATAGCATGAGTTATAGGGCAGGATACATATACATAAGCCATGACTTATAGGACAGGACCGATTTGATATGACTGATAGAGCAGGATACATATCGCATGAGTTATAGGGCAGGATACATATGACATAGCTTATAGGACAGGACAGATATGTCATGACTGATAGAGCAGGATACATATGACATAGCTTATAGGACAGGACAGATATGTCATGACTGATAGGGCAGGATACATATGGCAAGACTTATAGGACAGGATCGATATGATATGACTGATAGGGCAGGATGTATATGACATGACTTATAGGGCAGGACAGATATGACATGACTTATAGGGCAGGATACATATGGCAAGACTTATAGGGAAGGATATATATGACATGACTTATAGGGCATAATACATATGACATGTTTTATAGGACAGGACAAATAAGAAATAACTTATAAGGCAGGATACATATGACAAAACTTAGAGTACAATTATATATGCCATGACTTATATGGCAGGACCGATAAGATATGACTTATAAGGCAAGATACATATGACAAAACTTAGAGTTCAAGAAATATATGACATGACTTATAGGGCAGGATACAAATGACCTTACTCATTGGATAGAACCTATATGACTTGACTTATAGGGCAGAATACATATAACTTGACATATAGTGCAGAATACATATGAAATGACACACAGGACAGGAAACATTTGATATGACTTGTGTGACAGGAATACATATGACATGACACATAGGACAGGATACATATGACATGACTTATAGGGCTGGACACATATGGCACGACTTATAGGACAGGGTACATATGACATGACTCATGGGACAGGATACATATGACATGACTCATAGGACAGGGTACATATGACATGATTCATTGGACAGGATACATATGACATGACTTTAAGGACAGGGTACATATGACATGACTCATGGGACAGGGTACATATGACATGACTCATGGGACAGGGTACATATGACATGACTTTAAGGACAGGGTACATATGACATGACTCATGGGACAGGGTACATATGACATGACTCATGGGACAGGGTACATATGACATGACTTATAGGGCGGGATACATATGACATGACTTTTAGGACAGGGTACATATGACAAGACTCATGTGACAGGGTACATATGATATGACTCATGGGACAGGGTACATATCACATGACTCATGGGACAGGGTACATATGACATGACTCATGGGACAGGGTATATATGACATGACTCATGGGACAGGGTACATATGACATGACTCATGGGACAGGGTATATATGACATGACTCATGGGACAGGTACATATGTCATGACTCTTGGGACAGGGTATATATGACATGACTCATGGGACAGGATACATATGACATAACTCATGGGACAGGGTATATATGACATGACTCATGGGATAGGGTACATATGACATGACTCATGGGATAGGGTACATATGAAATGACTCATGGGATAGGGTACATATGACATGACTCATGGGACAGAGTACATATGACATGACTCATGGGACAGAGTACATATGACATGACTTTAAGGACAGGGTACATATGACATGACTCATGGGACAGGGTACATATGACATGACTCATGGGACAGGGTACAAATGACATGACTCATGGGACAGGGTATATATGACATGACTCATGGGACAGGGTATACATGACATGACTCATGGGACAGGATATATATGACATGACTCATGGGACAGGGTACATATGACATGACTTTAAGGACAGGGTACATATGACACGACTCATGGGACAGGGTATATATGACATGACTCATGGGACAGGGTATATATGACATGACTCATGGGACAGGGTATACATGACATGACTCATGGGACAGGATATATATGACATGACTCATGGGACAGGGTACATATGACATGACTCATGGGACAGGGTACATATGACATGACTCATGGACAGGGTACATATGACATGACTCATGGGACAGGATATATATGACATGACTCATGGGACAGGGTACATATGACATGACTTTAAGGACAGGGTACATATGACATGACTCATGGGACAGGGTATATATGACATGACTCATGGGACAGGGTATATATGAAATGACTCATGGGACAGGGTACATATGACATGACTCATGGGATAGGGTACATATGACATGACTCATGGGACAGGGTATATATGACATGACTCATTGGACAGGTTACATATGATATGACTCATAGGACAGAGTACATATGACATGACTTAAAGGACAGGGTACATATGACATGACTCATGGAACAGGGTATATATGACATGACTCATGGGACAGGGTATATATGACATGACTCATGGGACAGGGTATATATGACATGACTCATGGGACAGGGTATATATGACATGACTCATGGGACAGGGTATATATGACATGACTCATGGGACAGGGTACATATGACATGACTCATGGGACAGGGTACATATGACATGACTCATGGGACAGGGTACATATGACATGACTCATGGGACAGGGTACATATGACATGACTCATGGGACAGGGTATATATGACATGACTCATGGGACAGGGTACATATGACATGACTCATGGGACAGGGTATATATGACATGACTCATGGGACAGGGTACATATGACATGACTCATGGGACAGGGTATATATGACATGACTCATGGGACAGGGTATATATGACATGACTCATGGGACAGGGTACATATGTCATGACTCATGGGACAGGGTATATATGACATGACTCATGGGACAGGGTATATATGACATGACTCATGGGACAGGGTATATATGACATGACTCATGGGACAGGGTATATATGACATGACTCATGGGACAGGGTACATATGTCATGACTCATGGGACAGGGTACATATGACATGACTCATGGGACAGGGTATATATGACATGACTCATGGGACAGGGTACATATGACATGACTCATGGGACAGGGTACATATGACATGACTCATGGGACAGGGTACATATGACATGACTCATGGGACAGGGTATATATGACATGACTCATGGGACAGGGTATATATGACATGACTCATGGGACAGGGTACATATGACATGACTCATGGGACAGGGTATATATGACATGACTCATGGGACAGGGTATATATGACATGACTCATGGGACAGGGTATATATGACATGACTCATGGGACAGGGTATATATGACATGACTCATGGGACAGGGTACATATGTCATGACTCATGGGACAGGGTAAATATGACATGACTCATGGGACAGGGTATATATGACATGACTCATGGGAAAGGGTATATATGACATGACTCATGGGACAGGGTACATATGACATGACTCATGGGACAGGGTACACATGACATGACTCATGGGACAGGGTACATATGACATGACTCATGGGACAGGGTATATATGAAATGACTCATGGGACAGGGTATATATGACATCACTCATGGGACAGGGTACATATGACATGACTCATTGGACAGGGTATATATGACATGACTCATGGGACAGGGTACATATGACATGACTCATGGGACAGGGTATATATGACATGACTCATGGGACAGGGTATATATGACATGACTCATGGGACAGGGTACATATGACATGACTCATGGGACAGGGTACATATGACATGACTCATAGGACAGAGTACATATGACATGACTCATGGGACAGGGTATATATGACATGACTCATGGGAGAGGGTACATATGTCATGACTCATGGGACAGGGTATATATGACATGATTCATGGGACAGGATACATATGACATGACTCATGGGACAGGGTACATATGACATGACTCATAGGACAGAGTACATACGACATGACTCATGGGACAGGGTATATATGACAAGACTCATGGGACAGGGTACATATGACATGACTCATGGGACAGGGTATATATAACATGACTCATGGGACAGGGTACATATGACATGACTCATAGGACAGAGTACATATGACATGACTCATGGGATAGGGTATATATGACATGACTCATGGGACAGGGTATATATGACATGACTCATGGGACAGGGTATATATGACATGACTCATAGGACAGGGTACATATGACATGACTCATGGGACAGGGTATATATGATATGACTCATGGGACAGGGTATATATGACATGACTCATAGGACAGAGTACATATGACATGACTTTAAGGACAGGGTATATATGACATGACTCATGGGACAGGGTACATATGACATGACTCATGGGACAGGGTACATATGACATGACTCATGGGACAGGGTATATATGACATGACTCATGGGACAGGGTATATATGAAATGACTCATGGGACAGGGTACATATGACATGACTCATGGGATAGGGTACATATGACATGACTCCTGGGACAGGGTATATATGACATGACTCATGGGACAGGGTACATATGATATGACTCATAGGACAGAGTACATATGACATGACTTAAAGGACAGGGTACATATGACATGACTCATGGAACAGGGTACATATGACATGACTCATGGGACAGGGTATATATGACATGACACATGGGACAGGGTATATATGACATGACTCATGGGACAGGGTACATATGACATGACTCATTGGACAGGGTACATATGACATGACTCATGGGACAGGGTACATATGACATGACTCATGGGACAGGGTATATATGACATGACTCATGGGACAGGGTATATATGACATGACTCATGGGACAGGGTACATATGTCATGACTCATGGGACAGGGTATATATGACATGACTCATGGGACATGGTATATATGACATGACTCATGGGACAGGGTATATATGACATGACTCATGGGACAGGGTATATATGACATGACTCATGGGACAGGGTACATATGTCATGACTCATGGGACAGGGTAAATAAAACATGACTCATGGGACAGGGTATATATGAAATGACTCATGGGAAAGGGTATATATGACATGACTCATGGGACAGTGTACATATGACATGACTCATGGGACAGGGTACACATGACATGACTCATGGAACAGTGTACATATGACATGACTCATGGGACAGGGTACACATGACATGACTCATGGGACAGGGTACATTTGACATGACTCATGGGACAGGGTATATATGACATGACTCATGGGACAGGGTATATATGACATCACTCATGGGACAGGGTACATATGACATGACTCATTGGACAGGGTATATATGACATGACTCATGGGACAGGGTATATATGACATGACTCATGGGACAGGGTATATATGACATGACTCATGGGACAGGGTACATATGACATGACTCATGGGACAGGGTACATATGACATGACTAATGGGACAGGGTACATATGACATGACTCATAGGACAGAGTACATATGACATGACTCATGGGACAGGGTATATATGACATGACTCATGGGAGAGGGTACATATGTCATGACTCATGGGACAGGGTATATATGACATGACTCATGGGACAGGATACATATGACATGACTCATGGGACAGGGTACATATGACATGACTCATAGGACAGAGTACATATGACATGACTCATGGGACAAGGTATATATGACAAGACTCATGGGACAGGGTACATATGACATGACTCATGGGACAGGGTATATATAACATGACTCATGGGACAGGGTATATATGACATGACTCATGGGACAGAGTACATATGACATGACTCATGGGATAGGTATATATGACATGACTCATGGGACAGGGTATATATGACATGACTCATGGGACAGGGTATATATGACATGACTCATAGGACAGGGTACATATGACATGACTCATGGGACAGGGTATATATGACATGACTCATGGGACAGGGTATATATGACATGACTCATAGGACAGAGTACATATGACATGACTTTAAGGACAGGGTATATATGACATGACTCATGGGACAGGGTACATATGACATGACTCATGGGACAGGGTACATATGACATGACTCATGGGACAGGGCATATATGATATGACTCATGGGACAGGGTATATATGACATGACTCATGGGACAGGGTATATATGACATGACTCATGGGACAGGGTACATATGACATGACTCCTGGGACAGGGTATATATGACATGACTCATGGGACAGGGTACATATGACATGACTCATAGGACAGAGTACATATGACATGACTCATGGGATAGGGTATATATGACATGACTCATGGGACAGGGTATATATGACATGACTCATGGGACAGGGTATATATGACATGACTCATAGGACAGGGTACATATGACATGACTCATGGGACAGGGTATATATGACATGACTCATGGGACAGGGTATATATGACATGACTCATAGGACAGAGTACATATGACATGACTTTAAGGACAGGTTATATATGACATGACTCATGGGACAGGGTACATATGACATGACTCATGGGACAGGGTACATATGACATGACTCATGGGACAGGGTATATATGATATGACTCATGGGACAGGGTATATATGACATGACTCATGGGACAGGGTATATATGACATGACTCATGGGACAGGGTACATATGACATGACTCATGGGACAGGGTACATATGACATGACTCATGGGACAGGGTATATATGACATGACTCATGGGACAGGATACATATGACATGACTCATGGGACAGGGTACATATGTCATGACTCATGGGACAGGGTAAATATGACATGACTCATGGGACAGGGTATATATGACATGACTCATGGGACAGGGTACACATGACATGACTCATGGGACAGTGTACATATGACATGACTCATGGGACAGGGTACACATGACATGACTCATGGGACAGGGTACATATGACATGACTCATGGGACAGGGTATATATGACATGACTCATGGGACAGGGTACATATGACATGACTCATGGGACAGGGTATATATGACATCACTCATGGGACAGGGTATATATGACATCACTCATGGGACAGGGTACATATGACATGACTCATTGGACAGGGTATATATGACATGACTCATGGGACAGGGTACATATGACATGACTCATGGGACATGGTATATATGACATGACTCATGGGACAGTGTATATATGACATGACTCATGGGACAGGGTACATATGACATGACTCATGGGACAGGGTACATATGACATGACTCATAGGACAGAGTACATATGACATGACTCATGGGACAGGGTATATATGACATGACTCATGGGAGAGGGTACATATGTCATGACTCATGGGACAGGGTATATATGACATGACTCATGGGACAGGATACATATGACATGACTCATGGGACAGGGTACATATGACATGACTCATAGGACAGAGTACATATGACATGACTCATGGGACAGGGTATATATGACAAGACTCATGGGACAGGGTACATATGACATGACTCATGGGACAGGGTATATATAACATGACTCATGGGACAGGGTATATATGACATGACTCATAGGACAGAGTACATATGACATGACTCATGGGATAGGGTATATATGACATGACTCATGGGACAGGGTATATATGACATGACTCATGGGACAGGGTATATATGACATGACTCATAGGACAGGGTACATATGACATGACTCATGGGACAAGGTATATATGACATGACTCATGGGACAGGGTATATATGACATGACTCATAGGACAGAGTACATATGACATGACTTTAAGGACAGGGTATATATGACATGACTCATGGGACAGGGTACATATGACATGACTCATGGGACAGGGTACATATGACATGACTCATGGGACAGGGCATATATGATATGACTCATGGGACAGGGTATATATGACATGACTCATGGGACAGGGTATATATGACATGACTCATGGGACAGGGTATACATGACATGACTCATGGGACAGGATATATATGACATGACTCATGGGACAGGGTACATATGACATGACTCATGGGACAGGGTACATATGACATGACTCATGGACAGGGTACATATGACATGACTCATGGGACAGGATATATATGACATGACTCATGGGACAGGGTACATATGACATGACTTTAAGGACAGGGTACATATGACATGACTCATGGGACAGGGTATATATGACATGACTCATGGGACAGGGTATATATGAAATGACTCATGGGACAGGGTACATATGACATGACTCATGGAATAGGGTACATATGACATGACTCATGGGACAGGGTATATATGACATGACTCATTGGACAGGTTACATATGATATGACTCATAGGACAGAGTACATATGACATGACTTAAAGGACAGGGTACATATGACATGACTCATGGAACAGGGTATATATGGCATGACTCATGGGACAGGGTATATATGACATGACACATGGGACAGGGTATATATGACATGACTCATGGGACAGGGTACATATGACATGACTCATGGGACAGGGTACATATGACATGACTCATGGGACAGGGTACATATGACATGACTCATGGGACAGGGTATATATGACATGACTCATGGGACAGGGTATATATGACATGACTCATGGGACAGGGTACATATGTCATGACTCATGGGACAGGGTATATATGACATGACTCATGGGACATGGTATATATGACATGACTCATGGGACAGGGTATATATGACATGACTCATGGGACAGGGTATATATGACATGACTCATGGGACAGGGTACATATGTCATGACTCATGGGACAGGGTAAATAAAACATGACTCATGGGACAGGGTATATATGAAATGACTCATGGGAAAGGGTATATATGACATGACTCATGGGACAGTGTACATATGACATGACTCATGGGACAGGGTACACATGACATGACTCATGGGACAGTGTACATATGACATGACTCATGGGACAGGGTACACATGACATGACTCATGGGACAGGGTACATTTGACATGACTCATGGGACAGGGTATATATGACATGACTCATGGGACAGGGTATATATGACATCACTCATGGGACAGGGTACATATGACATGACTCATTGGACAGGGTATATATGACATGACTCATGGGACAGGGTACATATGACATGACTCATGGGACAGGGTATATATGACATGACTCATGGGACAGGGTATATATGACATGACTCATGGGACAGGGTACATATGACATGACTAATGGGACAGGGTACATATGACATGACTCATAGGACAGAGTACATATGACATGACTCATGGGACAGGGTATATATGACATGACTCATGGGAGAGGGTACATATGTCATGACTCATGGGACAGGGTATATATGACATGACTCATGGGACAGGATACATATGACATGACTCATGGGACAGGGTACATATGACATGACTCATAGGACAGAGTACATATGACATGACTCATGGGACAAGGTATATATGACAAGACTCATGGGACAGGGTACATATGACATGACTCATGGGACAGGGTATATATAACATGACTCATGGGACAGGGTATATATGACATGACTCATGGGACAGAGTACATATGACATGACTCATGGGATAGGTATATATGACATGACTCATGGGACAGGGTATATATGACATGACTCATGGGACAGGGTATATATGACATGACTCATAGGACAGGGTACATATGACATGACTCATGGGACAGGGTATATATGACATGACTCATGGGACAGGGTATATATGACATGACTCATAGGACAGAGTACATATGACATGACTTTAAGGACAGGGTATATATGACATGACTCATGGGACAGGGTACATATGACATGACTCATGGGACAGGGTACATATGACATGACTCATGGGACAGGGCATATATGATATGACTCATGGGACAGGGTATATATGACATGACTCATGGGACAGGGTATATATGACATGACTCATGGGACAGGGTACATATGACATGACTCATGGGACAGGGTATATATGACATGACTCATGGGACAGGGTACATATGACATGACTCATGGGACAGGGTATATATGATATGACTCATGGGACAGGGTATATATGACATGACTCATGGGACAGGGTATATATGACATGACTCATGGGACAGGGTATATATGACATGACTCATAGGACAGAGTACATATGACATGACTTAAAGGACAGGTTATATATGACATGACTCATGGGACAGGGTACATATGACATGACTCATGGGACAGGGTACATATGACATGACTCATGGGACAGGGTATATATGATATGACTCATGGGACAGGGTATATATGACATGACTCATGGGACAGGGTATATATGACATGACTCATGGGACAGGGTACATATGACATGACTCATGGGACAGGGTACATATGACATGACTCATGGGACAGGGTATATATGACATGACTCATGGGACAGGATACATATGACATGACTCATGGGACAGGGTACATATGTCATGACTCATGGGACAGGGTAAATATGACATGACTCATGGGACAGGGTATATATGACATGACTCATGGGACAGGGTACATATGACATGACTCATGGGACAGTGTACATATGACATGACTCATGGGACAGGGTACACATGACATGACTCATGGGACAGGGTACATATGACATGACTCATGGGACAGGGTATATATGACATGACTCATGGGACAGGGTACATATGACATGACTCATGGGACAGGGTATATATGACATCACTCATGGGACAGGGTATATATGACATCACTCATGGGACAGGGTACATATGACATGACTCATTGGACAGGGTATATATGACATGACTCATGGGACAGGGTACATATGACATGACTCATGGGACATGGTATATATGACATGACTCATGGGACAGTGTATATATGACATGACTCATGGGACAGGGTACATATGACATGACTCATGGGACAGGGTACATATGACATGACTCATAGGACAGAGTACATATGACATGACTCATGGGACAGGGTATATATGACATGACTCATGGGAGAGGGTACATATGTCATGACTCATGGGACAGGGTATATATGACATGACTCATGGGACAGGATACATATGACATGACTCATGGGACAGGGTACATATGACATGACTCATAGGACAGAGTACATATGACATGACTCATGGGACAGGGTATATATGACAAGACTCATGGGACAGGGTACATATGACATGACTCATGGGACAGGGTATATATAACATGACTCATGGGACAGGGTATATATGACATGACTCATAGGACAGAGTACATATGACATGACTCATGGGATAGGGTATATATGACATGACTCATGGGACAGGGTATATATGACATGACTCATGGGACAGGGTATATATGACATGACTCATAGGACAGGGTACATATGACATGACTCATGGGACAGGGTATATATGACATGACTCATGGGACAGGGTATATATGACATGACTCATAGGACAGAGTACATATGACATGACTTTAAGGACAGGGTATATATGACATGACTCATGGGACAGGGTACATATGACATGACTCATGGGACAGGGTACATATGACATGACTCATGGGACAGGGCATATATGATATGACTCATGGGACAGGGTATATATGACATGACTCATGGGACAGGGTATATATGACATGACTCATGGGACAGGGTACATATGACATGACTCCTGGGACAGGGTATATATGACATGACTCATGGGACAGGGTACATATGACATGACTCATAGGACAGAGTACATATGACATGACTCATGGGATAGGGTATATATGACATGACAATGGGACAGGGTATATATGACATGACTCATGGGACAGGGTATATATGACATGACTCATAGGACAGGGTACATATGACATGACTCATGGGACAGGGTATATATGACATGACTCATGGGACAGGGTACATATGACATGACTCATGGGACAGGGTACATATGACATGACTCATGGGACAGGGTATATATGATATGACTCATGGGACAGGGTATATATGACATGACTCATGGGACAGGGTATATATGACATGACTCATGGGACAGGGTACATATGACATGACTCATGGGACAGGGTACATATGACATGACTCATGGGACAGGGTATATATGACATGACTCATGGGACAGGATACATATGACATGACTCATGGGACAGGGTACATATGACATGACTCATGGAACAGGGTACATATGATATGACTCATAGGACAGAGTACATATGACATGACTTGAAGGACAGGGTATATATGACATGACTCATGGGACAGGGTACATATGACATGACTCATGGGACAGGGTACATATGACATAACTCATGGGACAGGGTACATATGACATGACTCATGGGATAGGGTACATATGACATGACTCATGGGACAGGGTATATATGATATGACTCATTGGACAGGTTACATATGATATGACTCATAGGACAGAGTACATATGACTGACTCATAGGACAGTGTACCTATGACATGACTCATGGGACAGGGTACGTATGACATAACCCATGGGAAAGGGTAAATATGACATGTCTCATTGGACAGGGTATATTTGACTGACCCATGGGTCAGGGTACATATAACATGACCCATGGGACAGGGTACATATGACATGACTCATAGGACAGAGTACCTATGACATGACTTATAGGACAGGACCGATATGATATTACTTATAGGACAGGATACATATGACATGAGTGATAGGGTAGGACCGATATGACATGACTTATAGGGCAGGACCAATATGACATGACTTAAAATGTAGAATACATATGGCATGACTTATAGGGCAGGATACATATGACATGATTTATAGGGCAGAATACATATGGCATGACCTATATGGTAGGATACATATGACTTGACTTATGGGACAGGATACATATGACATGATTTATAGGACAGGACCGATAAGAAATTACTTATAAGGCAGGATACATATGACAAAACATAGAGTACAATTATATATGACATGACTTATAGGGCAGGATGTATATGACATGACTTATAGGGCAGGATACATATGACATGACTTATAGGGCAGAATACATATGGCATGACCTATATGGCAGGATACATATGACATGACTTATAGGGCAGAATACGTATGACATGATTTATAGGACAGGATACATATGACATGATTTATAGGACAGGACCGATAAGAATTTACTTATAAGGCAGGATACATATGACAAAACTTAGAGTACAAGAAATATATGACATGACTTATAGGGCAGGACCGATAAGATATGACTTATAAGGCAAGATACATATGACAAAACTTAGAGTACAATTATATATGACATGACTTATAGGGCAGGATCGATAAGATATGACTTATAAAGCAGGATACATATGACAAAACTTAGAGTACAATTATATATGACATGACTATAGGGCAGGACCGATAAGATATGACTTATAATGCAAGATACATATGACAAAACTTAGAGTACAAGAAATATATGACATGACTTATAGGGCAGGATGCGTATGACCTGACTCATAGGACAGGATACATATGACCTTACTCATAGGAAAGAACCTATACGACATGACTTATAGGGCAGAATACATATAACATGACATATATGGCAGAATACATATGGCATGACTCGAAGGACATTACTCTTAGAATACATATAAAATGACACACAGGACAGGAAACATTTGATATGACTTGTGTGACAGGAATACATATGACATGACACATAGGACAGGATACATATGACATGACTCATGGGACAGGATACATATGACATGACACATAGGACAGGATACATATGACATGACTTATAGGGCTGGATACATATGGCACGACTTATAGGACAGGGTACATATGACATGACCTATAGGGCGGGATACATATGACATGACTTATAGGGCTGGATACATATGACATGACACATAGGACAGGATATATATGACATGACTTATAGGGCTGGATACATATGACATGACACACAGGACAGGAAACATTTGATATGACTTGTGTGACAGGAATACATATGATATGACACATAGGACAGGATACATATGACATGACTTATAGGGCTGGATACATATGGCACGACTTATAGGACAGGGTACATATGACATGACTCATAGGACAGGGTACATATGACATGACTCATAGGACAGGATACATATGACATGACCCATGGGACAGGATACATATGACATGACTCATAGGACAGGGTACATATGACATGACACATAGGACAGGATACATATGACATGACTTAAAGGACAGGTTACATATGACATGACTCATGGGACAGGGTACATATGACATGACTCATAGGACAGGGTACATATGACATGACTTATAGGGCTGGATACATATGGCACGACTTATAGGACAGGGTACATATGACATGACTCATAGGACAGGGTACATATGACATGACTTAAAGGACAGGGTACATATGACATGACACATAGGACAGGATACATATGACATGACTTATAGGGCTGGATACATATGGCACGACTTATAGGACAGGGTACATATGACATGACTCATGGGACAGGGTACATACTTATGACATGACTCATGGGACAGGGTACATATGACATGACTCATGGGACAGGGTACATAATTATGACATGACTCATGGGACAGGGTACATATGACATGACTCATGGGACAGGATACATATGACATGACTCATAGAACAGGGTACATATGACATGACTCATAGGACAGGGTACATATGACATGACTCATAGGACAGGATACATATGACATGACCCATGGGACAGGGTACATATGGCATGACTCTTGGGACAGGGTACATATGACATGACTCATGGGACAGGATACATATGACATGACTCATGGGACAGGGTACATATGACATGACTCATAGGACAGGGTACATATGACATGACTCATGGGGCAGGGTACATATGACATGACTCATGGGACAGGATACATATGACATGACTCATGGGACAGGATACATATGACATGACTCATGGGACAGGATAAATATGACATGACTCATACTCATGGGACAGGGTACATATGGCATGACTCATTGGACAGGGTACATATGACATGACTCATGGGACAGGGTACATATGACATGACTCATGGGATAGGGTATATATGACATGACTCATGGGACAGGGTACATATGACATGACTCATAGGACAGGGTACATATGACATGACTCATAGGACAGGATACATATGACATGACCCATGGGACAGGGTACATATGACATGACTCATGGGATAGGGTATATATGACATAACTCATGGGACAGGGTACATATGACATGACTCATTGGACAGGGTATATATGATATGACTCATAGAACAGAGAACATATGACCTTACTCATAGGATAGAACCTATACAACATGACTTATAGGGCAGAATACATATAACATGACATATATGGCAGAATACATATGGCATGACTCGAAGGACATTACTCTTAGAATACATATAAAATGACACACAGGACAGGAAACATTTGATATGACTTGTGTGACAGGAATACATATGACATGACACATAGGACAGGATACATATGACATGACTTATAGGGCTGGATACATATGACATGACACATAGTACAGGATACATATGACATGACCTATAGGGCGGGATACATATGACATGACTTTTATGACAGGGTACATATGACATGACTCATGGGACAGGGTACATATGACATAACTCATTGGACAGGATACATATGACATGACTCATGGGACAGGATATATATAACATGACTCATAGGACAGGATACATATGACATGACTCATAGGACAGGATATATATGACATGACTCATAGGACAGGATACATATGTCATGACTCATGGGACAGGATACATATGACATGACTCATGGGACAGGGTACATATGACATATCTCATAGGACAGGATACATATGACATGACTCATAGGACAGGATACATATGACATGACTCATAGGACAGGATATATATGACATGACTCATAGGACATAAAACATTGTTCCTCGTTACAACCGTCTCTACGTAGAAATGCTTTGGCCTTGTTCTATGGTGTCATGTAACCAGGTACACAGTTAACCATGAATTATATAAGAATAATTAATTGCCTAAATGTTTATAATAAATATATCAATTACAATCGCATTTATTAGTCATTTTTTGTAATTTTGCTGTATGATTATCACAATTTTCAAAAATCCATAACAATGGCTGATACACAAACGGCTTTTATTTATCGCATGTAAACATTGCAGATATAAGATAGTACACTATGTCCGATAATAGCTCCTATCTAGGTTATCACATACCCACCTCTATCAGGCAAGACCTATTTAATGTTTGTTTTGCCTTTGCCGAACAAAATTAGAATTTTCCTCTACGATGAATATTTAAATTACTTATTTATCCGGAAGATTAATTCCATCATTTATGCGTATTATGACATGCTTTAGTGATGCTATATACAGCATTTGTCTTTAAACAATTTTGGCAGTTTTCGCGTTTTCGTGTAAATAATAGGGACGGCCGTTTATGTACTTACATAATAATTATACGTGTACATTTTCAGAAAGTAAGGTGCGGTAAATCCGGAGAACAAAATATCAATTTGGTGTGACCTGATCAAGATTTCTTCAACTTTAACATCATAGTTCGTTTGGGTGAAATCAAAGCAACTTGTATGTAACAGTGCTCAGATTGTTGTAAACGACAGTTTTATGAGGTCGTAAGAACGACAACATTACAAAACTCGGACTAAAATGTACTCTCAATTTGGTATGTTATCATTATATAGTACGTGGTGTTCAAATAGTGTTATTTTCTAGATAAAAGTCTAAATAGTTAGTAATATATATATTCCTTAACTTATCTGTTTAATATGACTCGTATATGTTTGATTTATCAGCAAATGAAGACGCGCCCGCGAGCGCAAGGTCATCATCAGCCAATCGCACCAAGCTGCTTGTCAATATATCGGCATGGGCCACAAGGACACTTGCTTTCTTAAGCATCATCTTCGCTGTCGTTGCCTTTACGATGTTACATAATATCTGGTTTGGAGCTGTTATGTGTGCCACAGCAGTATTCGTAAGAAATTGAATTCCAATGCTATTACGAGCTTAAAGTCAGCAAAGCTGACTCTAGTCCGTTTACGGTTCACATAAATGGACTACTTCTTTTTCTTGTCGGAGTGATAGATCATTTTTATCTTTTCTTTTCTTTTTGGGCGGGGTGTTGGAGTGGGTGGAGTAGGGGCACTACTTAAGCATAGAATGGAAACCAAAAAAGCTTTTCATTTGTAACTCATATAATGCGCATGCAGGCCGGAAAGCAAGTTGTACATGTTTAAGATGGGGTCTGACCTCCGTTAACCAACAAAAATCAATACGGAAATACCTGAGCTACGTGTACGTGTACATAATTAGATCGTCAGTTTCCATATATGGATATTGTAAGTATTGCGTTCAAGTTATGCATTTGCTTGGAAATATGTATTATTCCTGTGTACTTCAGTATGAAGCAAACCTTTTTTTATCATATATCGCTTAAAATAAGAATTTATGGAAGTAGATTTTAGTATATTAATCCGCATTTCACGATACAATGAATTTTATGAATACTTTATCATTATCTTTGGACGTCATTTTATGTGTTTGGAAGAGGAGCAGACAAGTATATTTATTTCTGGAAAGGGCAATTAAATTGAAATACATGAAGTTTAGTCTTAATTAATTATTCATGTTTGAACACTTTACTATCACCTTCTTGTTTTATTCTGGCGCGTTGCTAGTTAATGTGACACTCTTATTCAAAATCAATACAGAACAGAACAGAACTTTTATTAGGCATAAACATTAACATGTTCGTAGCCAAATGCATATATATACATTCACGGCGGTAATATAAAACAGTATTGACATTAATGTTGTATGAGAAGAGCATAAATTCAAGAACAAATATAAATATAGCTATTCAAATACTAATAAGCAATTATTAAATTAAATTAAAGCACTATTGCGCTTTTCAGTGGCAATATAAACAAATTTAGCAAGTTTCCTTAATAATGCTGCGTTTTCAGAACTTAACAAACTACATAGTTTCATATTGCAATATATGCATTTTCTATCATGTCTTGGTATATTTCTATATCTGCCTTCTTCAATAGCTAACTTGTGTGCTGAACATCGCACTCTACTTAGAGATACTCTATGGTTAACATTAGTGACACTATCGAGATATTTTTCATAACAAAATCTTGTTTTTATATCTTTATAAGTACAAAGTTTGGACGAATCATTTAAAGTCGCATACCATTTCTGCATGTGCTGATCATATAATCTTTCAATAACTTTTGACAACTGTAATTTAGTGACTGAAATATTATCCCATAGGTAGTTAAATCCTAAATCATTTAACAATTTTTTAACATCAGAATACCATGAGCTGCTTATATTTAGTGAACTACAATATCTAAAACATCTAGACAACAGTTTATCATTTAAATTTGCAAGCTTATACCAATATTGCAATATCCTCTCTTGGCGTATAACATATAATGGCACTTTGCCAAGTTCACCATAAACAGTAGCATTAGTTGTTTGACATCTAACATTTAGTAATTGTTTTAAAAATTTCAAATATCATATTTAACATATTTACATATTTTGACGATATTTTTTGTTGAAATAAAAGCTTGAACCAAATACCATTTCTATACACCATATCAAAAGCTTTTTTAAAGTCAACAAATGCACAATAAAGCTTACCCTTGTCAGGTTCTATTATCTTGTTAATTATATTTTGTTATACAAATATGCAGTCTACGGTACTACGTTTATTCCTAAACCCGAATTGCAAATCGGACAAAGAATTATTATTTTCAACAAAAGACCGAGACCTGCTGTCCAACAACAATGAAAATATTTTAGAAAACACACTTGTCAACATAATTCCTCTGTAGTTATCAACATTATTTAAGTCCCCCTTTTTTGGCACAGGAATAATAATTCCTTTAGTCCATGATATAGGGTAAACACCTTTAGTGTAAATGTAATTAAACAGTGTACATAACAATGGAGCTAAAGAATCTTTACTATCTATAAATAATTCAGGAATGAGCATATCTTCTCCAGGACTCTTTTGACGTTTCAATCTATTTATAGCTTTTATAACTTCACTTTCACTAAAATCACAATCCAACGTATTAACAATGTTGTCATATACGATATTATCGTTTAAGACAGTTTTTATATACTCGTCCTTATACACTTCATCGCTCGAAAAAAGTTGATTAAAATGTAAATAAAAATCTTCAGCAGACACAGTATGCTTATTAACATTTTTTTTTGATTTTCTTAATTTCCTTCCAAAACTGCTTTGGATTTTGCTTAGACAAATCATGTAATTGTGATTTTTTTCTTAAATAAAATTTCTATTTCGATACTCGTTTAACTCGCCTATAACAACGTCTTTTGTTTATAATAACAGCTGACAAATGATGTGACCTATTAAACCTATACATTTTATTCGCTTTATTGAATTCACGCCGAGCTGTATCGCAATCATTGTTAAACCACGGGTTTTTACAATTTCTCCGATTATCATGACTATATGTTTGTTTTTGTAAACCAAACACTGCATGTGCACATTTATACAGGGTGTTTCCAAAAGTAATTATCCCATTATCAATAGTATCATTAGAGCATAATACATTGTTAACACTATTGTTAAGATTATTTAACTCACTTGCAACAGCGTGTTTGTACATATTGATACTACTATTATTCCAAGCTAATTTTTCAGTAGCAGGGGCGTCTTCATTCTTTGTATTTTCGTATACACAACGAATATTAATTTGTATAGGTACATGGCTAGAAAAAGTGTAAAGATCATGTACAATAAAATTACTTATAATGTTAAACAACGCAGCAGATATAACCGCATAGTCAATTACACTTTAACCAATCGTTGACATAAATGTATATTGACCAATACTTTTATCATCACCAATTCTGCCATTGGCAATTCTTAGGTCTGTACTTTTACATATATCAAGCAATTTTATACCTGATGAATTTATAATACTATCTTCACTATGCCTATCAACAATGTTAATTTCTTCGTCATCACCATCTACAGTATTAAGATATTTATCAAATAATTGTACAGAATCAGCATAATCATTAAAATTTGCTGTTCGGGCATTTAGATAGCCCATAATACAAACTTTACCAAATTCACTATAAAGTCGTATATCTTTTTCTAGCTTTTCATAATATCCAGTGCTATGAGACTTAAAATACACAGAATTAGCAGGTGGAATATAAGCAAAGCACATACAAATATCGTTTTCTAAGCGAAAATATTCTTCATCAATCTTTAACCAAATAAATCCATACAGATCCATGTATAACAAACATACATTTTGAGTGATAAAACTTCTTACTAAATGCTGCATTTAGGGAAAATATTAATTACCGATAACAAGATAGTAGCCGTGTATTTAATAGTTGAAAACGTAAAAATATTATATGATTGGTGAGTGCTAAACTATTAAGGGTGATTTACTATAGCCTCATCAGGATATATCGTGTTTTTGCAGCTTTCTTTCAATTTTATTATAGTATTCTTCATAAGAACCACTGTTTTTGATATTAATTCATCATTTTGGATAAATTTAAACAATTGTAACAATTATGGTACATCTTATTTGGGAGTAAGAGTGCATGTTTAAGATTTTCGCCTTTTCCCTCAATACATATAAATACACAAGTCTTAAACATTCTGTAAAAACACTATTGTATGATTTAGTTTTTCAATAGCTGCCTCGTTGGTGAAGCTATGGAGGAACTTTCAAGGAGAAGAATCTGTGTCGCTCAATGATTGGTTCAGTCCGGAATACCATACCGCATAAGATGAGATGCTAAGCATGTGAAGTTTTATCTCCTCAAGCATGCGTCTTTGAAGTCAATTAAGGGGGTTTTACCTTTAAGCTGAAATTCATTGAAAAACACATAAGATAATACATTTCACCAACTTGATCTTTGAACTCGTGAATTCTGAACTAGTTATCAATTGTATGACTTCATATAGAGTTGCGTATTTTAGCTCTTTTTGCATAAAACTTAACTTACAATGAATTTTATGAATACTTTATCATTATCTTTGGACGTCATTTTATGTGTTTGGAAGAGGAGCAGACAAGTATATTTATTTCTGGAAAGGGCAATTAAATTGAAATACATGAAGTTTAGTCTTAATTAATTATTCATGTTTGAACACTTTACTATCACCTTCTTGTTTTATTCTGGCGCGTTGCTAGTTAATGTGACACTCTTATTCAAAATCAATACAGAACAGAACAGAACTTTTATTAGGCATAAACATTAACATGTTCGTAGCCAAATGCATATATATACATTCACGGCGGTAATATAAAACAGTATTGACATTAATGTTGTATGAGAAGAGCATAAATTCAAGAACAAATATAAATATAGCTATTCAAATACTAATAAGCAATTATTAAATTAAATTAAAGCACTATTGCGCTTTTCAGTGGCAATATAAACAAATTTAGCAAGTTTCCTTAATAATGCTGCGTTTTCAGAACTTAACAAACTACATAGTTTCATATTGCAATATATGCATTTTCTATCATGTCTTGGTATATTTCTATATCTGCCTTCTTCAATAGCTAACTTGTGTGCTGAACATCGCACTCTACTTAGAGATACTCTATGGTTAACATTAGTGACACTATCGAGATATTTTTCATAACAAAATCTTGTTTTTATATCTTTATAAGTACAAAGTTTGGACGAATCATTTAAAGTCGCATACCATTTCTGCATGTGCTGATCATATAATCTTTCAATAACTTTTGACAACTGTAATTTAGTGACTGAAATATTATCCCATAGGTAGTTAAATCCTAAATCATTTAACAATTTTTTAACATCAGAATACCATGAGCTGCTTATATTTAGTGAACTACAATATCTAAAACATCTAGACAACAGTTTATCATTTAAATTTGCAAGCTTATACCAATATTGCAATATCCTCTCTTGGCGTATAACATATAATGGCACTTTGCCAAGTTCACCATAAACAGTAGCATTAGTTGTTTGACATCTAACATTTAGTAATTGTTTTAAAAATTTCAAATATCATATTTAACATATTTACATATTTTGACGATATTTTTTGTTGAAATAAAAGCTTGAACCAAATACCATTTCTATACACCATATCAAAAGCTTTTTTAAAGTCAACAAATGCACAATAAAGCTTACCCTTGTCAGGTTCTATTATCTTGTTAATTATATTTTGTTATACAAATATGCAGTCTACGGTACTACGTTTATTCCTAAACCCGAATTGCAAATCGGACAAAGAATTATTATTTTCAACAAAAGACCGAGACCTGCTGTCCAACAACAATGAAAATATTTTAGAAAACACACTTGTCAACATAATTCCTCTGTAGTTATCAACATTATTTAAGTCCCCCTTTTTTGGCACAGGAATAATAATTCCTTTAGTCCATGATATAGGGTAAACACCTTTAGTGTAAATGTAATTAAACAGTGTACATAACAATGGAGCTAAAGAATCTTTACTATCTATAAATAATTCAGGAATGAGCATATCTTCTCCAGGACTCTTTTGACGTTTCAATCTATTTATAGCTTTTATAACTTCACTTTCACTAAAATCACAATCCAACGTATTAACAATGTTGTCATATACGATATTATCGTTTAAGACAGTTTTTATATACTCGTCCTTATACACTTCATCGCTCGAAAAAAGTTGATTAAAATGTAAATAAAAATCTTCAGCAGACACAGTATGCTTATTAACATTTTTCTTTGATTTTCTTAATTTCCTTCCAAAACTGCTTTGGATTTTGCTTAGACAAATCATGTAATTGTGATTTTTTTCTTAAATAAAATTTCTATTTCGATACTCGTTTAACTCGCCTATAACAACGTCTTTTGTTTATAATAACAGCTGACAAATGATGTGACCTATTAAACCTATACATTTTATTCGCTTTATTGAATTCACGCCGAGCTGTATCGCAATCATTGTTAAACCACGGGTTTTTACAATTTCTCCGATTATCATGACTATATGTTTGTTTTTGTAAACCAAACACTGCATGTGCACATTTATACAGGGTGTTTCCAAAAGTAATTATCCCATTATCAATAGTATCATTAGAGCATAATACATTGTTAACACTATTGTTAAGATTATTTAACTCACTTGCAACAGCGTGTTTGTACATATTGATACTACTATTATTCCAAGCTAATTTTTCAGTAGCAGGGGCGTCTTCATTCTTTGTATTTTCGTATACACAACGAATATTAATTTGTATAGGTACATGGCTAGAAAAAGTGTAAAGATCATGTACAATAAAATTACTTATAATGTTAAACAACGCAGCAGATATAACCGCATAGTCAATTACACTTTAACCAATCGTTGACATAAATGTATATTGACCAATACTTTTATCATCACCAATTCTGCCATTGGCAATTCTTAGGTCTGTACTTTTACATATATCAAGCAATTTTATACCTGATGAATTTATAATACTATCTTCACTATGCCTATCAACAATGTTAATTTCTTCGTCATCACCATCTACAGTATTAAGATATTTATCAAATAATTGTACAGAATCAGCATAATCATTAAAATTTGCTGTTCGGGCATTTAGATAGCCCATAATACAAACTTTACCAAATTCACTATAAAGTCGTATATCTTTTTCTAGCTTTTCATAATATCCAGTGCTATGAGACTTAAAATACACAGAATTAGCAGGTGGAATATAAGCAAAGCACATACAAATATCGTTTTCTAAGCGAAAATATTCTTCATCAATCTTTAACCAAATAAATCCATACAGATCCATGTATAACAAACATACATTTTGAGTGATAAAACTTCTTACTAAATGCTGCATTTAGGGAAAATATTAATTACCGATAACAAGATAGTAGCCGTGTATTTAATAGTTGAAAACGTAAAAATATTATATGATTGGTGAGTGCTAAACTATTAAGGGTGATTTACTATAGCCTCATCAGGATATATCGTGTTTTTGCAGCTTTCTTTCAATTTTATTATAGTATTCTTCATAAGAACCACTGTTTTTGATATTAATTCATCATTTTGGATAAATTTAAACAATTGTAACAATTATGGTACATCTTATTTGGGAGTAAGAGTGCATGTTTAAGATTTTCGCCTTTTCCCTCAATACATATAAATACACAAGTCTTAAACATTCTGTAAAAACACTATTGTATGATTTAGTTTTTCAATAGCTGCCTCGTTGGTGAAGCTATGGAGGAACTTTCAAGGAGAAGAATCTGTGTCGCTCAATGATTGGTTCAGTCCGGAATACCATACCGCATAAGATGAGATGCTAAGCATGTGAAGTTTTATCTCCTCAAGCATGCGTCTTTGAAGTCAATTAAGGGGGTTTTACCTTTAAGCTGAAATTCATTGAAAAACACATAAGATAATACATTTCACCAACTTGATCTTTGAACTCGTGAATTCTGAACTAGTTATCAATTGTATGACTTCATATAGAGTTGCGTATTTTAGCTCTTTTTGCATAAAACTTAACTTGATTTAACTTAAACTGTACTGCAAATAATTATCTAGATTAGTGTCAATATGAATGATAATTTTGGAAAGATGACAGTAATACAAAAGCTACGTATCTGGAAGAAAATGTTATATTAAGATTTCACAAAAGGAGATACCACATTTGCATTATCTCTTATAATGTTATAGTTATAGATATTAAACTGAAACAAACAATACATATTGTCAACCTAATTTACAATTTATCAAATCACCGATACACTTTTTTGAGCTTATTTTGTCCTAGTTCAGGGATGAAGATAAAAATAAATCACACTACTTCAAATATTCTTTAGTGTATTAACATGCCAGTGTCTGACAATTTGTCGGGTACATTAATTATCACTTCATGTGTTGTCTTTCCCTTTTTAACAGGGACAAATGGTGTTATCTGTATTTTTATCATATGTACATAATTAGTTTCCGTTGTCTTCATTCAAATTGTTATCATATCATATATATATATATATATATATATATATATACAAGGGAAGGGAGCTTGCTCTAAACGAATGTACAATGAACATTAAAGTGACACTCTTATTCAAAATCAATACACGTGTATAACAAACATAAATTTTGAGTGATAAATTTTTAACTACTTACTAAATAATGGATTAATTTTATGGAAAAAAATAACTACTGATAACAAGATTTTAAAAGCTGAAAACCCCAAAAAATGATTGGTGAATGCTAAAAGATTTACAGTGGTCTACTATAGTCTCATTAGGTGGAAATACCTTGTTTTCTGCACATTTCTTTCAAATTAAACTCGGAATCCTTCATAAGAATAATTGTTTATGACATTTATTCATCCTTTCTGGTATATGTTTTATTGCGATATATGCATTTTTTCTCAAATAATACTTTGGGTTAAAAAATGTCAAAAAGGTGAAGACATACAGGGCCTTTTTTCAAGCCATGATTTACTCCTTCAGTTTGGTTTTCCACCTTATTGTTGAAGTCAAGACAATTTTTGATCATGTATTTGATAGTTTTTCAATATATGTTAACTACCTAGTGTATATCAAATATGAAGTGAACCTTTACGCGAGTTTACAATAAGACAATAGCATTTATGTACATGTTTATGTTAATATTAAATAAATTTTCAAATGCAGCAGACTTGCTTGTTATTTAGGTTGAAGTTAAAGACTTTAAAGTAGCATTAACATGTGACAAACGTTCCCCTGCCGTGCCTGGTACGTTTCCCTGCCGTACCTGGTACGTTCCCCTGCCGTGCCTGGTACGTTTCCCTGTTTATTTTCATCAACATTGGCTATAACCTCCCTGGCAATAATACTTCAAGTCCGTAGAGGCAGCGCCTTAGTTCATATTTTAGGAATAGACTCAATCTACTTGTTTTGTCAGATTATACTTTCTATATTTTCTTACAGTGTTTCTACACAATTATTTTTGTGACAATAGATAATCGTCATCAACTTTTTAAAGACAACTTTTGACAAATTTTCAAACTTTGTTTTAATGGAGTTGTTTTTCACTTTCTTTTATGACCAAGCAGTAGCTTGAAGATACTCAATCGAACAGAATTTTGTCAATCACATCTTTCGTTCATTCCATATCCAATAGCGTTTGTAATTGAACGCTTTTCGGTAGAATCAGGCACTTACTTACAAATATTATACTAATTTTCAACAAAAGAACTGCTGAGCCAACATATGATAATGTCTCAGCATGTATAGTCTCATGTTATTTACAATTCAAAAGAAAACCTTTTGTCGGTTTCTAATCCTGTAGAACGTTATCAAATCCCTTAAAATAAAATGTACTTTCATAAATTATATGGCGTCTAAAACTGCTTCTTTTTAACGAAAAGCGTTTGAAACTGAATGACATTACACTACACTTTCCAAACATAAAGATGTTGTTATCTGCACAATTAACTATTAGTAAAACAATAACATTTGTGAAGCGTTCCTATCTAAAGATCCATAATCTATATCCGTTTTTTCTTCTCCTTTTCAGAGTATTTCGAGTCCATTAAACTTTAACGCTTGCTGTTATTCGGATTGTTCACGAAACACATCAGGTGAAAAGGCAAGTGTCCCTTAAAGAAAACAATTTGAAAAAAAGAACTTTAAACGTTTGAAATATAAAATAACAAAGTCCTACGTACCGCGGACTGTTCTTTCTGTGAGATAATGGACAGTCGAAACCCACTGACTCGCTTGACTCGTATTCCTTGTTGGCTCGTAAAGGGCAGAATTAATTATAATAAAAGTAAACATTACGGCTTTGCTTGAATTTTCCGAGGTTCGAGGTATTTCGCCGGTCCCTGGTAGTTCGAGCCATGGGTACAAAGAAATAATAATATATATTTCAAACTTTATGGTTGATCAGTGTACGACAATATTGGCCAAGTGCAACGTTTATGAAGTTCGAAATGTTTTGTAAGATTAATCGTTATTTAGCGTTACATTTACATTATAATGAAAACACTGGTACTAGAGGATTTTGAATCATTCAACTTCCCTTAACACAATTATATTATCAATTTACCAAGAAGTACGTTTAAACTAGTTGGATAAGGGACTTTTTATTATTTGAAACCAGCGTTGAATACACACATTCAGGAATTCCACTTTGAATGCTCATACAATTGTGTTGCAAAGAAAACATTCGCTGTAATTCGCAAAGAATACACACACGAGAGAGTTAAAACTGAGCTAGTGACAGCTGAAACTCTTCATTTTTTTATATTTTCTCAAATATTGTCTTTGCTGATATTTGGTAAAGAAGTAAACAGGCGATTCGTTAAATCGTTGTTGTTTGGTATATTAATAACATAATTAAGCGGTTTTACCAGTGTCTAATATAAAGGTTGAACTAACCATGACATGTTGTATGAACCCTTTTGTCAATGCGATAAGTAAAGGCTTCGCTATTCTCCTTTTTTCTTGGGTTTACCGTCGTTGATTCACTTCCCTTTAACACAGAAATATGTCATTAATACTTTATTTATTTCCGTAATTTCGGTATCAAAGAGCACAAAAAAAGTTATCAAACTAGTGTTTTCAGATGCAGTTCCGGGAAAACCAATTTTGGGAACAAAAGCATGAACGAGTTCCTTTAACGAATATTTACTAAATATTGATTCATTGTACATGAATTTGCAAGCTATATTGCTTAATGTTATTGTTGTTTTTTCAGCGATGCGGACTTGTCAGTGTATTCGTTTGGATGTTTCT